>NC_079394.1:22699393-23299393 GCF_029220125.1 Pseudoliparis swirei | reverse complement strand
CGATCGCTGCTCATTATGGCACGCTACACACACTTGACAGATGCTCCGGCAGGTTGTGTATACGCCGCGATACCGAGGGATGAGTGTGGCCACGGTGGGGTGAAATACATCAATAATAACAAAAATATATATAAAATATACACACCAATGCTGGACACTGTTCGTTGTTCTCTCTGTGTGGATTCGTTTAGGTTGGTTTGGTCGGTCTTTTGTTACAGAAAGGGAAAAAGACAAGTTAAGACACGTTGGCGTAATGCCAAAAATAAATGAATAAAAAATAGGTCCGAAGTCTTTGGACAATAAAGAATAATGTTGAAGTTGCACTTTGTCCTTTTTCAGTTGTAATTTAGCCTAATTGAAGACAAATAAAATAATAATGTGGCAACCTTTCCTTTTTTTCCCTCCTGATAAAAGTACATGTTTCCTTCTCGCGGTGTGTGTCGACATCCGTTCAGACGGTTGTTCTCGTGTCCCTCCGCCGAGACGTCTATAGTCCTCACGGTCACCGGAAAGATCTTTAATATTTGATTTGTGGAAATCCTTTTGAAGTCAATAAGATCAGTGCCCTTCTTCTTCTTCTTCTTCTTCTTCTTCTTCTTCTTCTTCTTCTTCTTCTTCTTCTTCTGGGTTTTTGTTTTATAGTGTCAGTAAGAGGATCATTTTCTGATTGATGGTGAGCGGCAGACAATGATTGTTCTCAACCAAGAACATCATAATAAAGGAGTAATTTTCACACACACACACACACACACACCCACTCACACTTAAGGATTCAAGGCTCAACCATGGAAAAAAGCAGGATTATGTGTGTATTAAGCCCCTAACAGTGGTCGTGAGGCGTTTGTTGGAGATTACTGATGTCAGAGCAGCTTTTATCTTTAAACGTCTTCATTTAGCTGGCACACATCAGGCTTCTTGTTTTCATTTTTATATGAATGACTTTTGGGATTTGATCTGTCTCAGCAACCGATGACGCCGATGCCTGTTGAACTGTTTGTCTTGTTTTGTTCTTCAATGGAGTGTAATGTACTCTTTTGCACACCTGACACGTCATGAACGGACACGTATTTGTGACGTGAAAAGTGTCAACGCTGCGACAGTCTCACATCACATGCATGTGACCAAAATCAACCAGAAAAGGAAAAGCCTTTTTGCACAGCTGACTGTGTGTTTGATTAAATAGCTGTTTAAACGTCTACTCGCTCCTAAAACGTCGTTGGCGAATCGAAGAATCTCATCTTCTTTTTTCTCTCGCTGAAAACCTTTCCATTTGCTCTCTCTCTATGAAAACAAATGAATATTGGACAAATGTGGAAACAATTAACATAATTTTATGGACCAGGATTTAGATTGACTTTATTCCTATACTCCCCTTAAAGGGACAGTGGAGGTGGAGCCGTAGCTCCTCCCATCAGGATGATGTCACACAGCGATTGGAAGACTAAAGCGTTGTCTAGTTAGTTCAGCCCAAATATTTAAAAAAGCTTATGTGAGTTTTGGAGATATTGGTCTTCTCCCTCCAATATAATGTGCAAGGCCCTGGGCTGGCGGTGCTGACAGCGAGATCCATAGTTCTCGCTGTGAGCAATTTCATGTGTGTAACTATTGTCTTTCCGCTATTAGTTCCCACATCAAGCTGCTGCTGCTGCTCTCTGGCCGATATCTCCAAACACTATAAGCAACTGGAACCAAAGCAACCTGGATTGCTAAAAAACACTGAAGGAAAAGTTTAGCTTTTGAACTGCCCTTTTAACCCCCCCCCCCCCCCACACACACACACACCCCCACACACACCTCCACCCTCCCAAACTCTGTCTGAAGTCTCACACCAACAAGCTTCTCCTTGAACACCGGCACGCCGCAGAGAGCTAGATCATCCGAATATGTGATCGCAGACAGTAACTCCTTTTAGAGCAGCCGAGGGAGACGCGTGTATCCAGCTCACTCGCATAATGTCAAATCCTTGGATTACATCCAGCGAAGCTCCCGCATATAAAAGCAAGCGGAACGAACGACAGGTGTAATCTGCCTCCGAGCAACGCCCAACGGGTGGGTGGAATTGGGGGGGGGGGGGGGTAATTGCACCACCGGAACATACTGCATCTCTCAGATTAGTGTTATCGTAAATATAAATAAAAGGAGATAAGAAAGCAGCGACATTCCATCAGAACAATGTGAAGGCTTGATGGTGCACCGGAGGAGGATGTTTGCTCTCCCCTTTGTGTTTGTGCACCTCCGCCATCTGCACACGGAGTACCTGCGGCGAAGTGGTTCACCGTTTTTTGGGGAGGGGGGGTAATTTATCTCACCTGCAATTTGCAAAGGAAGAAAAACGGTACAATTTCGTAAAAAGCCAGTTTTTCAAGGATGCAAAAGGGAAGCCTGCGTGCCTAAAACAACAGGAGCCCAATCCAGTTTATGAGTAAGCGCTCTCACCGCATTGAGGCCGACATTTGCGGCTGCGTGGTTTCTTTTTTTCTTTTTGGTTACCCTGAGGCTGACTCATGGGGCCACAGAAGGACCCCCCCCCCCCCCCCCCCCCCGGGTCCGCAGTGACAGGGTGCTTGAGGCCGAGGCGGTGGATACAGAAAAGGAAAAGCTTTTCTAATGTGGAAGAAAATAATTGCTAATAGCAGTCCTCAAATCGTGTTCTCTCCTATAGGAAGCAACCGTTGCATACTAAGATGCAGAATAAGTGGGGAGAAGCAACACAGAAGAATAAAGCAATCTGCCCCCCCCCCCCCCCCCTCCTCCTCCTTCCCCGCGCTGCACGTGAGCCTTCTCCGCATCGGGTCTCCTCCTTGCACGCTCATTACTCTGATTCCTCCGTCTTGAGGATGAGGAGAAACGGGTTCCATGTCACAGATGCAGCAGTGAGCCTGTACCGCAAGTTCTCCTCGTCTGCCGAGAGAGGAACCGACTTCTTCCAGCTACAGATCCCAGCTGAGAGCTCATAACGACGTGCTAGATTACCGGTTACAGCCAGGTCCAATGGACCCTATGAGACGTGAAGTCACAAAGACTCCGGGGAGGAAGCAGAGTTAGTAATGTGCAATGGAGAGATGAAAAATCATCCATAAGTAGAAAAAGAAGAGGAGACAGGTGCTCAGTGCATCCTAAACGTTGCCCTTCAGGAGAAACCTTTAGTAGCGCAACAGAGGAGGATCCATCTCCCCGGAGGGACAGAAGCAATATATGTCATGTGTACAAAAGGAAGCATTACAGAGTTACATAAACAGAACTTGTTATTGTTATATACAAAAACGGCAGCGCTAACGAACCGGAAAATGTTTGTCCTTGGGGTTCAGTCTTGGTTGTCAAAAGTTCTGACTCAACGTCAGCGGCGTCTGACGGTGGATCGCTCCGGGACTTTGGGAAATGACCCTTCGCCAAATCCTGCCCTGGCCAATCTGAGTGTTGATTCGTGCTAACTCGGACCAGGGATGGATTTAGGGTTGGTCGTGGTCAAACCTTGTGTGTGATAGTGATACTCGGTACCCGGAGAGGTTGGAAGGAGATGAACGTTTCTAAAACTTTACGTTTCCATGTAAAAAAAACTGCGTAGCTAATGTTAGCAGAGTATGTTAGCATAGCATTAACTAACGTAAGCCCCTTTTTGCTAGGCTAGCCACTGAAGGTATTCTGAATGTAAACACATGTTGCTTTTGCTTTTTAATGATTGTAACAGTGAATAAAGACCTACCCGGCTTAACAGGAACAGTGTTGTTCCTGAATCTCATCGTCTTCTATCTCGATCGCCATGGTGATGTGGTGGTTCACTTTCACATTGTAATCTGTAGACTTTCGCTTTATCTTTTTTTCCCTGTGAAATCATTTTGTTATTCTGGATACAATCTTTAAAAAACTAAATAGACCCTTCCGATAGATTCATCCAGGGTGCATTTAGTGACATTGTGCGCTCCATGGTAGCTCAGAGGGCAATGCTTAGCGAAGGATCAGCAGTTTGATAAAAAATGTTCCCCAAAAGGGTGAATAATAATCTTGTGCATCAAAGTTATTGGCACAATATCTGGTAAAGATGCTAAAGGGGTGCTTTTCATTATGCAAACCTGAGCTTCCTCGTGCCCTCTCCTCCCTTTAACCCCAGAAATCCTTCCCCTCTCCGCCATCATGGAGGATCTTCCAATCCCTGAGAGTGCACCGCGAGGAGACGAAGAGCAACGATAGACAGCTGACGCAGCTGTGCCACATGTCGTATTTAATTCACGTCACTTTCAAATGCCCAGTCGCCTCCTCCCCTCGCATCTGGTCCTCGCCTCCTCCCTTCGCCTCCTCCCTTTGCATCTCCCCGTTAGCGTAATCGAGGAGACGCGTTAGCCGAACGAAAAAGGTTCCCATCGGATGAATCCTAATTACATTGATGATCCCCCCGACTATTTATCTCAAGCCATCAGTCTCCTTTGAACTTTTTTGTGTAGTGCAAATTAGCAAACACGCCGAACCAATACGGTTAACATCACAGCTGCTTTGACAATAGCACATTCTCCGTGACATAGTGAATATTTTAGCGCGCTCACACGCGGTGAACTCAAAGCTCAGAGCAGTGCTGAGTACAGCTCTAGTACTCTTAATCCCGTCAATCAAATGTAGGGTGTATCTTGTGTGTTCCTGACATTTATCCCCTGCACATATTCACAGAGACTCTGCTCTGGTTCTCCCCACAGATTGCCTTTTTGTGACCGAATACTTCACCCGCACGCCTCGTAAGCTGAACGCTTTCAACTCCTTCGCCAGCGTGGAGCTGTTCCACTTCAATGTGCCTGACGACACCATGATGGCCGTATGGAACCTCATCACCTTCAAGGAGCAAGGGGGCACCTTCGGAGACAGCTGCCCGAACCGCAACGTGACCGTGTAAGGCGACGACTTTGTACCTAACGTGTTTCTTTGTTCTGTTTTCTACTTCAAGTTGCTTGTGTTGAGTTTAAAGCCTTTTCTCCTGTTGGATTGGAGCACTTAGAAGTTGAAGTCTGCACCTTCTCTAGGGTATAAATAGATATAGCAATAAGCATCTTATACACTTTGCCTTTTAGGCTGGTGGAAGGTTTATAGCAGCTGGCTCAACACTGAGTACAGCTACGCCATATGGAGAACACTTCTGTCAGAGCATTACCTGCATTTAACTTTAAATTTGGCATGTCTATATTTATTATATTACATTTCATTTAGCTGACGCTTTTATCTGAAAACAACTTACTATTCAATTTCAATTCAATTCAGTTTATTTTATATAGCCCCATATCATAAATTATGAATTTACCTCAGCGGGCTTTACAATCTGTACACATACGACATTCCTGTCCCAGGACGTCACATCGGATCAGGAAAAACTCCCAAAAAAATAGAAAAAAGGGAAGATACCTTCAAGAGAGCAACAGAGGATCCCTCTCCCCTGATGGACAGAAGCAATGGATGTCATGTGTACAAAAGGAAGCATTACAGAGTTATATAAACACATTTAATGAATATGACAGAGTGTATGAGTAGTTCGTAGTAGGCAGGAGGCATCAGACACAGCCAGGTCCAATGGACCCTATGAGACGTGAAGTCACAAAAACTCCGGGGAGGAAGCAGACTTAGTAATGTGTGATGGAGAGATGAAAATGCATCCATAAGGAGAGAGAGAAGAGGAGACAGGCACTCAGTGTATCCTAAAACATCCCCCAGCAACCTATACGCCTACAGCAGCATATCTAGGGGCTGGACCAGGTCAACCTGATTCAGCTCTAACTATAAGACTATCAAAGAGGAAAGTCTTATTTCCTAATTTACTAGGCGTGAGCGGGGCTCGAACCACCGATCCTCCGATTGAAAGACGAACCTGGTCCACAGTGATATTGTTGAGTAGTGTTTGTGACGAGGGCTGACACCTCAGGTGACTCCTTTGTGATTGAACGTGGGCACGGTTATCGCGTTCCAATACGTGTGGCTGGATATGATTATTAATGGTTTCGGATTTGATTTCGATTTTTCACACATCCAAGAAGAAGACGCCATCTGTGCGCTCGTGCTGTCAGTTGCTCCCGTGGAAGGATTAGATATTCGGCAGAAGCCTGTGTTGTAATGTGAGAAGATATCAGGGCCAAACAGCGATCACATTTCTGTGATTGTGATCAACAGGTACTTCAGGTCCGGGGCTCCTCCAGTAATCAACCCCCTGTACACCCGCTTCCCTCGGGACACGGTTGTCCCAGAATCCTTTGCTGTGACTCTCACCTGGACTCTTCCAAACCGTACTACGGGAGCATTCAACGTGACCAGCCCTCTCCCCGGAGACTGGTTCCTAGCCGCACACTTGCCCAAGGATGAAGGCAAGATCTCCGTCAAGGTGAGGCTGAACATCTGTCGCCAGTAAACGTTGTGGTTCTGTTCCGCCATTGGAATCTCTGAGGTGTGATTTCGGCAATATTGTTGCTGCTAGCGTTGAACCTATGAACAGAAGGTAATTAAATGATCAATCCTGCAACAAAATTTGAGTCAAGAGCACAGACTGCAAATCAAATATGGATGAAATACCATTTTTAGTTCATACTTTCTCATTCATGATTCCGTGGGATTTTGTTGGATGTATGTAAACTACAGCACATCATTTTTTCCGTGGCTACACAACTGCTGTACCTAGCCAAGCCTAGACCCACTGCTAGCACGGAGGACCAACTGAACATGAAAAGCTCCAGTCACGGTTAGAGAATGGTCAAAACCAAAGCCTATTAATGTGGAAAGTGTTATTGCCAAAAGCTTTCATGGGATCTTCATCTAAAATATTTTCTTCACAGTTTACTTACCTCCCCTGCAAGATAGAATATATTCTAATAAAAAATGATGTAACTGGTAGTTGGGTTTAGTATTCTGTGCGTGTTCTGCAGAGCTGAGAGGTGCCTCTTGTTTCCCCCTTCATCTAATCATGTTCTTCTATTTGGCCACATAAAAACACCTGCTGATTTCCATTTTCAGCCAATTTATTTGTCACTGGCACGGCATTCAGTTGTGCTTCCTTTGTGGTTTCTACTGGCTGGCACGAGTGCACCTGGAATACACAACAATCAAAAATACCATCAATAGTTGCTGTCAACCTCGCATGTGCAATAATAATTGTTTTGCTTTGGAGGGGAGGGGCGGTGGGGCGGCTCCGGGCTCCGAGAATAGAAGCAACCGTGGTTTAAATGTGAGCGGCCTCCAATGACACACCGTGTGAATTGAAAAAAAACCCATGTTTTGGCATTCTGCTTTCTGAAGCATTTATTTAGACAACCAAGATGTTATCAGTTCGGAGAGGAACACAAAGCAAGCCGAGCAGGAGTGAATGCACGCTGCATTTATAACAATATCTGTCAAATACCGAACTTCAGCATTCCTGTGCACATAGGGTATGATGATTTAGTAACTAAGAACAAGGAAGCGATCCAAAATTCATATTTTCTGTCATCCTGTACATAATTTACTTTATCTTCTTTGAGTTGCTGAAATGCGCCCTTGCACGATTGGAGTCAAGATTCTCCGTGTTTGATCATGCTGAGTCAATATATAGATTATTCATCATATTTTTCAGCCAATTATTTGACCTTTATACCTCCTTGGAGTTAATAATCATCAAACATAATTATTTATTTGACTTTTTCTTCATCAGGGCCAGAAATTAAAAGTGCAGTGACGCAAGTAATACACAATTTAAAATGTTTACCAATGCATCCAACCATCTTAGTAACTTGTAGACGTGTGTTGGTCCTTAAAAAGATCTCACCGTTTTATGATGCTCATTAAAATCAAGCTTTGACATGATATATTAGGTCATTATTAAATGCTGGATGTTGGCCAGCCAGTGTCGTCTGCCAGTCAGTAGAAGGGGGGTGAGGTTGTGGTGTCTGTAAATATTGAAAAAAATCATCTGTAAAACCTGCAATTTAGTATCTTTATTATTTTTTCACACATTAGTTACTAATTTAAATGTTCTGTGAACGAGCATCGTTCTCTTATCAGACACACTGAGTTATCTTTGCCGATAAGATCTAATACCCATCTAATATATTGTTCCTGCAATAAATCCTTCCTCTGTGAGCCTTAAAATGATAATGCCAGGTTTTCCTCTCTGTCTCATTATAATGGGCGGTTTCAACACACGAGACACTCAATATAATGCAATGCGATGCAACAATAAGCACTAACTGCAGACTTTAAACTGACCGCGGAGTTTAATAAAGCTGCATATAAGCTCGTAAATGTTGCATTTACTGCAGCACTGTTGCGGCGGATTGCATTAGATTGTTCAGGTGTACCTAATAAAGTGGAAGCTCGGCGCGTAGAGTGCTCCATAACAGTTCGTGGTCTCGGTGGGTCATTCGGACTGAAAGATCTAAAGTAATGCAATTAGTCAAGGTTTCAGTTGGGTTTAGTGCTCCGGGGCCAAAACATTGGGTTATAAAGGCTTTAAAAGGATAGTTCTCCCCAAAATCAAAACAACACAGTTTTGCTTTTACCTGTCGCGCTTTTTAATTTGTTCTGGGGTGAGTTGCCTAGTTTTGGAGATGAGACGTCGACATTTAAATTGTTTCCAAACGTATTATTTAGCTTTTGCTTTGAGTGCCATATAGTCCCATTTTATCAGAGATGAGGCCGACATCTCACGCCAAAACCTCTGGACTGATAAATAGCACCACAGGGAAGAGGCAACATGTGATGTAGTTCTGATTTGATTTTTTTCAGTGAACAGTCTCGTTAACATCCTGCCGAAAGAAAGAAATCCCCGAGGAGAATAAACAAATGGCGGTATATTTTCGGCATGAAGGTTAAAGATATTGAACACAACACAGTGTAAAAACATTGGCCCTTTTAACCCCTCCTCCTACTCCTACTCCTCCTCCTCCTCCTCCTCCTCCTCCGCCTAATGGTCGAGCCTTAATTAAACCTCCCCTACAAGGACACGTGTGCAGGTCCAACTGACAGGCTGTAATAAATCAAAGGGTCAGACCGGCAGCTCCCGGACTAATGAAATGCCACGGTAATTGCGGCGGGGTCAGTGATCTGCTGGCAGGAACAAAGGGCCTCGTTTGGCATTGACACCTGTCCTTTCGATTCGAGGTTTGAAAAAGCCGCGTTCCATTTCTTTTTCAGACTTCAGCGGATCATGTGCAGGGGAAAAATGTGTAGCCCCTCTCTGCTGGCCTCTACCTCTTGACCTCTAATTCCTGGCCCCTGCCTCCTGGCCCCTGCCTCTAGCTCCTGGCCCCTGCCTCCTGGCCCCTACCTCCTGGCCCCTTGCCTCTTGGCCCCTACCTCCTGGCCCCTTGCCTCTTGGCCCCTACCTCCTGGCCCCCTGCCTCTTGGCCTCTGGGTCGTTCTGTCCGTTCGGGCTTATCTCGCGAGAGACACGAGTGGAGCGACGGATTGCGTGTTATGCTGTGTGGCGTGCAGAGGGAGGACAGAGTGATATCAATGCAAGAGGCTGACAGGCTTCACACACACACACACACACTTACTCACACAGTCCATTTGGAATTTCTCAGCCAGTCTGCATGATATCTGATCTCCTTCTGAGCAGCTTTTAAGACACGCCGGCGAGTTAACCACTAAGACGCCCTCATGTTGTCTCTGCAGGGTCTGTCTGAAGAATGCCAGTATCTGTTCCAACCTCAGCTCATCGTCCAGAGGCTTATTGGGATTTCCGTGCTTTACCCTGGATACTTCATCGACCAGATGATCCCCATCCATAATAGATCCGCACTCTATAAGTAAGTCTTCCAGACCGAAATGTCAGGATGTGTTGGCCCTAATTGTTGGCTATCTGAAAAGGGAAATACACTTTATTGATGCAAGTGTGTGCTTCTGTTCAGAGCATTTATTAACTCCCTCTTCTTTAAAAAGTCATCCAAAAGGGTTGTGAGTGAATTGTCTATAAATTTGTCTTTAGATTGTTGCTGTTACTTGTCAGTATTATTTGAGTTCTTATCTAAAATTTGCAGGATATCGAAATGTTAGTTCTTTGAATATTCCATATCGGCACATTTACATGGAAGGTTTGTTGTTGGAAGTATTTTCTGTCTTTGATGTATCTTTGTACTGCGTGAAAATGTAGTTAATTTTTCATTCTTTAAAAAAAAGAAAATGTAAGCGCAACCCTTTGCAAACTATTAGCATTGTTTATTAAAGAGACAGGCAAATATAGACAAAACTTTACAAATCAAATCACTGCATTTTTGCACTAGTTATAAAGTTATTGCAGAGCTAAGGCTTTATCTGCTGGAAAATTACGACTTTAATTGCCATAAAAGTCAAATAAAAACTGCATGCATAGGCAAAGACCTGCTGCTTTCTTCTTTGTCAACTATCATTTTTTCTTTCACAAACATTACCTTGAATATATATATAAAACACGTGTGTTTGTGTCTGTGTGTGTGTGTGTGTGCGCGCGCAGAGTGTTCATCCCCAATTACATGTCGAAGGTGAAGGTCCAGCTGGTGAACTGCAGCACCAAGAGCGGCGCCGGTTGTCCCGTGGTGCTGAAGATGCGAGCGCGGGCGCCGCCGGTACACAACTCGAGCGCCCTCGACTGCCGCGAGTGGAGCCCTTGTGAACTAGACGCCCTCGTGCCCGCCTGGGAACAATGGTACTACATCCTGGTGGAGAGATACCCGAGCAACGCCAATGTCTACTTCCGCATCGGGGTGCAGGTCACGGGTGAGTTGGGTTTTGATGGGCGAAATCAGTTTTTTTTTTCTCATTCTTATGCATTTCATTTTAAGCTTGCAATATGTAGTCTTGGTTTTTACTGGGGGAAAAACAACAGTGGGAAGAGGAGAATATCCTTCCCATTTATAGACGGTACAGACTGAATTATTCCACTGACGCCGAACAGGAGCTTGACCTTTGCCCTTTTGTCTTTCGACCAGGTTACCAGCCCCCCATCATAAATCATACAGATTATTTGACCATTTACAGCCATTTTAAGTGCAAACCCGGGTCTGTGTACAGTGGTTATAATATTAATAATAATAATAATAATAATAATAATATGTAAGAAGCAGATCACTAGTGTGGCTCAATAAAAAATCATAGGGAAGTTCTAAATGTATGAATGCCGGGTACGAAATGCTTGCGGTGTTTTTTGCATCTCATCAGGGTTTCGTGTGAACAGCATTTAGAAAAATGTTTTTCCACCAGCTGAGGCGCTCTCAATTAAAAGAAACGACTGATCCTGAATCTGTGGTTTTGTCCTGGAATCAAAGCAGATATGTCTTTCAAAACGTGTCCGAGATGCTCGAGCTTTTTCGCAGATGCGTTTGGGGGAAACGAGTTCAATGTGAATCTGTCTCGACGCGATTTCGGACCATCAAGAGGCTCAGCCCGAGCTGAGGGGATTCATACGGGACGGCGAAGAGGCCAGTGACACCATACTGGAGTGCTACATGCTGTTTCGGGGGTTTGTGGAGGAGAGCTGATGCACTTATATGGAATTGTTAATTCATTTTTCTATGCTACACTCGGCAGGAATGCCTCATGAATCTGCTGTGGGAAGTCCTCTTCCCTTTGTAGCGATGCCCCCCCCCACCCAGCTAACCCCCCTGTGCCGGACACTGTACCATGCACTTTGTCGCCATGGCAACGCAGACACTAATTATTCACTCTCTGTGTGACTCCTCTCCCCCCGATCTCACTTGACCTTTTGTGGAATTTGAATTGAAGGAACACCTCAGGTTTGGAGGGAGGGGGGAGGAGGAGGTGAAACACCGTCTGGAGTCCTCACCTTCTCTTGCTCTCTCCCTCCTATCGGTCATCGGCATAACATTTTTTTATTTTAAATCCATCCGTGCCCTCATCCGCAATTCTGTCCCCACTCCCAGACGTCGTGGCTGCTGTGGCGAGACGGGAAGCGGGCGGAACTAGGCTGCGCTTCATTATTGATCGCCGCCTTTGAGGCTGCAGCGTTGTCACTGCAGGTGCATGTCGCCCTCAGCGCATGATTGTGGAACCTAAGAGACTGTTACCCCAGATAGGAAAGCAAAGAGGATGCCACTTCTTTGGATTATTCATATTCTGAACGTTTACACAGCCCCTCCGCTCCCACCCAGCGCATACATAAACATACACTGTACGTTTGGGCCTCTTCCCCGCGTCTCGTGGACCAGAGTTCCGATTGCCTTGAGCCAGCGCTATTAGTGCTTCAGCTTCCTGAGCGGCCATCAGAAACACTTCAAACCCTTTTCAGGGACAACACTGTGTGCGAACGAGGGACGGGACGCCTTTGAAATCCCCTCTCCTTGGGGATCGGCGGCCTGCGACAGTGCTTTGCTATCAATGGCCTTGTGTTGAGTGAGAGCATACTCTCTGCAATTACTGAGAATCTTTATCTCATTAAAAAAAGCAGCGTACCTCGCTGTTTACATTGTGGAAGCCAGCCGAAGGGGATCATTTCAAACATTGGCAAAAGCCCCGGTTCCTTAGTTAGCGCTCAGAACAACGCAAGTAGGATACGTGTTTGTTTGAGACATGGCGGGGATTGGTTATGTGACTTCCTGATGGGGATTCTAATGCTGCGTTCACACCAAAAGAGTGGCGAATTTTTCCCGCGAGGAGATTCCTTGCAAATTCAATGTACAGACGCAAATGGTTGCGATTGACGCACATTTGATCCAGGCGTCGCGAATGACGTGAATGAAGCGAAGTGATTTTATTTGCCTCAAGTTTAAATATTTAAACTTTGGCGAAAAATTTGCCTGACATCTAGCCAATCAACGTTGAGACGCTCCACCCGTCATCGATGACATCATGCCGTTGTTGAATCTAACCGGCTGCTGCTCTAATGGCGCTAGAAACGGCAGTCGTTCAGACGGTGTCGGTGAAAGTCACCGAGCTGCGTGAGCCTACAGGTGATGTTATGAACCCAAACACGAGGGAGTAAGATGTTCCGACGTTTGTGAGATTACCACAACAATTATGAAGCAGAAATAGTGGTTATTTATTCCATGGTGAATGGCGAAAATGATAGCCGTTTCCACGGAGTAAAACCACCGAGATAAGCCACGCCCCCTCTCAGGTGAAGCGAATGACACGAATAACCACAACTTGACGGGCGAGTAAACTCACGCGAGTAAAAGCTGTGCAATTATTCGCACTGGAACCAGTTTGATTGATTTCCTGTGTGACTGTGATGTCTCTCTCCTCCCGCTAGATTGCTCCAAGTCCAATTTGTCTAAGGACCAATCGCAGCCCGGCTCCTCCATGAACATGCCTCAGTCTTTCGGGACGGCGATGGGCTTCTCCCTGTCCGAGACGCTGTCGGTGGCCTCCATGCCCAGCCTGTCGCAGAACGCCAGCAGCCTGCGCGCCTCAGAGGGCGGCGTCATCTACCTCGCGCCCGTGGCCGACGCCAACAAGTGCTGGCCCATCCGCCCGACTCTGAGAAACGAGCTGGACACCTTCTCCGTGCACTTCTACGTCTTCTTCGGTCCCAACATATCCGTCCCGCCTGACCGGGCAGCCGTGTTCGCCATCAACCTGATGCCCGTTCTGGACAGCGGAGGGGTCCTCAACATGGAACTCAAGCTCAACATGGTGAGTTGCTCTGATAGCGCCGTCCTGCTTGTCTTAAAGGAAACCAAACTAGTCTTAAGTTTTTAAATACTACTGTAACGATCCTTTATCCTCCCTGTGAGTCTCGGTCAGGTACAAAAGAGGGCAACACACAGGATTCAGTTCTTACAGGTTTTTTATTGTTCCAGACTTATGCCGTTTAATGGTGTCCTTAATCCCGGTCGCTTAGGTCATCCACTCCGATCCCTCTGCTCCCCGCTTCTATTGCTTTTATCGGGAAGAGACACACCCACACCCACACCCACACACACACACACACACACACAGATTGACACCAGCTGAGGCTGCTTACACCTCATCCCGGCTTCGTTCCCTTTGGTCGCCTCAAAATGTCTTATTAAGTGTTTGATTGTACTTAGCTCCACCCTCTCGTGTCACTTCCGGTTGCAAAAAACCAAGACAGCGACGACCATTATGCCGAACTTGAAGCTTGAAAAGCGTGTTCACTTCTTATATACAGTCTATGGTTTTCATTTATGTTCAATTGACCAACACAGTATGATTATTTTTTAACAGTAAGACACTTAGGTAATTGTAATTTTAGCATTGTTAAAACTGAAGGATTGGGCAATTGAGCTTCTTTTTATTTTTTTGCTACCTTGACAAAGCTGTAGACATTTGTAGTCATATACCAGCTCACGTAATCCCGGTATATCAGTCAAAATAAATGGTTGCACAGGACTTTCTTGCCATCCTTCACCTGCTGCATGCTTTACTATTGAAAAGGATCAGACAGTAATCAGGGTACCAGGGCAACGTGATTGGCTGAGCTAACATGCTAACGTTGACACACGCCAGCGTGGGTTAGCTCGTGGCATATGTGTCTAATTAAGAGCTAAAGAAATGCAAATATCAGGCAAGCAGGATTTAACATGTCTCTATGAAACAGCCCTTCAGGAAGCAATGGCATTAGGGACACGCACCTGCAGGTCTGCAGGGAGCCAGGAACTGGCAGATGGTCTTTTGCACATTTGACTCCAAACTGAAAGCAATCCAGCCACTTTTGAGGCAACTCGAGGCTGAGGCATAGAACCCTAACGAATGTCTTTGTTCCGTTCAAAGGAATAGCTTTTTTTCATTTTTCTTTGCTCTCTTTGTGGGAGTTGGATTGATATTGGTTTCGTCCGCCTGCGTTCATAAAAGAAATTGGTTGAGGATATTTTTAGCCCACAGTACCTGTAGCTCAGCACAAAGGGCGGAGGTGGGAGGAAACAGGAGAAGAAATAAGCCTCGCTAAGCGAAACAAAACAATCTCAACACCACGTCCATTCAGAGGCTCTTCTGGGGCTTTTGATTGGATGACTTCCTCAGCGGATAGAGATGCCCACTTGTTTTTTCTCAGAGTATACCTGACCATTTTTGCTTCAAAGTTGAGATTGAAAGTTGATTCTCGATTGTGGAAACATACATTGAATACGACCAGAAACTCCAAAAGCAGCTACTGTGTTGTTGTGTTAGCAGGTGAGGAATGTTTTTGTCTAGCACTTCAGCGGAATTCAGCTATGAGAAAAAAAAAATACATTATCTAATTGCTCTTAACCCATCGTCATCTTTTCATATATCTATATATAACACGATATATAACACGTAAAACTGAAATTTTAAGTAAAATGGTTTGGTCAATTTGGTCAGGACAGAAAATCAATCGGCTACAATTTTCATTCCTAAAAGAATGGTGAGAGGGAGTTATTGGCAGAAATGGAATGAAATATGAATGAGTATGTTTTCTTTAGTGTATTAGCTTCGTTAGCTGTTTATCTACATACGACGCTATGTTTCTACAATGGCTCATAACGGACAAACCAAACACCCGTTCAAGATTTCTAGCCCATTTTTTTGCGCAGGCCAGTGTAGTTCTCGGACACGCTCGGCACGTGGCAGAAGTTTCAGTTGGATGCGTTCTGCAGCCTTGCCACTAGATGGCAGCAGGCGCCACACTGGTCCTGAAAGCCACAAATGTACCGCTTCCACCAAATAGGAACATTTGCTGCTTTTCTTCTTTTTACATTATATTAAACTTCCATGGACATTTTCTTAACAACTCAACCATGTGTGGATTAATCTGTCACGAATATAATCGTACGATGCAGCTCAACAAAATGGCAGTTCTGGCGTTGTTATCATGCAGCCACTGTGCCTTCTCTCCCTGCTTGCAGACTTTGTGATAAGCTAGGCTAAACACATCTTTCATCTCCCCCTGAACACCCGGAGATGAAATTGATAATCGATCTTCTCATCTAACCCACCATCCACCCCACCCCCCTGGTAAGAAAGGAAGCAGTCTTATTTCCCGAAATGTCACAGCAAAGCACGAAGTGTTGAGCATTAAAGGAAATGAAAAATAATTGACTGTAATAAATCTGATGGCTTATTGATTGATTTCCTTGGTGGATGTGGCTACTTGTCACCTCGCAGGGAGATTGTCGTGGGTTTAAATGGTGCGTTTACCTCATGTTTATGCGCGCCTCATCCTAAAGTCGTCACCTGCGTCTGTCATTAATTGCAAATAGCGATTTCCTGGCTGTTTCCTTACCCCGTGTCCTTGCGTAGACCTTGAACTCGGCGGATGTTTCGGAGACGGAATGCTGTGATAAAACCTGGTTACTTTCGTCGTTATGAGCACGAGATGTATTCAACAGAGAGTTGAAGATATGCTGTGTTATTCTATGGACAGATTACAGTCCATCCCCCCGACCGCTCACCGACGATCTGTCACTCGCTTGTCACAGACGTGGAATCCAGTCAGCCGCTGCCAGTGGGGTACTGTATTGCAGGAGCTTTAGGAGACAATAGCTGGTGCTGCTTGTATGCCTTGCACCGCTCCCTGGGAAAGACCTATTATTTGTAACAAGCCACCTCCATGGCGGTGGATCAGTTTAATCGCTTTAGATCCATCTTTCAGAGTTTCCTCCGAGCGGCGGGTAATGCAGGTATAGAAACTGTAAGCACTGCAATGAGACTGCATCAGTGTATGATATAGTTGTTTTTTTCTCACAGCAATACACTGTGAGTGAGGCTCAAATAAACTGCTGAATAAATAAGCACGATACAGCAAAAAATTATTTATGAAATTGAAATGTTCCTAAAAAATATTAAACTAGAACGGGCACTCGGTAGAGCGCACACCTTCACATATCACAAGATTGGGCATTGAATTATGAACATGTTGGCATTAGTTGCATGCCAATTGGATATACTTTTGACCGCGCTATGGTAAAAAGAAGATTTTGACCTTTTCATGACCTTGACCTTTGACCCGATCGATCCCAAAATCTAATCAAATGGTCCCCGGATAATAACCAATCATCCCACCAAATTTCATGCGATTCAAGAAGATTTTGACCTTTTCATGACCTTGACCTTTGACCCGATCGATCCCAAAATCTAATCAAATGGTCCCCGGATAATAACCAATCATCCCACCAAATTTCATGCGATTCAAGAAGATTTTGACCTTTTTCATGACCTTGACCTTTGACCCGATCGATCCCAAAATCTAATGAAATGGTCCCCGGATAATAACGAATCATCCCACCAAATTTCATGCGATTCGGTTTAATACTTTTTGATTTATGCGAATAACACGCACGCACGCATTATTTATTTATCTCCCGTGTCACTTTAGAACCCCCCGCGCATCTGAGAGTGCCTTTAAAAAAAATTTAAAAGCTTAATTTGATTAAAAACATTTTAATCTGAAAAAAGAAAGTTCATGTTTGCTAGAGGAGGAGATGTTTACAAAACCTAATCATGAGTTCCAATATGAGTCAAAACACAAGACAGTTTTATATTTTAGTAAGCAAAATTAATACTCATCATGGAGTTTATTTTAATTAGTTTGTCCACTGGGAAGTTCAGCATATAGTGCACATGCCAGCTTTATCTCTGTTCTTGCATTCTGGCACATGTCATCGGAATTACTCCTGGGAAATTTAGCAAAACAAATCACACGAGTAAACAACACAGATGAACCAACATTCATAAAAAAAAATGTGTCTTCTTCTTCTCTCAGCAGCATTTCCACGAGTGTTGAAGTCAGAAATCTGTCCCCGTCGTAGCGATCATTTTGACGGCAGGTTCTTTTTTAAGCTTTTCCTGCAGTAGTTCTTCAGCCGGTGACCTTGAGGACAGCAGCCCTAAATGAATTATGCCTCCGCAACCCACGAACCACAATCCCAACTAACAGCTGCATAATGGATCGGTCCATATAAATCACAATATCAAGCTGATGAATGTAGTGAATGTTCCTCACAATGTTCACGAGCACTTTACAAGTAACAGCAATAAATATAAAAACCTAAACAAAATTTGCATTTAAATTCCAGGCATAAATTAAAAAATGGGAAACACCCACAAGCACAAGAACATGACTTAACAGCAATGTCAGGATGACATAAGAGTGATTGAAATCCTTTTCCAATCACTCTTACCGGACAGGAAGGAGGCAGGGAACCGGGGGTCAACATCCAGCTGGAGGGGACATCGGATATGAAACGAAGCTGCAAGGGCCTCTGAAAGTTATCAGTGAGACCTCTAAATTTCAGCTCCACGCAGACGAACAGAGACAAGTTTAAAAAACAGAGGGACTTTTCTGAGTGGATCAGACGATCGCTTTGAGAATGATCAAACCTATCGCAAAACGATCTTGAGAGCATCTTGTTTCCTTAATTTCATATAAAACAAGGCGGTGGCAGGGCACGTGACACTGTGGCGTCTTTTAAAACCAATTAGAAGTTAGGGATTCTAATGCTGAAGGTTGAGCTCATAGGAACTACTGAACTTTGGCATTTTATTGAATGGAGCTGAAGCATTGGGATGTCCACCAAAGCGTTTTTTAGTTGCGATTACACGCACTATCCGCTGAAGTAAAAAAGGTCGGCACACGGTAGAGTACTTGTTGCTCTCCATCAATGTGGCTAATGAGATTTCCTGGACGAGGAAACATCTCCGCTATTACCATTGCCTGCTTCTGTGCTCCAGGCATGTGGACGCCGTAAAGTCTCCTCCACTGTGATTGGACGCTGGGGTAAACAAGTGAGAATGACGAGCGAATTGGACACATTTCCTTAAAAGCGGATGTAGTCTGGCCTCATCTAATGCGATTAATAACGAGATAATAAATACCTAATATGTCAAGTTCACGAGGATGCGTAAAGGAAAAGTTAAACATTTTCTGTGGTCATTTGACAGTACATAAGAAAATGGCTATTATTGCTGCCTAAAGGTGCCTTCACACAAAAAGCGCTACGATTTTTTCGCGCGACCGAATCCCATGAAATGACGCAATATTTTTCCAGGCGGCGCGTTTGTGGAGTTTGGGGCGACGCAATGTGGGCGACGCGTTTTCCTAGTTGAAATATTTAAACTTTGAGGCGGTAATCTCGCAACTCGGCCAATCAGCTCTTGATTCGCTCCGCGCATCATCGCTGTCCCGCCGCTGTTGAATCAGAACAAGACGGACAATAATATTATGAACACAAGAACATATATTATATATTATAATGTCATGAACACAATAACAGCGTTTAGATGGTCCGCTCTCGTAGCGCTGGAAGCGGAAGTCTTTCAGACGTAACAGTAACTTCATCGGTGAAAGTCACCGAGCTGTATGAGCCTACGAGTGATGTCATGAACCCAAACACGAGGGCGTTAGTGTGTGAGATGTCCACAACAAGTATAAAGCAGAACTAGTCGTTAGTTATTCCGTGGTGGATGAAGGGAGATGATAATGGTCTTTACGGAGACGAGACACAGAGATAAGCCCCGCCCCTCGCGGAGCGTCTCGACGCTTATGTCGTGAACACGGCAAATGGTCGAGCGAGTAAACTCACGCGTTTTGGGCGACGCGAAAAATCGTTCAAATATTTAGACCTTTAGACCCGGACCAGCCTAGTGTAGCATTAAATGGTAAAAGGCCTTGTACCTGAATAGCGCTGTTCTAGATATCTCACCTTCATTCATGCCATGCATGCCACCTGGCCATGAGAACTAACTAACGTTCATACCTATTCATACACCACAGGCCTACAAGAGCAAAGTTTCTTGCCTCAAAACCTAGACTAGCGGAGCCAGGGATCGAACCACTCCTTTGATTAAAGGGTCGTACTTCAATCAGACGATTAGCAACTGAGCCACAGTAGAGCCATGAACTCATGTTGCTGTTCCCTGCTGCTAATGTAACAAAGCCAGTGTAGCATTGCGCTAATTCCACCACGATTGTCTGCTACACTGGTTACAGCAATGTGTGTGGATGAAGCCATAAGTTGTTCAATTTGACTTATTTACTCTCTACGCTTTGTAACATTACCACTCCACTTCTCAGTTAGCCCACTACGGTGCACATAACGTCAGCGGCACACATACGAATGGCCGCCGCTCGGACCCTCCATGTTGATTCAACGGGAACGTGTGTTCTACTCCAACTCTATTTCTGTGGGATCATCAGGGTCATTCGAATTTGACCCCAAGTTACCTTTAATATGTGTCGCAAATGACGTCCGTCGAATAGTCGTGGACGGGCCAACCTCGTCGTCACCATCCCACTGGAGCCACATTAACAACATGTCTACTTTTAACCGAGCACTTTTATTCTACCAAACGGAAATGTTGATAAAAGTCACTTCATATAATGAGTGTGACTTTGTGGGGAGGGGAGTGGGCTCCTGTTTCCTCCAGAGCCCCATGGCTCGTTTTTTGTCCAGCTGGTGATTCATCCACAAGTGTGTCTGCTTGATCCTTCATCTGGAAACTGTGTGGCAGAGGCAGGATGAAAAGGTGGGGAGGGACTCTCTTTAAGTGCCAGTGGGCATGATTGAGTCTTACTACCAGGAGTACGGGCCAGATGGCGAGTTTAGGAGGCCTGAAATCTCAGCACCTGGCAAAGTGTTTGTTGAGTCATTGCATTAATCAACAACTTTGCCAACTTCCTGCATATACATCATACTCATTTTGTGCTAGGGGGGGGGGGGGGGGGGGGTGATAGAGATCTTATTTATTCAAGAAATCAATTGCTCAAATAAAGTTATCCTCTCTTTCATGAAGCACATTTCCCCCTGGACAAAAAGCAAATGGCTATACTGTGCTGTATCTTGTTCTCCAACGTTTTCTTTTTGTTTTGTTTCAAAAAATATCTACTTTACTGGGTTTGACTCGCACTTTAAGGTTCAGCAATTTAAAAGAAAAAAACTTTCAACGCTGCGAATTCCCAAATACAGAGGTACTGTGAATAAACTAGGAGAGAATTTAGACCCCGTTTACACGATGGGAAAACGCATATATTTTCATGCGTTTTGGCCTTTCATTTACACAAAAACTGAGGTTTTATCACGGAAAACGATCATTTCTAAAAACTCCGGCCAAAGTGGAGATTTCTGAAAACTCCGTTTTTGTGTTTGCGTGTGAACTAGGTCAAACGGAGTTTTAGGTTGTCAAACGTCACAGTATGCGACTAAAAATGCTTCACGTCATGTGAGCGTCCTATGTTTACAGTTAGTTTGCTTAGGTGCGCCCGAGTTATTTCCTCCTTGACATGAGGATACTCCTCGGAGGTCTCGGACGGGTACTGTTCTAAGAACAATGCCAACATATCCCTATATTTAGTTTGGCATGATTCCCAATCCACATTATCGAGTGCTTTATTTGCCTTATAATCTAAGGCAGGGGTGCTCAATACGTCGATCGTGGCGACCTGTCAGTCGCTCGCGGTGTCGTATGGTAGATCGCATGACATTTAAAAAAATTGGCCCGCCCCCTGTCACCTTCTCTATAGCGCCTAATTACAGCAGAAGCATGTCATTTTTGTCTCTACGTGTCGCGTTAACAGTCCTCTGCCCGCCGTCTCGCGCGCCGCAGAGCTCCGACGCCAGTTTGAGCGCATCGGGACGGAGCAAAGAAAAAGTCATTAGCACCCCCCCCCCCCGTCGATCGTCTTGACTTGGTCACATTATAAGTAGCTCGCATGCTGAAAAAGTGTGAGCACCCCTGATCTAAGGTGACTCAAGGCAGCAGCTCCACTTCGCTGTCTGTCCATACAAATGAACCTCGCGCCATATTTACTCTCTAAAGGAAAAGGAAGTTGATCGTGTTTTTCGTAGTTGTTGTTGGTTTTGAGAATTCTGATTGGTTTGCATGTCTTTATCCTTCTCGTTACACTGCCGACTACAGGTTTGGCATAGTTATGATGGCGCCCGGGGGCGTATTTATGCGGGTTCATATAAACAGAAACTTTTTTGAAAACGACCTTGTGTGTACAACGTTATTTTTGAAAACGGAGGGGCAGAAATATTTGTTTCTGTAAATACCCGGCTATGTGTAAATGTGGCCTTAGAATCTTAACAAAGTGTCAAATTTGATGCCTGAGTGCGGATACTTTATTAACACGCACAGTAATTGATTGCTTAATAGTATTTGTAGTCCCGTTGTCCTTTTACCCATTCACCAAATTGGACCGTGGTCTCCTTTCACCTCTCAGCGGAATAATTTGTATAAGCGTATGCAGCTCTCGACGCTTGAATAATTTTTTTCCTTTTCCTTAATGCCTGAGCACGTTAATGTATAATTGATGCTTTAAGGAGATAAACTGCCAGAATCTTCATTGAGGGGCCTCGGGCAGACAGACGGGGAGCAGTTTCACTTGATGTGTTAGTTTTAAAGTTTGCCGTTCACAGCTGAAGCAAGACCTGAGGTAACCTCAAACGGCGTTGGCTCGTCGGCAAATGGCCGACGGTCAGACGAATAACACGTGCTTGTGCTTCCTCCCCCACAGTCGACGCTGAAAGGAGCTAACGTCACAGTGTTTGGCTGCCTGACCCACGGGACGCCTCTCTTCATGAGGGAAAACTCCTCACTCAAATGTGAATCAGGTATTGTCAAAATGCCTCCAAATGTACTTTATTTTCTTGTTTATTGTAAGAATGTGATTTACGTTTCTTTTCCCACACTAGTGGAGCTGTCCACACCGACACAATAAATACTATTTGAACGCACTCAACTTTAACGATACCGGCAACAACAAAAAATCCCTTTATTTCTTACGAAGAATACAAATAAGAAAAGTGTTGAAAATTAGCAGATGGTGTTTGTCTTTTAGCACCACGGAGGCGAGGACACTTTATTACTGATGGAAAATATGTTCCGCATACATTCGTTAATTGAATTTTTCTGTTTTTCTAAACGAATCTATTTGCCGTTCTCTGACCTGGAAAACAAAAACTGAAGAACACGTTGTTATGTAAAAATACCTAGCTATGTACATGTCGGCCATTTGAATAATTTTTTAACGTGTATAAGTTCTAGGCCCTCCATGTTCTTGTTTTATTTCAAACTTTTAGAAGTGACGGTGCTCTAATGAAGTGGACAGCTGCTGTATTTACAGAACGATATCATTCATCGGTGTGGATGCTCACGTCATTAATATTAGAGTTCTCGGCCCTCAAGGCTCGTACAGGGCTTCACCTTTGAGCAACACTTGTCCAGCAGCTCTCGACTATCAGAACGTTGACTATTCCCACATAGTCCTGCGGCATAGCAGACCAATTGTTCAAATTGTTCTAAAAGCACCAAAATTGGCACACATGTAGATTAATATATTCTAAACATTTTTGGATATGGAGGCATTCAAGATTAGCCCTGTGGAAGATATGGCGGCCATTGTTCAAAATGGCCGCCATTTACCATTAGCGTCATTACATAGACTTCATTATGTGTCGTTAGTATGGTGCTAGATGGGCCAAAATTCCTTTTTTTTACATCAGAATTAACATCAATAAGTGTTTAAAATATATTTAGATGAATCTTCTCAAAAATGGCCCCCAAACTGGCCGCCATTTTGTGGAAAAAGTGGACATTTGATGAAGATTCCAATACTCAATGACATAATACCTCTAATAACCAGTACATGATTTCAGGAACACACTTTAATTGCTCAAGTTGCTTTTTATTTCAAATTGCTGGCAAAATTGCAATGGAATGGTAGTCAAAATAATACACAGAGTACGGGGAGTTTACAGTATGGTCAGATTGTAGTTATATAGTCGACCAAAAGCCCAGTCTCTAGGCACAGTACTTACAGTTATACATTTATGGATAGATCTAATATAAATGAACAAATCTAAGTGGCTTCAAGAAGAGGACACAATAAACAGTTGCCAATACAATAACTTTCAGTATTGTGTAATCCTGCAGTACATACATGTAATACAATAACGTAGATTTTGCCACACTATGTTAATTATGATTCTGAACTTTTCAAATCTGGTCACCAGGATTATGAATGTCTACAGATCATAATGTTGGCTAGCAAGTTTTCTGTCCTAATCTACTGGCATTCGCCTTCACAGAAACACAGACCCGTGCATTGCAGTGAAGCCTTCTTGCACTTGCAGCGGTTTCTGCAGCCTTTCTTGCATCCGCAAGACACCAGCTCATAGCAGGTCTTGGATGCCTCAGGAGTGTGGTCCAGAGTGGTGTGTAGGGCCCATCATCACTCCGATGCCAGCCCCAGTCTGTTGGTGGAGGGAGCACGGGCTCTGGTACCAATGCCTGGCCCCAGACATGACCACCCTGAAGGGCAGATCTCTTCACATGCTGCTCCAGAGCAGCGTAAGTTGGCGGATGTTCTGAACAGAGCTCTTCTTTGCAAAGAGCTTCTTTCTCGCCTTGTTGACGTCCTTGCATTTGCTTGTGCGGTCATACAGGAGTATTACAAACCTCTCGATGACATGCATTGTATCCTCTTGGATGCTTGTGGGTGCATTTGCCAGACTCAGCAGGGCATCAGTGAGTTCTGGCAGCGTGTTCCATGTTGCCCAGGCAGATTTCTTCCCATGTCCGACGAAGGCTGACACAGTATCACACCCTGTGATGGCATGAAACATTGGAAGAGCACATGTCTTCTCTGGACCAAGAGAGGAAGCTATTTCATGGGCTGCAATGTAGCGGTAGTTCTTGCCTGTCCCAAAGGCTACCCAGAGTTCGTCTCCAGCTGGTAGTTTCTGGACTACCATCACTGCTAGGACCACGACGTCAGTGTCTACTGTTCGAACCTGTATCTGGTGGTGACCATGTTGTGCAGCATGTGCTACATGTAGCATCATGACAGTGTCTGCCTCTTCTTGGTTGCATGGTGCGAGTGAGTTGACGTCCTCTTGCTGTGGAACACAGATCACCTGCTCCCCATCAGTGACCACCAGTTCCTTGCCTTCTTCTTGAAAGGACTCTGCAAGCATGGTGGAGAGGTAGCTGAAGAGCTCCACTTTGTTGATATCAACTCGCAGGAAACTTTGCCAATTTCCTGGTATGACTGCCGAGTCGACAACACGCCGACGTACTCCCTTTCCACGCTGTTCTCTGGTTGATGCCTTCAGGGAATCTGCTCTGTAGCTGTCCCACACAAGGTCAAGACGTGATACATGTTGGAGCTGTTGTACAACGTATGGGATGAACACTTGCTGTGCATATTCCTCGAACGTGTTGGCAGTACCCGGCTTCAACATCTGTACGATTACTGCTCCATCGAGGACAACAGCAGTGACAGTAGGCGCTTCAGACTGAGGCTCAGCATGGCCTTCAAGCACACCAGCAAGTCACTCTTGCTCCCTAGGTACAGTCTCCCTCCGTCAGATAAAGCTGGAGGGCATTGCTGATTTTCATGCCTGAAGAACTCTTCTAGATTCCCATCACGGGTCTGGCAGCTGATATATAATCGTGCGAAGAGCGCAACATCATTCTTCAGAGATTTGACCTGTTGTTTTCCTTTGGGTATTTTGGGTCCTCTCTTGGTCGCAAACAGTGGTAGCTTGTTCCGGTGGATTGCCACCTCAATGGACTTGGTTCTGTCCACGATGCATTCCTTTGAGAATGCTTCAAACTGGTCTTGGCCAATCTGCTTGGCGTTACGGACTGTTTCTATGACTGCAGTGTCTGCGATCTCCTTTGTGTCGAGCACCAGCAAGTCCTGACTGTCCTCCTCGAAAGGGTTGCCCAGCTCTTCAAAGATGGCCACGAGTGAACGCACATCTCTGGCAAAAGTGTTCTGCACACTTGGTGTCTCCTCGTGGTGACGTGTCTCCTCTTGGTCGTGTGGATGCAGATTGAAGTCTTCAAATTCCACAATCACTCTAGCAACCTCTGGTCCGGCAACCATCCAGCGCCTCAGTGCAGTTGGATTGTCTGTGAGGCCGATGGCTCCTCCATCACCCTTGACATACGCGTTTTTATTTGGTAAGCACACAAGTATGTGTAATTGTACACTACTTATCACCTCTAGCACACTTATCACCTCTAGCATCCACAAAAAGACAAATTATGGTACATATTCAATGACGCTAATGGTAAATAGCGGCCATTTTCAAAAAATGGCCGCCAAATGTGCTACGGGGAGAATCTTGAATGCCTCCATATCCAAAATTGTTCAGAATGTATTAATCTACATGTGTGCCAATTTTGGTGCTTTTAGAACAATTTGAACAATTGGTTTCGTATTTTTTACTATGCCGCTGGGCTAACACTATTTACTTTGCCTGTTTTGTTTGATCCCAACACTCAATGATCATCTTTCAGTGTAATCACTTGAATTTAGCAATTAGTCCTTCTGTCAGGACTTCAACTATAAGCTCAATACATATGCCAACACATGACTGACATTTCAAGAGAATCTTTAACTCCCTTCAGCACTTACAAGTACACACTTCAACTACCTTCAGCAATTCCAATTGAACGGCTTTTTCAAATTCTTTAAGTTTTTTAAATTTTGAATGCAACTTCAACTTTTCCAGTAGTTCAGAAAAAGAGAGTAAACTTTCATCATATTTCATCATAATCTGCTCTTGTTATCGCTGTTTCCAGTAAGCGTTTTCAGTTTTATACTCTGATCGTTTTCTCCTGTTGCAGAATCGGTGGCCGGGTTTTCCCTCGCCGTGAACGCCTCTGCTAATATCACCAAATTGAGGATTCCCTACCCGCATACAGGCACCTGGTACCTTAGTCTTCGCTCTCTATGTGCCACTGAACATGGGTAAGACAGGCAACGCTGCTCCTGTATTTATATCGTAAATGCTACAAACGGCACTTCGAAAAACTTTATTTAAAATTGTTACATGAAGATAAATTGCTTGCTAATAATTTTTTGGGTCTTTAACAGAAATATTTCACACTTAGTTACACAATTGCTTATTCATCCTCTTTAAGTCCAATGCCACTGTCATAGCTGTCCACTAAATGTGAATCTTCAGCCAGCAGCAAGCTAACTTAGCTTAGCATAAAGATTTGAAACAGGGAAACAGCCATGTCTTTGTCCAAAGGTCAGAATGTGCCCAACAGCATTTTGAGCGCTCCCTGTTTCCAATCTTTATGCTAAGCTGATTTCGCCAGCTGTTGGCAGTAGCTCCGTATTTAGCACACAGACACAGTACACAATGAGAATGGTATCCATCTTCTCGTGTAAAGGCCTGGCACACCAACACTGATATTAAAAAAACTAGCGGCGGCAAAGGCAGACTGCTGCCTTGCCTCACGTTGCAAGTGTCTTTGACTAAATGCCGCACCTGAACACCCCACAAAGAAAGCCAACTAGCAGGTACATTCTGCGCTTGCCGGAGAGGAAATTACTCTCCATACCAGCAGGTGGTGGTTGTCTGCTCGTATGGAGAGTCATCTCTGCCAAGCTGCCAACAAGAGTCGACTCGTGCCAAGGGTGCGAGACACACTGCAAAAACCTGGTGTGCCAGAGCCTTAACTCTTGGCAGGAAAGCAAATAAGTCTATTTACCAAATTGTTAAACGTTGTTCCGTTATACGTATAAAATAGAAACACTGGTGTAAATTGTTTGCTCTGGAGAAGTTAAAACATCATTATTCATTGAAACACTTTGAGTGACTGTTATTCATACATTTCTGACAGTCTCATAATCAGTTTTTCGTCTTGGTCCCAGTGCACCAAAGTAACCTCTGTGAGACAATATTTACTATAAATTACAGGAAGACAATAGCAAAATAGGTCATTCAGTATTTAAAAAAAAAAATCTTTGTATAACGATCACTATTTCTTTTACCACAATGAATAAATCAGTGCTCTAATGATACACCATACTCACTGTTCAAATGGTGCTACCTCCCTCACTTAGCCATGTTCTCTCCCATCTGTCAACCAGCAGATATTTTGGGATTGATTCATAAATGTGCCCATGGCGCGCACCGAGCATATGACAAGGAACAGGGTTAGATTTCGAGATTTTTAAAAGCAGATTTTTCAGATTTACCCTCAGTGCTCCTTTCGGAGCTCTCCAAAAACAGACACCATTGCAACGTGAAAGTTATGTTCAGGATCATATTGACGTTTAAATGGTTGTTTATGGACGAGTGTTTTGAAAAGGCTGCCTTTGTTAATATTGTGGAGATGTTGTGAACACGCCGCTAAGTCTCATCATATGGTAGCACATGCAGTTTGGATGAAATGACGTGACGTTGCTTTCTTCCCAACGGTTGAATAATAGTTGAGCAATATTTGGTCCAGTTGCTGAAGTGGCTAGCTTGTTTTTGCCTGCAAAGGGTGGTTGATTCAACTCTGGCTCAGAGCAACGGTTTCAAATCTGTGTTGGCTGATGTTGAGAGAGTTGGATGACAATTAATGGAAGCGTGGGTCTAAAAAATGAATGGGAGCTCAAAACACAGTGCTTTTTTAAAACTTTGCGAGCACTGTCTCTTCAAATATATTGCTACATTGTTATGGGAAAAGGGACCATAACATGAGATGTTCAACTTGTGTTGCAGTAGCTCACGGCGTGTGTCATTTATTTATTCAGGACCAGCTCAATGTAAATGCGCCAGAGTTATAGCTAGAGCAGTGGTTCACAAATGGGGGTACGTGTACGTACCCCTGGGGGTACGTGAAGGTACGTGAGATTTTGTTAAAAATATTCAAACTGATCTATTATCCATTTTTAAATCCTTTAGAAATAGTAGTTATTTAATTAATATTCAATTAAATATAAATGTAAGTTCATGAATTCTTTTATATTCTATTCTCAATCGGACACTAATGGCCCAACACTGTGTATTACATATTTTTTCAAACCAAAAATGCATTGCGCTGGTTAGGGGGTACTTGGCTGTACACATACTTCACAGGGGGTAGATCAATAAAAAAAGGTTGAGAACCACTGAGCTAGAGAGCTAATCTTTGTCTGTTGTCCCTGCGCAGGTTATTACAATTAAGTGTCCTAATATTATCGATACAATTCAACAGCAAACACTATAGCACAGAACTGTACAGCACAATACGATACAATGCAATAAAAAACAAAGACATTACAAAAGTAAAATAAGAAAAAAAGATTAGAGTATATAATAGCAGTGCCATTGATGAGGTAGTATGATTACTTGTGATTGCAGGTTTGGTTTGCTTTAATCATAAGCATCTCCAAAATGTTAAAAATGAACAAAATTAAATAAATTAGCCTTGTTACGGTGCGTTCACACCAAAAGTGTTGTGAATTGTTCGCACAAGGTCCCATGCAAAGTCAACGTGAGTGGTTGCGTTAAGCGCGAATTTTCGCCGGGCGGCGCGTTTGACGCAAATATTCGGCGAGTTGCGAAAGCCAATCAGCGTTGAGATGCTCCGCCGTTGGTGAAGCTAACTGGCTGCTGCTCCTCTAGTGGCGCTGGAGGCGGAAGTCATCCAGACGTAGTCGGTGAAAGTCACCGAGCTGTGTGAGCCTAAGGGTGATGTTATGAACCCAAACTCAATGTTAGATTCTCCGACATTTGTGGGAGGTCCACAACAAAGCAGAACTAGTGGTTAGTTCTTCCGTGGTGGATGAAGGAAATGATAACTGTTTTTACAGAGACAAGCCACAAAGATAAGCTCCACCCCTCGCGAAGATTCACAACGCTTTTGGTGTGAACGAGTCAAATGGTGGAGCGAGTAAACTCACACGAGTAAAGCTTTTGGTGTGAACGAGGCCTTAGACTCCACTTCACTTACTAACAAAGGGGCGAAAGTATCAAGAGTGAGTGGCCGTACATAAATTCGAGCAAACTCAATCTCTATTTTTCTATCCAACATCATGTGCAGTTTAATACACAGTTGAGTGCAATAAGTACTCTCTCTATCTCTCTCTCTCTTTGACTAAGGAGTTGTTGTTTACAGTAAAGACAGTTAAAAAAAAAAAAAAGTCCATTAAGTTGTCCAATGCAATTGTTTTTTAACAAGTTTAGCTATTCAGCAGATTGAGCTGTTTTGTCGAACCCCTTAATGGCATGAAAATGTGAACAGAATAAAATTAAGCAGATTTTTTACATCGGCCACTTGGGACTTTTCATTTGAATTTCGAAAACAAATAAAACAGATGGTGTGGGACATGGTCTCATCCTCACACAAGAGCATTGCTGAGGTATGACAATTTGTAAAACAGTCACGTCGCTGTGCATTCAATTTCCAGAAAATGTACACGTGCTAAATTAATCAGGTCTCGTTGGAGAGGAAAGGAAGTTGTGTAAATGATAGGTGCTCTTCAAGGCTACAATTAAGTTGAATGATTCAACTTGGAGATGAAGAAGTGGGCAGCTGTGCCAATTAAGAAATAGGTTCTTGGGGAAAAGTAAAGAAGCACATTTGAAAGCTCCTTGAGTTGTATTTTCTGTGACAGGCTGTATCAGCTCGCAGTTAGAAAAGATACAATGCAAGCACAATATTGCAAGTTTTTTTCATGTTATCATATATAGTATGGAAGATAAACTTATTATATATAAGTTCAAGTGTCATTTGAGCTGCGTTGCCGTTAGCTGCATAACAACGACCACTATCGTGATATACGAAACAATTCTAGTACCTACTGTATTTGACCCTTAACTTTTTGGGGGAGTAAAATATAAAAGGAATGTAGGAGAGAAGCAGAGAGTATGTTTGATGGATATATTGGATGTCAAAGTGATTCAGCAGAGAGAACAGGTTACAAACATAAAGCTAGAAGCCAAAGCTAGAGTGTAAAACTGAACCACCACATTACATGAACAACCCTGTACCAGTAATGCCGGGAAGGTTTTTATTCTCTCTTACAATCATTAAAAGGTTAAAAGCAGCATGTGTAGAGTACACAGTACCCCTTCAGAAGCTTGCGTAGTGTTAACGCCAGGTATTTAATAGCAATCCATCTAGTATTTGTCAAAATATCATACAAAACCACAGTATTCGACCACGTAACAAGAGTAAACTTCAATGGATCGCCAAAGTCATTAGGTTCTATTGAAATCAATTTCTGTCGATAGTTTAATGGCAATAATATGTTTTTCCAGATTCGAGGCGTGCACCAATGTCACTGCCGAGGTGTACATGCGCGCCTACCTGACTCCGTGCATCAACGACTGCGGGACGTACGGACAGTGCAAACTCCTGCGCACCAACAACTACCTTTACGCTGCGTGTGAATGCAAAGCAGGTAAAAAGCTACTTCTACCATTTAACTTGGTGGACTTCTCTCTTTTTTTTACCCTCTTTGTCGATTTTAATTTGTGCAGAGTTTGAAATGTGAGCTAAATCCAGATCCAGTGGTCCATTTATGTCTTTTGATTCTATGTTAATGTCCAATTTATTATCCAATTGTGTTCACATTCTCTCACAAAACAGCAAAGCAAGAAGGTTTGGTAGAAGGGGAGAAATAATTGTACAAATGTGGTACGAACTTAACGGTGACTTTAATTATGAATCAGTAATTAATAATGAACAAAACGACTATGGAGCATGACTATAGATTAATTATTAAGATATTTTTTGCATACAAGATGAGTTGTAACTTTCGTGGAGGAAACCGGGTCATCATTGGTGCAAAGAATTTGTAATTTGTAATAAAAATGCGTCAAAACAACGAGAGGAGAGCAAAGTGGGATGGGCCTCTTTCCCAGAGTCGACAGGCAATGTGGCGATCAGGCGGTACGTGCCGCTGTACCCAACGAGTCACGCGCCGGCCCGGGAATTAATCTTTCCACATAAGCCAACGAAACACGCTCTTAATTACCAGCAGCTTTTCAATAAAAGATGAGCTTATAAAACTAAACAAAGCATGTCATCTGAGGCCCTTTTAAAAATTAAAAAATTAAAAACTTCCTTTGATCTCCTTTTATCAGAGCTGCTTTCTCTTCAGTTAAAACCATTGACAAACCTCATATGTGTGACTGCTTCCTGGCAGGCGCTGTACATTTAGCACTTGCCCTTGGCCCGTACCGCCCCCCGCGCCCCCTCCCGGTTCAACAGCGCTCACGAATATTTAATTTGCGCTGTCTCATCCAATGCACCACTTGATAAGGATCCAATTTGAGTGGCGAAGCAAGGGGGCGTTTAAACATAGGAGGGAGTTCACAGCAGGGGGCTCCATTATTTACGGGACAAACCAACTTCACACTTATCTGCTTTTGATTGTTGTTGTTTTGTCACAGAGGAATGTCTGTTTGCACTGGATCGCCGATTTATCTCGTTGAGAGATAAATATTTTACGCATTTTAAGAGGTACTGTTGAATTCTGAGAGGTTGGAATGAGCTTTTTGAAAATGAACTGATTCATCCACAGTACAATTCCTGAAAGAATTCAGAAGACCTTCCAAAAAGTTTATTTCAAAATACAGGAAGTCGGAAACTGTTGCAACTCCATTTAAAAAAAAACTATAATGCCTGCAAAAAGCTCTTGGATCTTTACTTTCTTAGATCATCACACGGTACGGTACTGACTCTGTGTGTGCGTTTGTGTGTGTGTGTGTTAGGCTGGGATGGGTGGGGATGCACAGATAACTCGGAGGCCTACTCCTACAGTTTCCAGCTCCTCTCCACGTTGCTGCTCTGCCTCAGCAACCTGATGTTCGTCCCGCCCGTGGCCATCGCCGTCCGAAGCCACTACCTGCTGGAGGCCTCGGTCTACATCTTCACCATGTTCTTCTCCACAGTGAGTGGCTGCCACACAAAATAATAACAAAGAAGCAGTGCATGTTCTATCCTGTGTCAAAAATAAATTTATTATAATATATATTTCTTTTTTTAAAGAGTTGACCCCAAAAATATGTTTGTTTTGTTTAGATACAAACAGGAACATTTACCACTTCCTCTGCATTAAACATGGGTGCAAACATTGAACAAGTTTAAATAAAGAAATTAATTGGCTTATTTTTAAAGATGACGGAAATATGTACTCGTTTTTGAGTTGAGCTCTACATGAAAAATGAAGAAAAAAAACAGCCCTCTGAAGACACTGAGACACCAGACATCTAAGATTTGTGTAGTCGGTTAAAAATTAGAAGATGGAATATTTATTTATTTAATTATTTTTTGTTTTTTTGTTTAAGAATTGATCAAAGCTAACGAAAACACAAAGTGGTGACTGAAAACAAGAAGACCGATTTCGGTCTAAATTTAGACCAAACTAGAAAGATCCATCACTTTGTCTGAGAGCTTTCGGGATAAGCCTACGACCAATCAAACAATAGTGTGCACGTTAGCTGTCGTCGGGTCAGAACAAACTTACCAAACAAAGAAGAAAATAGTCATTTCACTGATGTTTTGTCACATCCGCCACGCTCCTCTCCTCTGACAGTTCTACCACGCGTGCGACCAGCCGGGCATCGTGGTCTTCTGCATCATGGAGTACGACGTCCTGCAGTTCTGCGACTTCCTCGGCTCGCTCATGTCCGTGTGGGTCACCGTCATCGCGATGGCCCGCCTAAAGTCCATCATCAAACAGGTAGGTCGCCTGGTTCGACCCAAATATCCTCGAAGGTGGTGGAGCTGAAAGGAAGAGGGAAAAAAATGATTTAATGGAACTGGGGTTTGTCAAAGGGCAGGCCGCACGAAAGGCTCCGATTTGCCGCCTTGCGTCTCTAAAAAAAACTTATTTTTGGTGTTAGTTTTGTAAAGTGTGTGTGTGTGTGTGTCTGTGTGTGTGTGTGTGTCCGTGTCCGTGTCCATAAACGAGACAGAGAGAAGGGAGGGGGCGGAGTAGTGGGAGGGAGGGAGAGTATACGAACATCTGCTGTCCTCTAGAGTTTTCATTTTTTGCTGAGCGCTGCAGAACGCAGCCACTAATCAAATCGCACATGGCAGGACTGGCAAGTGGAGCTGTGTGTGTTTGTGGACCAGAGAGAGAGAGAGAGAGAGAGAGAGAGAGAGAGAGGTGTGTGTGTTTGTATGTGTGCTTGTTGTTTGTTTGTTTGTTTGTTTTTGGAAGTCTATGACCGCAGCCGCGGTAGAAGGTGAAGGACCCAGGGGGCCGAGATAGTGTGTGTCTCTGTGTGTGTGTGTGTGTGTAGGACTTTGGGTCCTCCAAAATGGGATATCTTGCAAGGACCTTGTTGCTTTTGGGGATTTGTTTATCTCAACTTGCTGAAGGTCAATTGAGAGAATAATTTCGTTTTTTATTCCAAATCATCTTTGTAGCTTTGGCCCTCTTTTACTGAGCGGTTATGATCCCATTGTTCTTTTTCCCCCTTTTTTTTCACGAGACGTCTTTACAACAGGTTTAAAAGCAACGAGCGATCAGACGAGCCTCGGGTGGCCTTGAATGTATCGACTCTGGCACCCGGCGACTCGGCACAATGAAATTGTTTTGGTCTCCGGTGATTTGTGTTTCCCTCCAGCTCGTCACGACGCCGGCCGTAAAAAAAGGGTCCGGGCATGTACACATGCATGTGTGTGTGTGTGGGTGCAGCATGCACCGTTTCTGCACCTGGTCCATCGGGCTGCGCTACGCCGCTGCTCCCCTCCCGCCAATTAGTGCTATCCCCCTGCAGCACGGGGTCATCCCATCGGCGCTCAAAAGAATCCGCAATTTCTCCTCACGTTGCCTTGCCGACCTCAGGCATCCCGGAGAGGCTTAAGTTCTCCCAAAGCATGTGCAGCCAGCCGTATTGATTTTTTTCCTTCTTTCCCACTCTCACTTTATTTCTTTTATATCCTGTGGCTTTATGTCAAATTGTGAGCTCGGAAAAAGAACAGCTAAACTGACAATATTTATAGCTCGGGCCTCTATTGTCAGTGTTTTTTTTGCGTTCGCTTCGATATATATATGTGTCTACTGTGTTCGTCCACTGATATATGAAACCCATGGCATGTTTTCCTTTTGGTAATCACAGATTTGCACGTTTTTGCTGAACGCCAGCTCTTGTAGTGGCAGTTGACATTACAGGATAAGGTTGGCTTTTGTCTCTCAAAGCTTTCAGACCTAAATTTGTCCTCATTTCGACCTAAATGCACCTAAATGTCAATGTCTAACAGGGGGATCCCAAATATATTGTTTCATTTTTTGGGGGGTGAAAAATAACGAGGCTAATATCCTTAAATACAGCACTGCCCTGCTTTGTATTAATCAAACTGGAGTACATTTGTTGAGGACTTTTTTCCGTGGCAGATGAATACACAGTGCTCCGGAGCATGTTTACTGCACCACAACGCTGTGTTTACAATAATGAAGGAACATTATTACCCAGCTCAACAGTGTGGCTCCCTGATGCGTTTCTTTAATATCTATTTTGCGCAACAATGTGCAGAGGAATACGATGCCTTCAATGGGATTGGTTGATAACAGGACAAATATAGAATATCTCCCGTCTCAATTGGCAAATGGATTTAGCTTTCTGGTTAAGCCAACAACAAAACTGTTGCCACGTTTTTTTTACGATGCAGTTTCTTGTGCGTTACCATGGTGACTTGCACCAATTGATTACTGGCGAGATATTATTAGTAATTCTTCACTTTTCTTCTCAGTTTTCTCAACCTCGATGAACTGACTCACACCCACTCAGTCCTTCCATTTCCTGCCCGTTTGTGGACATTCACACACAGGAAATTCAAGCTTTCGTTTTATTTTTTTCTCCCTAAACACAGTTCTCCAGTAGAACTCCATGAATCCAGCAGATGTCTCAGGAAATCTAGAACTGCTTCAAAAAACAAGGAAAAGAAACAGGACAAGGTGCAGAAAGAATGAAAATGTAGTTCCACAAACACGGAATGAAAACCGCCCCCCCCCCCCCCCCCCCCCCCCGCCGCCCTGGCGTTTTGACCACCATCGATCAATACTTAACGACTGCAAAAGCTTTTTGTCACCATTCTTGGGAGAAAATTCTAATTTTGTGAGTGTTTCTTCTTCTTCCTCAAGCAGGGATGTGCTGTTTCTCCCCCAATCAGCGAATGAACGCCTTTTTTATTACGGGGGGGGGGAGTTAAAAATGTCAACAGTGTTTTATGGAGGGTTGTTATTGATCCGTGTGAATCCTGTCAAAGGTGCTGTATCTGCTGGGGGCGATGTCTCTGTCCATGGCTCTGCAGCTAGACCGCCACGGTCTGTGGAACCTGCTGGGACCCAGCCTGTTTGCTCTGGGCATCATGGCCGTGGCCTGGGTAAGGAAGGCGCATGTATCCACTGCACAAGTAGACCAGTAGCCCCAAGTTGAAATGGCTTTATTCCATCAGGAGTTTACTCGTAGTCGCTAGACATGTGTGACGATTAGTTGTCTAGTCAATCAATTAGTTGCTACCCTCGAGCGCTGCAACAGATCATAAAACTCACCGGTTTGGATCGTTGATGATCTCCATATTGGCAAAATGTTGTCCTTTTACACTGTTATAGGCATTTAGAGTTTCATTTCTTCATAAAAACACATAATCTAAATAGTAAGGAAATAAAAGATTGTATTTTTTATTCTCTAGTAGTTGTAATGATTTGTTACAAGCTGTTAAGAACAACAGCTTATAATTTATCTCCAATATCTCTTTCAGACCTACTTATGTTTTTTATTTTTTTAAACGATTTTATCGAGACGTTGTTGCAGCACAAGCCTGAACGCATCATAATGTTACCGAACGGAACCTTTTTTTGCGGTTTTAGCTCATGTTACTAGCTCTCCTCCGATTTAAACACAAATTCGTTGTTTACAATGAAATGTCAGGGAGATCGGCGAATAGAAAAGCATGAATGCCGATCGCATATTCTTTCTGAATATGGCGGATAACGATCATTGGTAAAAAACTATATTCCTCAATGTGATGGTTACAGCGTAATTTCGATGTCAAGATATTTTTCGGGCGCTCAAGTGCTCTGCGAGTGATTTTTTTTACTCTGGGGTGACTCATTGTAATACATAATGTGTGTTTGACGTTAAAGAAAAGCTTGTTCAAACATGCAGCTGAATTGTGTCAGCACTGCCCCTCCATTGTTCCTAACGCTTTCTATGCATGAGGAACATCATCTAAGCTCAGGGCTGGAACATTGGGGGGGGGGGGGGGGACCGGTTTTCTGACCAATGAAGCTACTTTACATTAGCATTGAAGGGGCTTTAAAAGTTGTGCAGCCTGTGGGTATTAGTCACGGGTTGTATTTCCATTATATGTCAGTTTGTACTTCCACGGACTCTTCTCCGAGTCATAATGTGCTCCCTGAACTGAGAAGATAAAAAATAATAGTCTTTCAGGCAACAGAGAAAAAAAAAGGAGCCTTTAACACCAAACCTCTGACAAGATTTTGAAAACAAGGTTTGCGGTTTCCTCGGAGAAAGCTTCGCTTTGAATAAAGTGTGTGAGGTGTAGCTCCGAGAGGATCCTTAGGAAACAGTGGAAGACGAGGCGCTGTTTTAATTCCGTCGCGTTAAAACCCGATCGCCGCTGCTGGGAGGCGGAGATGAACGTTCAGCGCCACTTCTGTCTCATTCAAACCAGTATGGGGAGATTTACATGAAGCCTGTTGGCTTTCCTTTCGCCTCCGGCACATTTGTAATTCAATTATAGATGGCTTGTTGACATATGTTGTTTGACAAATCTAAAAATGCACTGTGATATTATCTACAGAATGGGACACAGATTTTGTGTGCGATGCAAAATAAAAAAGAACCAGACAGGCAAATAACGGTTGAGTAAAAAATGTGCTTGAACCAGCACACTAACCAGCACAGTGACATCTCCATAAAAGGTCACTAGGATCTTACGCTAATTATAATTTTGTTCTCTCTTTTTCCAAACCTGCGTTCGCACTTTGATCGCTCAACACTTCGTAATTCATCAGCAGCTCAACAGTCTGCGTTGCAGCACTTCGCCGCTCCCCGCCAGGCTTTTGAGCGTCTGCACAATTTTTCATTTCAGCTTGTCATGTTCCTGCAAAAGCTGCGGCGTTCCCAGACACAGCCGAATTAGATCAGTCAAGTGAAGGGCACGGGGCGTCTGCTGCCTCGCGGAAGCGTCAACGGCAGTGCGGAGAAGTTCAACTCTGTCAATGCCAAATGTCCCCGGCACTCGGAATTAAACGAGCTCTCTGATTTAATGCGTGAAAAGAGCATCAGGGGCTGTGATTGTTTGTCTTAACCGGGGTAAAAAGTTATCAAATTCATTAAAATGCAGTTCCAAAGGGACTGGAGCGAGCGACAACGCATTCTATATTTCTTCCTCACTTGGCTTCACATAGATTATTAGTCTTCAACCCAAATAATAATTGCTCAATCTGAGCCATTTATACCAACAGAATGCATGTAATTATCTGCGTCTCTCGTGGACTCCGCTTGCAACTCCCTCGACAGCGTCGGGATTCTTCTATGTAAATGTTTTGGTTGGGGGCAGAACAAAGAAAGAGAAATCGAATGAAAACAATCAGTGTTTATGAACCGATGAAAATAGAGCTCAAGCTCGATAATAAAGCGCCCTCTGAATGCTGTTTAGGATCAAATTAAATATCCAAGGCCCCTTTTCCGCGCTGAACAAACACAAACGTATTGTAGGCCTACGCGTTTCTGGCACAGACAAAAAGAAAAGAAAACGGCCCAAAGCACTGACTGGCCAATCACAGGTGACCAATTTAAAACATCTTTTTGGCGGATTCCGACCGGCGGGTGCAGATTTCAGACATTAAAAACCAACGGAGATTCGTGAAGAATCCCGTCCCTTTCTTTCTCTTTTTTTTCCTTTTCTTTCTCTCTTTATTTTCTTCCAACCAAAGCCAGCAGCCAAATCCCATTGGTCTACATTTTTTTAGAACTGCTCCCTGTGTGTTCTCCCCCTTCAATTTTACGCTTATACATGAAATGTGTTCATTAAATTAAGGCAAAGAAGAACATTAAACATTGGGGCCTTTGAGATCCACTGGAAAATAAATTAACTGCAGAATTGAATGGGTCCCTTGGTTTCCTAATAGTTTTCTGGAAAGAAATGGTCTCCCAGCTGTTTATCTTCCAAAAGTTTATTGGAATGGACCGTTTTTAATTTGAGACTCGCTAGGAAAAAAACATTGGGCATTTAGCTTTTTTCTGTTTCGAGCACAGCTAAAATGGTGTCATAAACTGGAGTTATCTGTTGTGCACCGTTGTTATCATGTTGTGCTCTTATCAGTTACACCTTCACATATGCTCATCAGTTCTGGTTCCTGCTCAGTCCCAGTGTCCCTGCTCATCATTGTCAGTTCACCCTGTCCTGTCCCTCATCAGTGTCAGCCCCCATGTGATTGGTCCCTCCTTCATGTTTCCCTGTCTTGTGCTGTCCCCAGTTTGTTCGTCTCAATGGTCCATTCGCGTCCTTGTTTGTTGACGGGTCTTTTGGTGTTGATTTTCTTGGTTTTGTTCTCTTCTTGAAAGTACTTATTTTACTTCATGAGCGCTGTCAAAACTGCTAAAAGTCAGTAAATCAAGTGTTGTCAATGTCGTTTATTGATCTGGGTCCTGATTTGATAGTCTGTGGAACACCCGAGAGATTTGAGCCAGAGGAAAAACTGGACAAGGCTCACTCCCGCTTACAAGAGTCGAGGGCAAACGCGACAGTTCCAGATCGAATGAAAAGTCACACAAAATCTGCCAAGGTCCTCAAAATAACCATTTACAACAGAGAGCCTAACTGACCAATCAGATGCAACAACTGCCTGCAACAATCTGAGCTCTCTCACCACATCATCCACAGCTGAGAATTTTCATCCACCTCCGATGGCCTGTCAATACTCAAATTGTGACGAAGTCTGCTGTTTCCTCCTTTCCTAGACTGGCTCTTTTCAGCGCAGAGATTTTCCGGTTTTTGATCTTTCTTTGCAAGTGTTTCTGGTATTGTGTGATCTTGATTCTCCTTTTTTGCTTGAGCAGCTCTATTTGCCAAGAAGCGTGGCGTGTATTGTTTTAGCAGATTGATTTCCAGCCTGGGCTGACTGCACCATTGGCGAACTATACAGAGACTAAATCATGTAGACATTATGGCAATTGGCTGAGTTTATCGGGCGTTTTCTGACGCCATCACATCTGCTCGAGGCCAGCGCAACGGAGACTCAACATGTCTTCTCTGTGTGGTTGTGATTGAGTGACAGGGTTTCGAATTCCGATGCGAACAGCTTCAGCTCGCCTTCGCGACTTCGTGACGCCCTCGATAAAGGACCAGCCCCGGATATCGGGCCAGCTTCCTCTGAGAATCCCCTCGCCGCTCCGCGATCGGGTTCTGAACTTCTCCGGCCAAGAGAGAGAGGTCATAAGCGATCCAGCTTCGAGCATTTTGCCTCTTCCGGCGGGCAGAACGGAGAGACGCAACTCCAGCTCCGAGGGAGACAGACGGACCATCTGAGGACTACACTGGGCCTATGAATAACTGACGCCAGAAGAGGAGAGCTCTCTCTGGAGAGGCAGGAGCGAGGCCTCGCGAAAGTTTCAGTGGGTCATCAGGGTTCTAGGGCTGTAGCCTATGCCCGAACTGTTTCTCTCACCAGCACAAAGAGGAGGGCCAGACTGAAAAGATTTCGGCTGCCCTCCTCGACCTGTTACTCAGGTAGACATTTGTATTAACAATCACACCATTGACAGGGTTAATAGACAGACTCAGGGGTTAATAGAAGCCTTAGGAACTGGGGCCTTAGGAGAAAACAAAAAAAAATAAAACTGTCTATAAAACATCCTTAGCTGAGCCTCTTAGACTGCAGTTGTTAGGCAGTTACCATGTGCTTGAGCCCATACAGATGGCGATTAAACTGGAGTTTACCGGAGCAATGAAGATCAACTTTTGAGTTTCCACTTGCACCCCGATTTTTTTTTTTTTTTGGTTCCTTGGTTGAATCAGACTCTTTGGGGGAAACTTGAAAACTCAGAGAATGGGAGAGGATTCATAAGAGAGGACCCTACGAACCTGCCAATCAGCACTCTTAGACCTGTTAATTATCTAGTTTGAGAAGTGATCCTGATTCAAATTGACCTATCTAGGTACCTTCCTGTTTACTGTTATTTAAGCAGTCCTATCTAAAGCGCCACCTCTACCACTCCTATTTTCGATTCTTTTGATGAGATCTTGTCCCATGCCCCCATTCCTCTTCCTGACTTCATTGAGATTTGAGAGAGCAGAGAAGGATGAAGGCCTCTTCATCAAATCTGAAAAAAAAATCAGGGATTATCCTCTCTTCATCGAGGATTTTTTTCCAGGGATTTTTTGGGTCTTCTAGTGCGGGTCTCTGAGACCTTCCATAGATCCAGTCTTGAAAATGACATTAAGCAGAAGAACTCACTCATCTGCTTTGTCACTGACTCTGCTTGGTGAGATAGAATCAAGAGTTGGGATTTAAATGCATATCACTTGGTTAGAATAAAACAAGGGATGAGTGGAAGAAAGATTGGACATCTGAATGTGCACTGTCATCTGTCACTATGAGGTTTTTGAGCTTTTGTGCAATTTGGACTGTTTGCAATGCTTTTTGTTTTTTGTTTTGTCTGATTCTTGAATATTTCAGTGTTTTTGTATCTGGATGACATACTGATTTTCTCCCTCTCTCTGTCTTTCATGTACATAATGAGTTCCCAGTCTGCAGAAACTGGACAATAATGTGGAATAAAAGCAAGGCAAGGTGTAGACAGAGACAGGTAGAGGATAGTTCTTCTCAAGAGATCACCACATTATCCAATGGAATATTATGGAATCAGTCCAATCAGTGGCCCACATCCAACAGCCCCACCAGACAGGAAAGTTCCTCAGTTTAGTTTTCTACTCCAGGAAGTTAGTTTATTATTCACAATGTTAGGTTCTGCTGTTCTGTTCTCTTCTCTCCCCTTCTCTGAGGTTGCCTTCAAATTCGGATCTCCTTCTTCAAACTTCCTAGAGATTCTCAGAGATCAGCTCCATACCATACATCCAGCAGAGATAGGTTCCAGAGGTGATTGGAGGTGGCAGTCCAATGAGGGAATGGAGGAGTAACTGTGGAATGCATGCAGAAGACAACATGTTGCGAAGACACAAGCGGCTGCAGAAGGAAGGACATGGCGACAACAAATATGAAGCTGGAAACAAGGAATTGAGGGGAGAAAAGAGCCCTCGATGGGAGGAGCAGAGGAGCCGTTGATGGAAGAATTTTTTTTAGAATGGACATCACAAGAAGAAGGTCTGTCTCCAAGAAATATACAAGCCCCTCTCAGTACACTGCTCTAGGTGGACACTTTTCTTTAGTAGATCTCTTCACTCCCTTTTCGTCCGGGTCTCAGTCCAAACCCCGATGAACTTATACTTCTTTCAACCCCCACCTAACCTCCCCAGGGTCCCATCCCTGGACTTCTTGAACGTGATCGGGTGAGCGGGTTCCCAAAGTGAGTCAGGCGATAAAAGCAAAAATCGGCAAATGTCGCCTTTCAGTGTGAACAATCTCTCCTTCCAACAATTCTCTCATCCAGTTCCTTCCACTCTTCACCCACTCTCATCCACGTGCTCCGCTTATCCGCAGAAGCAAGAATCATGTTCCATCATTCATAATTCATTGGCGAAGAAAATGCTCCCATCCCGAAAATGTGTGTAGGTGTGCGTGGCGGTGTGTGTGTAACAGTAATAAGACTCATTGCAAGATGGGCTGCTCCAGCTCAGCCGCTGCATGGAACCCTCATTTGATTGGTCTTTTGGATTTGATGGATTCATCACAGTCTCATCCAGATTTCAAACAGAGGGTGTTTCTAATTGTGGTTGATTCATTTTCAAATCATTGACTTCATCCTCAAAACCACTCACCACATAGAGTGAATCATGAATCGGTCATGATGAATCACGGATTCAGGATTGACATTGTTTCCGACCATTCCACAATTCACCTTCTCTCTGGAAAGAGTTTGGCGACTCATAGGTGCCACCGTCAGTCTGTCATCAGTCTGTCATCCTCATATCACCCTCAGTCAAATGAACCAAGAACTAGAAACGAGAGAGAGCGCTCGTTGTTGTCTCGCCTCCGAGACCCACCCACCCACCACCTCATCCTCTCTCACCACGGAAGCCCTTTGCACACTTCCTTCAGGTCTCTCAGGTCTCTCTCCTCATTCCCTCCATTCTGGTTTCCAGGCCACTTTCAACCGTTGAAGAGGAGCATTGTTTCATGCCATGCCATGCCCCATGGCTCCAGCTTCAGGCTGGTGCTGCAGCAGTCTCTCTCTTTCTTCAGCTCTCCTTGAAGAAGGCAGCTCGACCGCTCATCGCAGGGTCCTCCCCCTACCCTCCAGCCAAAAGGTTTGGCTCTCTACCAATCTACCACCAGGTGTGCCTCTCAAAAAAACTGGCTCTGATTTGGTCCAGTCCAGTGTCCGAGTCATCAACCAGCCACCACAACTCACCAGGACCTTGACCCCCTTGCCCACAACCCGCACCCAACTAGTAGTGTGTCCGAGGTGTGAGTCAAGTCAAGCCTGTTCTCAAGCCCTCTTCCCGCCCCCAGCCCCTCCTTGGGGTGACGTTTAAGGTGGGTAGGTGAAAGGAGGTCCGTAACTGGGAGGGGCAAGCATTTCCTGGTAGACTTCTGGGTAGGCTGGTCCTGAGAGCTCCTGAAGCTAGATGCGCTTAGCTTAGAACAAGATGACTTACAATATCCTTTCCACGTCATCAGTGGGGGCAGAGAGAGTTGGCCTAGAGGCTACTGGGTACTACCGACAGATATCAGGTCATTTGTTCGTTTTTTCATTCCTTTCTTCCTGATTGCTTTCTCCTGATTGTCACCTGTTTCATCACCTCTTCCTCCTCATCATCAGTGCCCGCCCCCGTTGGTCCCACCTGTGTCTTGTTACCACCTGCTTTGTGCCTAAATTCTCCCAGTGTTCCTTGTCAGTTCTGGTCTTTTTGCCATGATCAGGGGGGTTTATGTTGGCTCTTGAAATTTTTCCTCACTCACCTCCGTGCGCTTTTCATTTTGTTCACTGAACGAAAAAAAAAAAGTACAAATACTTTATCTCTGTCTCCCGGGTCGTGCAATTGGGTCCTACTTCCTAAGTGTCTGAGATCGTAATATTATCTCCCAGATCTTCAACTTTAAGCCACAATGGATCTTCTAATGCAGCATATGGCACTCAATTCCTCAATGTCAAGCCAACTGATTTAAGTGGAATTTATTTCCTTTCTCTGCTTTCTGCGTTTTCTTTACACTGTGGTTCGGCGCCCGGGTACTTTTGCCCGGAGATGGGTTATTGCTGCTCTGCCCGGTAGTGAACTCGTCAACTTCAAATCAATATTTCTCTGGTTCTGTGTGGTTGAAAATAGGCAGATGTGGTATTAGATTGGGTTAGCAAATGAAACCCGGCATTTCAAGATTATTGTCACGGTGTAGTTCTTTCCTGGAAATTCTTCTTCTTCCAGTGAACTCCCAATTCCACTTCTCTTTCAAGGATCCGCTACATGCCGCCTTCTGCTGCACCCTCAAATCCATTGTTGGCAAATTAGACGCGCAGCAGGGTGCGAACGATGCCATCGCGATGGCCTTCCATTCCTAGCGCCCATTTTTACGCGTTTCACGCAGTGGCGGCTGGTGTAATTTATTTTTTGTAGGGCCATCCAATCAATTTCAGCAAACATATCATTAATATATCATAATAAAATATAAATAACGTATAATATGAATCACATATATATATATATACAATAGAACATGTTTATATATTATATATATATTATATATTTTTTTAGCTCAAGGTGGGTCGGGCTAGGTCTCGTGGCCGTCTATTGGCCAGCCGCCACTGGTGTCATGGCCCTGAGAAAAGAAATATGAACCCTCCCAGTCACAGCTGGCAGAGATCTTGTCTGACTTCCGTAAACATGGAAGAGAAGTTAATCATTTTAGTGCAGGTCTCTCCGGAGCTTTAGCATCTTCCCAAGGATGTCACAACCTATTTGTCAACGATATTGCCGCGGACAAATCAAGAAGTTAAGCCACTTTGTTTAGTTTTACTGCAACTTTTGGTTGCTTAGAAATGGCAGGGACAAGAGGAGCGCCACCTCCTGAGCCACTTTGGATCAAGGGATGGCTGAGACTCAACATGTGACCACCTCTCTTTGGCTTTATGTAACGGTCATCTCCCATCTCCCATAATTATAGATATCAATGTATCGAATGGTGAAGTTGAACAACTTGTGTTATGTGTTTGTCAGACTGTGCGCACCATCCGCCGGCGGCGCTGCTACCCGCCCACCTGGAAGCGCTGGGTGTTCTTCCTCTTTCCGGGCACCATGATTGCCACGTCGGCCGTGGCCCTCTACGCCTTCGTGGAGACGGAGGAGAACTACTTCTACATCCACAGCATCTGGCACATGCTGATTGCAGGCAGCGTGGGCTTCCTGTTGCCGCCCCGCGCGAAGCCCGACGCCAAGGCGACCCCGCTGAAGCGCCGGCGGGGCTGCGGCTATCAGCTGTGCGTCAACGAGCACGAGGAGCTGGGTCTGGTGGACCCTGCCATCATCTCCATTAACAGCATCTGCACCAGCTGATAAACTCCCCCTCCACACACACACACACACACACACACACACACACACACACACACACACACACACACACACACACACACACACACACACACACACACACACTCAGCCTTTTACCTTAGAGACACTTCATTGCCTTCTTTTACTTGGGACATTCACACACGGGAAATTAAGCCAGAGAACTCGAAAAAGCAATGTAAATACTTAAATGCAGATGTGACACATTGGACTTGTTTTTCTTCTATTTGTTTGTTTGGGGGAGGGGGGGGGGGGGACAATGGTTGTTATCGTCATGATAATTACTATCAATACAACTGTAATTATTATTCTCTATAGTTAAGTTGTTCTGAAGAACTGTGGGTGTACAGTGGCACACTGTTGTTTGTGAATATGTATTTAAAGTCAAAGCTGAAACACTGCTGCTATCTGACGGTGACTGTAAAACTGCTTCTGTTGGTTATTTATTGGTGGTCCTGTGAACGGGCCAGTTATTTTACTGTGGGGAGGAGGGGGAGGGAGCACAGATCAGGGGGCAGCTGTGGGAGGGTGTAGGGGGGGGAGACATTCATGAAGGGCACGGCTTTTCTGAAATTCTTTTCGAATATATCTTTTTGCACTGAGACACAACAAAATGTTATTCTGTACATTTTTATAACAATGTAAACTATACAGTGGGCATCACAAAATGTAAAACCTAGTCGTCATGTGGAACGTTAGACTTGTCTTTTGCAATCGCAATGTATCGCTTTTACACGAATGTGCAGGTTTTTTCTCGACGGGAACAATTCCAAAGTCTGTTGTGATGGAAGATGAAGAGGAGGGGGGGGGGGGGGTGATGATCACCAAGAGACCTCAAAACCAAGACCTCACCTCCCTGTTTCTTTTCTGACGGGACCTGTGTGACACCACATTCATAAACAATAAATGTTATTTCTTTCTTGCCTCGGCATCTGTGCTGCTTTCGAAGCTTTTTCGACACAGTGCACCTCCCACGCAGACGGCACATTGCAATCCATGCCCTAATGGAAGGCATGAGGTACTCAGACAGTGAGATGAGATGCTGTCAACAGCAGTCTCCAAGGAATAGAGAGAGAGGGAGGGAGAGATAAATAATTCTCCCACAGAGCAGCAGTGCTAGCGCAGCTTCAGAGCGCGCTGTCGATATGCAGCCTTTCTCTTATATAAGGGAAGAGGGAGGTGTTCGGCTCTTTGATTTATGCCTTTATTCCCTCAGCCACTCTTCGCTATTCATCATCCTGGGTACACGCCTGCTCTTTTTCAAATTATAAGAGAAAAGAAAAACACAATTCTCTTTTGCCCCAATAACACGCTAATAAACACAAGTCTACGGCTATGCTACACACTTAAGATGGATACGTATGTGCAAGCATGCTAACGTTTCCTAATTAGCTCTAATCACAAGATTAGGCTAATGGGAATGTAATTAGCTTTGCAGCTATTTTGTCATAAAAGGTTAAGATGAAAATACCAGAAGATGGCGCTGAGATGAAAGGCCTGGGCGATCAAAGTGATCGTAATTCATCTTCTGGGGACCATGAATGTGTTTCAGTCACAAACGATTAGCTCACAATACAACAAAGACATCGGCATGCTATTGTTAAGTTGTAATAGTTTATTTTGATAACATCTGCAGAGGTCTTATGGTTTAAATTAATACATATAGAAAGATATAATAGACAATATTAAGGAGAATATTGTTATTAATGTATTATGAAGCATAGGGGTAATGTTTACTCTATGCAAATGTAAATGGCAAGAATTAATGTATATTGCATGAGTGACTGTATGTTAGTATTATAGAGTGACGAAGCCGGTTGAAATCCGTGACGTGCCTCACAATAACAAGAGAATTTTATTGTGAAGGTGACTTTAACAAGACGGGATTCTTATTGTGAAAGCGACTGGAACCGGAAGTGACGTTAGACCGGAAACAGGAAGAGTATATGACTGCGTGTTTGTAGAGGGATCTTTCTTCTTTCTCAGGTAAGCCCCGAAGGGAAGGTTGTGCTCTCGGAAGGTGCCGGGAGCCTGCAGCCTGGACACGAGGGAGAGCGCGTTGAATGTTTGATTCACTTTTCTTGCCATTAAATGTTGATAACTTAATCCATGCGTGTCCGGAAGCCTGTTTCTCCACCATCTGCGTAGTGCCCCAGTTTTGAGAATACCTTACAATTTGGAAACCACGGAAGGCGAAACTGAGATGGGCCGCCAGAGTTACAGGACTAAGGACGCGTTCCTGCGGTGAGTAGCCCGCGCTAAGCTATCGAACTATTTATGCCGTCAGAACAGGACGGGGCACAAGCCCGCCGGAGAGTTTAACAAGCAATCGACGCTGTGTGTGTTTGTGTTTTATGTGTTTTTTCCAATCGCCTTTTGCATGTTCTGCGCGTTTAGTGGCATTTACGCGTGCAAGTCGGCCACGTGTGGCCCGCGTGGTTGATCGAACGCTTCGTGTCATTGATGAGTAGTCGTGTGTGTTTGTTCCAGTGCGTTTTGCATGTTCTGCACGTTTAGTGGCATTTACGCGTGAAAGTCGCCCACGTGTGGGCCGTGTGGTCGATCGAGCGCTTCGTGTTACTGATGTGTAGTCGTGTGTAAGATTGGGTGTGTTTGTGTCTTTTCTGTAGTGCGTTTGCACGGATGGTTGTCTCACGCTTTTCACGTGATTTCTTTTTCCTGTTTTCTTTTACCGTTCCTCGTGTAGAGACTCTCTCCACGTGTAGTCTCTTTTCTGTCGTTCCTTGTGTTGTAGAGATTTTTCCACTCTCTCTTCACGTTTTTCCACGTGTTATCTCGTGTGTGTGTGGCCTTGTTTGGAGAGTGTGGCCTGTGTGTGCGCTTTACACCAGGTGTGTCGCTGCTGCAACAGCGTTTGTGTGTGCTTCGCGGTTCATGTTTTTTGTCATATTGTGCGTCCTTGTTGTTCGTTTGTTTTGTGAGTAACACGTTTTTGTAGACAAGACTTGTGGCTATTTGATGTGCATGAGAGTTAGTACTAGAAGCGGGAAGTGTGCAGTTGCGTGGAAGTTCGTGGATCAGGATCATTACCTCCCATTGTATCCTATTGGTGTGGCTGCACATTAGCTTGCTAGTTTGACGCACATAGTTTAATCGGACGAAGACGACGCGGGGTCTAACTAAGACCACGCTAGATATCCAATATAAAATCCTAAATTAGTGCGTGATCGATGCTATTTACGAGATTAAAGTTACATAACGTAAGCGTGGCGGCCGTCATTTTGAATTGTGTCGTAGTTACAAGATCATTAGACCACATAGATCAGTTGAGTTGCCCGTGTCTGGTATGGGGGATTCACAAAAGGGGACTTACTGATCCACTTGGACACAAGAGGTACAGCGTGTTTTTGTTTTTTGTTTGTCCTGTTTTAAATCCACCATTTTGAGTTAGCTGAGAGCAAGGGACATTGGGTCCTTTGTCCGACCACATGTTGTGGGGGTTGTATACATTTACATTAAATTCTATGTATATTGTATGCTGTTCAATTTCACTGTATTCACCCCAATTTGCATTTTTTCCAACTGCACCGCATCCACAAATTAGACACATAGTGTAGAATAAATTTCCTTTCGATTTCTTTCAAAAAAAACCGACTTACGATTTTTGAGGGATTTTGATCTGAAATTTTTTAGGAATTTCTGTTCTCTACATTTACATTTCCTTACATATATTAAGCCTCAGTACCTGATCCCCCTTAACAAGCAAGAAGTTCACTGCAACTGCATCCACCTTGAGTTTTCTGAATCAAAGGTTGTTTCAGAAAAAGGAGGGATGGAAGATGCAGAGACAGTTGTGGCTGGTACCGAGATGTGGCGTTCTAGGAGTGATCATGTCTGGCTGGCACAGCTTTGCAACCAAACACTTAACACTTTTAGAAACAAGCACTTACATGAAGAAATATATCTAGATCAGGTCTGACTGGCACAACTTTGCAACCAAACACGTAACACATTTAGAAACACGCACCTACATGAAGAAATATATCTAGAGAACACATTCACAGGAGCAGACTATCGCCCAGGGAGGGGATAACAGAGTTCATGCCGTGGTTTTGGAGAATGTTTGAGAAATGAACTAACCACAGTTAAGTTTTTCTTTGAGCAGGTTACCGGAGCCCACCAGGAGCCAGTGGACTAAGTCCAGGCGAATGGGGTGCTTTGAGGTCATTGCAAGGACCTCGGAGCACCCTCGATGTGAGTGGTCTCACACAGTGACACCATTTCACATTTTTGTAATTATGTTCATATCTGAGACATTAGAGCGAGAGTTAGGACTGCAACATAGGAAGATGTGTGCAGACAACATCGACTCTCACCGCTCACCGTCTCCTGTCATTAATGGCACCTCGATGTGCAAATGTTTTGTTTTTCCCCATAAGCTGTTTTAGGGTTCGAGCACGAGAAAGGAGGGTGCTGGACGAATACCTGCCTGCTATCAGATCCTAGTAGGATTTGAATATTTCTATGCCCTAGTCAAGGGCCATAGATAGGATCAATTACATTTATCATCACCAGTAAAGATAAATAAAGTTAGATTGGATTGGATAAGTAATTGAGACTCTGTTGGACGACGGATGGCCATTTAATAGATGATTCCTCCCACACGGGGTGAGAAGCTGTTCCTCCGACTCAGTTAAAAATTGCGAATTCAAGCCTAGAAAGTATTAGATACTTATTTAAAGATAGAAATTATGATATAGACAATTTTTCATAGTCAAGTGTCACATTCTGTATAGAGCCGGCCTAGTGGCCGCTGTGTTGTGTTGTGTTTTCTCATTTTCTCCAACAGCTACACCTGACGCTCCAGCATCGTCCATCGTGTGCTAACTGCCTGCTGTGAGGACCTGCCATGAGGAGCTGCCCACAGGAGCATCGGACACCATCATCACCTGGCTCGGAGAGGCTGAGGAGCAGACGGAGAGCCATCCCGAGGACCCCTGCGATGCCATTCGGAGAAGAGGAAGAGGAACAGATGACACCATGTGGATATGCAAATCCACCGAAGGACCAACGGCTCAGCCAGTGAAAACCATGAGGAATAATATCTCCCCAGGGGCTGGGACGCCCGGGAGGTATGAGACAGGTTCCAGAGAGACAAGGCTTTTCCGACCTTGTAAAGGAGATTTTTAATCTCAATGAGGCATTTCCTGGTTAAATAAATAAAAATAAAAATAAAACCACTGCATGCAGGTAGCTGCATGTAAGCCGAGATCCTTGAAGTCCTCAGCTGAGATTTAGTGAGTGTGAATTGCTGGTAGACAGTTAACTGCTTGCAGTCTGTGGACGCAGTAGTTCATGTTCCCTCAGCTGAGTGGGACGATCACAACCATCATTGACAATCTGCTTGGAGGAATGCGGAGGAACTGAGGAACTGGAGTTGCAGAGCACGTATGCGGAGGGACTGGATTCACAGGGATGCACAGACACCTGCACAGAGACACTTAGACAGTGCACACGTTACATAAACCGGAACCATCAGGACAGCAAGATTTTTACCTGTGTGATGAATACATTCACACTGACACTTAGTGTTATTTAGTTTCCTTGAGAAGCAGGGATGAAAGGAGGGAGTGATCTTTTTCCACAGGGATGCTGAATGATAATGAGTGATAATTAAAATGTTGTACAATGTTTGTTTACATAGAGCGTCAAAATAAAAGGGCTATTACTTTGTTGTTTATACTATTGGATAAGTATAAAAGGAGGGATTGTTAAGTTGTAATAGTTTATTTTGATAACATCTGCAGAGGTCTTATGGTTTAAATTAATACATATAGAAAGATATAATAGACAATATTAAGGAGAATATTGTTATTAATGTATTATGAAGCATAGGGGTAATGTTTACTCTATGCAAATGTAAATGGCAAGAATTAATGTATATTGCATGAGAGTGACTGTATGTTAGTATTATAGAGTGACGAAGCCGGTTGAAATCCGTGACGTGCCTCACAATAACAAGAGACTTTTATTGTGAAGGTGACTTTAACAAGACGGGATTCTTATTGTGAAAGCGACTGGAACCGGAAGTGACGTTAGACCGGAAACAGGAAGAGTATATGACTGCGTGTTTGTAGAGGGATCTTTCTTCTTTCTCAGGTAAGCCCCGAAGGGAAGGTTGTGCTCTCGGAAGGTGCCGGGAGCCTGCAGCCTGGACACGAGGGAGAGCGCGTTGAATGTTTGATTCACTTTTCTTGCCATTAAATGTTGATAACTTAATCCATGCGTGTCCGGAAGCCTGTTTCTCCACCATCTGCGTAGTGCCCCAGTTTTGAGAATACCTTACACTAACCATGATGATGCTATACACTGTAAAAAAGGATCCTAATTTTACGGTAAATAACTAAATATTTACAGTAGTTTTTTTAATTTTTATTATTATATACAAAACTCTGTGAAATTACAGACATTATCCATAAATTAACAACCCAACTGTTAATTTAAGTATTATGCTAATAATTCAAAATAATATTTTTTCCCCATTTTTGTAAAGAAAAATGACTGCATTATTAATACAGTCTTTTTACGGTTTTCTTAAATGACAAACAAATTCATGTAAAATAACAATTATTACACTGTAAAAAAAGAACGTAGATTTTACAGTGAAAAACTGTTAAATCACAACAGTAAGAGACCGTTAATTCAAAATAGGTTATATTCCGTTCCTATCACATTGTAACACCGTATATGTATATATCAGCCCAAACAGTAATTTATGCATGTATTTCTTGTAAAAAATACATTTTGTCACCGTTAACTGTACTAAACATTGATAACGGAAATACACCGTATTATGAACAATAATCAATACCGTAATTTTTACATTAATAACTTAAAAAATACAATCTGTCACTGTTAAATGTACGGACTACTGTGCTGACAACTGAGCTATAACGTTTTATGAAAGTAACAGCCAGCCTTGTAATTTTCACATTTATTGTTTGTACAAAATACAGTTTATAACTTTTAATTGCACTAAACATTGTACTGATAACGGAAATATACCGTAATATGTACGGACTTTTGCAGTGGTGTATAGTAACGAAGTAGAAGTACTTCGTTACTTTACTTAAGTAGTTTTTTTGGGTATCTGTACTTTATTTTACTACTTATATTTCTGTTTACTTTTACTTCACTACATTTTGCAATGAAAACTTGTACTTTTACTCCGATACATTTCCCCTGAAACAGTATCGTTACTCGTTACTACGGAAAAAATAATCATGAGAAACATCGGGGACTGTTGTGGAACACACCGCAGCGCACCTGAACGCAGCACGAACACCAGGTTGGGGATCAGTGGTCCTTGCCGCGTGTTTTCTCTTCCCAGTGATGCCCAGGATGTTAGCGAGCGAGCGGCTACAGATACGACTCATTTCATGTGGAGCAGCAATGGAAGCTACTCGAACAACCACGGGGACCAAGATCAACGTCCGTGGCCATATTTGGGCGAACTCTTTTCTTTTGTCGGAGTGAAAGTTTCTTCCTACCGGATGAAGTGCCTCTTATGCCGACCGAAAGCTACGGAGATATTGGCCTTCAAAAACACACCATCCAACCTCAGGAAACACATTGAGGTAAATTAAGATTAATCCCATGAGCCGCAACGTTAATGTTTAGTCATCATAAACCTGTTAAGATATCTAGCAGTGTTGTCCTCAGGATTGGAGTACGATATATCTTTGGCAGGAGAGGGGAGGCAGGTGTCTGATTGTCCTACGCATGTTGTACGTTAGGCTAACGTTCGCTAGCTATCGTCAATTAAATGAGACAATTAGCGTGAGTGGAGTAGACGGATCTCTAGCGAGTTAATGAGCTGAAGAAGTGTTGACAGTTGTGAGAATTTGTTGATTTGAGTCGTCTTAGCTATAATATAATGCTAATCATTACAGCATTATTATAATTATTTGTATTAATATTATAAGAGTGACGGTCCAGTAATGGCGACGATATTGATTTGGGACTGTTGTTGTGTTTAACTACAGAGATACAAGTACATATTCACAAATCAACTCTGGATGCACGGACAGTGCATGAAACTAAATGTATAAACTTCAAATTAAAACAAACTATTTTGTACAAAACTTTAGGTTGGGGTCATGACATGTTATGAAGTGTTATTAATTCTATCATGTCTGAAATACTCTCACTTTATTTCAGGAACGGACTACATCAAGCAGCACATGGAAGAACCCTCCTTGCAGCTATGTGATGCCACCAGGTCCAGTTCATCTGATGAAGAGGACTTCTTCTTCGTCATCTCAAGCGCATGACAGCAACAAACAGCTGGATGGAGACGTGGATCACGTTGACTTGCTGAAATGCTTCCCAACTGTGCTGCTGTCTGTGAAGCTAGACACACTCTACCTGCACCATCAGGGCCTGTGAAGCTAGACACACTCTACCTGCATCAGGGCCTGTGAAGCTAGACACACTCTACCTGCACCATGTGAACGGCTCTTCAGCATCGCAGGACTCGTCTTCAGCCCCAGAAGAGAGACACTGAAATCTGACCATTTTGAAAATCAACTTCTTTTGAAGATGAACAATACATTTTTCACTTTAAAGTGATGATTCTGGTTGTTACTTTTGGTTCTACTTTTTTCTGTGTTAATCGTGTTTTTATATTTTAGTAATTTCATCGTATTCATATATTGCTAAGTTCATCCTAGCTCATACTCCTTGTTCATGGCGGCCACAGCACCCAAACAAATAAACTTCATAATTCTCTAAATTCTGACCCTTTGTTTTTTTTATTAACAGCATTTACTTTTACTTTCAATACTTAAGTACAAAAAAAATCAGATACTTTAATACTTTTACTCAAGTAGTATTCTCATAGGTGACTTTTACTTTTACTTGAGTAATTTTCCAGTCAAGTATCTTTACTTTTACTCAAGTATGACTTTTGGGTACTTTATACACCACTGGACTTTTGTGATGCAAATGGAAATATAACGTATTATGAATTTACCAGTCCTGTATTGTTTGCATTCATTATTTGTAAAAGATACAGTTTGTCACTGTTAATTGCACTAAACAGTGTACAGATTACAGAAATACACCATAATATATCTAGGAAGGCTTGACCGATCTTAACCAGAGTGGTATCTCGCTATTGAACTTCTGTGCTCGCCACGGCTTGTCCATAACGAACACCATTTTAGAATATAAGCTGGATCATAAGTGTACCTGGTACCAGAACACCTTAGGCCAGAGATCAATGATCGACTTTGTAATTGTATCATCTGATCTGTGGCCATATGTCTTGGACACTCGGGTGACCTGTTAGTGAGGGTGAATAGGAATGTCTGGCGGACGATCCTGTCCGGCAGGACTTCAACTCTCACCTTTGGAAGAACTTCTCACATTTCCCGAGGGAGGATGGGGACATTGAATCCGAGTAGACCATGTTCAAAGCCTCTTTTGTGAACCCAGCCGCTAGGAGCTTTGGCCAGAAGGTCATAGGTGCCTGTTTTGGCGGCAACCTGAGAACTTGGTGGTGGACACCGGGGGTGAGGGAAGCCGTCAAGCTGAAGAAGGAGGCTTTTCGGGCCTGGTTGGCCCAGGGGTCTCCTGAAACACAGCTCTGTAAAGTACCAGCAGGCTGGAAGGGCTACAGCTGTGGTGGTCGCAGATGCTAAAACACAGGCATGGAAGGAGTTCGAGGAGGGCATGGAGAAGGACTTTCGGTTGGCCTCAAGGAGGCCATATCCCTGGCAGAGGCCGCTGAGGTAGTCAAACGCTCCTTGGTGGCAAGGCGCCTGGGGTGGATGAGATCCACCCTGAGATGCTGAAGGCACTGGACATTGTTGGGCTGTCTTGGCTGAGATGCCTTTTCTACTGAGTATTTTTTATTTTGTAAACATTGTTTTGTAAAAAATAACACTGCTTTCAAGGCATTTCTGAACATACCAATGTCTCCTCTTTTTTTACAATGACAACGTTAGTCACACGTTAGTAAAGTTAGATACACGTTAGTAACGTTAGCCACACGTTTGTAACGTTAGACACGCGGTCGCTAGCAAGAAAGAAAAGATTGACAAAACGTATCTAAAGGGAGCTAGCGCACCAACACACACATACATGGCGACAGCGTCAGATAAGCGCTCCAATAATTTTTTAATTTACACTAAACTCTTGATAACCCATGACTCTAGGGTAGAGACTGTGTTTGTCCAAAGGCCACTTAAATGAAATAAATCTAAAGTAAGCAGAAGAGGAGTCGTACACAATAACCTTATACAAGTTAACACCATTATTTCAGCAGTGCAACAAAACAGGACTATTAAATGTGGTCTCCTAAATATTAGATCTCTGTCATCTAAAGCTGTGTTACTAATTGATTTAATATCAGATAATCACATTGATTTGTGTTGTCTAACTGAAACCTGGCTGAGCCATGAAGAATATGTCTGCCTGAATGAATCGACTCCTCCAAGTCATATTAATACTCACATTCCTCGAGGCACCGGTCGAGGAGGTGGAGTAGCAGCCATCTTTGACTCGAGCCTATTAATAAATCCTAAACCTAAATTAAACTACAACTCATTTGAAAGCCTTGTTCTTAGTCTTTCACATCCAACCTGGAAAACACTACAGCCAATTCTATTTGTGATTCTGTACCGGCCACCAGGTCCATATTCAGAGTTTATATCTGAATTCTCAGAATTTATATCAAGTTTGGTTCTTAAAACTGATAAAGTTATTATTGTAGGAGATTTTAATATTCATGTGGATGTTGATAATGATTGCCTTAGTGCTGCATTCATCTCATTGTTGGACTCGATTGGCTTCTGTCAGAGAGTACAGAAACCCACTCACAGCTTTGGCCACACGCTTGATCTTGTTCTTACTTTCGTTGACATTGAGCATTTGAAGGTCTTCCCACAGAATCCTCTTCTGTCAGACCACAACCTCATAACTTTTGAATTTATACTACCGGAGTGGACACCGGTGTTACACCCAGACACTGGACTCGATAGCCCCTCTGAAGAAGAAGACAGTGAGGAAGAGGAGGTTTGCTCCCTGGTATAACCCTCTGACCCGCAACCTCATAACTTTTGAATTTATACTACCGGAGTGTACTCCGTTAGTCAAAAGTTTCTACACCAGATGTCTAACTGACAGTGCTGTAGCTAAATTTAAAGAAGCGATTCCTTCTGTATTTGATTCGATACCACGTCTCAATATAACAGAGGACTCCTGGTCTAACTTTAGTCCGTCCCAGATTGATCATCTTGTTGACAGTGCCACAGGCTCTCTGAGAATGACACTGGACTCGATAGCCCCTCTGAAGAAGAAGACAGTGAGGAAGAGGAGGTTTGCTCCCTGGTATAACCCTCAGACCCGCAAACTGAAGCAAATGTCACGAAAGCTTGAAAGCATATGGCGTTCAACTCATCTGGAAGAATCCCGCTTAGTTTGGCGAGATAGTCTTAAAACTTATAAGAAGGCCCTCCGTAATGCCAGAGCAACCTATTACTCATCAGTAATAGAGAAAAATAAGAACAACCCCAGGTTTCTCTTCAGCACTGTAGCCAGGCTGACAGAGAGTCGCAGCTCTGTGGAGCCGAGTATTCCTATAGACCTCAGTGGTAATGACTTTATGAACTTCTTTCATGAAAAGATTGTAACTATTAGGGACAAGATTAAGACCCCGTTTACACGATGGGAAAATGCATATATTTTCATGCGTTTTGGCCTTTCATTTACACAAAAACGGAGGTTTTATCACGGAAAACGATCATTTCTAAAAACTACGGCCAAAGTGGAGATTTCTGAAAACTCTGTTTTTGTGTTTGCGTGTGAACTAGGTCAAACGGAGTTTTAGGTTGTCAAACGTCACAGTATGCGACTAAAAATACTTCACGTCATGTGAGCATCCTATGTTTACAGTTAGTTTGGCCGCTCCTACCAGGGTTGCCAGGTCTGTGACAAAACCAGCCCAATATCAGAACTCAAAATATGCCCGTGCCAAACCATATACACTGCATTTAAAGTGTGTGTATGTGGACGTGTCCAATGTCCATGTGTGTACGTGCTGATCTGGAGTCAGTTTGGTAGGATTTGTGTATAAATAAATTATTTCATTTAAAATATGGATTTTTATTTCAAGATATTCATGTAATTTGCATCCAAAATAGGTCTACCCGAACCAGCGGACAAAAAATTCAACCCGCGGCAACACTTCAAAAGTAGCCCAATTCCGCGGGAAAACCGCGGACCTGGCAACACTGGCTCCTACGTCCAGTGTCGACTGCCTTCATTTTCGTTGTCAGGTGCGCCCGAGTTATTTCCTCCTTGACATGAGGATACTCCTCGGAGGTCTCGAGTCTTGAGAATTCTGATTGGTTTGCATGTCTTTATCCTTCTCATTACACTGCCGACTACAGGTTTGGCATAGTTATGATGGCGCCAGGCGTGTTGCGGTTCATATAAACAGAAACTTTTTTGAAAACGACCTTGTGTGTACAACGTTATTTTTGAAAACGAAGGGGCAAAAATATTCATTTCTGTAAATACCCGGCTATGTGTAAACGCGGCCTAATAATCTCTTGCCCTTAACCAGTGACAATCTGTCCTCAAGTGGAATGGCCTTGGAAACCGCTGTATGCCCTGGTGTATATTTGGATGGCTTTTCTCCCATCAACCGTGACCAATTATCTTCAACGGTTTCTACTTCTAACACGTCTACCTGTCTCTTGGACCCCATCCCGACGAGGCTGCTTAACCCTCTGAAAACGAAGCACGCTACAGTGCGTTTTGACAGCTTTACGTTTTTAAAATCTGTATATCTCCGCGACAATACGTCGCCGAGATACGTTTAAAATACTGGATGAATCCGGAGGATTTCCTCTTCCGTTCATTTCTCTACCGTAAGCTCCTCTGCGATTCACAGAGAAAGATAGGGGGACGAACGTGTCGGGTGACGCGGCACCGAGTACTGTGATTTGCCAATGCGGTTGTCCGTCAACATTTTGCGGAGAAGAACAACCAATGAACACTCAAGAAATCACAAGGACCTGCCCACCTCCCAGGTGAAGCTCATTAGCAGTCTGTCAGTCAGAGAAGCCAGAGAACATGGCGCGAACAGACTTCACAACAAGGAAAGCAGCTGCAGCGACTTTGGCGAGCAGCGCAGAGCCTCAAAGGAGCTGCAGAGCCACGAGGAGGAACACCAGCCAGAAGAGATCCACTTGGACCGGGTAACAGTGGCGGCTGGTGAATTTTGGGGGGGGGGGGGGGGGCAGTTTAAATAGCACTCAACAATGAGAAGAAAAGAGGTTTTGAGTAGAATATTGTAAAAAACAAAGCTTTATTTAAAGAACACACCGTGCTCAACACTGTCCAATAACAACTATCAACACACTGTAACTTTGGGCATGAGAGGTTCAGAGCAGAATGCTTTAAATGACTGAACATAAATCATTTAGTTTTGAAAATAACATTGATCCTGAGGCTAATTTGTATTGCGACTATAAATCAAATTCTGAATATTATACTGAGTATCAGTTTAATAATCTAAATGTGGATGGTTTTTCTATCATTAATTTTAATAGTAGAAGTCTTTATTCAAATTTTTGTGAAATTAAAGACTATTTAGAATCATTACAATTCAAATTTCAAGTTATTGCTTTAAGTGAGACTTGGTTAACAAATGAAAAGGGAGTTGACTTTCTCCTACAAGGGTACGATATGTACACAGCAAACCGGATCAATAAGAGGGGTGGTGGTGTAGCATTCTATGTACAGAAAGACTTTCAATGTAAAGTAATCGATAGCACAGTTGTTGATGATATTATGGAGAGTTTGACGATTGAAATTCATTCTACAAATTTTAGGAGAATAATTTTGACTTGTATTTATAGAACGCCTGGTTCCTGCATTGACCCATTTATGAAAACCGTCGTTGAGATTTTTGGTAAAGTTTCTAAAAATAAATCCCTTTTTGTTTGTGGTGACTTTAATATTGACCTGTTAAAATGGAACGAACACAAATTAACAACAGATTTCTGTAATGCAATGTTTAGCTTTGGTCTCTGGCCTCTTATTGATAAATCTACTAGGGTAACTAAGGAAAGTGCCACACTTATTGATAACATTTTTACAAATATACATGACCAAGTAACAAGTGGTTTGTTTTTAACTGATATCAGTGATCATTTTCCTATTTTTGTGATCCTACATCATTTAAAGGTTAACTGTTCAGTTGGCTTAAGTGAACCTTCCTGTAAATTGATAAGAATAAGAACACCTGAGAGAATTGAGGCCTTCAAGATGGAACTTAAAAACAACAGCTGGAATGAGGTATATGCTGATGACCCAAATCAGGCCTATGATGCATTTTTCGACAAATGTTTGCAGTTATATAATAAGCATTGTCCTATTAGAAGCTGTAGGGTAAATAATAAATATATAGGAAAGCCATGGATGACTAAAAGTCTACAGAGCATGTAAAAAGAAACATTTACTTTATAAGAAATATATACAACAGAGAACCAATGAAAGTGAAGGAAAATATAAGTTGTATAAGAATAAACTGACTTCCATTATGAGATCACAGAAGAAGGAATACTATAATAAAATACTAGAGGATAGTAAAAACAATATTCAAAGAACTTGGAAAGTCATCAATCAGATTATCCAAAATAAAGGCTACAAATCTGAATTTCCATGTTATTTTCTAAATAGCTATGATGCGAAAGTGGACGATTTAAAAAGTATTGTTGATGATTTTAATGATTATTTTGTGGGTGTTGGAACTACTCTGGCCCAAAAAATAGCTGTGCCTGATAACAAAGATCAGTTTGATAACCTCATTAAGGACAATTTAAATTCCATGTTTCTTTGTGCGGTAAATGAAACTGATATAATAGAAATTGTTAAAAAATGTAAAAACAAAAGATCTTCTGATATATTTTCTATTGATATGGTAATCATTAAAGAAGTAATTGATTGTATTGTAGGACCTCTGACCTATATATGTTATCAGTCTTTTCAAAAAGGTATTTTTCCTAATAAAATGAAAACAGCAAAGGTAATACCAATATTTAAAAATGGAGATAAGCATTACATGGATAACTAGAATGGGCACTCGGTAGAGCGCATACCTTCGCATATCACAAGATTGGGCATTGAATTATGAACATTTTGGCATTAGTTGCATGCCAATTAGACAAAAATGTATCGTGCTATGGTAAAAAAAGAGTTTGACCTTTCCATGACCTTGACCTTTGACCCGATTGATCCCAAAATCTAATCAAATGGTCCCCGGATAATAACCAATCATCCCACCAAATTTCATGCGATTCAAGAACATTTTGACCTGTTCATGACCCTTGACCTTTGACCCGATCGATCCCAAAATCGAGTCAACTGGTCCCCGGATAATAAACAATCATCCCACCAAATTTCATGCGATTCGGTTCAATACTTTTTGAGATTTGCGAATAACACGCATACAAATAAATAAATACACGGCGATCAAAACATAACCTTCCGGCATTTTCAATGCGAAGGTAATAACTACCGACCAATATCCCTACTTCCTCAATTTTCTAAAATATTAGAGAAATTATTCGTACAAAAATTAGATCTCTTTATGAGTAAAAATAAATTATTGAGTTAACAGTATGGATTTAGGAAAAATAGAACTACTACTCATGCAATGATGGAGATGGTGGAAGGAATAACAAAGGCAGTTGATGATGATGAGGTTTCTATTGGTATTTACATTGACCTCCAGAAGGCTTTTGATACCATTGATCACTGTAAATTATTGAGGAAATTGGAGAAGTATGGTATCAGAGGGATCGCTCACTCTTGGTTGAAGAGCTACTTGGAAAATAGACAGCAGTGTGTGCAAGTTAATGACACGGTATCAGGATTAAGGAAAGTTACCTGTGGAGTACCACAGGGATCAGTGATTGGTCCAATACTTTTTATACTTTACATTAATGATATTTCACTAACACATTAAAATTTGTCATTTTTGCTGATGATACCAACTTATTTTGTTCAGGAAAAAAATGGAAGGACCGTTTGTTAGTTATTGAAAAGGAACTAGGAATTATTAAATCTTGGTTTGATGTCAATACATTATCACTTAACATAAAGAAAACAAAATTCATGGTTTTTGGAAATGAAATGGAATTAGAGGGGGTTATTCAGTTAAAATTCTGTGGTGATAAGATTGAAAGAGTTTTTGAAACAAAATTCCTCTGGGTCATTATTGATCATAAAGTAACATGGAGACAACATATTGAATATATAAATGGTAAAATTTCCAAGTCAATAGCAATACTGTATAAATGTACTAACTACTAAGGCTTTGTACATAATCTATTGCTCACTCATACTTCAATTCAATTAAATTCAATTCAGTTTATTTGTATAGCCCAATTTCACAAATTACAAATTTGTCTCAAAGTGCTTTACAATCTGTACACATAGACATCCCTGCCCCAAAACCTCACATCGGACCAGGAAAAACTCCCAAATAACCGTTCAGGGGGGAAAAAAGGGAAGAAACCTTCAGGAGAGCAACAGAGGAGGATCCCTCTCCAGGATGGACAGAGTGTATGAATAGTTCATAGTAGGCATATTCCACGATGGAGACCTCCACGATCCATCAGGCAGATGGCGGTGGGGAGGAGGAGTGGGCGGAGTCTCAACAGTGGGCGGAGTCTCAACAGGACAGTGGCGTAGTCAGGAGCAGGAATTCCACGACCCAGACCTCGATGAGCCATCAGGCAGATAGGATCTATGTCGTCTCATAGGGTCCGATGACCCCATGAGACGTGAAGTCAAAAGGACTCCGGGGAGAAAGCAGAGTTAGTAACGTGTGATTGAGAGATGAAAATTCATCCTTAAGGAGAGAAAAAAGAGGAGATAGGTACTCAGTGCATCCTAAAACGTCCCCCGGCAGCTATAAGCCTATAGCAGCATATCAAGGTGCTGGACCAGGGCAAACCTGATTCAGCCCTAACTATAAGCTCTGTCAAAGAGGAAAGTCTTAAGTCGACTCTTAAACGAGGTGACTGTGTCTGCCTCCCGGACTGAAGGTGGAAGCTGGTTCCATAAAGAGGAGCTTGATAACTAAAGGCTCTGGCTCCCATTCTACTTTTTAAGACTCTAGGAACTACAAGTAGTCCCGCATTTAGTGAGCGTAGCTCTCTAGTGGGCAATATGGTACTACAAGCTCCTTAAGATATGATGGTGCATCACCAATCAAGGCTTTGTAGGTTAAGAGAAGAATTTTAAAAGTGATTCTTGATTTTACTGGGAGCCAGTGCAGAGCAGCTAGTGCAGGAGTGATGTGATCTCTTTTCTTAGTTTTAGTGAGAACACGAGCTGCAGCATTCTGGATCAACTGGAGGGACCTAAGAGACTTATTAGAGCAGCCTGATAATAAGGAGTTGCAGTAATCCAGTCTAGTAACGAACGCGTGAACCAATTTTTCTGCATCTTTTTGAAACAAGATGTGCCTGATTTTTGAAATATTACGTAGATGAAAGAATGCAGTCCTTGAGATTTGCTTTCCGTGGGAGTTAAAGGACAAGTCCCGATCAAAGATAACGCCAAGATTCTTTACAGTGGTGTTGGATGCCAGGGCAATGCCGTCTACAGAAACCACATCACCAGATAATTGATCTCTGAGGTGCTCAGGGCCGATTAAAATTACTTCTGTTTTGTCTGAGTTTAACATCAAGAAGTTGCAGGTCATCCATGTTTTTATGTCTTTAAGACATGCTTGAATTTTACCGAGTTGGTTGCTCTCCTCTGGTTTTATCGATAGATATAGTTGAGTATCATCTGCATAACAATAAAAGTTTATGGAATGTTTCCTGATAATATTGCCCAAAGGAAGCATATATAAGGTAAATTAAATTGGTCCAAGCACAGAACCTTGTGGAACTCCGTGATTAACGTTGGTGGTTATCGAGGAGTCATCGTTTACAAATACAAACTGAGATCGATCTGATAAATAGGATTTAAACCAAATTAGTGCCGTGCCTGAAATGCCAATCGACTGCTCCAGTCTCTGTAATAGGATGTCATGGTCAATGGTGTCGAATGCAGCACTAAGGTCTAACAAGACCAGGACAGAGAGGAGTCCTTTATCTGCTGCCATTAAGAGGTCATTTGTAATTTTCACCAGTGCCGTCTCGGTGCTGTGGTGTTTTCTAAATCCTGATTGAAATTTCTCAAATAAACTATTATGATGTAGAAAGTCGCACAACTGATTTGCGACCACTTTCTCAAGGATCTTGGAGAGGAAGGAGGTTAGAGATCGGTCTGTAGTTAGCCAACACCTCTGGATCCAGAGTGGGCTTCTTCAGGAGAGGTTTAATAACAGCCACCTTGAAGGAGTGTGGTACGTGGCCTGTTAGCAGAGACACATTGATAATATCTAATAGAGAGCCGCCAATTAAAGGCAAAACGTCTTTAAGCAGCCTCGTCGGGATGGGGTCCAAGAGACAGGTAGACGTGTTCAAGTAGAAACCGTTGAAGATAATTGGTCACGGTTGATGGGAGAAAAGCCTCCAAATATACACCAGGGCATACAGCGGTTTCCAAGGCCATTCCACTTGAGGACAGATTGGCACTGGTTATGGGCAAGAGAATATTAATCTTGTCCCTAATAGTTAAAATCTTTTCATTAAAGAAGTTCATAAAGTCATTACCACTGAGGTTTATAGGAATGCTCGGCTCCACAGAGCTGTGACTCTCTGTCAGCCTGGCTACAGTGCTGAAGAGAAACCTGGGGTTGTTTTTATTTTTCTATTACTGATGAGTAATAGGCTGCTCTGGCATTACGGAGGGCCTTCTTATATGTTTTAAGACTATCTCGCCAAACTAAGCGGGATTCTTCGAGATTAGTTGAACGCCATATGCGTTCAAGCTTTCGTGACGTTTGCTTCAGTTTGCGGGTCTGAGGGTTATACCAGGAGCAAACCTCCTCTTCCTCACTGTCTTCTTCTTCAGAGGGCTATCGAGTCCAGTGTCATTCTCAGAGAGCCTGTGGCACTGTCAACAAGATGATCAATCTGGGACGGACTAAAGTTAGACCAGGAGTCCTCTGTTATATTGAGACGTGGTATCGAATCAAATACAGAAGGAATCGCTTCTTTAAATTTAGCTACAGCACTGTCAGTTAGACATCTGGTGTAGAAACTTTTGACTAACGGAGTACACTCCGGTAGTATAAATTCAAAAGTTATGAGGTTGTGGTCTGACAGAAGAGGATTCTGTGGGAAGACGTTCAAATGCTCAATGTCAATGCCATAAGTAAGAACAAGATCAAGCGTGTGGCCAAAGCTGTGAGTGGGTTTCTGTACTCTCTGACAGAAGCCAATCGAGTCCAACAAGGAGATGAATGCAGCACTAAGGCAATCATTATCAACATCCACATGGATATTAAAATCTCCAACAATAATAACTTTATCGGTTTTAAGAACCAAGCTTGATATAAATTCTGAGAATTCAGATATAAACTCTGAATATGGACCTGGTGGCCGGTACAGAATCACAAATCGAATTGGCTGTCGTGTTTTCCAGGTTGGATGTGAAAGACTAAGAACAAGGCTTTCAAATGAGGTGTAGTGTAATTTTGGTTGAGGATTCATTAATAGGCTCGATTCAAAGATGGCTGCTACTCCACCTCCTCGACCGGTGCCTCGAGGAATGTGAGTATTAATATGACTTGGAGGAGTCGATTCATTCAGGCAGACATATTCTTCATGGCTCAGCCAGGTTTCAGTTAGGCAACATAAATCAATGTGATTATCTGATATTAAATCATTTAGTAACACAGCTTTAGATGACAGAGATCGAATATTTAGGAGACCACATTTAATAGACCTATTTTGTTGCACTGCTGAAATAATGGTGTTAACTTGTATAAGGTTATTGTGTACGACTCCTCTTCTGCTTACTTTTGATTTATTTAATTGAAGTGGCCGTGGGACAGACACAGTCTCTACTCTAAAGTCATGGGTGGGTAACTGCTCGAATGGAAGAGCAGAGAAGGGTGTTAAACTACAACTCTGCTCCCGGTTCCTGATCTGAATCCTGGGTTGTCATGGATTAAGTCCGGTGATCAACTTCAGAGACATTGTTGAACGGAAAAGTTCTTTATCTGCACTGTTGCTTCTGGTAAATATTTATGGACCTTTTGCGGTATGTTTTGCTTTGACTTATCAACTGATAGTGAATAATTGGTTGATTTTGAAAATGTACATGAAATCAAATGTTTTAAAATCAATATTGGTTTGTACTTTATTTGTAATTAAGTTTCTAACCCCTAGTTATATTGAAACATTGAAAGTTTTGTATATGTTTCAATGTATTTAGATTTTTCACAGTAATCTCAAAAGCTTATATTTCAGAATAATTGAACACTTTATTGAAGGTGTTTGATTGTAATAATACAGGAGAAATCTGTAAAATCACAGAATTTCACTGCAGAAGCTTTAGAAATATCACTTTATTGAAGGTATTTGACTGTAAAAATATAGGCAAAATCTGTAAAATTACAGTATTTCACTGTAAAACCTTTAGAAATATCACTTTATTGAAGGTATTTGACTAATAATATAGAAAAAATCTGTCAAATAACAGTATTTCACTGCAGAACCTATAGAAATATCACTTTAATTAAGGTGTTTGATTGTAATATTACAGGAAACATCTGTAAAAAACAGTATTTCACTTCAAAATCTTTAATGAAAATTACTGTAAATTTATGGTTTTCGTCCTTTATTTGAAGTAAGATATTTTACCTTAAATTTACGGTTTTTGTTTGGCAGCCATTGCTGCCAGTCATTTGACCGTTTTTTAACGTTTTTTTTTTTTTTTTTAAACACTAGTGTGTTGATGTTGAGCCGCTTTTTTATTTATTTTTTACCATGTTCACTTTAGTTTGACTTGATAGCATTTCAATCAGGAGAGACGGGTATTTCGAGTTTAACAATAATTTATTACAATAGCATGTTGCAATCGTGCAAAGTCTTTTTGGCGATTGGACTCCATCCTGAAGTAGGATAAACCAGGGGTAGAGATGCTGATATCTGCGCAGGCAGAATCCCCCCATAGAGTCCAGACACTGGTGGTGGTGTAGAAGAAACATTGCCAAAATGCCGATTGGAGGAGCCTGGGGTGGAGGAGGGTCGCAACGACTTGAGCTGAAACGACAACTGACAGCAGCAGAGGAGAACACATTTTAAGGTTCTAAATGCTTGGTTCTAAATGCTTGGTTCATTCATCGTGCCCTTCCCCAATCAGCTGATGGAGTAATCCCTGCAAGACTGAGACTACTAGTGGATGAACCAGCTTGTAATGAATGTCTTCCTGTCTGAACTTTCGCTCAGCTACAAGTTAACATTTGCTAATTCACACAAACCCGAAGCTGAGGGTGGTTAGAATGTCATTAGTTTTGCTGGTCATAAACCCCAAAAACTATGGTTTTGACCAGATGATAGCACTGGATGAAAGGTCAGGGGATAAAAGTTACTGTAGTCCATCTTCTGAGGATGATAAACACATTTCTATTAGGAAACCGTTAGCTTAGCAAAAAAGACACCGTCAGAATAAAAATTTGAGTAAGTTGAAGTTTAGCAAGGTAAAACATTTTTTGTCTTAGCTAATGTCACAAGCGAACAAGTTTAGGCTGATGATGTCGTTAGTTTTGCAGTTGTTTGGTAATAAACCAAAGTGTTGGATGCAATGTCGTTATGATCCGGCGCTAGCCAAAAGGTCAGGGGATGAAATGGATTGCTCTTCATCTTCTGGGGACCGTGGTTGTTTTCCAGTCAGGAAAGAGTCAGCTTAGCTCAGCACAAAGATTGAAAACAAGGAATCCGTGAGTCTGTTCTTGTCGTTTTCATACATTGTTAATTGTACAAATTCAGCTAAAAGATCATCTGTGTTGATTCGGGGCTTTAGAGGTGAGCCAGGCTTGCTGCTTCCCTGCAATGTCAGTCTTTATGCTAAGAAAGTTGTAGGCCTGCCCTATATCTTCTCATCTAAACCTCGGCAAGAAAAGTGCAGAAGTGTATTTCAGTTCTATTTCAGATGTCTGGTGACACAAAATAAACACACACCTACACCCCCGCTCCAGTGACCTATTCAATATTTTTCCATTCAAGTTTTGCAAGCTAGACATTAATTTACAGCGCAAGACAAGAGGAGAAAAAAACATTAATATATCCTCATTTTTTACCAGAGCTGCCACTGCGGTAGCTAATTGTGCATCAATTCTTTACTCCGAGTGTTTCTGTTGAGCTTTGAAAACGTGATAGAATGAGGTCACTTTGGGGTATTTAAAGTCCTTACATTAACGTTTCTTCCTGTCTGTTTCAGTCCAGGATAAGAAAAAATTGTCCACAATTTAGTGGCGTTTTAAAATGTGAAACGGGCACAATATGACCAATAGACACTGGAATTACATTTTGGTTTCATAAAAAAATGTGCTGTATCCTGCTCACATTGCAATTTCTTACATTTAGGATTATGTATTAAACTGAACAAAGTACAACCCACAGAGTCTATATGTTGGCGAGAGTTTTCCATTTCTCATCAAGAAGGCTTTTTTCCCTTTTGTAGTTGCGGCAGAACATTTCTGAAAGGATTCAGGGTCATTTCTCCGTCAGTCCTGCCGCTCCGATAAAAAGCCGAAGTAATGAAAGCGTGTGCGATAAGATACTCGATATTCTAGTGAAGAGTACACCCCTTGGTGGGAATAAAAGGCCTGTGACAGCACTTAATGATACAAATTACCCCAAAATGACATGGTGTTAGAGATTGAGATGTTCAAGTAGTGGATACCCCTTTCCTTCCACCACACACAGAACCAAATGGAGTACCTTCTTTGTATTCATGGTTCTTGGCTAACATATCTATAACAGGATTATTACTCTGACACGCCATAACCCACAGCACTCGAGCAATTTCAGCTCGGCTTATTTGCATGGCTGTTTTTTTCACCCCTGTATAAATCTTGCCGTCTTCAGAGATGAAATATGACCAGACGCGTCACGCCGAGATGGGACTTTTTTCCTATTTATCTCATTTGGCTATCTGTGACCTTACATATTGCTGGTCCACCTCATTCTTCAGAGATGAAAATGTTTTGATCTGTCGGTAGAGCTGGAAGGAAAAACAGGCGATCACCAAATTCAGTCGTAGTATTCGTCCTCTGGGAAACATAGATTTCAGTAGAAAATGTAATGTCAATCCATTGCATATTTGTTGAGACGTTTCAATCTGGAACAAAGTGGTGGACATGCATTGTTGCTATAGAAACTGTTATTTCATCAATTACAACCTTAATCGAGAGACGTGACTTTTCCCAAATTATTAACAGGAAGTTGTTTTTGTCAAATCTTTCAAAACAACATTTGGGTTTATTCAGGCTTTATGATGATAAGCGTCTGCAGTGATCCAAATCAGACACGTGTATTCACCAGATGCTTCAAATGGGTATATGTAAGTGTGATTCTTAACACATTCATTGCTACCATGGTTTTGAGCATATTCATAAATATTAAGCTCTCAGTGATACACGGTTCTATAAACAATTATTGTTCTTCTTAACCCTGCTGCCAAAAAGCGAGTTTCATAATGATGGATGAGCACAGGCTTCTCGACAACACGCACTGCTGATGTTCTGAAGCATAGCGAGCGAGGAGGCAAGTTGCTGCTCACACCGTGTGCAAAAGCTGCCAAACAAACAAGTCATATTCAATTGATTCATAATTAGTGGAGGCTCTCCAAGAGTTGATACAACATGCGTTTAAAATCAACACAAGGCTACAGAGTTGAGCCCTGACCTGAAAGGGTTTTTCTTTTAGAGAGCAAAGCCGTGGTGACTTCACTAGTTTGTGTAACACCCTGTTAAATGTTGTGTCTGTCTCCCCAGTAATTTGGCATTCCCTACACCTGCCCTCAGCCTCTCCTGATTGTGTCATTCCCGTCACCTGCCCCAGCCACTCCCGTCTCGCTGATCCCTGATGTCCCACACCTGTGTTTCCCCACCTTATATATTCTCCCAGTCTTTGCTTTGTTCCCTGCCAGATTGTTGTGTGTTTTGCCCCTCGTGTCAAATTGCTCATTTTTCAAGTAAAACATTTGTTTCTCAAACCCAGAGTCGGACGTTCGTTCTGCACTTGAGCTTACCCGTGTGATTCTGTGACAGTACAATCTGGCCATGAATAGCTCAGCAGAGGACGGCGCGGTCTATTCAGCTCTCCAGACGCAGGAGGAGTGTCTACCTAACATCGAGAAGTTTCTCTCCGGCGATTGCAAGAGTCTCCACGACCGTCAGAGTGTGTTGATGGAGCAGGTCCGGGATCTCCAACTCCAGAGGGAGCCAGTGCAGGCCGGCCACAGTTCCCAGTCTCCAGCTGGGCCAGCACCGCCAGAGCCCCGAGTTCCTCCCATCGAGAGGTATGATGGCAACGCTGCCACATGTCGCTCTTTCCTTTCTCTGTGCGGCCTGACCTTTGATCTCCAGCCCTCGTCCTACCCACACGAAACGTCCAAGGTGGCATTCCTGATCACCAACCTCTCTGAGAGGGCACGTGAATGGGCTACAGCAGAGTGGGACAATCAGGCCGATATTTGCTACTCTTTTGCTGACTTTTCCGGAGCCTTAAGAAAGGTATTCGACCACCGAACCTCGGGCAGAGAGTCCGCCCGGGGACTTTGACTGACAGGGAGCAGCCGGGCGGCAGATTATTCCATCCGCTTCCGTACCCTAGCAGCGGACAGTCAATGGAACGCTCCCTCCCTCTCAGACGCCTTCTTGAGTGGGCTCTCTGAGGACCTCAAGGATCAGATTGCACCTCTCGACCTACCCATTGACCTTGATGCGCTGGTTGCCCTGGTTATCAGAATAGATAACCGTCTGCATGAGAGAGGAGGTGAGAGACACCAGGCCGAGAGGAGACCCCCTGGTTCCTGGAGGCAATCTTCCCACCACCGGCCAGACCTACAACCTAGCCCTGGTTGAAGTCACCAAGCCGACCCTACAGGGGCTCTTGGGGGATGGGAGGAGCCCATGCAGCTGGGTTGCACTCATCTCTCCTCGGAGGAGCGGCGGCGGCGCCGACTAAAGGAGGGGAGGTACCTTTACTGTGGGCAGCTAGGACATTTCCTGGCGAGGTGACTGGTAAAAGACCAGGCTCGCCATTAGGAGGAGTACTGGTGAGCCGAGCCGCTTCCTCCTCACGTTGTTCCAGGCCCTGACGATGCTGTCTTGTCTTCCCCGACTGTTTCACTGGAACTAGCGATTTTTGTCGATTCTGGAGCTGATGAGTGCTTTATTGATCGCGGGTTGGCAGAGCAACTTCAGCTACGCTTGGTACCCCTCGAGACCCCCCTGTTTGCCCACGCCCTAGACGGTAGTCTGCTCTGTCGTGTGACTCATTGTACTCCACCGCTAGGCCTCCTCATGTCATGTAACCACTGAACAGTACACCTTCCATGTCATTGACTCACCGCAGTTACCCATCATTCTTGGTTATCCCTGGTTACTGGAACATAACCCACACATTAATTGGCTCACAGGGTCCATACTGGGGTGGTGTACCCAATGTCATTCTTCATGTCTCCGGTCTGCCTCCCATAACATGCCTTCTAGACCGTCTGGACCCCCTAGAGATGATGCAGACCTCTCTGGGGTTCCCCCCATATACCAGGACCTCATGGAGGTGTTCTGCAAGTCCCGTGCCACCTGTCTTCCTCCTCATCGACCCTACGACTGCTCTTTCGACCTCCTCCCTGGGGCCTTCCCTCCCAAGGGACGCCTCTACTCTCTATCTGCCCCGGAGACGCAGGCGATGAGCAGTTACATCAAGGACTCCATTGACATTGGTATTATTCCTTCCTTCCTCCCAGCAGGGGCCGGTTTCTTTTTTGTGAGCAAGGACAAGTCACTGCGGCCCTGCATCGACTACCGAGGTCTCAACAACGTCACTGTTAAGAATAGGTACCCTCATCCACTCATCTCCTCTGCTTTTGAGCTTTTGCAGGCCACCATCTTCACTAAGCTCGATCTAAGAAACGCTTTCATCTCGTCAGAATCAGGAGGGGAATGGAAGACAGCCTTCAATACCCCCAGTGGCCACTATGAGTACCTTGTCATGCCGTTCGGCCTCACTAATGCCCCAGCGGTGTTTCAGGCCCTGGTTAACGATGTCCTACGGGATATGTTGAATGAGTTTGTGTTTGTCTACCTTGATGACATTTTGATTTTTTTTCCATGATAACAAAGCATGAAACAGGCATGTCGGGGAGTTCTGCAGCGGTTGTTGGAGAATCAGCTGTCTCCTTCATCTTGGCACCGGGAGCATCCAGATGGACGATGCCAAGGTTAGTGCGGTTTCTGACTGGCGGTTCCATCCGACCAGCAGTTACAGAGGTTTTGGGATTTGCTCCATACTCTCACCTCCCCAGGTACCAGGTTCCTGTGGAACCTCAAGCTGAAGAGGCATTCAGAAACCTCAAGAAGCGGTTCACCTCCGCTCCCATCCTCACTCTGCCTGACCCTGAACTCCAGTTCAGCCTCAATGTTGGGGTAGGAGGGGTTCTCCAAGGACAACAAGGTCCACCCATGTGCCTTCTTCTCCAAGAGGTTGTCCCCAGCAGAAAGGAACTATGATGTGGGCAACCGTGAGCTGTTGGCCCTCAAACTGGCGCTGGAGGTGGAGGCACTGGTTGGAGGCGGCAAAGCCTTTTCTAGCATGGACCACCACAAGAACCTAGAGTACATTAGATCAGCGAAGAGGCTGAACTCCAGACAGGCCAGGTGGGCATTGTTCTTTAATCGCTTTGACTTCACCTTATCCTATCGTCCAGGTTCTTGGAACCGGACGAAACCCTCTCCCGCCAATTCGAGCCTGAGAATTCCCTCAAGGACCCCACGTCCATCCTCCCTCCTTCCTGTGTAATAGGTGTGCTGACCTGGGGATCGAGGAGGTCAGGCACGAGAGTGCCCACAGCCTCCCAGCTGCTGCCCCCCTAACGCCTCCCCGTTCGCGTAAGCCTCCGCCCGAGTCCTGCAGTGGGGACATTCCTCCAGACTCACCTGCCATCCAAAAGGCGGACAGTCAGCTTCCTCAGGCAGCGGTTCTGGTGGCCATCACTGGATAAGGACATAGGCCAGTTTGTGACTGCCTGTCAGGTCTGTGCGAATAAGGCGCCCGCCAGCGACCATCGGGCTACTATACCCTCTTCCTGTGCCTGCGCCTGGTCGCATGTCTCTGGACTACGTCACGGCCTGCCCCTGTCCGAAGGTAACTCTGTTATTCTCACCATTGTGACCCGGTTCTCCAAGATGGCCCACTTTGTGCCCCTGCCCAAGCTCCCTCTGCCAAACAGACTGCAGAGATTATGCCTCCCAGGTGTTTCGCCTTCATAGTCTCCCACAGGATGTGGTCTCCGACCGGGGCCCCAGTTCGTGGCGGTTTCTGGAAGGAGTTCTGCCGACAAATGGGCTGCTCCCAGCTCTCTTCGGGTTCCATCCCCAGTCCAATGGTCAGACTGAGCGGTACAATCAGGAGATGGAGACAGGACTTCGCTGTATGGCCTCCCAGAACGCCACCTCCTGGAGCCAACAATGTAACTGGGTGGAGTTCCCATCATCTCTGCCACAAGTCTCTCCGTCTGTCTATGGAATGGATACTTACCCTTTCCCCCAGACTCGAGGAGAGGGTTATGTTCCGTCTGCGACGGGCTCTGGTGCGGGCGTGTCACCTACGGGTGGAGAAAGGGCGGGGCTGTGTTGTTCGGACGCCAGACCCCTACAAGAAAAAAGCCGACAAGCACCCACCCCTGCTCCTCACTATCGGGTGGGACAGAAGGTCTGGCTGTCCACAGGGGAGTCTCAGCTGGCACCCAGATTCATTGGCCCATTCCCATTCCATGTCTGCCTGTGCCCACTGGCTCCCCTGCAAGCCCCACCCCCCCCATCATCGACGATAGAGGAGCCTTACTCTGGAGGCGTCTATTAGCAGTCCGCCCTTGGGGCCGAGGTCACCAGTTCCTGGTCGACTGGGAGGATACGGGCCTGAGGAGAACATTGTTCCTCATCCGCGACTTCTACCAGCAGCCAGGGCCGCCTGAGCCCGGGGGTACTGGTACTGTAACATCTGTTAAATGGTGTGTCTGTCTCCCAGTAATTCGCTATTCTCACCTGCCCTCAGCCTCTGATTGCCCCTGCCCCACACTGCCCCGCCACTCCCTGCCCGCTGATCCCTGATGTCCCACCTGTGTGTTTCCTACCTTATATATTCTCCCAGTCTTGCTTTGTCTTCGCCAGATTGTTGTGTTTTGCCCTCGTGTCAAATTGCTCATTTTTCAAGTAAAACATACACTTGAGCTTACCTGTGTGATTCTGATGACAGGCTGCTGGTTTTGCTGTATGTAATTTTTTATACTGTTGCTTGGCAACCATGAGTCTAATGCTATCTTGACACAACCGTGAACTGTAGACCACCTACGGTTTAAGGTAAAAAAAAAAACGTACCAACTGGACAACTTTCCAGAAGTGAAATGACCTTGTTATTCATCTGTCGGAAACAATGTCATTAGTGAATCCATGCATCCTGGATACGTGATTCATCATGACTTTGGGAAGCTTGGTTGGGAGGCAACGGAGAAATCGATCAACCACTGTTAGAACACATTCCTGCCTCTGATGAGAAAGCCTGTCAAAAAACAATGGACTGAAAATGCAGGGGCATTGAGAGAAATCCTAACAATTTTGAGAAATGAAAACCAACGCACTTTCATGGATGGCCACCAGAAACGTTGTTGAATCCTGAACATTGTTCTTGCTACTCCCGGATGGCACGAAGCACAGATGAGTGAGCCCAGTGGATGACCTTGGAGTGAAGAGCCTCAGGAACAAACAGCAGATTGTTGGGACACTCGCTAGGCGCTGGATTCATGACATTTGCCTCTTTAACGTCTGACTCCACTTGCCAGGAAAAGGCTCCGATCACCCGGTTAAGTGGAAGGATGGTCTTGGGCTCTACCGCAAGTGGTTCGGGATCGAAAGACGAGACAAAGCATCGGGTTTTGATTCTGAGACCGGGACGAAAAGAGAGTGTGAAGTTGAATCTACTAAAGAAAAGTGTCCACCTGGCCTGACGGGAGTTGAGACGCTTAGCCTTTCTTATATATTCTAGATTCTTGTGATCTGTCCAGACTAAAAACGGTTGCTCTGCACCCTCCAGCCAGTGTCTCCATTCCTCGAGGGCAGCTTTTACAGCTAACAATTCCTTGTTTCCCACGTCATAATTCCGCTCTGCCGTTGTCAACTTCCGCGACAGGTAAGCACATGGATGCATCTTGTTGTCTTCTGCAGAACGTTGAGACAGTACTCCTCCAATTCCCTCATTGGAAGCATCCACCTCGACCATAAACTGGCGCTGGGGATCTGGAATGGTGAGTATGGGAGCTGATGTGAATCTATCTCTGAGAAGTTTGAAAGCAAGATCCGCCTGGGGGGTCCACTTGAAGGGAACCTTAGGAGAAGTCAGAACATGCAGAGGAGCAGCAACAGAACTGAAATTCCTAATAAACTTCCTATAGAAGTTAGCAAATCCTAGGAACTGCTGAACCTTTTCCTGGAGTCTGGTGTGGGCCACTGGGATACTGCACTGACTTTCGCAGGATCCATTTGGATATGATTAGGTGAGACTATGTATCCTAAGAAAGACACCTCTTCTGTGTGGAACTCGCACTTCTCTGCCTTGACATATAGCTGATTCTCCAGTAGTTTCTGCAAAACTTGGCGGACATGGTTAACATGAGATTTAGCGTCTGGGGAGAAAATCAGTATGTCATCCAGATACACAAACACTGAAATATTCAAGAATTCCGCAAAACCTCATTCACAAAAGCTTGAAAACAGCCGGTGCATTGCACAGTCCAAAAGGCATTACCAAGTACTCATAGTGACCATTCTGAGTGTTGAATCCAGTCTTCCACTCATCCCTTGTTTTATTCTAACCAAGTGATATGCATTTCTTAAATCCAACTTGGTGAATATCTTGGCCGTTTGAAGCAGTTCAAAAGCAGATGACATGAGTGGCAGAGGATAGCGGTTCTTCACCGTAATGTCATTTAGTGGACTGTAGTCTATGCAAGGTCTCAGAGACCCGTCTTTCTTTCCCACAAAGAATCCGCTCGGCTGGACGATGAAGGACGGATAATCCTGATTTGAGTGAAGAGGAGATGTATTCATCCATTGCTGTTCTCTCAGGTCTCGAAATCGAGTAAAGTCTCCCTTGGGAATGGGGGCTCCCTAAGAGATCAATGTGACAGTCAAAATCTCGGTGAGGAGGTAGCGACAAGGCTTTAGACTTGTTAAACGCTTCTTTTAAATCATGGTAACAGGAAGGTACCTTGTGTAGATCAGGATAGTCAGGGTGATCTATAATGATCCTACTAGAGTCTGTTGGTGCATTAACAGGTTGCGAAAGTTTACACCTGCCCTTACAATCCTCTCCCCATTCCTTAACTTTCCTGAAGGCCAGTCTATGTGAGGATTGTGGATCTTCAACCAAGGAAACCCCAAAATAATCGGGTGCTGAGTCGACTCAAAATATGAAATTGCATGCTCGGTATGGTCCTTATTTATAGTAATCTGTATGGGCTCAGTGCAATGGGTAACTGTGAACAACAAGCGGCCGTCTAAGGCACTGGCACTAACAGGATGAGATAGCGGACAGTTTTTATTTTAGCTGTTTGACTAGGCCCCAGTCTATAAGGCTTCGTCAGCCCCTGAGTCTATTAACACACCCTGGTCAATGGTCTGATTGTTAATACAAATGTCTACCTGAGTAACAGGTCGAGGAGGGAAGTCTGCGGAAACTTGCTCACCAGCGCCTCCTTTTGACTGGTGAGCACGATCTTTCCCGGCATGAAGCGAGTTGATGACCCGCTGGCCGCAGTAGAAACAGCAACCCTCCGTGACGGCGCTGCCTCTCCTCCAGCGAAAGCCTGGTTCTTCCAAGCTGCATGGGCTCATCCAGAGTCATTCGGAAGTGTAGTCCTCAGATGGTCCGGTAACATGAGCTGGAAATCCTCCGCTGGCGGCGCGACCCTCCGAGGCGAATTCTGGAAGCTGGGAATAACATCTCGGTTGCGTCGACGCTCCCTCTCTCTTTCCCGAAGACGGTTATCGATCCGGATGGCCACAGCGATGAGGGATTCCAGATCCCGGGGTGTCTCCAGTGGAGCCAGCTGGTCCTTTATCGGTTCCGAAAGTCCTGTCATGAAGGCGTCACGAAGAGCCGGAACATTCCATCCGCTGTCCGCTGCTGCTGTACGAAACTCGATGGCATAATCAACCACCTGACGGTTGAGCTGACGTATTTGAAACAGTCTTCTGCTGGCCTCCGTAGCAGGCGATGAGTGGTCAAAAATGCGCCTCATAGTCTCTATGAAATCGGCCAATGAGTAACATAGTTCGGTGTCTCTAGACCATTCTGCAGTAGCCCAGGCTGCAGCTCTTCCCGTTAAATGAGACACTATAAACGCCACTTTACCATGCTCAGATAAAAAGCTGCTGGGTTGTGTTGAAAATGCAGATCACACTGTACCAGAAAGGCTCTGCAATTCGAAGAGTCTCCGGAAAATCTCTCCGGAAGAGCCAGCCGTAACGTGGAGGAAACAGCCTGACCTGGGTCGTCAGCTGGAGTATTGACAGGCAAATTCTCAGCTGTGGATGACGTCACCGGAGGAGCAGTCTGTTGATGAGTGAATAAATTATTCATTCGGGCAACCAGTTGTTGCATCTGTGTAGATAATGCTTCCTGAACCCGCCTGGCGTCCTCTCAGCTCTTGTATTTCCCGGCTGACTTTGTCCAGTCTTTCCTCGTGATGAAAAATCGTCACGCCCTGTACCGACAGAGCGGCGTGAGGCGTTCTTGGGTCGGCTGGGTCCATAATGTGGTCAGTTCGTTCTGTTACGATCTCAGACACTTAGGAAGTAGGACCCAATTGCACGACCGGAGACAGAGATAAAGTATTTGTAAGTACTTTATTTTTCGGTTCTGCAGTGAACAAATGAAAGCGCCACGTAGTGAGGGATCAAAAACTTTTCAAGAGCACAACATAACCCGACCTGATCATGGCAAAAGACCAGACGAACTGACAAGGAACACTGGGAGACAGGGGAATTTAAGCACATGGTAACAAGACACAGGTGGGACCAATCAGGGGCGGGGCTGACACTGATGAGCATAGGAGACAGGTGTGATGACAGGTGAAAACAATCAGGAAGCCTGGAATGAGAGAAAGCGAACATAAATGACCTGAACCTCTCTAGCATATCTGTCGGTGCACAACATGAAAGGGTTTTTCTTTTAGAGAGCAAAGCCGTGGTGACTTCACTAGTTTGTGTAACACCCTGTTAAATGTTGTGTCTGTCTCCCCAGTAATTTGGCATTCCCTACACCTGCCCTCAGCCTCTCCTGATTGTGTCATTCCCGTCACCTGCCCCAGCCACTCCCGTCTCGCTGATCCCTGATGTCCCACACCTGTGTTTCCCCACCTTATATATTCTCCCAGTCTTTGCTTTGTTCCCTGCCAGATTGTTGTGTGTTTTGCCCCTCGTGTCAAATTGCTCATTTTTCAAGTAAAACATTTGTTTCTCAAACCCAGAGTCGGACGTTCGTTCTGCACTTGAGCTTACCCGTGTGATTCTGTGACAGTACAATCTGGCCATGAATAGCTCAGCAGAGGACGGCGCGGTCTATTCAGCTCTCCAGACGCAGGAGGAGTGTCTACCTAACATCGAGAAGTTTCTCTCCGGCGATTGCAAGAGTCTCCACGACCGTCAGAGTGTGTTGATGGAGCAGGTCCGGGATCTCCAACTCCAGAGGGAGCCAGTGCAGGCCGGCCACAGTTCCCAGTCTCCAGCTGGGCCAGCACCGCCAGAGCCCCGAGTTCCTCCCATCGAGAGGTATGATGGCAACGCTGCCACATGTCGCTCTTTCCTTTCTCTGTGCGGCCTGACCTTTGATCTCCAGCCCTCGTCCTACCCCACCGAACGTTCCAAGGTGGCATTCCTGATCACCAACCTCTCTGAGAGGGCACGTGAATGGGCTACAGCAGAGTGGGACAATCAGGCCGATATTTGCTACTCTTTTGCTGACTTTTCCGGAGCCTTAAGAAAGGTATTCGACCACCGAACCTCGGGCAGAGAGTCCGCCCGGGGACTTTTGACTCCGACAGGGGAGCAGCCGGGCGGCAGATTATTCCATCCGCTTCCGTACCCTAGCAGCGGACAGTCAATGGAACGCTCCCTCCCTCTCAGACGCCTTCTTGAGTGGGCTCTCTGAGGACCTCAAGGATCAGATTGCACCTCTCGACCTACCCATTGACCTTGATGCGCTGGTTGCCCTGGTTATCAGAATAGATAACCGTCTGCATGAGAGAGGAGGTGAGAGACACCAGGCCGAGAGGAGACCCCCTGGTTCCTGGAGGCAATCTTCCCCACCGCGTCGGCCAGACCTACAACCTAGCCCTGGTTGGAGTCACCAAGCCGACCCTACAGGGGCTCTTGGGGGATGGGAGGAGCCCATGCAGCTGGGTTGCACTCATCTCTCCTCGGAGGAGCGGCGGCGGCGCCGACTAAAGGAGGGGAGGTACCTTTACTGTGGGCAGCTAGGACATTTCCTGGCGAGGTGACTGGTAAAAGACCAGGCTCGCCATTAGGAGGAGTACTGGTGAGCCGAGCCGCTTCCTCCTCACGTTGTTCCAGGCCCCTGACGCATGCTGTCTTGTCTTCCCCGACTGTTTCACTGGAACTAGCGATTTTTGTCGATTCTGGAGCTGATGAGTGCTTTATTGATCGCGGGTTGGCAGAGCAACTTCAGCTACGCTTGGTACCCCTCGAGACCCCCCTGTTTGCCCACGCCCTAGACGGTAGTCTGCTCTGTCGTGTGACTCATTGTACTCCACCGCTAGGCCTCCTCATGTCATGTAACCACTGAACAGTACACCTTCCATGTCATTGACTCACCGCAGTTACCCATCATTCTTGGTTATCCCTGGTTACTGGAACATAACCCACACATTAATTGGCTCACAGGGTCCATACTGGGGTGGTGTACCCAATGTCATTCTTCATGTCTCCGGTCTGCCTCCCATAACATGCCTTCTAGACCGTCTGGCCCCCTAGAGATGATGCAGACCTCTCTGGGGTTCCCCCCATATACCAGGACCTCATGGAGGTGTTCTGCAAGTCCCGTGCCACCTGTCTTCCTCCTCATCGACCCTACGACTGCTCTTTCGACCTCCTCCCTGGGGCCTTCCCTCCCAAGGGACGCCTCTACTCTCTATCTGCCCCGGAGACGCAGGCGATGAGCAGTTACATCAAGGACTCCATTGACATTGGTATTATTCGCCCTTCCTCCTCCCCAGCAGGGGCCGGTTTCTTTTTTGTGAGCAAGGACAAGTCACTGCGGCCCTGCATCGACTACCGAGGTCTCAACAACGTCACTGTTAAGAATAGGTACCCTCATCCACTCATCTCCTCTGCTTTTGAGCTTTTGCAAGGGGCCACCATCTTCACTAAGCTCGATCTAAGAAACGCTTTTCATCTCGTCAGAATCAGGGAGGGGGACGAATGGAAGACAGCCTTCAATACCCCCAGTGGCCACTATGAGTACCTTGTCATGCCGTTCGGCCTCACTAATGCCCCAGCGGTGTTTCAGGCCCTGGTTAACGATGTCCTACGGGATATGTTGAATGAGTTTGTGTTTGTCTACCTTGATGACATTTTGATTTTTTTCCATGGATAAGAAGGAGCATGAACAGCATGTCCGGGGAGTTCTGCAGCGGTTGTTGGAGAATCAGCTTTTTGCCAAGGCGGAGAAGTGCAAATTCCACCAACGCTCTGTCTCCTTCTTGGGCTTCATCTTGGCACCCGGGAGCATCCAGATGGACGATGCCAAGGTTAGTGCGGTTTCTGACTGGCCGGTTCCATCCGACCGAAAGCAGTTACAGAGGTTTTTGGGATTTGCTAATTTTTACAGACGCTTTATTAGGAACTATAGTTCTGTGGCTGCCCCCCTCCATGCTCTCACCTCCCCAGGTACCAGGTTCCTGTGGAACCCTCAAGCTGAAGAGGCATTCAGAAACCTCAAGAAGCGGTTCACCTCCGCTCCCATCCTCACTCTGCCTGACCCTGAACTCCAGTTCATCGTCGAGGTCGACGCCTCCAATGTTGGGGTAGGAGGGGTTCTCACGCAGCGCTTCCCCAAGGACAACAAGGTCCACCCATGTGCCTTCTTCTCCAAGAGGTTGTCCCCAGCAGAAAGGAACTATGATGTGGGCAACCGTGAGCTGTTGGCCCTCAAACTGGCGCTGGAGGAGTGGAGGCACTGGTTGGAGGGGGCGGCAAAGCCTTTTCTAGCATGGACCGACCACAAGAACCTAGAGTACATTAGAACAGCGAAGAGGCTGAACTCCAGACAGGCCAGGTGGGCATTGTTCTTTAATCGCTTTGACTTCACCTTATCCTATCGTCCAGGTTCTTGGAACGTGAAACCGGACGCCCTCTCCCGCCAATTCGAGCCTGAGAATTCCCTCAAGGACCCCACGTCCATCCTCCCTCCTTCCTGTGTAATAGGTGTGCTGACCTGGGGGATCGAGAGTGAGGTCAGACGAGCTACCAACGGGGCACAGCCTCCCAACGGCTGCCCCCCTAACCGCCTCTTCGTCCGCGTAAGCCTCCGCCCCCGAGTCCTGCAGTGGGGACATTCCTCCAGACTCACCTGCCATCCAGGGGTAAGGCGGACAGTCAGCTTCCTCAGGCAGCGGTTCTGGTGGCCATCACTGGATAAGGACATAGGCCAGTTTGTGACTGCCTGTCAGGTCTGTGCCCGGAATAAGACGTCCCGCCAGCGACCATCGGGGCTACTACACCCTCTTCCTGTGCCTCGGCGGCCTTGGTCGCATGTCTCCCTGGACTTCGTCACCGGCCTGCCCCTGTCCGAAGGTAACTCTGTTATTCTCACCATTGTAGACCGGTTCTCCAAGATGGCCCACTTTGTGCCCCTGCCCAAGCTCCCCTCTGCCAAACAGACTGCAGAGATTATGCTCTCCCAGGTGTTTCGCCTTCATGGTCTCCCACAGGATGTGGTCTCCGACCGGGGCCCCCAGTTCGTGGCCGGTTTCTGGAAGGAGTTCTGCCGACAAATGGGGGCTACGGCCAGCCTCTCTTCCGGGTTCCATCCCCAGTCCAATGGTCAGACTGAGCGGTACAATCAGGAGATGGAGACAGGACTTCGTTGTATGGCCTCCCAGAACGCCACCTCCTGGAGCCAACAATGTAACTGGGTGGAGTACGCCCATAATTCTCTTCCCATCTCTGCCACAAGTCTCTCCCCCTTCCAATGTGTCTATGGATACTTACCCCCCTTGTTCCCAGACCTCGAGGGAGAGGTTGCGGTTCCGTCCGCACGGGCTCTGGTGCGGCGGTGTCACCTTACGTGGAGAAAGGTGCGGGCTGTGTTGCTCCGGACGTCAGACCGCTACAAGAAAGCAGCCGACAAGCACCGCACCCCTGCTCCTCACTATCGGGTGGGACAGAAGGTCTGGCTGTCCACAAAGGATCTTACCCTTCGGGGGGAGTCTCGAAAGCTGGCACCCAGATTCATTGGCCCATTCCCCATCTCCCGAGTGATTAACCCGGCAGCAGTCCGGTTAGAACTCCCTAGGACCATGCGGGTCCACCCTACCTTCCATGTCTCGAAGCTGAAGCCTGTAAGGACCAGCCCACTGGCTCCCCCCTGCAAGTCCCCCCCACCCCCCCGGATCATCGACAGAGGCCCGGTCTTTACTCTGAGGCGTCTATTAGCAGTCCGCCCTTGGGGCCGAGGTCACCAGTTCCTGGTCGACTGGGAGGGATACGGGCCTGAGGAGAGGTCCTGGGTTCCCTCAAAGAACATTGTTGACAAATCCCTCATCCGTGACTTCTACCAGCGACACCCAGACCAGCCAGGGCCGTCTGGAGCCGGCTCTAGAGGGGGGGGGGGGGTACTGTAACACCCTGTTAAATGGTGTGTCTGTCTCCCCAGTAATTCGTCATTCCCTACACCTGCCCTCAGCCTCTCCTGATTGTGTCATTCCCGTCACCTGCCCCAGCCACTCCCGTCTCGCTGATCCCTGATGTCCCACACCTGTGTTTCCCCACCTTATATATTCTCCCAGTCTTTGCTTTGTTCCCTGCCAGATTGTTGTGTGTTTTGCCCCTCGTGTCAAATTGCTCATTTTTCAAGTAAAACATTTGTTTCTCAAACCCAGAGTCGGACGTTCCTTCTGCACTTGAGCTTACCTGTGTGATTCTGTGACAGTTTGTTGGTTTGTTTGCTGTATTAATTTTATTAATTGTTGCTTGGTAACCATGAGTGCTAATGCTATCTTAACACCAACCGTGAACTGTAGACCACCTACGGTTTAAGGTAATGAAAAAAAAACGTACCCAACTGGACAACTTTTCAGATCAGTGATTAATGACCTTGTTCCAAACATCGCCCAAACCAAATAGGTTAACTCTGTTCACTTTGTTTAGTTTTTTGTTAATGTGTAATATTTATTATGCTTGCTATGTTTTATATATAAGATATTGTTTGCTTCAATGATTTGTACATTTGTTTGGCATTTAGTAGATTCCCCAACATGAAAATCATTATTCATCTGTACAGTGCACCTGTGAAGACTGAACCACGAGCAAGTGCACAACCCCGGTTCCCTGAACTACGTCAACACCTAGATTCTCTCACTCGCTTCTGTGTCAAGTACAGCACTAATTTGCTATCTACTGTTTAGATCATGGTAACACGGAAACACTCATATACAGTAGTTCCATGTAGCCTCCAGGACTGTTTACAGTTGGTGAAGTCATATCCAGGAAGTAATAATAACAGCTCATGACTTTGGGTGCTTTTCCACTCTAAAATGAGCTCGCTGCACAAAAATACAAGGCAACGGAGCTGTGTGCAAAACGCTTCACTCTTATTGAACACATGACATAAAACTCCTGTCTGATCAGAATCTCCTCAGCCTGTCAAAAGTGGAACAATGGATGCTCCTGAAAATGCAGGGGCATCTTTCAGAAAGATTGAGAGTTATTAAATCCTGAACAATTTTGAGAAATGAAAACAGTTTTTCTAAAATATTTAAAGTTATCGTTAGTTGCAGCCCCAGTCCTAAAGAACACTTAAATTAACAACGATCGTTGGTGATCAAACCAACATCTCTTGCCCCTATTTAAAGCAGCTCAGACCCGGTCCTGCAGAGCGAGAGGATAATAAAAGAAGAGGGGGCAGTATGTGCTCCAAGGTCAACGGACAGATACATAAGGTGGTCTAGGGAGCAGAAACGCTGCAAGGCTTATTGATGAGTCATCTCTCAGCCTCTTTTCATCCAGACGGGTCTGAATTTGAAGGAAGCCAAAAAGGATGCATTTAACCTACACCGTCTGTTGCCCACCATTAGGCATGTTGGCCGATCTGTAATGGTTTGGGTATCCATCCGGTGAGCGTCATCGGGTCCAATGTTTGTTCTGCACAATTGCATAGCAACCGGAAGATATGAGGGCATTTCATAGGACCAGATGCACTCTAGGGTGCAAACAGTGGTCAGTAATGATGATGGGTTGAGTTAATATATTTCATCTGGGATGGGCCGATTTGATTACATCGTTGATTATTTCAACTTTTTAAATAAAAACATTGCCTGTTCCTACATCTGCATCATGCCATCAGTTATTTAAACTGAGCTAGAAACATTTGAAGACTGTTTATTCGCCTCACGAGTCAGACGTTCGATTCTCATATGAATGAGAGATTAGCGGATGTCCGTGGGGCAGATTAGTAGTGAGGAGAGAGAGCACAGTGAAGTTGTTACAGCTATTGCAGCTCTATCTGTCGGAGGAGGCAGCGAGGCCTCTTCTTTAGCTGCAGCTGCAAACAGTTCGGAGAGGCTGAGGGTAAAGTGGAGACTCTTGGGCTTTATCTCTGAACTCGGGGCTGCAGGTTATCACTTCTGGGGAACAAGCCCAGCAGCAACGGGTGCAGCAGTTAACATGAGAAGGAGTAAAAAAGGTTAAAATATGAAACATAATTTGGCCAATGGCCAAAAGCACGCTAGTACTGATTTTCATTTGGTGGGAGGTGGGTAGGGTTATGTAACGTCAAAAGCAGGACATTCTTTACCTGGACACTGTCCTGTCTAGTTATACCTAATGGTACACTGTGCAGCCACTACCTGCAGGTCTGGTGCTCTCACACAGTGTGCAGCCAATCAATTTCACATATAGAAATCCTGAGGCCAAATCCTATACAAGTGTCCCTTAGGACTCCTTATTGCTGAAGGATTACATTCTAGTTTGTTATGTACAGTGATTTATAATTTTTTTTGGCTTGTAAGCTTGGATGTCGATGCTGGTCCACCACTTTGTTTCAGATTGAAATATCTCAATAGCTATCGAATTAATCCTACTGACTAAATGCCTGCAAAACTAACGACATTCCCATCAGCGTTAGCTTTATCTTGTATTTAGTGCTGATTAAAAGATGTTCGCTTGCTAGAGCCCACACGCTCTTTATAAATGAAGATGATAAACATGGTTACCATTATACTGTACCTGATTTACATTAGCATTTTGGCACACCAATAGATTTGAATCAAATAATATAAACCAGCGATTTGGGTTCCCCCGCTAAAGTTCCGTTCTTTCAGTCTTTTTCAGATGACAAATATCATCTGCTGATATTAATAATTCAGATGTAATGGGGATTTTAGTATCAGAGCTGGGAGAAGACTGACTCCACATATAAGACCAGGTCACAATGATTGCAAACATCATTGTGTTGGGATGCACTTGAAATTACACTATCAGATGAGAAAGTGTCACACGAAACTAGCGAGCACAAATTCGTTTCATGACCTGTATTCATTAGTTTTCTCTCAAATGTATAGGTTGATCCAGTAGTAATTAGCCTGTGCACTATCAGATTAAAATATGAAAAAACTAAAATTAGATACATTACATTCACTCAAATGAAAGGAAGCAGGAGGGCTGATTATCCAAATTCCTTGTCTAATGAGCACTTTTATCCTGTTATCCTCAAACAGAAATTAAAGTGTTATCAACATATTATTGCTGGCAACTCATTGAGTATGTGACTAGTCTCAATCTTTTACATTCAGCCCACGCACCCCCCAAAGAATGAGATTGTGAACTATGAATCTTGTGGGTGGAACTGCACCTTTAATTCGAGATGAATGCCTTCAAATATAGAAAGATACTCATAGGAACCCCCTGGGTGGGTTCTGGATGAAACCCTTGGAATATAAAATAATTCTGGGTGATACCCATTGGCTGGGTTCTTGTTCACACCCTTAGATGGTGGAAAGGTTCTGGATATAACCTCCAGTAAGGATGTAGGGTAAGAACCATTACACCATAAAAGTGTTCCCTACCACCCATAGGGGGTTCTGGATGAAAACTTTCACAGATGGATCTAGGAAGGACCCTTCTGAGTAGGTTCTACCAGAACCCCCCCCTCAAAAAAGGTCCCCTCCCACACACCCCCGATTAGGAAAAGTTGAAGAACTTTATATGGTTCTAGTTAGCACCTCGATTTCCAGGAGTGTACTGACAGTCACATGAAATCTAAGCTAGGAGGAGTTTTAAATAAGTACCAAATGGAGAGGTATGGAAGGTTGAGAAAACCGTCACAACAGGGCAGATGTGAATAAGTGTCGCTCCACTTATCTGATTTGGCGGCTCTCTGCTCCTCCTCTGATTCCTGTCAGCTCATACTGGACCCAAACACATCAAGCAGACAGTCCAGCAGTCTGATGAGACCAGAAAAGGTCACGCTACATTTCAGACGCTGTGTTGGGAGGGATCGGCGGAATGTTGGAGATCGGATATTCAATAAAGTCTGCTGTGGGTAGATATTATGTGTGTATCCCCACACAGACATCTGTCACAAAGGGACAAAAGGGCTGCTGGCTTTTGAACGTATGAGAAGCCTCTGGGTGCTAATGATAATAATGTTACGGCTTCAGATTAAAGGGTCCTTGTCCTTGTCGCTCCCTCTCAGATCGGAATCTTGCTGATCAGAGGGTCGTTCTGATATGAGCGTTGTGTGTTTTAACATTTCTTAAAGTTTCAAACAGAGTAACAATGATTACAAAATGTAATAAAAGCCTTTATTTAAGCAGTACCCAGGCTTTTCTTGGCAATTATTTTGGTATAAAATCTTATAAAACTGATCCCAGAGGCCAGTACTCCAAAGCAGGATTTGGGGTTAGTAATGTTTAGCCCTGCTTCGGGTTTCAGCCCTCATTCGAGATAAGAGATCTACTCGTATAAATGCACCGGATGAATGCAGATGGGATGTTATGAGGCGCGTGCGACAATGTTTTTAGCCTCATATTATTCTCTGCTGAGGGTGTGTTCACTGAAGGCTCTGAAAACGCGGCCCTAACGGGGCGCGAGGGTTGGTTACGGGACAAATTTACGTCTCTTCATGCACATTACTACCTCTACTTCGTCCTCCAACCCTGTATAACAAAAATTACGTTCCCCCAGACCTAAAATACAATTTGCAGTTACGTTTGACTGAAACGTATTTCTCTCCAAATTACGTTTGACTGAAACGTATTTCTCTCCAGATTACGTTTGTATTTGACGTATTATAATTACAAATACGTCTCTGATCAACGTATCTTTGCCGTTTGTTGTCTCTCTTTTCTACAATGCTGTTATGAATTGTAAAATGCGTCCTCTTGTCTTATTTATTATTATGTTTTCTGTTGTTTCGCCTGCGTATTATGACAGCAATAAGCGTTGTAACCGATCATATGAATTGGCGTGAAGACTTACTGCTGGTGACTCTCCTTTATTTTCTTTCTTTAGGTGACAATACATTAATTAAAACTCGTACACTATCATCACCTTAACAGAGTTAGCCCCATATGGGTCAAATCAACTATTAAACTTGTTATAAAATGCGCATCTGTCCGTAATCTATACCATAAAGTTCGCATTTTAACCTAAAAAAAAGTGCGCTTCCTTTTAACCTTTCAAAATAAAAGTCTGATTTATCTGTTAAGCGGAAGTAGTATAAAACATCTATATTTATTCAAACAATACAATATAAAAGGCATACATACATCAAAATCAATAAGGAAAATGCTAAACAGTCAAACAACTCAAAACAATAAACCCTTCATGGGGTTATTTACAGGCATGTTTACTTCTCATCAAACAAAAAGAGCAGGTACCTGGAAAAATCTGGGAAATAATTTGGGAATTGTTAATAAAACATGATTTACCCTTCAACTTCCACTGATATGCATGCAAACTAATACATCGTTTCACACACACACACACACTGACAGAAACACATAGACACTCACATACGTACACACACACACAGGCAGAGACACACACATACTCACAGACACACACTCTCATACGCACACACGCACACACACACTCTTACACACGCACACACAGACAGACACACACACACACACACGTTGCATTTCTATGGTAGAACACACAATGGTTACCTGGATTCTGATATTATTAGATAATCAAGTGAAAGATGCTCAGGAGTGAGTGCGATGATTAATTCATTGATCATGTGATTCACTGAATGATTGCAAAAGCTAATAATAAAGAATATGAATTATCATATTTACAAATAGGGATGATATTTGAATGGAACAACAATAATAGAGCAAATGTAAACAACAGAATGTAGAAGGGCCTGAGAACAGGTCGATACAGTTGCATCACAACACACCCCGATCAGGACCCTTTGGTGGCATCTTCTGTGTTTCCATAGGGTCAAGTCGAAGCTTCACGCCATCCTAAACTCACACCTTCAATAAAGAAAGACCAAAGTCCGTGGGCAACCCTCCATATTCGTGGTAAACATCCACATTTCTTTGTCACTGCTGCTTCTGGGAAATGTGCTCCTACCACAGGAGGCTGAACAGGTACCTACCATCTTCAGCCGTCACACCTGCATCATATTGGCTGCTCCTGAACCTCCTGTGGCAGTAGAGCGAGCATATTGCCCAAAAGCAACAAAGAAATAGCGATAATGTTACAAGTGAAAACCCTTTTTTGGTAACAGGAGATATTAGTAGAACCCCTCTACCATCATGCAGACATGTGAAGGTGTACAGATGCCCATTTAGGTGTGATATGATTTGTAATTTTTTATTTTGAAGGCCTTTGGGTTTTGAATGGGGCGACTAGAGAGCTGCAACTGGACCCGACTGGAAAGACGGGAGATCCCACTAAAAGGGCCCCAATCAGGGATAAGTGAATCAAAAAGTATAGAAGCACTGATTGAAAGAGAAGTAGCCAATACCAAAAGATTAACAGGCAGAACACATGAGATATATTGGGCATCCTGTGGTGCGGAATTAAATAATTTTGACTAAAGTCTACTTACAAATTCTTGAAGAAGTCTGCGTTGTCATCTCCAAGGATGATGGGAGAGCCACGGAGGACTGCTGTTCACCTCCCAGTCACATCTGTACTCTAAAAGAATATTTTAAACACACACAATTCACAAGTGTTAAAGGACAATCATTTGACAGCTCTGCATGCAATGCTGCTTGAGAAACTTACCCCAGGTGTGACTTGTTGCAGATATTCAAGTTTCTGTCCGACACTTTCCCCCTCTGGGTCTTGAACTTCTCCAGGAAGCGAGGAGTGTATTTGTCAAGATCTTTGAAGAACTCTGATTGCAACTCAGATTTTTGCTTGATAAGCGACAGAACTCAGCCAGAATCTAACGGAAAGAGAAATAAATTAAGATTTAGTCATATTAGACCTACAGTAAACACATTACAACATACTACATCACACTGGGCAGAAAACTAGTGGCTTCTAGATTGAACAGATTTCATCAGCTCCCCTCATCGGCCCTTCATGGTCGTCACAGGAGACACTCTGTGTGAAGACATGGACCTGGACTCAATCTGGCAACACTTCCATGTGTTATGCAGTAGTGTGTTGAAGAAAATAAGCAATACTTACAATTCATTGCCAGGTTTTTCAAAGCCTACAAAAGAAACAACAAAAGCAATTACTCAAACTGCAAATAACTCCTCGTCAAGATGCATTTTTACGGCTAAAAAGCCATCAGTTTAATGGAAGATTTCACAGAAAAATATGATTAGAAATGCTTATCCTAGATATAGATAGATAGATTGAAGTCATAAATGGTCTGTAGGGAGGTTGGCAGGGAGCTTAGTTTCAAACTTGCTATTGGTTATAATGGATGTCATTTCCAGTAAATATCACAAAATAAGAAATGATGTACAAGTTAAAAAAAAAAAAACGTTGTACCACATTCGCTGTGGCCGAGAAGTTCTCCATCATATGGTTGTGGTTGAATTATTCCTCGTTACATTCAACCTAACATTGCATTCACGTTGTGTGACTCCCGTAGTGCTGCGTTAATGCACACGAGTGAGACAGCCACGACGATGTCCGCCATTAACATTGTGACTCGTTTGTTTTGACGGTCTAGCTAGCTTACATTAAACGCTTCGTAAAGTTAACATTCAACTACGAATATACATATGAACAATATGGCGAAGATACGACGATGTTTACTAAGGACATGAACGGCAAAACGTTATTGAGACGCTGAAACTTACCTTAAAGTAACTCGCACACCTGCACTGCCTTCTCGCTGCCGCCAATCCGTCTCGGGCAAAGAACGTCTTCAGTGGTCGACTGCGCATGCGTATTCGAGCCGAGTACTGCCGAGTGCGTCCGAGTTTCTTCCGAGTCCGCCTCACTCATTTTTTTTAAGTAAAGCTTACTTGAGATAATAAGTTTAATAACTTTACTCACCAAAAAGTGTTCTTTACTAAGTTTCTTAAAGTAAGATCAACAAAGTAAGCAGAAATGAGTAAAGCTCACTAATTTTTTTAAGTAAACTTTACTATTACATTTTACAGTGTGACTCCTTGCCCCTGCTTCCTGCATCCAGCCCCTGGATCTGGCATCCTTCCCAATGGCCCTGCCTCCTTCTTTGTGCCTCCTGCCTTATTGGTCCGGCCTCTTTCGTGACGCTTCCTGCCTGGTGGGCCGGCCTCCTGTCTTCGTGGCCCTGCCTCCTACCATGGCCCTGCTGATTTATTTGAAATCTTATGATTATTCTCATGTTCTCTCATATTTGGAAAGGACTTCAAATGTTAAATAAAATCTCTATAGTATTTGAAATTGTGTGACTTCTTCTGATATAGTATCTAGACCAGAAGTACAAAGATCACGAGGTGTCCCCGAAGCCCCGAAACTGAGTGGATCTCTAAGCTTCTATCAAAGAGAGAACTCTCATGCTCAAATGTGCAAAGTCGCTCTCATCTGTGTTGCTCTTTTTATGAAAATGTACCCCACAGAGTTCAAATTTTTTTTTTTTAAACATCTTGCTGTTAGACCCTGTAGCTTTCCCTAAAAGTTCTCCCACTTTTATAATTGCAGGAGAGCCTGTGGTAGTTGTTTATCATGAGACACATCTGGGCCCTGATGCACACTTCAGGGACTTACGCATTATGCTAAACAGTCAAACCTATCAGCACCACATGTAAGCTTGTGCCAGCTGCTGAGGATTGTGAAATGAAGATCATCACTTTAAATTATATGATTCATTTTAACAAACGGTGTACCTGCTGACGTTGTCGCTCATTAGTAATCAGTGTGCGCCTCACGTCGTCTGTGAAGTGTGCAGACACGATTAACCCCTCCATGTCAAAGCCTGCCGTCTCTTTATGAAAGCTGTGATCATATGCACATGTTGTTATTACTTTTTCAATCTTTTGAAGCAATTTCATTCCCCCATCTGCCTGTCATTTCTTCTATATTCAAATCCAGTGAAATGATTGTGTAGCTGCCATTGTTTTATTATTATTTTGGCATGGTGGATGCGGTGCCTGTTACAGGAGTCCTAAAAAACAATCACTCCTGAAGATTAAAATGTATATGACATTTTGTTTCTTTTTTCTTCTGCAGCTCGTCATCCACTGTTTGCTTTTGGACAGCGAGGTGATGTGACGTGACCGCTGCTGTGATTTTTTCACATGGTTTCTGTCACTCGCTCATAACTTGTGCTGCCGGCCTTCAGACTACTGCACATCCCAATTAATTTGGAAACTTTGTGGGTGGGGGGGGGGGGGGGGGGGGATGAGACTGAAATGCATCAGAGGATTGTCCCAAATGTTTGGACACACATTCAGGTCAAAGTATCCACTTATCTCGTCAAGTAGCTCAACAACTATACTTGATGCATCAGCACAGGCTATTCATCGTCCCCAGAGATGTATTTTCATGACTATCGTGAACCCCTGTCTTTCCGCTAGCGCAGGGCTGTCAGACATACATACGGTCGCAATCGTTGAGAGCACGGACATTACAGATGTTGGTTGACCGGCTATATTCATTCATGGTATTGCGGAGACTTTGACTGCTGCCAATGAAACAACGGAGGACATGGTCAACGCTCTCGTTGGAGCGGTTGACAGGGTCGGCAGAGGCTTGGCTAAAGATGGTCCACCATCAATGATTCTGAAAAAAGGCAGATGTCACAGAATTTAGAGAGAAAGCCTAGAGCCGCAAATGGAAGGCACAGGTATTTTGGAGCTTTTTATCGTATTTTGCATCGTGAAGCATTGTGTTGCAAGTCAATGAAAATGGATCTCGTCATGGGAGTGGTGAGCCGAACCGTTGATTTCATCCGAGCCAAAGGTTTGTAAGTTTGACAGCCTCCTAATCGGCAAAACTATTACCCATTCTCTGCCATACCACACCGATACAATGTGGTTTAGCCGAGAAGCCGCGTCGATTTGTTTCTTTGATTTTACGAGAGGAAATTGGACAATTTATAGAGCAAAGGGGAAAGCCAGAGGTGCATGCAGAATGGCGAAAGGACTTTGCATTCATGGTGGATCTTAAAAAACAGTTAAATGATCTGAGCAAAAGGATACGAGGTCAAAACAAAGTTGCCACACAAGTATTATAAAAAAAAGCATATGCTCTTTCCAGATAAAGGGAGACACAACTGTGAAATGGTAAACCATTGGTCATTTTACTCATATAAGACAAGATCATTTTATGGGAGTTTTTAGCAACGATTTCAGGAGACAGAATTGGCACAATTTAAAATGACTGTAATTTAGATTTAAAGGAAAAAAATGCCTTGTCAGCTTGGACACCTTTATCATTATCTCTTACCAGGGTACCCTAACTTGAAAACTGGCTGTAAAAATGTTTTTTTTCATGTTTGGTATCAATTAACTTTGAGAACAAGCTTTTTTTGTAATGAGCACCAATAAAATATAACTGCGTTCCAGGCTCACACACAATCACTTAAATAGCATTATGAAATTGGCAACTGCTCAACATTTAAAAGTGATGCACTAAAACTGGCTATGAGGTGCCAAGTTACAGGAGCAAGTTAAACAGTACAGGGTCTACTTCACGTGAAATGCTGCTTCAAAAGGCTTTTCAACCCTGACCAGAATGCAGTTCTTTAAAATAACAATTGTTACACAGTATGTTTATATTTAGAGAAACTTAACATTGTGCAAAAATAATGACAAAAGTCATTCATGTTCTTCTCAGGATGAATTGTAATCACTGTGGTGGTCTTCTGACTTTTAGCTGTCGCCATTATCAAGTCCTTTGTTGTCAAATTTGTTTTATGACCATAAACCTGCAACGATAATGACATGATACGCTTCGCTATACTTTGAGTTTAGTGATAATTAGCCAGGCGGCAACCTGTACTGTTTATGTAATTAGTCAATGTAAAAAAAAGGATGGTGGACATTATACCTGCTTATTATCAGTGAGCGTCATTGTGCGTATGTTAGCACCCTGATGCTAATATTTAACTCATAGCACTGTTGTGTAGCCCACCAGATTTGTTAACATGGCCACATTGAGTCTCATTTCAGTTCAATTGGCATCTAACGACACAATTTGATTAATTGTGCCGTTAGATGCCGCCTGTTACGGCCTCTTGGTAAACTAGGGATGCACAGGCCGCAACATACAAAAAAGGGATACAGCTAAGGGGGAAACAAAGGAGGCAAATAATAAAGTTAAATACTTGAGCAAAATAAGGAAGATTTATTTCAGACAGTTAAGGTTTAACGAAGGGCAGAATAACACAGAAGCAAAAGTAAAAGGCGTCAGGGTCTCCAAAGCCAACACAACAACCAAAACCACGATGCTAACTAGAAATCAAAAGACACCACTGACCTACCATAGAAGAAAGGAAAAACAATACTAAGCTCCCTGTCTGACCACAAAACAGGAGAAAATTGACACAACAAAAATGGCAGAGAACCCCTGCAAGCTTGACCCGAAAATACAAATGGTGGCCTACACTCAGGCACCATACCGCGGAATGGTCACAGCTCAGAGGTGGAGAGAGAGAGAGACACTTAGTCTGGGGCTGTGTCTACTACCGGACACTTGAGCACTTCGAGCACTGACTTTCAGTGCTTAGGGCGCCACACTGACAAAACCAGCAGAATTCAGTGCACTGAAAGTACCCGGATGGCGCACTGCAAACGGGCAGAAAATGCAGTGTAAAACGATGGACACTACTCGCCCTAAACGGACGCCATTTTGGCTATGTAGCGGAAGAGGAGGAGCCCTTTCGCCAGCTTTTCATTTTATTTCTAAAACAATGGCGGACGAGATGGCTATGGTGGCACAAGCGGTAGACCACGGAGGCTCCTGCCGCGATTGTGGAGGCATCGCAGTTTCCAAATGGGGTGGAGAAAGGGGCAAGAAGTGCATTCATTTTGTCAGTTTAAGTTTAGCGGGTATCGCAAGCAGATTTGCGTACGTCACTACCGGCTTAATTTCGCGAGTGCCGTGAACAGATTTGCGTCCGTCACTTCCGCCAAGTGGTTAACGTAAGTGTTCCATTTGATACAGCACTTATCAGCGACGGAGTGCACTACAGATGTCAGTATTGCAGTGTACTTTGTAAAGTGTCCAGTAGTAGACACAGCCTGGGTGTACATATGTCCTGCCCATTGATTAGCTGATCCCGCTCAGGTGGTGTTGCTCCAGGCGTACCAAACCTGAGAGATAGCTCCACCCTCTTTCTGAAAGAGGGCTGTCTGAGTCACGGGACGTAACACCGCCTATTGTGCTTTCTTTCCTTCGTTGCATCTCATTTTCATACTGTGAGCCTGATAATTAGTTCCGCTTGATCAAATATATTTGATTCGAAAGGTTTTGAAGGCAGCATGATTGACTGCAGGTTTCACTACGAAGTTATGTACTTTCCTCAAATTTACCACACCACATTTCTACTTGGTGCCTTTTTAAATGGTGGCGAGACAGATGGGGATTGGAGCAACTTTACTGTGTGTCGGGTGTGTGCTGCTGCTCCCATGATGCTACAAATAACTTTGCCTTAACAAGCTCCACAGCCAGCATGCAGTTCCACTCCTGTGGAGAAAGAGACATCCTGATTGGTTCCTGTTTGCTATAAGGCCACAGTCTTCCCAATTAGGAGTTTGGAGTATTGAGGTGGGGGACAGGGAGCACGGCAAGTTGGGTCAATCACTGGATCGAGTTGGGCCAGCTTTCGGCAACTTGTTGGCTTTTTCCATGGAGAAGATGGCACGTCATTGTTCTGCTAGAAATGTACAGTGTTTTAAAGGCAAATATCCTCTAGGGCTTTTTAAGGATGTGATGTTAACCTGAAAATCACGGAGCTGATATACAACTTCAAATTGAGAAAAGTGTAAATGTGCCAATGCTGAGCCAGTAGCAACCTTTGCTTAAGCTGTAATGTGGATATTTTTTGGCATTAAAATAGCAATATTCCACAAAAGCATTTGGGCCGATTCCACATTATCAGCATGTCTTGATCGCCTTGTTGACCTAGAATTGACTCACAGTGATGTTCAGGAGGTTTTGTGTGTCGAGACATTTGCAGAGGGGCAGACATCTGGTGATGATGAACAGGTAGAAATAATTTCGGAAGACAGCCAGAAACAAAAGGAAAAGTTAGGGGGTTGGCAAATGTAGAAAAATAAAGTGAAGACAAAATGTTTTATTAACGGCTCATCGAGATGAAGCAGCCACTAGCATGGCACTATTTATAAGATGTCAGAAGTTATGTGAACACTGTTACAGGCTGGGAAAGTTTTAGCATCGTTTTAGAAATGATCTCAGAGCTTTGAAAACGCATATCACATGATCATCCATGTGCACTGGGCATGCACTTGATGGTGTAAACAGGAAGCAGAGTTTCTACTCACCGCAGTTGGTTTAGTTGCAGAAAATACTGTGGAGGAAGAACGACGATGGGCGAAAAGAAGGACTAGAAAGCTCAAAGTCATGTGATTGGAGCGTTACGAATATTTGTTTTTTGGATGGCACGTTTTTGCAAAACGACGGCATGGCTCCTCAGGTACTGCACACCACACTCTCTCATCTGGACAGCCAGAGGGGGGGCTATGTGAGACTGCTGTTCATTGATTATAGTTCAGCTTTCAACACCATAGTCCCCTCCAGACTGGCCGGCAAGCTGATTGAGCTGGGACTGAACACCCCCCTGTGTGCTTGGATCCTGGACTTCCTGACCGCCAGGCCACAGGTGGTCAGGGTGGGCAGACACACCTCCAAACCCCTCACCCTGAACACAGGAAGCCCCCAGGGTTGCGTCCACAGCGCCCTACTGTACTCCCTGTACACACATGACTGTGTGGCCAGGTTGAACGGCTACACCATCATCAAGTTTGCGGATGACACAGTGGTGGTGGGCCTGATCTCCGACAACGACGAGAAGGCCTACCTGGAGGAAGTTGCTGATCTGTCACTCTGGTGCCAGGACAACAGCCTCATCATGAATGTCACCAAAACTAAGGAGCTGATTGTGGACTTTAGGAGGGTACAACAACAGAGGACGTACTCACCACTGGGGATTAACGGGACTACTGTGGAGAGGGTGAGCGGGTATAAATACCTGGGAGTCCACATCACCGAGGATCTGACATGGTCAACAAACACAGACACTCTGGTGAGAAAGGCAAGGCAGCGCCTCTACCACCTCAGGCAGCTGAGGAAATTTAAAGTTTCCCAGAGGATCCTTCAGTCCTTCTACTCTGGAGCTGTAGAGAGCGTCCTGACAGGAAGCATCACAGCCTGGTTTGGCAACTGCTCCGCTCAGGACAGGAAGGCTCTGCAGAGAGTAGTGCGTTCGGCTGAGCGCACTATTGGAACTACACTCCCACCCTGCAGGACTTGTACACCAGGAGGTGCAGAACCAGAGCCGGCAGGATCATGAAGGATCCTCACCACCCCAACAACAGACTGTTTCAGCTGCTGCGGTCAGGCAGGCGCCTCCGTAGTCACGCTGCAAGAACAGAGAGACTGAGACGGAGTTTCTTTCCTCAGGCCATCAGGATTGTGAACTCCGACCTCACCAGGACCCCCACATAGACCCACACAACTGCCCCTCTTAGGCACACACACACACACACACACACTTACTGTAAATATTGTGTTGTTTTTTATTGTAAATAGTGTGTACTTGTTGCCCTTGCACATTCCTGCTGAGCATTGCCACTTTCATTTCACTGCACACCCTGTGTGTGTATGTGACAAATAAAACATCTTGAATCTTGAATCCTTAGTGCCTGATATCATTCAAATTGTGCTCTGTACACCGTTCACGTCAATGGCAACGTTACTCGTCATCAAGGTTTTGCTAATGCTAATATTAGCTGTTCGTCCACGGTTGGAATTTAAACAATACATATTTTACACACATTTTTAATATCACATTCGAAAAGTAATTTAAACGGGATAAGTAAGGCGGCCAAATGTTATGTTTCCAGTTTTTCTTTTTTCAGTGTCAGGTACTTCGACCAAAAAATATAAATGCGAAAATGAATACAAGTAGAGAGTAGGTCACAATGAAGTGTTCCACTTTGATTTACTTTGCGCAGATGCCCACGTCAGCATTATGTTGAAACCGCCTTCTTCAGAGCATCTTCCTCCCACTCGCAGAGTGAGACGAACTAAAAGGTCATACGCAGATCCCTCCAATTAATCTCTATCCTCCACCGGCATGCACATGAACAACCAGCCAGTACATCACAGCATGCAGACACTGTAGATTCCAGTCTCTTCTAGTGGGGATAGAAAAAGGCCCAGAGAATAGAAAATTCCACTTATCTTGAACGCAGGTGCGCCCAAGAGGTGCTCTCTTTAGTTCCCTTCTATATTCACATTTCACTCATGACTGCATAGCAATATATGGTAGAGGACCCGTGTCATTAAATTACCAGGCAGCAACAACAACAACAAAAACAGATCAAGGGGGAATCCAGAATAATGAGTCAATTTTCACGCAAAGGAGTTGTGCGAGTCACAGGGCGATGATGTGAAAATAAAGTTGATTTTAATGCCGCCAAAATGAAGGAAACCTTTCTGACTCAAAGGGAAACAGCCCCAAAACACGCCCCAATTAGTGTCAATGGTGATGGTGTAAAAGTTAAAATGTCCAACTGGCTTTGGCAAACAAGCTCGGCGTTCCAGAAAAAAAACGCACGATGTAAACGGCAAGATCTCCATGTTCCGGTGGAGTGAGAAAATGTCTGTGCTGTCAGAGATACAGAACCCACTCACAGCTTTGGCACACGCTTGATCAGACCCGCAAGCTGAAGCAACGAGCGAGAAGCTTGACATATATGTTAAACCAATCTCAGAAATCCCGCTTAGTTTGGCGAGATAGTCTTAAAAAACCTCTGAAGTCCTGAAGCCAACCTGGATACAGGCTAACACCCGATCTCTAACCCTCCCTCCTTCCTAAGAGAAAGAAAAGAAAGATAAAATCAGTTTATCATTTTCTACATCATAATAGTTTATTTGAGAAAATTCAAATCAGGATTTAGAAAAACACCTTTGCACACGAGGCTGCACTGAAAAAAACATGAACTCTTAATGGCAGCAGATATAAGACTCCTCTAGACAAACGAAAGTAATTTTAATCGCCCTGAGCACAAAAATGGTGGTTCATGCTCGTTACTTCGAGAATGCTGCAGCTCTGTTCTCACTAAAAAAGAAAAAAGAGATCACATCACCCCTGCACTAGCTGCTGCACTGGCTCCCAGTAAGCTTCGCGCATATTATTCCCCACTAGAGAGCACGCCACTAAATACGGGACTACTTGTAGTTCGCTCTCTTTTTATGGGAACTCTTCCAATTTCAGAGGAGGCAGACACAGTCACCTCGTTTAAGCCCCTTGATATGCTGCTTAGGGCTGCTAGGGGACTTTTAGGGATGCACTGAGTACTATCTCCTCTTTTTTTCTCCTTAAGGATGAATTCTGCTTTCTCCCGAGAAGTTTGACTTTTGACTTCGGGGGGGGTCGGACCACCGGATGAGACGGCATAGATCCCATCTGCCTGATGGATCGCCTGGGTCGTGGAATCCTGCTCATGACACGCCCACTGTCCTATTCATACACTCTGTCCATCCTGGGTTTTCCTGGTCCGATGTGAGGGTTTGGGCAGGATGTCTATGTGTACATGAATTGAATTGAATTGATGGGGGGAGGCTTCTAGACAGGGCCGTAAAAACAGCACATTAAACAGATCTGGAACACAGTTGCCATCTGTGGGCGTTCATCGAGGGGCCGTAATGGGGGAGATAGTTACAGATGCAAAATCAACAGGGCGGCTATCTGGCGGCGCCGCTCTCGTCATCACTGGAAGTGCCTCTCTGGCATAAATGCTAATTATTTTAGTACCAGCACTTCAAGTAGACCACAAATATGTTGTGCTCATGGTGAACATGTGCTGCTTTCGCTATGTTATTTAATGTCTTAAATCAAATGAATTTGGGTTATGGATTGTTAAAACATCATCTTCATCTCACGGAGCTTGTTGCCTAAAACTAACTAAGCAGATTCCTTTGAAGACGAAAGTTTAATTTGAAGAGTTATGTAAAGAGCAGAAATTGGCACGTGTCGCTGGCATTTGTAGGAAAAAGCACGGAGAATGGGGCCCAACTTTTTGTAAGATACCAAAAAAAGGTAGCATGAATATATGTTGAATATTTTGACATTTCATGAACTAAAAGATTGATCAAGTAATTAAAAAAATAATCAACAGACTAATGGGTAATGGAAGTAAGAGTGTTTTTTATGTTCATGGTCATTAACCAAGTTTAAATGATGTATTAATACATCAACTCAATGGTTTATTAATATATTGTATCTATTGTGTGTATGTGTAATTGTATGTCCTTGCCATAATATGGACCCAAAAAGAGATAAACATATTATTATATATTTTGAGCACATAGTACAGTGTGAGTATATTTAGATTTTATTCTTAATTATCTTGTAATTGCTTTGGAAGTCAAAATACAATGGATAAGAAACATTCAACAATATATGAGTCAGCTGATGAGGGATGACTTCTGCCGAGCGCATGTCTCCTCAACGCGGTTTGAGCAGATTTGTTCCGCGTTCCTCTCCTTCGGTGCCGCGTTGATTGTAAAAACCCGGTCGGCATCGCTCCGTCAAGCTCAGAACCAGCAGCTCCAGATAATGGACAAATCCCAAAATGTGAAACAGTGCTCATAGACACACTGCATATCTACGATGAGGAAGCTTGATCAATAATGTCAAAGCCTGTGCTTGTGCCGAGAAGCATTACATCGATGTGGCCGGTCCAAAGAAGACAAAATAAAGCGGCAGCTCCTGCGGGGTGATTTATGCAGCATTTTGGAGCAGGAGATCGACATGCGGATCGGTGCGGCTGCAGCAGAAAAACAGGCGCTGCACCAGACCGTCTTGGTGAAGAGAGAGCTGAGCCTAAAGGCAACGCTCTCAATTTACTGGTCGGTCTACGTTCCAATCCTCACCGATGGTAACGAACTCTGGGTCGTGCCCGAAAGAACGAGGTCGCGAATACAAGCGGACAAAATGAGTTTCCTCCGTAGGGTGACCGGGCTGAGCCTTAGAGATAGGGTAAGGAGCTCGGACATCAGGAGGGAGCTTGGAGTCGAGCCACTACTCCTTTGCGTCGAAAGGAGTCAGCTGAGGTGGTTCGGGCATCTAATTCTGATGCCTCCTGGACGCCTCTTGTTAGAGGTTTTCCAGGCACGTCCAGCTGCGAGGAGACCACGGGGAAGACCCAGGACACGCTGGAGGGATTATATCTCCCAACTGGCCTGGGAACGCCTCGGGATCAGTCAGAATGAGCTGGAAAATGTTGCGGGATCCTGCTGGATCTGCTATCCACGCGACCGGACTAAGCGGATGAGAATGAATGAATGGATGAATGTTTTCTAGATAACTTCATCGGACACAAATCACTCTCGGAGCCACAGTGGATTTTCCCGTTTAGAAAGCGAGCATGTATCGCTGTTGTGAAGTGAGAGAGACATGGCATGCTTCACTGGGGACGCCATTACGTAAGGGTGATGTAGTCAAATCAAGCCATTGTGTCTGTGCAGCCTGTCATAAACAAATCGGTCGAAGCCAATCATCTTCTTCGGGAAGCGCTCGGGAAAATTGCCGGTCGAGAAGCCGGAGACTGAACCAGCATTTTTCACATACGTACATCACGACTTCAGGCTTCACAGGTTAAAAGGCAGACAGGAAAAGAACACAGAGTGTTTCATAATGGCAGCATAATGACATAGATTTCCCACCCAGCCAATCAGGAGAGCACACCATTTTGAAACGTAATGACGAATCTGCTTTGTGGGTCTGGGGTAAGATATCAGCTGCACAGAGCATTTATATTCATGTTAGACGGTGAGCGAATACTGGACTCAGCATGAATCATTAATGTATGTAATGCATAACTAATGAACTAACGCCTCTCAGTAAACAGAACGGTACTTGTTTATTTTCATTTTTCCATTCCACTCTATATGCTCCTTTAATCTGTCAACTGGCACATGTCAGATGATTTCTTTCACCAACTACAAACAGATAGAACAATACATAAACAAGAAGGAAAAAAAAAACTATAATTCGTGTTCCGCCCCCTCTTAGTGGCATAACTATACCTTTGGGTAATGTCAGTGCTTTCAGAGAGGCTGCGAAAATAACTTTTATGTAACTGGAATCCAGCTAATTTGGTTGTATATCAATCAATGCGTGAAGTAACTGTGAAATAACACTTCATTCAAGATGTTAAGTGTGAACTAATCACATTAAAGATATGTTGATTGGATCATTTGTTATTGGTGAGCAACAGGAACTCAGACACATCCTGCTTTAATTCATACACTAAATCATCGCCAGTCATGCATGAGTTCGACATTGCTTCATGCTTTTGTCTCCTGTTTTTATATAATCTCCACCAGGAGGATCGTGCGATCGGTCACGTATATGTTTGCGCATGCACATGACCTTGACCGTGCACCTTTTTGTCCGTCCACGGCCAATACAATTTATTTTATATAGCCCAATATCACAAATTACGAATTTGCCTCAGGGCCATGACAGGAGGCCGGCTTACCAGGCAGAAGGCATCAGACCCAGCCAGGTCAAATGGATCCTATGATACGTGGAGCCACAAAGACTCCGGGGAGAAAGCAGAGTTAAAAATGTGTAATGAGAGATGTAAATTCATCCATAAGTAGAGAGAGAAAATGAGATAGGTGCTCAGTGTATCCTAAAACGTCCCCCAGCAGCCTATAAACCTATAGCAGCATATCCAGGGGCTGGACCAGGTGAACCTGATTCAGCCCAAACTATAGGCACTATTAAAGAGGAAAGTCTTCAGTCTACTCTTAAATGAGGTGACTGTGTCTGCCTCCCGGACTGAAGGTGGAAGCTGGTTCCATAAAAGAGGAGCTTGATAACTGAAGGCTCTGGCTCCCATCCTACTTGTTAAGACGTATGGCCGGTTATGGCCGCATGCTGAAGGACATCTTGCGGTTCACACTTTCTCAAAATGGCTTTTATTTCCCGTTTGTTTGGCGAACTGAAACCCCGGTACACGCACACTGCTAAGATCCCCGGTACACGCATACTGCTGAGTACACCGCCGCCACTAAGCCGCTGCTGCTTGGTGAGAAAAGTTTAATAAAATTACAGCAACATTTTGCGAAGCGTTTTAAAATGACGACTTCGAGCCGATTGCCCGCATACATTGCAGTGAGTTTTTGAGTTTGAACAAGGTTTGAACCCATTGGCGTCTAGACGGGGCACCAAAGTATTGGACCTGCTGTTTGGCCACACAAACACACTGCTATCGCTGAAGCCCTGCAGCCAGCATCATCCCCAATCATATATGTATGCAGGGACAACCAATATCAAGGCTCTATCTATCAAAATGGACAGTTAATCCTCTTTAACAATTGCAGTAGAGCATTTACACATTCAGTATAAAACACAATAATCACCTCCCAGTCTGAACTGAGCAGTCCTAGCAGTACACAACATTTCTGATATTTATAGCCCTTATTCAAAGCTCTTGAGGGGATACAATAGGCTTATATAGTATGAAAAACCCTCTAAGAAAGTTAGATTACTTGTGGACAGCATAGGACCTGCTTCCTCGGAGCATAACTGACTTTTTAAACCAACTCGAGGGGAAAGAAGTGTCTGTGCGAGTGGGAGTGATGGGACTTTCTAGGTCAAGGAAAGTGAATCCCAGGAAAGCTTTTACTTAGAACAACACGATTTGCTTATCTCGAGTTGCCAAAGCCGTAATCACACTATCACTCTGCAAGGCGGTACTATTTATAGGCTTTTATATTCATAAAAACAGCAAATTACCACCGAAAAGTAATTTTCATAAAGCAACCCGGGCCGTGGACCTCGTTGCCGTTCTTTTAACATCACTTTGACTTGACTGCTGCGTGTGTTGTTACAAAAAAGAAGAGAAATCACAGGCACATTTCCCCATTTGGGAAAAGGTGACATCGTCGCTCAGTCGTTGTATCATTTGCCTATTTCAACACATTTTGTGCGGGTTATCTTTTGGATGTTGTCCAAACATAAGTGGGCCGTTCCGGATTTGGAAACATTATTTTGCCCATCAAATGTCAGTGTGAGTGGCCGTCAATCTGTGTCAGCGCTGTTATTAACTCCTGCCCCTGTGCATGTTGGGAAACAAGCCTCTGCAAAACAAACGAGACAATGAATAATTTACAGTAGAGAAAGGTTTGCCACAGTCATACCACTCGTATTAGCTAAATGCCATCACAGTCATTCTTCATTTCCCTCTGTCTGTTTCACTTGTCATTTTGTATTGTTATGAAATGCCAAAATGTCTGCATGATTTTTTGCATTAATTTACTCGCACACTCCCCCAGTCTTAAAATGATTATGAATTCCATTACGCCTCCTAAGCCCTTTTTTATTGGTAGACATCATGCACATATTCCACTTCAGTGATTTCTTGTTTTGTTTTGAGATTCCTGGTCAACTAGTCTGTGGCAAACAATTGCAGAAGCATCTATATCAGTGGTTCTTAACCTTATTGGAGGTACTGAACCCTGCAAGCTTCATCAGTGCATTAGCCGAACCATTCGTAATTGGAAAAATAAAATGGGATTTCTTCAAAACATAGGTATATATTTTATTAGTGCACAAAATGAACCACACATCAGTTGTTAATGAATATTTACTCAATGAATATTTACTGCAAATCAATGTGACTTTAGCTGTTGCCTTTAGGATACAAGTTATACATACATATTTATTTATATATATACACTACCGTTCAAAAGTTTGGGGTCACTTAGAAATGTCTTTATTTTTCAAAGAAAAGCACTGTTTTTTCAATAAAGATAACATTAATCAAAAATACACACTATACATTGTTAATGTGGTAAATGACTATTCTAGGTGGAAACGTCTGGTTTCTAATGAAATATCTCCATAGGTGTATAGAGGCCCATTTCCATCAACTATCACTCCAGTGTTCTAATGGTACATTGTGTTTGCTATTCGCCTTAGAAGACTAATATCTGATTAGAAAACCCTTGTGCAATTATGTTAGCACAGCTGAAAACAGTTATGCTGGTGATATAAGCTATACAACTGGCCTTCCTTTGAACTTGAAGTTTGAAGAACAAAATTAATACTTCAAATATTAATCATTATTTCTAACCTTGTCAATGTCTTGACTATATTTTCTATTCAATTTTCAATTCATTTGATAAATAAAAGTGAGTTTTCATGGAAGATACGAAATTGTCTGGATGACCCCAAACTTTTGAACGGTAGTGTATATATTTATATATATACAGGACTGTCTCAGAAAATTAGAATATTGTGATGAAGTTCTTTATTTTCTGCAATGCAATTAAAAAAACAAAAATGTCATGCATTCTGGATTCATTACAAATCAACTGAAATATTGCAAGCCTTTTATTCTTTTAATATTGCTGATTATGGCTTACAGCTTAAGAAAACTCAAATATCCTATCTCTAAATATTAGAATATCATGAAAAAGTATACTAGTAGGGCAGGGGTTCCCAAACTTTTTAGACCACGCACCCCCTTCTACATCCCGACCGGGTTCACGCACCCCCAATCCCCCACACCTTAAAAAAAAACGCAACAGAATGTAAGAGTTGTTGACACGGGGGGGGGGGGGGGGGTGCTAGTGAGAGTGTGCTCACCTGTGCGCGCATCACGGCTGGGCGTTACGCGCGCCGGCATCGAGCCGAGATGAGTTGTTGACGGGGGGGGGGGGGGGGGGGCGATGTGCGTTATGGGAGCGGCGGCGCTGGGTTTAGCCCAGAAGAGTGAAGCAGCGAAATGTGTAGACATAGAAACACTCTCAGACAGCAGCTTGCTGTTACGTGCGCCTGCTGCCAGTCTGACTCCGCTGCTTTGGTTGACTGACGTCACGTGCGACCTGGAGGTGTTAACCACTTATGTGCCAAATCTTTTTTTACATTTTTTTTAAATTAACATTCGGGGCTAATTAAAAAACATCCGGGGCTTTAGCCTAGGGACGCCACTGGTTAAGACCGAAATGACACTTGAGAGCCCTGAGAATGTTTAATATTAATTATTACACCATTAGACCACCATTACATGTTTCCTCTCGCGCACCCCCTAGAGGCACACTTTGGGAATCCCTGTAGTAGGGTATTAAACAAATCACTTGAATTGTCTAATTAACTCGAAACACCTGCAAGGGTTTCCTGAGCCTTGACAAACACTCAGCTGTTATAAATCTTTTTTTTAACTTGGTCTGAGGAAATATTAAAATTGTATGAGATAGGATTTTAGAGTTTTCTTAAGCTGTAAGCCATAATCAGCAATATTAAAAGAATAAAAGGCTTGCAATATTTCAGTTGATTTGTAATGAATCCAGAATGCATGACATTTTTGTTTTTTTAATTGCATTACAGAAAATAAAGAACTTCATCACAATATTCTAATTTTCTGAGACAGTCCTGTATATATTATATATGCTGTCGCAGTGCAGTATACAGATGTACATCTCAGCAATGTACAGAAAAAAGGAACAGTCGCCTGGTTTTATGCACTTTAAGAGTGTAAAAGGACAATACAGGGTTTTTTTCAACACAGGTCTTAATCTTATAACCTTGGTTTGATGTTTGTTCAAATTACAAAGTAGCTAGCGGAACAGAGGCTAGCCATGGCGCGACGTCACAACGTCATTGTGACTTTCCTTTCAAGCTACTTCGAGGAATTTTCTTTTTGTCTTGATTTCGGCGGTCCAAAGCAGCAGTGTCTCTGAATCTGAGCAGAACGAGCTTTTGGTGACCCTGTATGATATTTTCACATTTTATATGAAATCTAACCTGGTGTCATCGATGACAAGCATTAAGAATAACTACGTAGAAATTGACAGTATTCTCGCAGATCTTGCATCGTTTACTTGTAGCAGGAGAGGGGTGATGGAGTGCATCCACTAAGGAGGGCCAATGGAGGCCAGCAATAATCATGTACATCTTAAATATCCCGATAGCTTAAGCTATAAGCTTATTGGTCTGGACAATTTGCCAGGTGGCGGAGCCCCTGAGCAGAACTTTCCTGAGAATGTTGCAAGGAGGTCAGGATAGGCTCTATTTGCAGCCATTGCAAAAGACTTTCATAACCAGTTCAAAGTCCCTCATCCTGACTTTAAACTAGCTGACTGCCTCAGACATGAACTACCTCTTTTCCTCGGTCCACACAAACACATACATTTGACCTAACGTATAGATGTTTCAAACGAATGAGTTTCTTTCAAAGCGCACTGGGAATTCAAGGCCCTATTACAGTAAATCAAACAGCGCTTCCTCCATTTCGAGCTGCCACATCAGTTTGAGTTTTCTGGAGTCCCAACAAGATATCGCACAGCCCTTAACAAGTGCTCCTGCAATGCTGCGCTGTAGACTTGAATGGACAGCCTGTAACCTTACGTTTCATTGGATTCTGTGAGTGCCTGTGCCAGGCATTAAGCTGAATGACTTCTATTCCAACCCTCCCCTCCAAACACTGTAATAGTGTTTAAGGACCTCTGTTCGCCAAAGGTCAGTATCTGTCAAAGACATTGGCAGTTAAATTAGAAATAAGCCAGTCTTACTCTCGCTGGAGCGCTTGAGGTGGCGGGTGGTCCCATCAGGTGTATTAGCGCAGGGACGGGGCTTGTTCCTCAAAAAGAGCCTTCGAATTTGTAATAGCATTTTCTCTTCGTACATTAGGGACAAAGACTCTGACCTTGTCTCAAGTCGGCGGAAACTCGTAAGGTTAAAGAGAATTTATAGGTCGAAAGTTTTTAGTGTCGTCTCCATGAGGTAGAACCAGAAGGAAATGTAATTTCTCATGCTTAGTGTCTAATATTGCGAGGAGAATGTCGCGGTCCTACGGGCACTCCACAGGTCCTGAAAATAGATATAATAGAAGAAAAAAAGAAATGAGAAATGGAGGCCCACATTTTCTATTTAGGAAAGTAATGATGATGTGTCACTGGCTCCAGGAGAAGGCTGACGTTGAGGGTAGAGGAGAAGGGCGACTCAAGGGTTGGTTCCGAGGCAGGAAAGTGTGTGTGTGTGGGGGGGGGGGGGGGGTTGGAGAGTGGCTAAATGCAATTTCCCAACCAGTGATTTTAACTTTAGGAGAATAAAAAGCACTACCAATTAAGGTGAGTCGTGGCAAAGTGGATAAAAGGAATCAGATATTGACACTCTCCATTCTTGCTGAAGCCTAAATCCAATCCCAAGTGTTCCAAAATTTGGAAGTGCACAAAGTCCTCCACCTATTGATCACCGCTCGCCTGTAACCTTGTCGAACTCTCGCTTGACAATTTGAAAAATAAAGAGATACAAAAAAATCGATGCAGGTGGAACCAGAGATATCATCTTTATTGTATTCTTATTCCAGGTCTGCTTTTGAACCGGTTCAGAAGAGTCAAGACAACAAATTGCCTTCAACTTGCATTCTCTCTACTGGCCATCAGGGGGCGACTCCTCCGGGTTGCAAAGAGTCTTGTTGAATAGAAGTCTATGAGAAAATTACTATTGGTCTTTCTTGATTTATTCCTTCAGTAAACATTGTGAACATAAATGTATGCTATCAATCTCTTGTTTCAAGCTTTCTTCAATAGAGAATGATGTTAATTGAGTTAATTATGCTCCATTTAGAGTCAAACAGACCATCAAGCAGGGTATGTTTCAGGGCGGGGCTACCTCCGAGGCCCAAAACACCAAAATCGAGGCTTAAAAACATCGGTCCACAAACCAAGGGGTCACGTCACGATTACGAACAGTCGATGGTTTTAAAGGGGACATATTATGAAAATTCCACTTTTTTAGTGCTTCTATATGTTAATTTGGGTATCTGGCATGTCTCCCAACACAAAAACGCTGGAAAAAAAAAACTCACGCGGCTTGTTGTGGTTCCTCTATGTCAGAAACGATATGCTTGAGTGCGTCAAATGGGATCACCACCAACGTCTACGTAGATTTTGAAGCACGCCCATATAGGGAGTCTGGCTACATGGCCTGGGACCGCCCCCCACCACAACTTTGCAGGTAAAGTTTATTTGAAAGTTGTGTTCATATTACAGACATGAGTCATCAAATACAACGATTTAATAAGTAAACAAGGTTTAAACGCTAATTAATGAAGGTAAAAACGTTACCCCCGCCCATGCTTGGTCACTTACTGTTGTCAGATAACACTTTAGTTTACAGATGGAACTTTACTCATGTAGCATTTATATCTTTATGGCGTTCCCGTTACTTGCATTTACACAAACACTTTCACAAACAGTCACTTACATAAACACACTGTATTTGCTACATACTCATACATGCACAAACTATTCACGTACTCGAATCTCTAGCACCATGATGCTCTCAAAACCGCTAACAAGACTGTGAGACCTTAGCCAATGTACAAACAAACAAAAATGTAGAAGTGACATTCAGAAACGTCCTGTTGAACCCTAACTTCTCGAACTTGTTCGGGAGCCTCTTCTTGTTCAGGGTCTGACTCTGGTTCAAAACGATATGGTTGCACGACACTATCTTCATCTGCAGTAGCCATATTTCTACAAAGGTAATGGCTAGCTGGGCAGGCAGCAGCTCGGCGAGCGCATCTCGTGGGGGAGGGGGGAGCTGGATCATTAGCATTTAAAGGAACAGGCACTCAAAACAGGTTAATCTGTGGGGAGGTGTTTTTGACAGGGTAAAAAGGGTGCTGTTTGAAATGATTCTTGTGGTATTTTGACCAAAATATGTTACAAACATTTCATTAAGACCCCAAGGAACCATATCAATTTGTGGAAAAATGGGCATAATATGGGTCCTTTAACCAATAAACCACTGGGGGTGCCCCGTAAAGAAAATTGTGCTTCAAGCCAATTTGGACCGAAGAGGGTGCAGAATAAATGCCATGTACCTTTCCAACCATGAAGTTAACCTGAACACTTTCTTGTCTAGAATCACCAAGCTGCACACCTCTGTAATCTCACAGCACCGAGACTTTCAAACCGACTCAAGCTGAACTCGCAGAGCTGCGTTGCACAAAGACGCTCTGATCTGATCGGCTGTCGAACTCCTTATCAGACAATGGTGTAACAAGAGCGGAAAGAACTCTGAGGTAATCTTTGTTATTCTGCTAGAAGTAGTTGTTGCCCACAGGGAGAGGATTTCCCAGGCTGTTTAATCAGCCATATTAATCGTACATTATTTATTACAATTACAAGAGCGGCTCTGGTGTGCAGCAGTGTCGCCTCGGCCCCTCGAAGGCGACGGCACAAAAAAGATCTCCTGAATAGATAAACTGAGCTTTCGGTGCTTCTCGAAGAACAAAAAAAAGGACTGAGCGAGAAGACATCTTTCTATTAGCCCGACACTGTATCAGAGGCAAAACAGAATGACACACACACACACATACACAGAGGTTACTGCTCCGTGGTTTGTGCATTCCACAAAATGTCAGAAGTGCCCCGGGAGTGGTTGGAACTTCGAAGTCGATCATCTTTCTCCACATCAAAAGGCACGATGGGGGAACTCGATAATTAAAAGGGTGAAAACTAAGGAAAAGTGCAACCGCCATACATCTCTCCTCCGCAACCTCCCACCCACCCCTGGCTTGCCAAATACGCGGCATGGCAGAGAGCTCGCCATCACAGGTATTTCTCCAGGCCATCCATCATCGGGACTCGGCATGCACTGAGGTATGCTTAGGTGAGCCTGATTAAAGCCGAGGATGCCTCCCAACCCACTTCGGGAAAGGGAAATGAGAGGGAGAGGGAAAGGGGAGGGCCGGGGCCCCCACGCTCCATCCATCTACCCGCTGCTTTATTCACGCACTATCTGGTTCACTGGCTTCTGCTTCGTGTTGCCACTCCATTACCTGAATTCTACAGCAGGTGCTGGTGAATTGTGCATCTGTTATTAAATGTTCCACGGTGCCTTCCCTCGACCGGATTTGTGTGTGTGTATGATTGTGCATGGAAAGATTACCAGCCAGCCGCAAAATCTCCCTTTCAAAAAATATGTCATAATAAGTAAGAGGATATCATAGAATTATTATATAACAATATTAAATATTTAACATCCCTGTGGATCCGAGGCTTGTGATATTTTTTGTTTTTATGTTACCCCTGCTATCCTTAACTCTAGGAATTTCTTTCAATCTTTCTTAAGCTTGTGTTGTTGTTTATTTATTTGTTTACTCTAATCCATTGTGGAAGAAATTGTCAGAACATTTATTTAGGGCAAAAAAGCAATACCACAATGCACAGATACACTGTTACACGTAAAGGTCCTGCATTATTGTTATTATTTGTACTTAAAATTACAGAAGTACACTATAAAAGTACTTTAAAAGTATACTCATTGTGTAATTATTATTGCATAAATGTTTACATCCCTTGAATGTTGATTACTCTGTTTTCTGCTGGGTAGCTTGTGGATCAATAACGTTTTATCTCATCTTAAATACATACTTTATTTTAATAAATAAATAATATGCTGCGTACTTGGTCTGCATAATAACCACCTTTTGATATCCAATTAGTGGAAAAGAAACTACAATATTTGCCTCTACGAGTTGTAGTGGAGTAGAAAATGAAAATACTCAAGTAACGTCAAAGATTATGCATGAATAAATGTGCCTGGTTACTGCTACTGTTTACTTTACTAAAGTGTACTGTTGAAATGTTTCATTTTACATGTGTGGCCTGAGGATGTCATCTAGTAAAAAGCAGTTGTAGCAACACACAAAAGTCTTACAGAAAAACCCACGTTTCTGCAGATTTTTTACCAAATGGAAAAACTCAATAATACTCCATCTTCAGCTTAACTGTCTTAAAGCCAGCCTGTGCTGTAGTTGCTGAGAACAAATGAAGAGTTCAACTGGAGGCTTACAGATTTAAAATGTGTACCGTGTGCTCCAGGACCAGATTTAGCGGCGCTTTAAAAGTAATCAGTGAACATTTTAAAATCAATTCTGAACGGTTCATCCTCTATTAAAATGGTGAGATTTCTGTCTGCGTTTACCAATAAGGAGCAAGGTGAGAATGTGTGACGGTTGTAAAAAAGAGGGCGACAACAGTGAAGCGCGCAGGCTTTATTTAAGAAATCTGGAATTTGAAAAGCATGTTGAAAGGACAATCTCTTAGCTTTTCGTCTATAATAACTGGAACAGTTTAATAACTAACTGTTCATCATTGTGACATGTATGTGTTTGCCATGCCACCTTAAAGGTGCTAGACTACAGCATATCTATGATTGAGGCTTTTCCTCTACACGGCTGTCAACATGGCAACGGCAACTCAATAATTGCAAATACACACAGAGAGACTCACAAATGCAAACACGAAGATTCACAAATGCGGATGGAACAATTCACAAATATGTGTTGATTGCACTCCATGTGTTTGTGGATGGCTCTACATTTGTGTGTGTGTTTTGTGAGACGCCCGTGGCTGTAATCGCAAATGCGTTTTTTTCAACAGAGACCCTTCTGTAGCCAATCAGATGTCACCCTCATTTTCAACCAATCACATGAGAGCATCTGCGTAGCTGGCTGAGGCAAAGACGACTGGTTCAGGTCCGACATTGTTCTCGAGTAATTAGGTTCAGGGCCCCCGAACAAACCTGGTTACCGGTACCTCAGCGAGCGTGGACGCCTGGCCAATCCAAGCGCTTGAATGCTGCGCAGCGCGGGGCTTGCCAAGAAAAGCAGTGGGATTTAAAATAATGCCTGAGCTGGCGGCTGACAGCTGCTAACAGCACAAACAACAGCAACAGTGCTGACGGAGTTAACCGTGTTCACCTGAGTGGGGAACTACAGGGTGGCCGCTACACTTCGGCCGCTTTCCCACTGAGCATCTGCACTACGCCGGAGTTTTAGAGCCCCGAAAACGAAGGAGTTTTGGAAACGATGACGTTTGCTACTTGATTGGTTCTCAGCAGTCACGGCTTGTCTTCACTGATTCGCCACACCCCGGTCACGTGACTCAGCAACTCGGGCGAAGAGGTCTCTGGTCCCACTTTTCGTCCATCGCTGTTGTTCCTTCGCGGTATTTTCTTTCAACTACACCAACTCTGCTTTCTGTTTACCGTCACGCACAGGCCCGGTGTACGTGAATGGTCAAGTTCAATTTAATTCAGTATTTTTTATACAGCCCAATATCACAAATTACGAATTTAATAGGATTTAATCGGTTTAAAATTGAACTTTCAACCCCAATCTGTTGCCCAAGATAACACCGTAGGCCAGGGCTATTCAACTTCAGTAGCAAGTGGGCCGAAGAAGAAAATCACGGGGGGTGTGAGGGCCGCACAGAATATTGTTCAAATAATGGCTAAAAATGAAAAACAGTAATGTATATTTCCACAGGTAAACAGTCACACACGAAAATGCGTCGGTATTGTGTTGCGAACAAGCATCACTATAACATGTTTCAAAGTGTAAATATCCGCTCAAGGTAACCAGTTGTTTCAGATCCCTTCAACCAAACTGTTCCCATGAAAACATAAGAAATGTGACTTAATGGATCAATATATAAATTACTTGAGCTGAAACTAATATCTGGTGGCGCAGCACACAGACTGCGCATCTTTGGGTGCAGTCTCCTTTTGCGTGAAAGAGATCGAAACCAGGTCGGGCGATCTTTTTATTTTAATTTTTTCGAAAATGTATTTCTTCATCCGTGGCTGTGATGCACTGCTCACTTATACAATCGTAATCGCCGAAATGGATATGAACGGTGGCTTGAAGACCTCCAGCAATATGTTTGTGAATGTGTGACGAATCTGGTGAGCGAGACAGAGCCCCGCTGCAGATGTGAAGAGAACACAACGCACGCGCAGGGAAACCAGTAGGTTTGAAAACCAGTAGGGGTGTAACACCGGCAACCAACACAGGTGCGTAACATAAAGATGTAACCATACAGGTTTGGTTGAGGCAACAGTGAAACTCAATGGCTCTGGGTTAGATGTCTCAATGTATAAAAGAGGCGTGTCCTTACCAAGCTATACTGATTTGCAGGCAGTCTTGCGGGCCATAGTTAAATTCAAACGGGCCGTATCTGGCCCTCGGGCCGCTAGTTGAATAGGCCTGCCGTAGGCTGTAACTGGTGTGTGTGTATGTGTGTGTGTGTGTGTGTCTGTATTGCTTTGAAATCTAGATGGAATATTGGCTTTAAACCAATACCTCACAGAAGACTTGATCTGTATCCAGGTTTATTTTTGAAGGAGCTATTCTACTATTGTAAAATAAAGGGGGGTGGGGTTTACTGATTGTAAAATATGAGGCATGGAATTTCAGGGGGGCAGCTGATTGACACCGTACAAATTGAGAATTCTATTAGTGATGATCTCAACAACGAAAGCCCAATTCCTTGATGCAGGCAGCTAAGGCGGAGCGTTTAACCTCTTTGGCACACGTTAAATGTAAATGCCCTCGAATAAATGCGCTGATCGGATGTGGGCATTGGGGAGCATGCTGATTTCATAAGCCAACCGTCCGGTGACATCGTCAGTCAGCGTAATCAAATAATAAAGATTGCTTGGTTTTTGCCGCTCTTGTTAAGCGTGTTGTGCTCCCCCGTCAGACTTTTATTTGTTGGATCTTGTTTGAATTTGTATAATTGAAATAAGTAACTTGCCAGATTAATACAGTTTACCTGTGTGTGGATCAGCGAGGCTTTCTTTCTTATTCAGCGTTCGCCAAAGACTTGGGAGGGACTCAGAGAAAGTCGTGCTGAAAGTCGAGGTTGATTACCTATTTCTTTTTCTCTCTCGTTTTTTCTCTCTTGTTTTTTCTTTTCTGCTTCTAATGAGCTGTTTCATCTCAAGGGGCTTATCCTGCTACTGAAGTGAATAAAGCTTGCCTAATATATGTTTAGAATTCAAAATGAGTTTAATTTCCTTTTCCCTGCGGTGAAAATGTAGCACCTTTTGTTCGGGGGATCGATTTTGATCTGAATTGTGCAGCCGAGGTGACAAAATATTCCGTAGCCTAAGAAGGAAGTGTCCCTGATCCTGTCAGCTCTCATATTGAAAGGCGCCGCACACAAAGCAGCCTCTGGGATGTGATGGCGGCATGAATGGATGGGTTGTGTGTGTCTGGGCGTGTGCGCGCGTAGTTCTAAATGTCAAGATGAACTTTAAGGACACTATTACAGGACCAACCAGGAGTTTGCCGGATAATGGGTGGAGATCCAACTTCTTCAGGCCCGACACCGATAGCGATATCAATCCAACGCAACTGTATGAATACGCTGTGACTTAAACATGGCTTTCCTAACTTATAAAAAAACTAAATATAATTCTATAGATTTAAATATACTGAATCTTCCAAACGGAGTAGGATAATAAAATGACATATAAATTAAAATGTAACTATTTTTAAATGATAAATTAAAAAAATTAACATTTACAAAAGTTGATCTAAACTATAAATCCATCCATACGCTATTTTGTACACTACCATTCAAAAGTTTGGGGTCATCCAGACAATTTCATGTCTTCCATGAAAACTCACTTTTATTTATCAAATGAATTGAAATTTGAATAGAAAATATAGTCAAGACATTGACAAGGTTAGAAATAATGATTAATATTTGAAGTATTAATTTTGTTCTTCAAACTTCAAGCTCAAAGGAAGGCCAGTTGTATAGCTTATATCACCAGCATAACTGTTTTCAGCTGTGCTAACATAATTGCACAAGGGTTTTCTAATCAGATATTAGTCTTCTAAGGCGATTAGCAAACACAATGTACCATTAGAACACTGGAGTGATAGTTTATGGAAATGGGCCTTTATACACCTATGGAGATATTTCATTAGAAACCAGACGTTTCCACCTAGAATAGTCATTTACCACATTAACAATGTATAGTGTGTATTTTTGATTAATGTTATCTTTATTGAAAAAACAGTGCTTTTCTTTGAAAAATAAAGACATTTCTAAGTGACCCCAAACTTTTGAACGGTAGTGTATATCTAAATAGTTTTACATTGAATAAATCAGCCTCATTTTCACCGACACCCAAGCAAGCTATTTGAGTCAGTATCAACCCAATATTCCATACACGGCACCAGTATTGGTATTACTATGGATATTTGAGCACAGCTAGCAATTGGAGCATTTTTCCCAAAGTCCCAAACTAATAATGACTAACCAATAACTAACACATAATTATTAAAAAACGTTTTCCTTGTAAAATAATATCACAATGGAGATTAATGGCTTCTTTCAGGTAAAGCACATCAGGATTCTTTTGGCACGTGGCAGAGGACACAAAGTGTAATCCTCTAATGACGTCCAGGCCCCCGGCTCCCATCTTACTGTGAAGGGTTTGTTGCTACAGCAGATCTTGTTAGTTTCAATTTTCTTACTGCTGCTGAGCACAGCAGACTGAGCAGAATGATAAGGGACCGGAATCCAGCCTAATCCCCACCCCCACCCCCTTCACCGCACCCCAAACCCCTCCATGTCGCTATTTCTCAAACTAACTAACCTCGACCAGCTGATCTGCCATCACGCTTGGCTGAGGCAAGACGGGGCAATTTGTACACAGTAAACAAACAGTAAACATAATCTACAGACAGTTAGCACACAGAACAGCAGAGACGACAATAATTCTATAATCCGGATCCGGCCAATGGTTTTATTCCTCCGGGTGTGATGCGATTTAAATTTCATACATCGGCAGATTCTCATTTCTTACTAAGATGCAAGCGGGGGTGGAAAAAGAAGAAGAAAAGAGTAGCCAACCCGGTTTTCCCCATTCTGTTTCTGCTTTAACTTTTCCTCAGGCAAATCAGAAATAGGCAGCCTTCCCTTGGTGTCGTGGACATGATGTGGCAATGCAGAGATGGAAGTCTAAGCAGCATAATCTGGACCCCCTGCCAGCTGCCTTGGATGTGATCCCGTGCTTATACGCTTTGAGGAAATATAGCACAGGGAAATGTTACTGCAATTCCAATGCCGGAGCGTATGATTTAGTCATACGTTTCTTTTTGTTGTTGTATTTTTTAGTTGTTGTCATATGCAGACTGGCACATCTTATTTCCCCCTTATTTTGTTTGGTGCATAAATGCGTGCGACAGATTTTTACTTTAACGCTTCGGAACTCAGTGCCACTTCACTGTCAAGTGGGGAAACTTTTTTTTACGTTGAGTGATTCACCTTGAATGAAAACAAGTGCAGCTCTGTGCTAAACAACATCTTTCTTTCCCTCCTCCCTCCCACACCCCTGTTTATTGCATTTCATTTGACGGCTGTCAAGGCAGTTTCGTAATTTTTGACTCAAAGAGAGCACCTCTGTCTGAACCAGAAACTCTGCAGGAAGCTCGGCAGAGGAAGGCAAACGACCCAGAAACAGACCTCGCTCGCTCGAGCGCGCATGCGTGTGCGTGTGTGTGTGTGTGCGTGTGTCTGTTGTGGAGATGGAGTGAGAGACAATGGGTTGATCAGAAGAGCCATTTCCAAGTGCGATATTTGTATTCATACAGTACGTTGAGTGAGGCGAATTATTCTTGAGAGTCAGACGTTACAATGTGTTTGTTTAGATTAGATTAATGCACCATTGTTTGGATGTTTCGAATGTAGATTATGTAAATGTTCCATAGCAGCCCATTAGAGAATATAAATGTATTGTGGAACTCCAACCATGTGATAAACAGTTGGCTGCTACATTAATCCCCATCCCGACTTGGGAAAATGGATTCACTAAATCATCATGACACTTTTCACGATGTCCTTCTTTAATAATTATGTATTGTAGCAGGCCTGCTGCCGCTACCCGTGGGTTTCCCCCACCAGCACCAAGGATCCGCCAGGCACCAAGAGGTTCGGTTGAAAGACATGCTTTTATTTCACAAAACACAACACCAAGCAGACCGCAAAACATGCGCCTCTGCTCACTCCTCCTCTCCCTCCAGCTCTGCTGCCCTTTTATACAAGCAGCATCGGCTGCTGACTGATTGCCACTCAGTCAGAGCAGCTGACTGATTGTCAACCAGCCAGCAGCCGAGGCCAGATTGGGGACAGCTGCCACATATCCCCACCACCCGATTTAGGCCGGGGCTCCATCCGGCCTAACCTACTCCCCATCCCCCCCCATGAGAACTTGGGCGGAGGAGGGGGCTCTGGGGGACCGGGCTCGGGACGTGGGGGCTCTGGGGGACCGGGCTTAGGATGTGGGGGCTCTGGGGTTCGGGCCGGGGAACAGGGGTTCTGGGGGACCGGGCTGAGGACGTGGGGGCTCTGGGGTTGACCGGGACAGGGGGACGGGGCAGGGGTAACAGTCGCCGCCGACGGACCCCGGGGATCAGGGGTCGGTAGCGGCGTCGGGTCTCGGGGAACCGGGGTCGGCCTTCCGCCGATGGGTCCCGGTGAACATGGGTCGTCGGCAGCTCCGACGGGTCCTGGATCTCGGGGTTCGGCCGCTCCGACGGGTCCTGGACCTCGGGGGTCGGCAGCTCCGACGGCTTGGAGGTCGGCAGCTCTGACGGGTCCTGGACCTCGGGGTTCGGCAGCTCCGACGGCTCGGAGGTCGGCAGCTCCGACGGGTCCTGGACCTCGGGGCTCGGCCGCCCCGGCGGGTTCTGGACCTCGGGGGTCGGCAGCTCCGACGGGTCCTTGGGCTCTGGGGTCGGCAGCTCCGACGGGTCCTTGGCTCTGGGGTCGGCAGCTCCGACGGGTCCTTTGGCTCTGGGGTCGGCAGCTCCGACGGGTCCCGGGGAACGGGAGTTGGCCGCAGCGCCGGCGGGTTGTGGAGGGTCCCGAGGAACAGGCGGTTCTCCTCCGCCTGTGCCCGCCCCATCTCCTCTATTCTTGCCAGTATCTGGCCCAAGCTGTCCATCAGCTCCACCTCCGGATCTGGCCGCATCCCTTCCAGGCGCTGGATTCCAGGGGGCCCCACGTTGGGCTCCAGTGTAGCAGGTCTGCTGCCGCTACCCGTGGGTTTCCCCCACCAGCACCAAGGATCCGCCAGGCACCAAGAGGTTCGGTTGAAAGACATGCTTTTATTTCACAAAACACAACACCAAGCAGACCGCAAAACATGCGCCTCTGCTCACTCCTCCTCTCCCTCCAGCTCTGCTGCCCTTTTATACAAGCAGCATCGGCTGCTGACTGATTGCCACTCAGTCAGAGCAGCTGACTGATTGTCAACCAGCCAGCAGCCGAGGCCAGATTGGGGACAGCTGCCACATGTATATTTTAACGTATGGATGCCATACTGCTTTGCTTCCTACTCTCATATCTCAGCTCCACACTTTCAACTTTATTCCCAAGATTATGTAAAAAGTCACTTTTTTATGCATTATTATGATCTCCACCGGCGGAACATATGATCGATCGATTGTATGTGCGTGCATTTATTTGTGAGTGTGCATCTATGTGTCTGTCCACGGCTAATCTGGAGTTATGCTGCATGTTTGGAGGTGCCTTGTTATGGCTGCTCGCTCAAAGGCCTCTCGGGGTTGCGGTGAGTCACGATTTGTCAAAACACTTTTAATTTCTTGTTTCACACATGTCACATAACACGGCCCTACGGCGGGGTGCAATTCCCATGTGACTTGTCTGACAAAAGAATGTGAAGGACTCATTTTTCTTTTGAGAAGTTCCTGACAAATAAGAACATCTGACTCAATGCCACCTCTAACGTGCTGAAAGGGACAACACTACACCTCGCAATTGGTACAAAGTTGATCGAGACAAAGGAAATGATTAATTAAAAAGATATTTGACGAAATGTGCAGCCTAAAAAGTTCAAATTATATCTACAAAATTATTATTACTACATACTGGAACAGTTTTTGGCATATTGGGAAAAATGAGTTACATATGTAACACCTCATAGACCTGATTTTATTTTCAGAAATCAATGAATGTACAATCGAGAATGTACAATAGAGAATATATCACTCCCTAGTTATACATTGTTTTATTTTAATTTTTAGTTTCATTCTGTCTCTTTTTTGTTGTTTATCCACTTCTTGCTCTAAATGTGTAACTCTCTATACTTTCAAGAAAAAAGAATGAAAAAAAGAAGAAGCTTTGAGCAGTTGTGTGTGTTTGTGTGTTGTGTGTGTATGTGTCTGGACTGCCGATGGGTGCAATGTGGTGGCTCTCAGGAAGAGCCTGGGGATGATGGGACCACCTCACAAAGAATTTCACAGCAGCTGTGTTGGGGGGGGTCTTCTCTGACCTGCAGGTCACCCTCCTCCCTGTATGGTGGGCCTGCTGAAGGCCAGTGATCTTTTTTCACACTGGAACGGATCCCGTCGAAAGCTTCAGTTGAGGGAGGTGACAGCGTGAGCCGTGGGGAAGTGCAATCTGGGTTGGAGAGACTCGGGCAGGTTTCTCTACTGACACCCAGAGGTTGTAGCGATGTGAGGTATTCAAACATATCTAGACACGGCACATATACGTCTCAATCCTCCCAACATCAAGTGCAGCTCGATGAATCCACTTTCACAGGGCCTTCTCCTTCGCCTCTGACACATTTCTTTTATCACTTCCTCGCTACAAATAACAAGCAGCCCCCTTTTAGCTTTTTATTTTCTCACACCTTTCGTGCACTGCTTTATTCATCGGGAGGGACAGAGTTGTTTTATTCTACCAGTTACTCTTCCTCATTATTTAATCAGTAACTTGTCAAAATCTTTTACTTTTTCTGGTACTTTTAGAACGTGACATTTAAAAATAAAGACATTTGATATATATTACGACCTCATGTGTCCCACATTCAAGCATGCACAAATAAATTCTTAAATATACTGCTGCGGATTACTTAACTTTATTTTTACAATATTGTACTAGGCAAACTATGTGAAATAATGTGAAGGCCATGGGTGCATGGGGTAGGTCTGTGAGTGGGTGTATTATTTTTCATTATTTTTATAATATTTTGTTTTTGTTTTGCCTTTGTTATTATTTGTATCTTTTATTTCTTTCTGTACTTTAGTTGTTTCTGTTAGTCAGTTTACAATTGTAAAGAAGACAAACACATACACACAAATTGAAAATACTTTTTGTGTACCCCTGTATTATCATATGGTGCATTATCATCAATAAACACCAACACACCAACACCACAGTGAGTCTGAGCTCCCCCCCCCCCCCCCCCCAAACACACACAAAAAATAGAACATCATGGCACCTGACTTTTCAAGTCTTTCGAAGGTTAATTATTCAAGAATTCCCCTCTTATCTCTCTCAAGAAGTGAAGCGCAGCAGGATGGCGCAGTGCGCTGCAGCTTCTCCTTTATTCCCTCGGTGGGTGTCAGAAGTTTAAACTGTAATTGAAATGCACACGTTGTCTCGAAGCGCCTTCAAGCAAAAACAGGAAGGCAGCAAGAGCACACGGCACAGACATGACCTCGGATGCCTCCTCTCTCCGTGAGCGGCGGCGACGTGGTTCTAATCAGCGGCGGCGCTAATCTGCCCTTTCTCCTTTTTTGATTATGCATGCACTGTGAGTGTGAATTATTAGTGTCTTCGTCTGATTCAAGATTAGAAAACATAACCGGGGTCTCTATAATGAACGTGTCGTACATGTGCACAGCAACACAGCAATTAGAAATCATCGGTGCAAGTTTAAAAAGAAAACACGAATAATGAAAAAGCGATTAAGATCCATATGTTATTTGTATTAAAGAAACAGAAAAGATACTGTTGGAGTTGGACAGCGACACACCACACCTGGACGGTACTCACTGGAAGAAAATAGCGGTAGACTTCTACGTTACATCTATAAGCGTTTTATTCAGAAATCAGGATACAAGTGGACAACATGCATGGACCCCCCTCCAGAGCTCTGACCGATGGCCTCAGCGCTGGAGAAAGGACGCCGGTTCAGAGTGTGCAGCCATTTTAAATAGCCGAAAGGAACAGTTCTGATTGGACAGGAGCATAAGGGGGCGGTGTCTTCTCATTGGTTCTTGTTGCCAGCTCCCGCCTCTGCCGTCCCTTCATTGGATGTTGTGGCCAGCACATAAATGCATATATTTAGTAAGGGGGTTGTAATAAAGTAAAGAGATGATTCAAGGTCCTTTTGTTGAGAAGGACTCCTGTCCGGTCATTCATTAATGAAGGTATGGTGCTGGTTCCTCTCAGATGGCTGACTGGACAAAAGGACCGAATCATTAAAGAGTGGGAAAGAGTGTGTGTGTGAGTTTGTGTGTGTTCAGAGTGGGGCCATACGTGACTCTAAGGAGAGAAACGGCCTCGTCCTAATCTTTCTGCCCCGGTGAGGTCAGGTGTGTGATTGCCCTTTCCTAACCTATGAATATAAAGAGCTTCTTTGGTTGTTGACCACTTCTAAGCTATACGTGATGCGGGGGACGGGGGTTGTGCATAGAACTTCCTTAGAGAATGTCACCGTTATCTTTATGGCGATCAGCCAGTTAACAGAAGGGCTCATTTGTAGATGCTTCAACATTCCTTCAGAGCTTCCCACCTTCCACCCAATCTTTATGCCCACAACGAAGAAAGGACAGCCAAGTTAAAATATATATTCTTTAACAAATAGATGTGAACCCTTTCTCTGGGAATATTTATTTCCCTCTTTATGCCAGATCTTGTCATGGCCTGGCCTCCCTAAGTGGCTATGTGTCCTGGTCTCCTCGTCCTGTTTTAGCTCTGCCATTTGACGTGAATGAGTCTCCTGAAATATAATCTTTCGTTGCCTAGATTAAGGTCCCATATACCTATTTCTCGGGGAGAGTGTCTCTCTCTGTTAGGGATGGAAATAGGGGCGTGGTTTCTGTCATGTGGTACCCCGATCCACCCTCTTAGATCTTCCATCCTAGGGAAGTCAGTATGTCTGTGTGCGTTAAATCTGTAGTGTGCAGGTGTCGAAGGAAAGAGGTGAAATTGAGAGTGGTCAGGCAGGGGGGGTCTTGCATCCTAGCGGCTGGTGAGTAGCAGGTTGGCATCCTGATAACCAGTTGACGATCCGGTCCCCGCTGCAACTCATCTGCTTCATCCTGGTCTGGGTCCTGGAAGTCCTTCTGGTCCTCTGCTCCTCTGCTCCTCTGCTCCTCGTCTCCTCCGGCTGTCGATGGGGTCTTTATCCGGTGGTCTTGAACTTGATTTCGTCAGGATCGTCCTGGTCAGGCTTGTTGTTCTTCTTCCACTGGTGTCGCATGGGCCCTGGATTCGACATGACTCCCATGGGCAGCATCGTGCTCTTCATTGGCTCCTCAGTCTCTGAGCCGGGTGATGATGGTGTCCGATGCTCCTGTGGGCAGCTCCTCATGGCAGGTCCTCACAGCAGGCAGTCAGCACACGATGGAGGTCGATGCTGGAGCGTCAGGTGTAGCTGTTGAAGAGAATGAGAAAACACAACACAACAGCCACTAGGCCGGATCTATACAGAATGTGACACTTGACTATGAAAAATTGTATTTTAATTTCTATATTTAATAAGTATCTAATACTTTCTAGGCTTGAATTCGCAATCTTTAACTGAGTCGGAGGAACAGCTTCTCACCCCGTGTGGGAGGAATCATCTATTAAATGGCCATCCGTCGTCCAACAGAGTCTCAATTACTTATCCAATCCAATCTAACTTTATTTATCTTTACTGGTTATGATAAAGGTAATTGATCCTATCTATGGCCCTTGACTAGGGCATAGAAATATTCAAATCCTACTAGGATCTGATAGCAGGCAGGTATTCGTCCAGCACCCTCCTCTCTCGTGCTCGAACCCTAAAACAGCTTATGGGGAAAAACAAAACATTTGCACATCGAGGTGCCATTAATGACAGGAGACTGTGAGCGGTGAGAGTGTCGATGTTATCTGCACACATCTTCCTGTGTCGCAGTCCTAACTCTCGCTCTAATGTCTCAGATATGAACATAATTATCAACAAATATTGCGCCTAGAAATGTGTGAAGGTGATCACCCATCTTTTACTCAGAATTACCCTCCTGAGTTGGCAACTCTTCAGGGACTGGTGGTGATTCTTTGGTCGGCGGATCTGCAAATATACAATGGGTTATATGGTGCCATTTGTTTTTGTGAGGCCTCTTACCTGGAGGGCGTGTGAAGTTTTTGCAACAACTTCAAACGGCCCTGTCCACCTGGGCTCAGTCCACTTCCCATGTGAACCTCGAGTCTTACCCAGTCACCTGGTTCCACTGATGACTCATCAGCTGGCTCCTAGTGGGCTTCAGCAACCTACTTGGAGAAAAACTTAGATCTATTCAGTTATTTTTCCCCAGAATATTCTCTGAAATATGTCAAGTCTAGGACTGTCTCCTAACTCTCTGTAGACCCTGCATGGGTCTTCATGTCAATAACTCATGGGAGAGAAATGTTCTCCCTCCTTTGAGGATAATTTAGCCATCATTGTCTCAATTGCTTCAATTGTTGATTAGCTCTCGCGACTATCACCTGTGATTGGGCAATAGACTGCTCCGTGTGAATGTGCTCTCTAGAAATATTTCTCAACTTCTTGTAGGTGCTTGTTTCTAAATGTGGTAAGTGTTTGGTTGCAAAACTGTGTGCCGTGGTCAGACCCTAATCTCTTCATTGGCTCCTGGTCCTCTGCCCTCCTTCCGGCGTCGAGATATCTGTTGATGAGGCCCCGCTATCTCTAATCCCCAGAGTCTTAGACTCAAAATCTGCCAATCCTCACTCAAAGGTGAGTCCAGCCTTTAACGCCTAGTGATTAGTTCAAAGTTCCGCTAGAACAATGGAGGGGTCAAATGTCACTAACCCATGGTCAAAATGTCACTTCCGGTCAAGTCGCTTAACCAAGTATTTTCACAATAAGAGTCTTCTTTTCTTGCGATTTCTCTCTCTTTTCTGTCTAGTTCTTCTCTCATTTGTCTCTCTCTGTCTCCTTCTTGTCTCCTTTCTGTCTCCTTTCTTTCCAACCTTTCTTTGCCTGTCTTTACAACCTTTCATTGCCTGTCTTTACAACCTTTCTTTTCCTGTCTTTCCTACTTTTCTTTTCCTGTCTTTCCTACTTTTCTTTTCCTGTCTTTCCTGGCAGGTTCTTCTTTAAACCTCACATGACTAATCCTACGATACTGGCAAGGGTCAGTCCCATGACCATTAGAACAGTTTGTCTGACTCCCAACTGTTCCTATAGTTGTTCGCGGGGGGACCTTCTAGCTGGGCTATCAGGCTCCCCGACACACCTACGGAACGACCTCTGTGGCATCAACATCTTTAGATCTGATTGTGTTTCTGTCAATGTCCTTGTTGGACAGGTAGCTGGGGCACAATGTGTCAGGTGGTGTCAAGGTGCCTCTGCCTTACCCTTGACCTGGACCATGTGTGAAGTAACCTCCTTCACTTCGTACAGACCAGTCCACCTAGGCTCAGTCCACTTCCTCTTGTGAACGCTGACCCTGACCCAGTCACCTACTTTTACTTTGGTTGGCTCTGCTGCCTCCTGATCGATCGTCTGGGCTCGAACAACCTGGTTTGAGAGAGCTTTGGTGAGAGAGAAATTAGAGCTTTTATGTATTCTGACATTTCAATTTTACAGACATCCAGAGGTGGCATATGACCTCCATCTCTGGGTGGCTCTGGCATACTTCTTCCTGTTAACAACTCACTTGGTGACGTCTTCCCCCCTGGTAATGATCTCATGGTCATCAGTACCAGTGGAAGCGCCTTCGCACATTATCCTCTTAATTATTTGATTGGCTCTCTCAACCAATCCTTGAGACTGAGGGTGATATACAGACCCAAACTTGTAGGTTATGCCCAGTGCATATCAACTTTCCCCAGCAGTTTGTTGTTAAAATGTGTTCCGTTGTCGGACCTGATGCGTCTTGTAACTCTATACCTTAAGTGTGTGCCTGTGTGCACTATATGGGGTGTGATCAAACACTCGCAAGTTATGTGTACAGGAGTGGCGGCTCTTCTTCGAATCCGTCGACGTTGAACCCCATCTACTATCACCACAACTATGGAAGGAACACAAATAAGATTACATCTTTTCATTTATCAAGCATTTTATGATTTAAAAAATTATTTTTATGGTTCTCATTGTAGTCACTGATTCTAAACCTACTGATATCTGATCTATTAGTCTGTACTTGTTCTGGCCCTCCTCTTAATAGTCTGGCGTCAACATAGATTGTTGTGTGCTTCTATCGCTTCTATCCCTCTTTTGAAATAGGATGGAATTCCTAAATCCATCCTTTTCAATAATAATAATCTTAATAAACAGTCAACTTCTAGAAGAAAGGAGAGAAATAAAATAAAAATGCTTGCGTCTGTCATATCAATGCAGGAGAACCATGTCTTGTCTGAACTCACAGCGTCATCATTGTGCTTGGGTAAGGAATGAAGGGAGAATATTCGTTACTTTAAACAAAACTGCCAATTTAGCACGTCGCATAAATAGGTGTCAGTTTCTTAACAGCTCATGAGAAATCGATTACTCGTACGTCCAACGGACGACTGTAATAATAACCACTATTTTTCCAAAAAACAGTAAACCCAAAACTATCCTTTGAAACCGACTAAAATAAAAACCTCAGTTTTGAAACGGTGATGAGAAATCAATTACTCGTAAGCCTAATGGCATTACTGTAATAATAACCACTGTCTTTTCCCAAAAAACAGTAAACCCAACACTATTCTCTAAAACTGTCAATCAAAAAAAACAAAAAGATAAACAAATAAAAACTCAGTACTGAAACAGTGATGAGAAATCAATTACTCGTACGCCTAACGGCATTACTGTAATAATAACCACTATTGTTTATCAAAAATCAATAGTAAACCCAACACTATATCTTCAACACTGGCAATAGTACTCAAAGAAAAATATCTCTTAAATCCAAATTGTCAAAATGTGTTGGTGAAAACAGCAGCAGCATGTAACTGGTGTGTCGGATGTAATTTACAACAACAACCACGTACTGGCGTCTTCTACTATGCTAATGTGTCTCACCCCCACTGACCTCGTGTCTTCTCACAAAGGAACAAGAAAAAATTTAGTTTGACCTGGCCCTTGGTTACTCCGACTCGCACTTTTTTACCCCATGTACAGTATTAAAACAAAAAATTAGCACGTTGATCTGATCATAATAAGTCGGCCTAATTATTAAAGAACGGGTTACAAATTTATTTATTGGCCCCATATCAAGGCCCATTTTCCAAGTTTAGGAGATTAATTAATTAATGTATTCCAGGGAGCCCTCGTCCTCTCCAGTACACCTTTCTATAACAACCATTCTATGATTTAAAAAATATATCTACAGTCTGTTCCATCCTTAAGGGATGCTGGTGACGATTAAATTGGAATCGCACGCAGTTTTAACTCTATCTCTACGGGAGCTATCGGAATCAGTCACACATCAGTTCACCCTTTAGTCCTAAAAGTGTCTGGAGATAAGTTACGCATGTTGTCAGTGTCCCCATGATCAGTGTTCTCTCTACTATGTGTGTGTCTAAGCATGTGTCTCTAATATTAACTGGACCTCCGATGTGTGTGCAGTTCTTTACATGTTCTCAAATGTGGAGTAATGCAAGTGTTAATTTTGTTTGTGCACCCAGTCCGTAGCTTCAACCTCTGCTTTCACCATTGTTCTTCTCTGTGCCTCCACTCTGGACAAACACTGTGATGTGGAGCTGTGGTGTCAACGACTGCATACAATCTGCAACTCTGGTGTTCATTCACCGGCCGCTGCTACTCCTTGCTGCTCTGCATCGATCGCCAAGCCTCCTCTGCTGGGTCTTCACGAACCTCAATCTCGTGTTGCAGGCAGTCCCTCAGGAATTCAGATCTCATCTTGTATCAAGGTGTAGTTAAGGGCACAATGTCTTTGGTCCCCTGGTGGCGAGTAGGGATGCAGGACTTTGAACCAAAGTCTCCACTGCTGGCTGTTGTCATGCAGAGGTTGTCATGTCATCATCATCTACTCTGTCCCACCGGACCCTTTGCTTCCTGTTCAGTGTCTCTTTAGTCTCCAGTTGAATCTTTGGGTGACTAGTGGGTGTGGCACATTTCTGTTCAGTGGATACAGTTCGCTGTCAGCTGTTGGATCTGGGCACGCCTAATTTTGTGTCTCTGGTCCGGGCCTGGTGCCGTGGATCACTGTTGCCTTGTGGCTGTGGCTATGTGTTGGGTGCTTGTTATGGCGGGGTAGACATTATGAGAGTACTGAAGTGGTTCTGACTGAGACTGCTAACCCTGTGGTGGATAAGGACAAAAATTAGCCCAATGTCCAGCCTGACTATAATTAAAAATTTATTAATACTCGTCTAAAGCCTCCGTTGCCCCAGTTGTTACTCCTGAACGGGCTTCTTTTATGCATAACTAAGCTTGAAGCGGTGCAAACGTGGCTTGCTGTGGCTGTTGATAGATCAGTGCTTATGGATTTGGAGGAGGAGCTGGATACGGACTATACAGGACTCAAGGTCCATGTAGTTGTGCTGCAGTGTGCTGCACCGTGGCTTGTGCCATTTACTTCTGCTTTGGTCAGGTCATCTTTTCTCTGCTCTGTTTATTTTATCTGTTTGGCGTCTGACCTGAGCTTCCCAGTCATAGAAGTTCATGTACTTTAGTCCTACTATCCCTTTCAGTTCGGTCTGTATGGTCACAGTCACTGATGATTCTATTGATAACCTAAAAACTGTTCAGTCATGCTATCTTCAAGGAAATCTTTCCCTAGTTTGTCGTTCTACAACTCTCTGATTCTACCTAAATAAGCTGCTCCTCCCTCACCATCAAATGGTGGCATCATCATTATCTTAGAACCATCAACCTTTTTCTCAGTTTTTCTTTTTTTTCTTTCTGAACTGCTAAGAGAGGTGCCTTGTGGCTGAAAAAACTGCCGTTATGCTTGAAAGGGGTCAAATCTTTAAGAGAGACTGAGGAAAAATTATAATAAAAATATAAAATAAATGACTATATAAAATAATAAAGGGGATCAACTTAAAACTGAATAACCTACAACCTTTGAATTAGAATTCTCATTCTCTACCGACTGAGCTAGCCGGGCAATTGATCAGTTAATTTAAAGAAAAATTAAAACTTTGGCAAAACAATGCATTTCTTTAAAGCATCATTTCAAAAAGTAAAAGATGGTCGCACACTCTACTAATTAATAGTTATCTTCAAAAGGAATTCTTCCGTCCTTGTTCTTGCTCTGTTATTCTCTCGCTCTGTGTGCCTGCAGGGTGTAAAACGGCGCGCGCAGCTAAGTGGGTAGGGGAGGGGCTGCTCTGTTGTGTGAAAAGCGCGTGCGCTCCGCGCGGAGACGCGCAGCAGCTCTCTGCTTGTCCCCCCTCCTTTCTGCTCTTGTATTTTTTCGTGTTAAGCGGAGTTACCTCTTTGTTTCTCCATTTCCTCCTCAATCTCAAACTCGTACCTGCTCTTAAACGTAGTACATAATCGCCATACAATGTGTTCTTTACTCAGCAACGTGCCTTTCAGAACAATAAATCCTCATTTATCACTCGTGCAATTCAACAGACTAGAGCTTGCGTTGACACCGTGAGGTTTCGACTCTGCTCTGTTGATTCCATTTTGACAACTTTTATTCATTCACCACCGGTATTCAACATTCATTCACAGTTTATGCATACACGTGTTCTGATGCGGGTCCGCCCGGCTTCGGTTCCTAACCGGCTCTCTGTAGAGTCTTCTACGTGCGAGACCCGACTCGTCTTCGGTTCCGAACCGGCCTCCTGCGAGGTCTTATACGTGCGAGACCCGACTCGTCTTCGGTTCCGAACCGGCCTCCTGCGAGGTCTTATACGTGCGAGACCCGACTCGTCTTCGGTTCCGAACCGGCCTCCTGCGAGGTCTTATACGTGCGAGACCCGACTCGTCTTCGGTTCCGAACCGGTCTCCCTCGAGGTCTTATATGCGAGACCCGACTCGTCTTGTTCGAACCGGCCTCCTGCGAGGTCTTATACGTGCGAGACCCGACTCGTCTTGGTTCGAACCGGCCTCCTCGAGGTCTTATACGTCGAGACCCGACTCGTCTTGGTTCGAACCGGCCTCCTGCGAGGTCTTATCGTGCGAGACCCGACTCGTCTTCGGTTCCGAACCGGCCTCCTGCGAGGTCTTATACGTGCGAGACCCGACTCGTCTTCGGTTCCGAACCGGCCTCCTGCGAGGTCTTATACGTGCGAGACCCGACTCGTCTTTCTGTCAAACTGTATCGTGATTTCCCTTTTTACGCTTTATTTTATTATTTAAATTAAGTCAAAACATTTAGCAGTTCCAATACTCACATCCAATACTCCTGATCAAGTTTAGAGTGTTCAATTTGACTGATTTGAAATAAATAGGTTCAGTCCTACCTTATTTTGACACCGCGCGGTTCGATCAGTTTCTCGGAGCGGGTCTTAGAACAAGTGGTCCGTCTGGGGTCTCAGGTGCTGTCCTCCTCAGGTCTTTGGACCGGATTTCACAACCATTCGTCTGCTACCATTTTGTTGGAGTTGGACAGCGACACACCACCTGGACGACACTCACTGGAAGAAATAGCGGTAGACTTCTACGTTACATCTATAAGCGTTTTATTCAGAAATCAGGATACAAGTGGACAACATGCATGGACCCCCCTCCAGAGCTCTGACCGATGGCCTCAGCGCTGGAGAAAGGACGCCGGTTCAGAGTGTGCAGCCATTTTAAATAGCCGAAAGGAACAGTTCTGATTGGACAGGAGCATAAGGGGGCGGTGTCTTCTCATTGGTTCTTGTTGCCAGCTCCCGCCTCTGCCGTCCCTTCATTGGATGTTGTGGCCAGCACATAAATGCATATATTTAGTAAGGGGGTTGTAATAAAGTAAAGAGATGATTCAAGGTCCTTTTGTTGAGAAGGACTCCTGTCCGGTCATTCATTAATGAAGGTATGGTGCTGGTTCCTCTCAGATGGCTGACTGGACAAAAGGACCGAATCATTAAAGAGTGGGAAAGAGTGTGTGTGAGTTTGTGTGTGTTCAGAGTGGGGCCATACGTGACTCTAAGGAGATAAACGGCCTCGTCCTAATCTTTCTGCCCCGGTGAGGTCAGGTGTGTGATTGCCCTTTCCTAACCTATGAATATAAAGAGCTTCTTTGGTTGTTGACCACTTCTAAGCTATACGTGATGCGGGGGACGGGGGTTGTGCATAGAACTTCCTTAGAGAATGTCACCGTTATCTTTATGGCGATCAGCCAGTTAACAGAAGGGCTCATTTGTAGATGCTTCAACATTCCTTCAGAGCTTCCCACCTTCCACCCAATCTTTATGCCCACAACGAAGAAAGGACAGCCAAGTTAAAATATATATTCTTTAACAATACCATAAGACTGTAAATATTTGGAGCTCTGAATTATGCAATTCAATTCAGTTTTTCAATCCAGTTTATTTGTATAGCCCAATTTCACAAATTACAAATTTGTCTCGGAGTGCTTTACAATCTGTACACATAGACATCAGTGGCGGCTGGTGACATTTTTTGGGGGGGGGGGCGCAGTTTAAATAGCACTCAACAATGAGAAGAAAAGAGGTTTTGAGTAGAATATTGTAAAAAACAAAGCTTTATTTAAAGAACACACCGTGCTCAACACTGTCCAATAACAACTATCAACACACTGTAACTTTGGGCATGAGAGGTTCAGAGCAGAATGCTTTAAGAAACATTGGGTTGGGTTTCAGAGGTTTGCAAAATAAAAGAGTTTCACCCTCATATGAAAGAGGTTCAGAGCAGAATAGAGTCAGAAAGAGATCACATGTTACATTGGGTGACAGAGTAGACCCACTACGTGTAAAGAAAAGTAGCCCTCCTCTCTTTAAAGTTGGCAAACTTCTCAATAACTCTCTGGTTAAAGTCAATCATGTCTGTAACCAGCCTGTTTCCATTATTCTTGAGGGAATGTGTCTGTTTTTCAGAACTTCTTCGTTGTGTTTTCGATGCCAGTTCGGTCTCCTTCTGCTGCTCTGCTCTGCAAACATGGTTAGCTTCATGCTGTTAGCGAGTTAGCTTCATGCTGTTAGCTAGATAACTGCGGCAAGATTCGTGCTTTACACTTGTCTGAAGCTCTTTAGATCCCTCCCCCCGTTGTAGTCCAGAGAGTTTCAGTCCCAGGACTTTGGAACAACAGACAGGGGGATCTAAACAGCGCATTACTCACTGAGCCTCCAGCTGACAGCTCCGTTAGCAACCTGCTCACATAGCTCCGTGGAGCTCTCTGGCTGAAGGAACGATACGTCTCTGATCTGCCGAATAGTCCAGTCACGTGAAATAATAAAACGATGTCATTGGCCAATGAGCGCACATTTTTGTGCCCCAAGATTCACGTTTCATCCGCCAATGAGAAGCCGTCCTTGCCGAAATGACTGTGAAATGTTTGCTGCTCCCGCACACACACATTTGGCCAGTGTCCCGAAAATGGGGCGGGGCTTCTCTCCGTGATAATGAGTGGCGATATATTATATTTTTTCACATTAACTTAAGTGGTTGTTGACAGGCTGACTGTCTCCCACACACATTTAGCGCATCAACACGGTATATTTACTATTTAAATGATTTGGCATACAATGTTTTTTGACAGGATGTATTTTTTTCTTCTTCTTCTTCTTTTTTTTCATCTCAAAATTTTAAGAGGGGCGGCGCCCTAGCGCCCTCTATGGACGCACCGCCACTGATAGACATCCCTGTCCCAAAACCTCACATCGGAGCAGGAAAAACTCCCAAATAACCCTTCAGGGGGAAAAAAAGGGAAGAAACCTTCAGGAGAGCAACAGAGGAGGATCCCTCTCCAGGATGGACAGGTGCAATAGATGTGATGTGTACAGAAGGACAGATTTAGAGTTAAAATACATTCAATGAATATGACAGAGTGTATGAATAGATTGTAGTAGGCATATTCCACGATGGAGACCTCCACGATCCATCAGGCAGATGGAGGTAGAGAGGAGTGGGCGGAGTCTCAACAGTGGGCGGAGTCTCAACAGGGCAGTGGCGTAGTTGGTAGCAGGAATTCCACGACCCAGACCTCGATGATCCATCAGGCAAATAGGATCTATGCCGTCTCTGCACTGTGTCATTGCGGTATCTCTGTGCGGTGTCATCTATATGCACCAACTTTTTCATTAATTTTTTTCTCTTTGGGTGGAGGGAATTATCCATTTAGTTTTAATTGTTATATTTAATTACTTTTATTCAACTATTCGTATTTTTATTTTCTTCTTTTTCCTAACTTGTTGTGTACCTTTAATGTAGTGTGCTGTGTATGCTCTGCACGTTCTCTTGCATTATGAAAATATTTGGAAAATAAAATATTACAAATAAAAATAAGAAACAGAAAAGATGGATACGAATAAAAACAGAAATCAGGGCGCAAACGTGAAACAGACAAAACTCCACCAGATGTCTCGAGCATCTTTTATTACGCATTCGTAACAATCTCCCAGAACCGGATCTCTTCTCATCCTTTGCAGTCGAGACCACATGCAGAGAAATGATTTTGAAAAGAGGAGAAACAAAACTGAAGCCCAGACTGCAGCATCAAACCGGCCTTCTCACAGATCACAGTGGCAACAATAGGCCAACACACTTTAATTCCCAATCTAAAATCAACCAAACCAATAACTACTGCACTATTTCCCCCCCTTCCTATTAGCTGCATATACCTCGTGCCCTTCAATGCATCCTTTATGAGACAGCAAAACAAAGAGTGTCCCTTTCTGGTCCTCACTGATCAGCAAAAAAACGATTATCACGACAAATCTGAAACAATAAGGTAGTGCAATCAATAATATTAGACCAAAAGGAAGAGTCACCAGTAAAGGAATAACACTAAGGAGCTACAACAGTGATTACAGTAACATACAGGGGTGGAACACGGAGGAAAAAGTTACAATATTACAGTGTAGAAATGATCTGTTACAAGCAGGGATGGAGGTATAAACTAGATTGAAGCTCTTTGATCTTCATCTTCCTCCTCCCACTCCCCATCTTCACACATCACAATCGAGCCCCCACCAACACACGTGTTCAGGTGTGTTGTCTTTAACCCATGTTTTGTCTAGAAAGAAACAGGAAACACTCGACATAATAGGAAAGAAAATTTGTGCCACAGAAAATATGAGAACGTCGACCAAAACTGTCGAAATGTTAATGCCTGCTTTTGTTTTGAGTGAGCAGAACAATGACAACCAAATAGACAGCAGCTGTGCTCCGTGTTGCCAGAAACCCACAGCACTCAATATCAGACAGTCAGTTGCAGAAGAAGTCAATGTCTGCCAGCAGTAGCAGTTTTGGAAAGGCAGCAAGCGCGGATTAAAAACCTGCAGGTCTGTGCTGGACGCCAACAAACTGAAGACCTTCTCATCCCAACTCATTGCATTCCACTGTGGATGGCCGGACCCTTTTGGCACCACGGTCTGAGCACTGGGTCGCAAGAACACACATGGATTAACGTGAATCAAAACAAAAACAATGAGTCGGGTTTAGGAAAAAAAATCATGGGTGGGCTTAAAATAATTCCGTAAAGATATAAGTAAAACATGATTGCGGAAAACAACACTAACGTACATTTAGGACTTGAACGCCGGTGTTGAACACTGGGCCCCGTTCCTCGTACCTGGCTAACGGAGTTAGCTGGATCAATTTTCAAGATAAGATTACATAAATCAGGCTTTTTGGTTCCACGAAATAAGTTAAAATCACGATAGCAACAAGTCCAAAAACTTGAACCTGCTCCAGCGCAGGCTAAGTAAAGTTAGCTGGATAAGCTGGCAGCTCCCTTCCTCAGAGATCCCATTGATGAAGGAGTGATATTAGTTATATTAACATCTCATAGGGAGAGAGTTCTACCACGTCATGATCACTTACTATATCGATTCTGCCCATAAGGAATCATTTATCGACAGGCCTTCTCGAGCCATCAAATCGCACAAACGAGGCAGATGTTGTCAATCGAAAAGGCTTTCCCAGCATTAATGTGCAGGTACTTATGAAATAATTTTCCTCAAAGACATTGCTATAAAAAAAATCATATGTCTTTGACAATAGGGGTCATGGATCAATTACCACATACTGTACAATACCCACATACTGTAAAATACCCATGTAGTGTACAATATCCATGTACTGTACAATACTCTTGTACTGTATAATACTCATGTACTGTACATTTTGGACAATCTGTGACTCCACCTGCCTCATAATAATTGTTGAGGCTCCGTCCACGACTCCAGAATATTGTAGAAAATAATTAAGGTGGACTCATGAGAAGAATACAGAGAATCACACACAATGTATGTTCACTGCTTCAATTAATTGCATTTCTGATGATGAATAATACATACATACTGATCCGCCCACACACATATTCAAACTCCTATTTATAAATGATCCTCTCCACATACATGTATATATATATATATATATATATATATATATATATATGGTACATACTGTAAGCACATACAGTACATATATTCTCATATGTATTTATTAATTCGTGGCGGAAATTAGAACTGTTTCCATGGAGATAAGCCACAAACCACAAATAGTCGGGCGAGTAAAGCGTTGTGAATAATGGTGTGAACGCAGCATTACACATTTAACTTGTCTGATATGTTGCCATGCTTCTTGTGTAGCCCTCGCAGAGGTGGTGTTAGATGTTCTATGATTATGGTCTGAAATACATCGTCTAGTACATCTTTCGGGAATCTTCCACATCCATGTGCCCAGGCACGTGCACAGACATTTTGGGGGGCAGGTGCTCAAACCAAAAAAAAAGGGCACCCATTGGCAAAATGATTTTTCTATTGATCACTGTAACTTGAAGTGAGCAAGTAATTGGTTGTTACGAAACACCTGAAACACATTGTGTTGTGAGAAGACATGAGAGCTGAAGACATGAGCGCCGCGGAGCATGTCGAGGCGAAATTCTCACAAGAACTCAAATAAATGCCCCGACAGATATCCAAACACATTTGGGGGGAATTGATGACAGAGAGAGTAAGTGTTATTCTTAAAAACTGATTAATGAAGAAAAAATGTGTCTACGTCCCTGGGAAATAAATCTTGAGCCGGAGATGTGCCAGTTGCCGATTTACAATATCCTATTTCTGATGTTCAGTTGTGTCTATTCCCCAAGTCATGTGGTATAATAAGTTGGCTGTACTCAAAGAAGAAGAACAACTCATATTGTCATTTAATTTCTGGATTGTGTGTGTGTGTGTGTGTGTCTCTTTGTATGTATTGTTTATGTATTTAATGTCCTGTACTCTAGTGTATACAGTGGGTGGGGGAGTGGGTTTGTTATCTGATATTTCAACAAAAAGATGATAAACAATGGAAATATCAGTTAATGTTTACTGTGTTATGTACCTGTCAATATTTCCAAATAAAAGAATACATTATTTGTTTAAAGAAGAAGAACAAATGGACTGAAGACTTTACGAAAAAAGATAATGGAAAGTAATCATTTGACCTCTCTAACAGTTTCAAGAAGTTGAGAGGGGAAACGTATATGTTACACCCAGACCTTCTGGGTATTTCTGTGTTCACTGTCTGTTTCTGTTGTGTTGTCTGTCACTCACCCAGTCTCTCGTTTCAGACTCCTCCCTCCTTGTGTGCCGCCCTCCTGTGTGATTGCAGACCCCGCCCTCATTGTTTCCACCTGTGCCTCATTCCCCTGTGTATTTAGTTCTGTGTCGACCTCTTGTCTGTGTCGGGTCGTCTCTAAATGTTGGCAAGTAAATATCTTTTGTTCCTGAAGTCTGACTACCTCGTCTCTACTGTCTGTGATTGGGTCCTACTTCCTGTGACTCCCCGCCAAGTCGTTACAGTATAGCTGTCAAATAAATGAAGTTTCGTCGGAAGGCCATACACCTGCAAGCCCGCGTCATCTATTTCTCATCCATCTGCCAAGTACAATCTGGTGCAGTGCATCAAATGGTGACATTTGTTTTAACTGTACATGGTCCCTCTGAAATAATAAGATTATAATATATAATATGTTTCATCTAGCATACAGTTTGGCCTTACAGCTCATACAGCTGTACTGAATAGCAACAGATAACTGAGAAATAATAATATAATAATAACTCGTATGAATCTAATATATATTTTAAAAATATGGGGGAAATAAATAATGCCTCTCTGTATTGCTCAATCGCACGCACGCACGCACGTCAGTCAATGCCATGGAAACCGGACCGAGGGTATTTAAGGCCGCAGACGTTCTGATTCTCCCCTTTGCACTCTGGACTTTGACACGAGCGGACCTCACCTGTGAACCCTCCTGTGAACCCAAACCTGTGAAGGAAACTGAGACTTTTGCACTGCTTAAGACTTTTTGTTGGAAACCAAACTTGTTGGCGAACAGAACTACACGAGATCCGGACTACGAGAGACCTGAGACCCTGAGGAAGGCCCTCCGACGACCGAGAGCCGAGGACGAGCCCCTGCTGAAGGGACCGGGCTGTGATTTGGACCATACGGTAAGACCATTTCTACATTTAATTTAGCATTTTTTTTTATTAACGTATCCCCTTAAATCCATGAAAGTGTTCTCAGTTTAGAAATCAGTGAAACCTTTTGAGTTTTAAGGTTTAGAATGTTGACAGGAAATTTTGGGAAAACATATTTTGTGAAAAGTGACACTCAGTCGATGATTCGTCGTGTAAAATGAGATTTGAGCTGCAGAATGTCTTGAAAATGTCAGGAGATGTGCGGAATGTGTTGACAATTAGTGCAACGCCTCGAAACCCCTTTTATTTTTGTTGTAAGGCATCAAAACGTCGAAATGTAACTTTGAAATTACAGAAAAAAGATGGCGCCTGAACCATTTTTATAGAACTCTCAAATAAACTCTGTAAAATGCATAAACTCTGCACCATGGTACCCATATGGAACGCGCGGGCGTCCGGATGGAACGCGATTAATGAATTTCAAAATGTGCGATTAATTAGTTAATTTTTTTTAATCGATTGACAGCCCTAATATACATATATACATATATATATATATATATATATATATATATGTAGAGAGAGAGAGAGTGAGGTCATGCCGGGAAATATCAGACTGAGGCATTATAACATTTTCACGGAAGTCTGATATTTCCCGGCATGACCACATTCTCAATTAGTAAGTATAGTTATTACAAGTGTTGTTTTTTCCTCCGTTTACTTCGCTCTAAGTGGAGGAGGGAGGGCCTCGACAGATATCCATACACAATTGGGAGGACTTGATGACAGAGAGAGTAACTTTTATTCTTAAATACTGATGATGAAGAAAAAATGTGGCTCCAGCAGAAAGGGCACTTTTCTCATCCAGGGCAAAAGGGCTGATGCTTGAGCACCACTAGGGGTCTATCTGTGCACGTGCCTGCATGTGCCCATAAAACAATGGGCTTCCTTTAGCCCCACCTCCTAGCCCTCGGTCCAGCCTCGCTCTCTGGCCCATTTCCATGAAAAGCAACTCTGGATTTGGCTATTAGAGCATTTTACAACTGGTAGGCTTTTTAAGCGTTGGTATTGGGAAGTTAATGTACCTCAAAAAAGTTTTGGATGTCTCTTTCTCGATGTACAGTAAGTAGTATTGTTGGGCCCCATGGCATAATGTGGTTTGGCCACGATTTAAACTTCCTGTGCAACTGCTATGTAAAAGGACCATGTGGTTGCCAATAGCAACCCAACATCTGCCCGTGGCAGCACAGTGGGTGTCAAGCCCGCTTTTTTATTCTGCAAATATTCCTTTTCTTCTCCTTCCACTACACAAATGATCATTTCGGCTATTTAAAAGAAGTTATGTCAGACTGTAACTCTAAAACCTGCTGACAAAACGGTAGCTGTGAGCTTGAAAGGCAGTTGGCTAATGCATGCACTAAAACTACCTCAAGCCAAACAGAAGGAAGTCGGACTTAAAAACATATGGAATAGAGGATTTTACTCAGCGCTGATGTCCCTGCTGTGCGACACATTCAGAAACATAGAGTGGAATTGTGATTTTGAGTGCACCATCGACCAGAAAGTCTTCGGATTGACTTGAACCAAGCGTTCAATATAAGCGTGAAGCCTGCTTCATATTTCTAAACAGTGAAATGAGAAGTGTTTTTTTTGTGGGCTAATATATAAATAAAAAATTTGCTCCACCGCTCCAACTCAGAATGTAACTGCTGTCAGTGACCATGTTGTGCGAGAGCACTGAGAAATGAAAGAGGATCCAGAAATTGATAGAAAAAAGAAGAAGAAAATCCCCTGGCTTGTTTCCCTTCAGACAGAAAATATAAAAAGTTTGCAGACAACTTGGGAAAAGTGCACTTTTTGAAGAAAGTGTGTGTTCTTATAGGCCTAATACGTTCTCCTGCTTTTATAAATGTATATATGTATATATGATCCATATTGATAGAAAAAAGAAGAAGAAAATCCCCTGGCTTGTTTCCCTTCAGACAGAAAATATAAAAAGTTTGCAGACAACTTGGGAAAAGTGCACTTTTTGAAGAAAGTGTGTGTTCTTATAGGCCTAATACGTTCTCCTGCTTTTATAAATGTATATATGTATATATGATCCATATATATATAGTATACACTGTAATAGTATATACTATTATCCAAACACAAATAAACATATTCCAGACCTTCAAATAAAGTTGAAACATACAGAAGATCGATCCAACAATGTTAAATTAGAGGCCCTTAAATTGATAATGGTGGTACATTTCAAGCCTTCTAATACATTAAAGATATGTATAGTATGTGTACATATGAATTGGCTATTAAACATGAATCGATTGTGTCCACAATGCAGATATTCTACAATTATTATTGTTTTTCTCAAAGAATTGAGTCAGATATCAAGGTATTAAAATGTGTGAGTAAAGGGTTGCATCGACCAAGTCTGGCTTATGACACAATGAATATCATAATAACCTTTTAGTCAGCCATTTTGGTTCATTCAGAGCCGAATTTACTGTCAAAGCCGAGATTAGAATGTGGAGCTGTGAAACGGAACCATAGAACGGAATGTGGAAGGCCCAAGCTGGAGAGACCCAATATCGGCCATCAGACCCTTCAGAAACGCACAGAGCGCAACAACCTTGTACCTCGACCTCAAGAACTTTGCATCTTGAACCAACTCACATCCGTCCGAACTCGTGATATACACACATTTATTTCCCAACGTTTCGCGGAGAAAATCCCCCCAGAACCCACACAAAATCCAAGTGACGACATCTGCCGAACTAGGTGAGAACCTTTTACTTTGCCGGTTGTTCTTGCCTCATAACCTTCATCGAAATGTTACCGTTGTAGCGTTACATTGTGACTAAATGCTGTGTCCACATCTGCACTCCTCTCAGCTTTGAGTTCCTGGCACCATGTGTCACCTCTGGTGGCTTAATCCATGGCTGAAGCCCCATCCAATCAGAACAGGGTGTTCATTGGAGACTTGCTCAGTTTCGGGTACCTCCAGCTACTGGTGGAGTACGTCCTCGGGCAGGGTCCCTTCGGCACGGTTGCCAAGTACAGGAATATCGCCGACAACAAGACGGTAGCCATCACAATGATGCCAAACCACGGCTCTTTAGTCGAGCAGGCCAGAGCAGAGGTAGGAGAAGAAATGCCTACGATACAATACGACAAACAATATGATGGTTTGTTACTGTGGCTCGAGTTGATATATAACATCTGTCTGTGGCCTGTTGTGTATCACCAGGTGGATGTCCTGTTTCAACTCCAACTGCTGTACTCTGACAAGAACAACCTGGTGCAATGGTACCAGGTGTTCACCTGCAAACAACACATCTGTCTGGAGTTTGAGCACTTGGACAAAAGTCTTTACGACTTCATGGAGGAAAGATCCTTCCAACCTCTCCTTCTGAGGGAAATCAGACCCATTGTCAAGCAGGTACGGTTCTCCTGCGGTCCTTAATTAATAAGCATATTGCTAAGAAACGTGAAAATCCGAATACCATTTATTAAACCATTTTACAGATTATTATTTATTTAAATGTGTTATAAGCAGATGGGGGTGGATGATTCTTCGGAGTGACTCCAGTATTTCTCAATTCTAGCCAGCCGCCCCTGATGAACAAACATAAAAATAAGAGTAAAATGAATTCTCAGATTCTCCTCATTATTCTTGTTGCCTCTAAATATTCCAGCAGAATTTTTCAGCATTCATCACTTCAGTTTTTCTTGAATACATTCATTAGATTTCCCTCTCCCATCTCTCTCAGACCCTCTTTTAAAATATCTCTCACTGACTGTACTTCTCACCAAACAATAACACATGGTCCATCGTTTCATCATCTTCACAGAAGTCACACTTTCCATTATTATGTTTTTTTAATAACATAGAGGGAACTATGAAGACCAGTATGGCCATTCCTTAGCCTTGTCATCATCACCCTCTCCTCTTTTCTATTTCGTCTACTAGACCCTGCACTCCCAACCAATGGTTTATTATTGAACATATATCTTCCTTTGCTCCCTACAATTTACAGTTGTCATGGCACATGTGTTGATGTCCAAAGACTAATGAACGCCGGTTTAATCAATTGACTTCGTAAAACAAGTTTAGCAGGTCCTTTCATCAGCGGGGCGGCGGAGCGTCGTCCTGTCAGGGAAAGCTCCGCCTCCTGCAATGTTGCATCAGAATCGCGACATCCGGCATCGTCATCAGCCCTCACCCGGCGACCCTGCTCGCTGATGAGAAATCACAGAAGTTATTATAGCTTTATCTCAGAGTGAAGTAACTTGTTTCACTCGTTATGGCGGAGCAGACTGTCGATGAGAAAATGAGCAAATTGAGCGTGGACGAGAAGAAAAAGGTAACGCTTCAGCTTTGTTACTGGCTACATTTAAGTCATGCTAGCCGGCTAGCCTGTAGTCAAGTGTCAGGCTTTCATTGAACGACAGCCACGAGCAATGCTGTGCTAACATGCTAGATAACGACTTGTTTTCCAAAAAGGAAACTCTCAATATAACAGAGGGCTTAATTTAATTTGAGTTGTAAACTGTTTAATATGCCCAATTGCGAATGAGCGAGCCCAGTCGACGAGTGTTGTTGTTGGCTAATATAGCTAGTTAACTTAGCTAACTTATAGACCTACGTGGAGAACGCCTCACGCCAAACGCCATTCAACTTTCTGACAATTTAGTGTGTCGCTGCTTTTAGCTCGGTTTACAAACACACCCGCGCGCGTTAGGCCAACACTTAGAAACTTGCATGAATCACCATGCACTAGGGTCTCATATCCATAACACCAAAAAGGAGGGCACGATGCGGTATTTTGTGAGGCTGTGAATAATCGCATAGGACTTTGGCGTGCTCCCCTCTACAATACACCTGTGTGTGATTCTACATGATAGTAGAATAGTCTTGAAGAGTCAAAAAGCGTTTGTTCACAGTATTTGTATTTATTCAATACATTGTGGTGTTCAAAAACTGACCATTGAGGTGAAAAATGCTGAGTGCCACAAGGCATTATTTGTGGACTTAAAATGTCTAAATTAAATCACAGGTCACATAAATAATAAACAGATAAATTAATGTTTTAAAAGCATAAAGAAAACCAAACAAATTTGGTTTACATTTAACGGCTCAAAAAGTAAAGAATTTCTAAAGTGATTCAGTCTATTGGGGACTTGAGTGCAGTGTCTTCATCCGTGTCCAGCAGGCCACCTGTATTCGAGACCAACGAGCCTGTTCATCTCCTGCAGGGAGACTGTCATCAGCTTTCAAAAATCTGTATTGTATCATACCCAATAAATATCTGTATTATATTTAGCCCATTCAAAAAAATCTAAATGCTGCATTAGAAATCAATTTGGCTTAAGAGCTTCCTTCAGTAAATTAGGAGCCTATATTCGTTCAATTAAATACAGAGCGAACACATTGCATCATATCGAGTGGTTGCCCCTGACACAACATTATCATTGTGTATCTCTGTTTAGGGGGAACAAATCTGACTAGTGTACTCACCAAATAGTTAATTATCTATTTGCAATATTGGCGCTCGATCTGACTTCTGCCAGCCATAAAGACCTTGATTCTGAAGTCCTTCAGACACGGGCATTTGACACCAGGAGTAGGCAAACAGTTCATGTCCCACCTCTTGGACTTCATGGTGCCCATCTGTTACTGTCCTGGAGCACCTCCACTGCAGACTGCCTCCTCTTGCCAAAAAAAGCAGCAGCAGGCACTTCCTAAAACATTAAACACATGCAATAAGTTATAAGTTCATAATCTGACAAATCACAAAGTCCTAAGCTATATGACCTTATTTAAAATAATAATAATAATTGGTAATTTCATATCAATTCTAGTTTCCACATGAACTGTATGATCAAATACAAAGTCCTCCACTAACAACACACAACCATTTAAGCATAATATGTGTAAGTGTCATCAACTTACCATGGTTAGTTTAGTTGTTTGGACAGAAATTGTAGAGTCGAGCTGCAAAATCGTCTTTTCAGGGACTCGGAAAAAGGAGAAAATCAAACTTGCACCTGGTCTCTGCTGATTGGTCAATTGCCACAGAGGCGTGAGCAGTGACGTAGAGTGATCTCTGCTGATTGGCTGGGTGAAGTCCATATGATTATTGAACTCGCTAAGGCACGGGAAGGACATCGTTAGTACAGTAGGGTACATGGTTGCGCGGCATTTGAAAATCCGGACCGTTTGGTCACCCTACCATGCACACATGTGTTCTCTTTAATAAGATGGAGTAATGTATCTATTTTTGTCGAAAGCGCTCTTCTCTTACTCACTTGTTTGTGAGCGACTCACACACGTTTATAATAATAACTCCAGTGTGCATTACAATTTGGAAAAGCCTTAAGGGTGGTGAGAACTAATTCAAACATCATTTTTTTTAGATCACTTGTATACTGGATTTTCCTCCAGCACTTTTTGTGTGAGGTCCCGCACATTATCTAACTGCTCTGTATTGTAGGCTATACAACTACCAAAAAGAAAGGACTCTTTAAAATAACTAATTTCTTGTCAGGAGTTTATGTTGCTATCAAGTCAAGTATAGTAGGGTGTGTGCTTCTTTCCCACCTTTTTAACTATGAAGTTGTGTCTGTCATCAACTTTCTTCCTGATGAAAAACTAAACAAAGTTGACTAAAACATTTTTGTACAGGGGGGAACTGAAGGCGCGAAAGATGGAGGAAAGAAGAAGGCCAAAGGTGCAGCTGGGGAGTCTGGAGGCAGATCTGAGGTGAGGCAACTGCTTAGTAGGTCCGTCCTTCAATCGGATTAGTGGTCCAATCCCTGCTCTAGTCGACGTGTCCTTGAGCAAGACACTTAACCCTGAATTGATCCCTGTAGCTGTGTCTAGGGTGTATGACTCTTTGGATACAAGCATCAGCTAAATACAATTTAATGTAACGGTGAGTTGCTATGTATGTAGAAGCTAATGTCTTCTTTGTTTTTTCGTTGTCAAGCATTTAACGTGTTAAATTGCTGCACAGATTTCCAAGTGCAACACATAAAGAGTCAAACTGAAAGAACGAGGAGATGGGGCAAGCTGAGCAGCTACGAAGAAAGTGGAGAGACGAAGAGAATACTTAGTTTAGATATTTAGCTACTTTCATTGGAAAAGGGGTTGTCAACACTGGGCAGGGTTTTGCGATATGGATAATTAATATAATCTATTTTACTCATTCTAGTTTCTCAAGATTACAAACCCTAGCTTTAAGACTTGTGCAGATTTAGCCAAATGAAAGTTGGATACAACAGTGTTTTGCACTGTTCTCCATTTACTCACCTTTTTGTTGTTGTATCCGTCCAGCTGACGCCAGCACCCGAGTACATCGATGAGCGTCTTACTCTGTACACTAAGCTGAAAGCGGAGCACGACGCTCTGCAGGAAGAAAGGGCTGCGGAGAACAGCCGAGCCATCAAGGTGACTCTGCCCGACGGAAAGGAGGTGGACGCCGAGTCCTGGAAGACCACGCCGTACCAGGTGGCCTGTGGAATCAGGTTGGTGCAATTATGGGCTTGCTGTTAAAAAAGAAATAAAAAATGTCCCCCTCGCTTTGCCACAGGGAAAGTGAATGAATTGTATTCCCAAAGCTTAGCTGTCAAGTTTATTTGCGCAGCTTGAAATCATTGCCACGGCCTCGAAAGGCTTTACAATACCCATAGTTATGAACCCTGTGATTTTAAATAAAACACAGCAACCATAGTCTGCCCAACGAAGACATCAAGACGAAAAACATACCAAGGAAACCTTTGGATAGTCTGAGAATTATTCTCCACACCAACATGGTCCAACAGACAGTTGGTGCCGCGACTGTGTTAACAGAGATTAAATGTTGATGACCCAAGCTCACACCAGACTGCTCAGTAAACACCGGGGAATTTAAGCAGCTCCATCATCATTATAAGAGTGGATGCTGCATTGTTCTATTTGACCAAATCAACTCTAGACACGCTTCCGTACTTTATTCATGATAGTGAGCAACGTAATTTAAACTACATCTATCATAATGGTGACGGTACATGACGGCAAAAACAATCAGACACCCCAGGTTTCATGCAATGTTGTAGATTGTAATGGTATATTATATATTGCTTGTAATTCCACAGTATAGTAGGATCTTGCTAATAAATAATCTTAATTTGGGGTTTCGGAAAATAAATATAATGTAAAGCTCCGGTTTGACTCGCACACGGGCAACAATTGGATAAAAAGCATCAGAAGGTGTTATGGTTTTTGTGATATTTATTTATTTATGTCGGACCCAATTTAAGGTCACGTTTAATATTTCAGCTGTAGGGAAAGTCCCGGCAGACGTTTTGGAGCAAAGTATCTGTTCAAATGGGTTTCCCCAGTATTATGCCAGACTATCGCTGATGTCTTCGTACCTCTGCACTATCGTTTGATGTGGAACATCTTTCCCCGTCCAGTCAAGGCCTCGCCGACGGCACGGTGATTGCTAAGGTGAACGGCAGTGTGTGGGACCTGGACAGACCACTGGAGGAAGACTGCAGCCTTCAGTTGCTCAAGTTTGATGATGAGGAGGCTCAAGCTGTAAGTCAACCTCATGGTTTGTCTGAAATGGTGCTTATTAGGGATGCACAATGTATATTAGTCTGATATCATAACGGGGTATTCATACTATTATTTTGATAAGGATAATTAAGCCAATAAATAGAGCTGATATACCAGGCGAAATTGATTTTGACCTTGACGTCAGTAGCGCAGTCAACTACACTCAGTTTCAAAGGAAAATCCAGATGTGCGCCGAGTGATCGGTTTCTTATGATGCGTCAAGCGCTACTCACTAAAAATGACTATTTGGTGAAGTTAATCTTGTGAAAAGGAGTTTGACGAGAAGCTGGAATAAATGTTTACGGGAATCATTTCCACAGCAATAATAAAACAGAAGTTAAAGAGGGAATTATGACCAGTTTAATTTATAATGGCTCTTAGCTGAATTTAATATATAATTATAATTACAAATGCCAGGATGTTTATCTAAAAAAAAACAAATAATGAAGGATTTTCTGTTTTGGGAAGTTGGTGATAATAATCCATGTAAAGAGCTCTGCATACTCAACAAACACAGTTTTTATTTGTGCATTCATTAAAAAATGCCAGAATTTAATGAGAATTCTTTGGTAAAACATCTATAAAAGCCAAAGTATGTTTGAAGCTTTTATGTGCTTAAGTACAAGGTCACGTAAAGATTTGAAGAGTCGGAGCTTTTTTTATGTGAGCAATAGTGATGTCTTTTAGATTTGGTGTTGGAGCTATAAGGACATAAAACCATCCATCTTATGTGTGAATAATACTTTCTTTTTTTGAGGCCGTTGAGATATGTGTTTATATATACATACATACATACTGCGCCGCCGCTCCCATAGCGCACTACGCGCTGTGCGAAGGGCACCAAGTCCTGTGGTCGCACCACAAAATAGGCAACTAAAAAAATCCTCAGTTATAATCATTATAATGCCGATATTATTTCAGTCTAGAAATATTAGGCACCTTTTAGGGATGTATATCACAAAACAGGCAGAACAAGAGAGATGTTTAATCGCTCAGCTGGTTTTTAATGAGATATCTACGTAGGTGTATTGGGGTTAGTTACTAAATGCCCAATGTGCTCCGTAGAGTGCACCGAAACTAAAATGCCACTGCTTTTAGAATGTTTCTGATGCGCTAGCAACGTCATTTAATGTCATTGAATTGCTCTCTGACGGTATTATCTTAGAGGCTATGTTCTATTGAGTACACTTTAACCAAACGTGGAGGTCACTCAACACTGCACCACACCTTGCAGAGTTCATTCATCCTTATCTGTATGTCGTTGGGCCAGGCAAGGTCAAAGTGATGAATGAGACGTTTACAAGCGATAATAAAGCTCTGTGATTTACATGGAGAGGAGACGTGAGGATGTAAAGCGCTGCTGCAATCACGTCCCATCATAAAAGTAGAAGCGATCCTTCTGAGAGTATGACGAGACTTGTTCCTAAAACCCCAATTTCAGTTTCATAATCTGTACAATGGGTAGACTATCTGTACCTTAAGAGGTCAGAAGAAGTGAGTACTTCCGAAGACTCCTAGTACCCATTGTCAGCTAGTTCTGTCACATCGTTTATATTTTATGTATTGTCAACATTCAGAAAAGGGGGTTTTGCCCAGTTTGTGGTTTAAATGTTCTCGAAGGCTTCAAAGTCTGCACAGACCTGAAGGTCAAAAGTCCTAATTTCCCCGGCAGATTCATACTTTGCATTCTTATTTCACATTCAAATTACATTTTTTGTTCATGTTTAGGTTTACTGGCACTCCAGCGCTCACATCTTGGGTGAAGCCATGGAGCGGGTGTACGGAGGCTGCCTCTGCTACGGTCCCCCCATCGACAGTGGCTTCTACTACGACATGTTCCTGGAGAACAGCGAGTGAGTTCACTTTTGGTTTCCATCTGTCTGCCTACTCAAGTTTTCCATTCGGCTCTGTGTTGTTTTGGTGTGTGCTCCAAGGCTCAACAACCGGCGGTCTGATTCTCACCCTGAAACCAGTCGCAGAAGAGGTCTTAAAAAAAAATCAATAAATAAAAATAATAATTCCACATATATATCTTCCCATATTCGCCCACGGGATTAGAAACCTAAAATCTATTGAAAACACAGAGGCAAAGATTGCTGCTAGGACGCGTTAAGGCGCCTCTTTAGAAAAACCTTTTCCACTTCCTCTCCGTTATCGACTTTTCCACTTGACCTTTCCCTGAAACGGATGCGTTTCTCCCCGCTTCGGGCTGCAGGAGAGCGCGAGCATTGCTGTCTAATTAATTCAACAGTCTCCTTAATGAAGTCATCTTATGCTAATGACATTCCTGGAGACGAAGGATATTTTGACTTTGCGCAAGCCCAGAAGCCAAAGAGTTAGCGTTAGCCCGCGCCCGGCTGAGGTTATCAGTTTCTGCAAGTCAAAGACTTCATATGTGAACAAACTGGTTCGGACTCACGGCTTATTGTTTGGCCACTGGCAGCCTACATTTTGCGTTGAATGCACTTTGCATATTAATGTCGGACAAGGTAAGACTGTCATTGGATGTAATGGACTTGATGTGTTTTCTCCTGATGTTTTTTCGACAGGGGCGTGTCAAGCAATGACTTTCCAGGCCTGGAGACCTTGTGCAAGAAAATCATCAAGGAGAAGCAGCCATTCGAGAGGCTGGAGATCAAGAAGGAAACTCTTTTGGAAATGTTCAAGGTATTTTTGGAAGAGAAAAAAAACTAAAGTGAGAAAATGTTCACCGAGGAACCGAACTGTAAAAATGCATCTTCTCCTCGACAGTACAACAAGTTCAAGTGCCGCATTCTGAATGAGAAGGTTACCACCCCCACCACCACCGTTTACAGGTGAGTCCTGGCCCCTTGAATGTCAGGTTTCATCTTCAGGTCATAATTCAGGGATAATATTCAATATTTTTTTTGAAGCCAAGAACAAATCCAATTTACGGTAATCACCAAAACCACAAATACATTGATTCTACTGAGGAGTATTGTCTGTGCGGCCAAAGTCTGATGCAGCTTATTCCCCTATGTGACACCTGATGCAGCGTATTCCCCATGTGACGTGTGAACATGTTATGATTTAATCCCGTCATGATGTAATAAAAACACACTAGCACACAACACTTGTAGCTGAAAATTGCCCCTCAACAAGTCCAGGTTTTACTTCTATTTGGGCAAAAACTAGAGCCCAGCTGTACGTCGAAAAGGATGGACCCTTGTTAAAGAACCAAGTCAAGTATTTGTGACTTTGTTTTTAGAGATTTGCGTCTTCAGTAGTGTCAACGGGTTCGGGAAGTTGGAAATGCACTGAGAGCAACCCTTTAAAAACGGAAATATTGTTAGCCTTACCCCAAACTGTCAGCCTTTAAATAAATAAATAATAATAATAATGCTCAACACTTCTAAACATTCTACATTTCAGGTGTGGTCCCTTAATCGACTTGTGTCGTGGGCCCCATGTGAGACATACAGGAAAAATCAAGGCTCTTAAAATCCACAAGGTGAGCAGGTGTTTTTGCTGTTTTGTTTTTTCGCGCTAATCCCATCAAACAGTTGTTGGTGTGTATGAGGATTTATTGTTAATTAGACCAGCTATAATTTCGAGTACTGGGGTCTGTGTCCCATAGGTAAGCACATTGTACGGTGGCCCAGAGAGTACAACGTAAAGAAGAAACATGTTCACAAATCTCAAAACAATCAATTTTTGTCAGGTCATTTTTCTAAATATTTATCAGTTGGGCTACTTTCCGAAATCCACACCGATCCACAATCGACATAACATGGGTCCTCCGCACTTATACAGTGGTGGAGAACACCCGGAGTGACCTATATTATCCGTACCAGCGCAGCTAGAAACTGTGTGAGAGATTAATGATGGTGTGAAATATGAACAGCTGCCATCGTAATTCTGCTACGTTTTATTCTCCAGGGATTCGGTGAAGGATTCGAAAAGTCTGACGAAAGCTCACTATTCTTTTTTTGTGGTGTCTGGTTCCCCCTCAGAATTCATCTACATACTGGGAGGGTAAGGCGGACATGGAAACCCTCCAGAGGATCTATGGGATCTCCTTCCCCGACCCCAAGATGCTCAAAGAGTGGGAGAAGTTTCAGGAGGAGGCCAAGAACCGAGATCACCGCAAACTGGGCCGGGTACGAGCGGAGAATGCCGAAGCTTTATTTCCATAGTGACTCTAAAACTGTAAAGGAAGGTCACAGATTATTTAGTTTGTTACTTAATCCAGGTGAAGGGTTTGAAGTGGCTGCACCGTTGTCTAAACAGTGGGCAATACAGAACTCCTGGTGCATGAGAACCGCTATCCTCCAACGACAAAAGCTTAATTCCTTTATTTTTATCGACATTCCTAAACGTGCTTCAGAAAGTATCACTAATTGTTCGAAAGGTGTTGTTGTTCAGTCACACGTCAATCTTGAAAAATTCCGAGTGTGGCATTATAGAATATTACTACCATTTGAGAATAGAAAATGAACCCATGGCATTCTGGTAAAATAATCTAACTCCACAGTTCACCGGTAATTTAGCAGTTGAGGTTGTGTGTGTTGTTGATGCCATTAATTCCATGTAACAATAACAGGTTTGACAGTGTTGTCGCATTAACTAAGTAAAAACAGTTGGACCCTTTTTCATTCCCATCATGCTAACAAACACGTTTTTTTTTAAAATTCAGGATCAGGACCTGTTCTTCTTCCATGACCTGAGTCCAGGGAGCTGCTTCTTCCTCCCTAACGGGGCCTACATCTACAACACCCTGATCGAGTTCATCAGGGTAAGCCAGACCCGAGTGACCAGCGGCGGATAATTGCTGCGATCTCACGCTGAGCTTGGAAAAGGCGAGAAAAGCGGAAAAGAAGGCGGTTTTAAATTGGCAAGGAGTCCTGGGGAGAACTTAGCTGGACCTTTTTTAGTCCTGGCCCGCTCAATGATGGCGGCTTTTCTATATTCGCAAGACAAATTGCTCCAATTTTAACCGCCGTGTTGATTCATACAGAGGAGTAGGAATGGATCGGTTGTTATGCCGATGATGCAGCTTTGTGTGCTAATGATCACATTGTAGAAACCAGGGGCTCTGCACATGCATTTTAAAACATGTGCATGCAATCAAATGTAATTTCATATCGCCACCACTCTTCCTCCGACAATAACGCTGTCAACGGATATTGCCGTCTTGATTTAATGCTTGCTCAGTACAGCTTTTTTTCCTTTTTGCCAGTTGAAAGAGACACTGAGTTCAAAGGGGTGTGTTTGGAGTAAATCAAAACATAATTCTGACACCGTTGAATAAAATCTCCCTCGCACCCAGGCCACAAAATCGATCTGACTCTCTTGGTCACAATGGAATCAATTTCACTTTGATGTGATGAAATGGATTCCTGTGATGCGATGGGTTTATTAAAGAAATCGGCCTGCAGATGCAGCAAAACCATGAAGCGCGCGTCAATGACAGTCAGGATTTAATTATTATATCGCCCTGTTTTATTTTATAATCGCCATCGAATTTTTGGGGAATAAAAAAATATTTAAATCAGACGTTTGTCTGATTTAAATATCTAAACATGACCAGATTTTCCTTTCATTTAAAAACCCCAAATTCACTTTTTCATATCGTGATTCTTAAACCGTCTCGGCGGTAGAAGTGGAGCCACTCTGCCGGGTTCACGGCTCTAAGCGGCTGTTTATTCGTTGTGAGCGCGATGAGGCCGAGTGGCTCGAGATGCTCATTGGTGTCTCTTGGTCCTCTGGCAGAGTGAGTACCGGAAGAGGGGATTCCAGGAGGTGGTGACGCCCAACATCTACAACAGCAAGCTGTGGCAGACCTCCGGCCACTGGCAGCACTACAGCGAGAACATGTTCTCCTTCGAGGTCGAGAAGGAGACCTTCGCCCTCAAACCCATGAACTGCCCGGGACACTGGTGAGTTTTTCTTTATTTTCCGCCACACTTTTTAAAACTTTTTTTTTTCTACAACACAGATTCTGAAATATTTGCAGGAAAGTGTTTTTGTGTGTGTTCCCTGAATTGCTGAGAAGAGATTGAAAATGGGAGAACCAACATATATTTGTTAAAACCAAGTGCCTTCATTCTGCAGTGTGGGAGCTTCTTTTTTTTATATAGGAAAAAGACCTGAGGGTCTCGTGATATTTTACTTATTGCTTCCTTACATTTTTTATGATCCTAAATATCTTGGATCACTAGATTTTGGTGTGCACCAGTTTTCAGATAAATAATCGTGAAGACCCTGAGACCATAATATGAAACATTTTAGGTAACAATTGCCTTTTCTGTCCACCAGAGGGAGTGTTTTTCCTCCTTTTGGGTAAAGCCGCTGACTGAAACTGTTCAGGTTGCACAACCTTAATGACGAGCTTTCATGACAACCATCGTACAGCAATACAAATGAACAGTGAAAACATATCACCTTATTAAATCAAAACGGATCGATTATCGTATCGTGGGGTTTGTGTCAGTTTAAAAAAAAAAATCCCACAATGCCCGTTTGTGTTTGCAGTCTGATGTTCGATCACCGGCCGCGCTCCTGGAGAGAGTTGCCCATTCGCATGGCCGACTTCGGCGTCCTGCACAGGAACGAGCTGTCGGGAGCCCTGACGGGCCTCACCCGCGTCCGCCGCTTCCAGCAGGACGACGCCCACATCTTCTGCACCATGGACCAGGTGAGCGACGTCGTCCGGCTCATTCACACATTTTGGTGTCGCACAAGTCAAAATGGCAGTCAGTGAATTAAAATATGAATGCGAGTTTATTTAGCCGCGTCAGCGATGTCCATCAAGCCCGCTGGACCAGGACTCGTGTCTGAGCTGTGTGCTGAAGTTTATCTGGGGAGACGCTTTGAGCATTCCGTTTACGACGCCATCGCCACAATGTGGCGGAACAAGGCGGTGACGGCTGTCCGATGTGCTGCCTTTATATAAAGCTCTGCAGCCCAGTGCAGGACACATGAACGGGCCAAAGTGTTGTTACGAGTTATTGTAGAGTTATTGTTGCTTATTATTATGTTAAAATATTATCGCAGACGTTTCTGTTTTTTGTTTATTTTATTTATCCATCATTTATAGTATTTCTACTGTAGTTGTCACCGGAAAAACTCCCCAAGAAAATAGAATAGAAATGGGGCCATGGCAGGATTAATCAGACCCAGCCAGGTCCAATGGACCCTATGAGACGTGAAGTCACAAGGACTCCGGGGAGGAAGCAGGGTTAGTAATGTGCAATGGAGAGATGAAAGTTCATCCATGAGTAGAGAGAAAAGAGGAGAGAGGTTCTCGGTGTATCCTAAATGTCCCCCAGCAGCCTATAAGCCTATAGCAGCATATCTAGGGGCTGGACCAGGTGAACCTGATTCAGCCCAAACTATAAGACTATTGAAGAGGAAAGTCTTAAGTCTACTCCAGGGTTTTTCCTTGGTCAAAATGGGTTTTCGGTGCTCCCACGCTCTGTGTCGCTCTGTCCATTCGCGCACCTCACAGTTGCGTATTGATCAGACAAGAACACACGCTTATCAACTCTATTACTATTGATCAAAACAGAACGAGGGTTCGGCTGTAGCCTACTTGAAACATACTATTGAGAACATATTCGCTGACATGCTCTTTTTTTTTCATCGCAGACTTTTTTTTGCCTTAGGCGCTCGGGATTTGTCATAGGCGTTCGGGAAAACGGCTTAGGCGCGCGCCCAAATTTTCTCTATGCAGGAAAAACCCTGTACTGTTAAACGAGGTGACTGTGTCTGCCTCCCGGACTGAATGTGGAAGCACAAATATACAATATACTCTTATCGAGGAAACTACCTCAGAATTGTTTCCAGGAAGAAAACAAGAGACTTCAAAGTCACACAATGTTGAGATGAAAATCCCCCCCCCACACACACACACACACAGAGCTGCTAGAAAGTTCTGCTTGTGCCGTTACCTGAGGAGAGTCTCTGCGCTCGCCTCGTACTCCAATCCTTTTTATGCAGATGGAAGCTCGCGGTGAGAACACGGAGGCGCTTGTTTTGTGTTCCGTTGTGCCGCGTGTGTGTTCACAGCCGAACACGTGGAATTGCACGGTTGCCGTCACGTTACAAAGTTTAGTAAAGGCATCCCTAGTCAAAGTGAATTTGTCAATGACAACTCTGGCTCGTGTCATATCTCCAATAGGACGAGCATCTCATCGTCTCATTCTTTTATACCTGAACCAGCAGCGATGACATCCAACTAGCAGCTGCTAATTATCTTGCATTTTGTTGATTTTAACCCCTCCCAGATCGAGGAGGAGATCAAGGGCTGCCTGGACTTCCTGCGGGCCGTGTACGAGGTGTTCGGCTTCACTTTCAAACTCAACCTCTCCACCAGGCCGGAGAAGTTTCTGGGGGAGCCGGCCATCTGGGAGGAGGCAGAGAAGGTAAGCGCGAGGCCTCTGGGTGTCTGTCCCGTGGTTGTTTGGAGAGAATCGAGACAGACGATGATCTGTAACATTACAGAGACTGGAACCGTCTTTGAGGGGCAGCGAATGAACATTTGATTTGTGGACTGAGAGAACATTACATAGCCTCTCTGTGGACCGGCTCGGGTTCAGCAGCGAGCTCCTATCTGGAGAGCAGGAAGCGTTTAAAACGACCTCGAACAAAGTAATAACAAGTTAAACGGAGTGATAATGAGTCTCTACTGCCGTGTGTTTTCTATATTGGATAGAAACGCTGTCTGTCTGTAGTTTTAACTATAATCCTGTTTAATGGAACTTTTTATTGTCAAGATTGAAAGATTTTAGAAGCCCAAAGGTCACCAACCACATGTCGGCTCCCCCTTCATTGATTGTTTAATTTGTTATCATATTGATTGGCTCAAAAAACAACAAATCATACACGCTGTAGCTTTATTCTTTTTTCAGGAACATTACTGATGACGGGTCATTTTATTATCAATCAATCCAGTGGCCAGAGTAGCTGTTTACATATTAAACCCAATCGACAGGCCTGAGAACTCAGCGTGTTTATATCTGTGGAAGAAAAAACAACATCATCATGGTTATGCTGTTTGGTTTGACCTGTCGGGAAAACATTCCCTAAATGTATCACAGACTTTATATATATATGTATATATATTCTCAACTTTTGTGCAGACATACACACACACCCTGTGAACGTCACGAGAACAGACCTTGCTGCGTGATGCACCTCATTAACTCCCTCAAGCAACCATTAAATATTATCGAGACGTTAACATTTGGCAGTCGAGCGATTAGTTCTGTTTACCTACCGGCCGCTCCGCCATTGCTACAGGAACGACGCACTAATTGTTTGTTTCCCTTTTTCTTTTCAGCAACTGGAGAACAGCTTGAATGAATTTGGGGAGAAGTGGGTCCTCAACCCCGGCGACGGCGCATTCTACGGGCCGAAGGTGAGCCGGCGGCAATGGTGTACTTTAAAAAAAAGTTTTTTAACTGTCGGACGGTGGGAACGTCTGACCGCCTTTGTTCTTTTCTCCTTCTTCCGCAGATCGACATCGAGATCAAGGACGCCATCGGCCGCTACCATCAGTGTGCCACCATCCAGCTGGACTTCCAGCTCCCGATCCGCTTCAACCTCTCCTTCGTCAGGTAGCTCCCTCCTTGTGTGTGTGTGTGTGTAAGGAATACCAGGAGAGAAGTAGAATATATTTTGTATCAACATATTGTAATAAATGATAGAAGTTTAGGAAATAGTTTTTTTAAATACTGGAGAAATCGGTCAATGTTTAAATGACATTAATTGCCGACGTGAAAGCAGAAAATAGGACTGAATGGAACTACATGACCACTACAGCTCAAGCTGCCCCAGAGGCTGCAGATGTAGTTTTCCCGCTGTTGATCTGTGTTTTAAGTTAAAATATTACTTTTTACTGATTATAAAAATCAACAATGAATCTAGAAAAACAGAGCATTTACTAATTCCTCCAGATGATCTATGTTCTTTCCTCCGCCCCCTCTTCTGATGACGTTGTAGCCAAGATGGCGACGACAAGAAGAGACCTGTGATCATCCACAGAGCCATCCTGGGCTCAGTGGAGAGGATGATCGCCATCCTGACCGAGAACTACGGAGGCAAATGGTTTGTGACCGTCAGGTTCTGCTTCAGTGTTCCCCCGGAGCGCCGGTCATGATCTTCAGAGATCTTGGGAACCGCTTCCTGCTCTGCTGACGGGCTCAATGTTCCGCGTTCTGTTTCAGGCCGCTGTGGCTCTCTCCTCGCCAGGTGATGGTCGTTCCCGTGGGGCCGACCTGTGAGGAATACGCTCGCAAGGTAAACACCAGCCGGTTGATGTCCTCGCTCCGAATGTCAGATCAGAGGCGACGCAGCGCAGGTTACGTCTGACACGCACACATCTGGAGAGTAAGAGATCTGAACGGCTTCATCCGAAGTTCACGCTTCATAAAAAAGAACGTTAGTTTCCCCAGCTCATGCCGTTGCTTTGTGGTTTGTTCGCATTGTGCTCAACAAAGAAGAAGAGAATGAAAGGATAGCTTTCCACAGCAAGATGCCCAGAGAGCTTTCTTTTTAAAACACAAACTTGTATTTGTTTTCATTTGTGTGGCAAAGTCCACAGATACACACATGGAAACTGCAGTAATGTTGATAGTATGTTAATACTAGTATAATGTACTCTTTTCTGTGAAAAGATATAGGAGAGACCTTGAGTTTGTAAAGTAGACTCAACTGAGCTTTCCAAAAAGACATCTATATTTTAATAAAAGGAAACGAATACATGTTGTAACCGTGCTGCCATGACCCTCGCCGTCTGTTGGGTTCATGCTGCAGGTCCAGCAGGAGTTCCACAGCAGCGGCTTCATGAGCGACGTGGACTTGGTCCCCGGCTGCACCATGAACAAGAAGATCAGGAACGCACAGCTGGCGCAGTACAACTTCATCCTGGGTCAGTGGCCACGCCCCCTCTCTTTACTCGTCATCGCTCCCTCGCTGGCCTGCTCCATATTGATTGTTCTGTTCTCCTCTGCGTGTTTCAGTGGTGGGAGAGAAGGAGAGGACGAGCGACACCGTGAACGTGCGCACCCGCGATAACAAAGTGCACGGCGAGCGCACGGTGGAGGAGTGCGTCGAGCGCCTGAAGCAACTCAAGTGCAGCAGGAGTCGCAACGCCGAGGAGGAGTTCTGAGTCCTCCTCTCAGTGTGGGGACTTCTGGGTAAAGGCACATCGCGGCCTCGTCTCTCCGCCTGGGAATCGCACTATTCACATTCAATATTCTTTTTCATATTTTCCTGGTTGCCTCGTTACTCCATCTCTACGTTTCTGGTTATCGGGTCTCGTAGTTTGTAATTCTCCCTCAAACGGACGATTTAAATGGTGGTTTTGTTACAGCCCAACAGTGTGTATCATGACGTGCGTGTGTGTGGATTCTTTCTGCAGGGAATTGTATGAGATTTACAATTTTAATAATTAAACCAATCAATTCTTAATTTGTGTGTCATGTTTTTTTATTTCAGATTTAACCCTTTTTTTCCTTCCGTCTCTCGTTCCCCGAGAGTGTCTTCTTAAATGTGCAGCCATCCGTCAAATGTTGGAATGAGGAGGGAAAAATCCAGACGGAGAAGATCATTACAGCATAAAAAGCAACAACGTCGACAGTGAAATGTGATTTTCAAGTCGCGGTTCAATTTACAAGTTAAAAGATTTAATGAGACCAAACTTGGTAGTCTGCGAGTGGAGCTTTGGAGAGATGGGAGTCTCCTTATCGCCTTCCTCCACTAGTGCATCATGGGAGAGAACGCCTCAACAGTTCTCATTAATAACATGCTTACTGAACACCATCACACCAGGGTACCAGTTATTTATGTTGCATACTAATACTCTGCTGTGGTTCACACATTTAAAACTTTTCAAGTGAAGGAAGTGTTTACAATAAACAAGAAACGTGCAAAAGAAATCACAGAAGTGCTAATTACTGCACACTCTGCATTCTCCCTCGGTCTGCAACCGTCTGAACGCGAGGCAATAAAAACATGGAATTATGAAATTGTTTTAGTTCCTCTGCTGCAAGAAGTGAATACTTAAACAAAACATTTGAGGCTTTCAGTTATGTTGTCCAATTGCAACGTGTCAATCAGCAGGTTTGTGTTTGTGGTGCCGGTCTATATATTTAATGCTGTGGCGTACGTCACAAGTTAGAAATTGCTTGGATGTAAAGTTTCTGATTCAAAACAAAAAGGCTTAATGTTTAGGTTTAATTTTACCAAGGAAAAGAGAAATTAGATGACCCAAGAACAGCCACATATCAATTCTGACCACAAGGTGGAACAGCTGAACCAGGATCTTGTGTGGTGGGAGGGGGAGGGGCTAATGCCAGTGGAGTGTGGGAGAGAAAAACATTTTGGTAGGTTAATGAAAAAGTCAATGGAGTGGGAGAGTATCAACAGACGGAGCGAGACAGCCAGAACCCTCTGGGGGGATCGGGGTCTGTTGACTCTCGGCCTCCCAGTGAATCCCCCCCCCCCCCTCACACTGGATCCTTCCTGCACACTCCACTGACAACCTGGGCATGAAGGGTCACAACGCTTCAGCGAACTGAGCAAACCTCCCTCTGTTATCTCCTCTCTCCCTACACACAGGTTTTCTTTAGGTATTGATTAACATGTTTTTTTGTATTCTTTTTTAAAGGTCCCACTGCTGAGGCTCTTTTCTAGGATAACTCCTGAAAAGGCTTATTTCATCATTTTGGGGAGTATATTCTTGTTTGTTATGCTGTATAGACTATATAAAAAAATTCTAAAGCTGCAAGCTGTCTCAAAAAATATCACTGTGGCCGTAGAGATGAACTACATCCCTGACTTCCTGACTGCCTGGTGTTAAACAGTAAATGACCGTTTTAGGGCAAATTGTTGAAATTGTGGCTTCTGAATGTAAACACGAGGTGGAAATGTTTGACCAGGCGGAAACCTGCAGGAGGGCGTGTCCAAGGGGTTATTTCTAACGACCAGCAGGGGGCGACTCCTCCGGTAGTTAAAAGGCGCGGCTACTTCGTGATTGACAAGTCAACATGTCGCCATATGAATCTTGTCTTTTTTTTCCCACATAGTAGTATATACATTATTTTGACATGTTATATACTAGGACTTTTAATAATAATAATATACTTTGACTTATCTTTTCCCTTTTTAAACATATGCTAAAAAATATTGATTACTTTTCTTCACATACTATGACTTTAGATAATTCAATACTTTGACTTCGTTTTTGAATCTTTCTGATGTGCTATGATATTTTTGACATACTATACATACTAACTTGTTTTACGTCATTCGACCAATTTCCAATATACTATGCTAACATTTATTTTAAACTTTTTTTTGACAATCTATATTAAACTATACTTTTACATTTTTTACATACTCTGGATTTTTACCCCTCATTTCTTTTTTTCTCGATTTTACATATATATTATGATTTCCCATGACTTTTAAAATGACTTTTTTTAACATACCATACTGTTTCTTCATGACTGTGCGCGTCTGTTTGTGCGTGCGTGCACTTGAGTTGCGATACTTATTAGAATACACATATTTGATTGGCCGAGAAGCATCACATGAGGTGGTTTACACCTCATGTAAGTCAAAATGTAACAATTCTCAATCATATATATCATCTATCGGTTATCGGTCCAGGACCGGATACAACAACAACATACTCTGATAGGACGGTTTCCCTCGTTCACATCTTAGCCCCTCCCACCAGGGATGCTCGTAGAGAGGAAACGAGAAAGAATGTCCTTTCCTCTGAAGTGCCAGTGAAGTGACTTCAGCCGCCGATCACAGCTGGATCGGCTGTTCCTTACGAACAGCCAGACTCTCTCCCTGATTTTAATTGTATCCATAAGCAAAGTTATTGGGTGAAATAGCAGATTGGGGAGAAAAAAAACATCTTTCTAGAAAATTAAAAGAGTCGTTTGTGGTCTTTTTGATGTTCAGACCCACAATTAATAAATATTTCACCCAGATGTTCAATCATGAAACAAATAGATCACAGAATAAGTTGTATTTCCTGTCTTCCATCTGGTGTGAAAGTTCAGTGTTGTTCAGAAATATCAAATGTCACTGCGTACAAATCAAATTACTGATAAACGACGAGGGGGAGAGTTGGCCGTTAAACGAGGAAGGCGGTTCTCGTGGCACCTTACTTGTGCCTCCTCGGAGACCTTTACTTTCCTAACTCTTCGGAGCAGAAATATGAGCTTGGGGTCGGCCTTCAAGATGACGGACCAGAACAACTTCAACAAATAATAAAGTTAAGCGACTTGGGAAGTTACCATATGAGGTATTTTTGAATTTGTTCAACATACTATATAGGGAGATTTTTCAGCATACCATACAAATAACAACAAATAACTTTTTTCAAAATACTATAATATCTCTTGCTAAGAAAACGAAGATGGTTGTCTTTTTTGGACATACTATACTATGCCTTTTTTGCAAAACCATATCTACTTTCATGACTTAATTTAATATTTTATACGAGAACCTTTGTTTGCCATACTATTCTGAGATTTTAACAACTTTTTTTGACATGTTACACTTTTTCAACATTCTACTTCATGTATTTAATTTTTTGTTTCTTTCTGAAATACAATACAATGACTTCTTTTTTATTTGACACAGCAGACCTTTCTTAAACATATGACACCACGACTCTTTTGACGTTCCATTGTTCCTCCTCACACACCTCGGGATTGGTTGGGACCTCAGGACCTGGCCCTCCTCCCGGGCCTTGACATCCTCCAGCCCAGCTGATTCGCTGACAGCTCTGACGAAGCGCAGAGTCGTGAGAAGGAACAATTTGAGATCAGTGGAATTTATTTTTGGGAGGGCCATCCAATCAATTTTGACTTTGATTCAATGAAAAAAAATATCAAACACGCATTTCTACCTTGTAGTTAAATATTTAACATTTATTCCGACACTGATGAACAAAGGTAACGCATCACTCACAAATAATTTGAAATGAAGTTCATAAATCCGACTGATTATAATATTATTCATAGGAATTTTAAATAAATGACTTCTCATCTGACTCAAGAAAGAGAAGGAAGTGTACTTCCCCAAATGTCAAACGTTATCTTTAATGCGCATCGCGACTGACAGTTCTCATCCTATCTGCCTTTTTTCTTTCTCAGCAATAAAAAGGTTGTCGTCCTTGTTTTTGTATTTATTTCCCGCTGTCACCTTGACGTCTGACGGTATTTGCTGCCGTAAGATGTATGTTAAAATATATATATATTTCTTTCCTCTATCCTTTTTTTTTTTTTTTTAACCAAAAGCTAAAGAGCTAAAGAGCCTCCGATATGCCACACTCGTGTTGCTGCCTATACCATTCGCCCTTTCATCACACACACACACACACACACACACACACACACACACACACACACACACACACACACACACACACACACACAACCTCCTCCTGCACCATTACCGCTCTGCATTAATGCAACAACCCCAAATTATGGTCAGCCGCTTGTGAAGTTAGTATTGCTTTGGAAAACCAAGCTGCCATCTTTAATATCACAATGTTACCAAATTACATGGTTCTAATTGGGAACCGTTTGATCACGCTGCTGGCATCTGGAGAGCTTGCGTGTGACCAAAACAGTTTCCTTCCTTCTTTTTCTTTCTCATCTCTAAAGTATGACCTCGTAAATTAAGTAAACCACTTAACACCAAGGAGAGGCCTTCACCACCGCTCGCACACTGCATGGAGACAACTCACAAAAACCTCACCGTGACGACCGGGGACGTCGGTCTGGAGCGTCTAAGAGGCGAACTGAGACAGTACAGTAGTAGAGTAAAGACGGAGAATAGAGTTGACGGGTTCCTCTTTTACGTAGTTTGCGTAGCAGAGGTCTGGTCTGAATTGATAACTATAGCGAGTCGTATTAAGTACCCGTTCATCGACACCACCCGGTCCGATCCAAATGCCTTTGTGAATGACACTTTGCAAGTGAATGTTGTTACAATACATTTAAAAAAGTCATGAACCGTCAAGGCGTGGCTTAGCTTTGTACGGATAGCATTCGTATAACTACGCTGAGTGGTCGGAAACTCAAACTGTCCATCCCGTAGAAAAAGAACAGGCGTAAAATGGAAATTCCCATTCAACAGGACAACTATTTGGACGTCTGTGGTGGGCTCACTTCCACAGAAAAAGAACCAAGCAGAGGTTCTGCAGTGAGGACTGAAACGAGCAGTGCGGTTAGCGTAAATAGCAAGTCAGCTAGCTTGCTAATTCCCCACCGCGCCGGACAAGCTACCTAGCTAGCTCTTCTTTTTTGTACTTTTTCTATTTCTAAAGGTTAATGCATTACTTACATCTAATTATTTCCATGGTTTAATGTTGTATTTATCTAATTATTCCATCTCTGTATCAATTAATTACAGCTTCATCCAAACATTTTCATTTATTTCAATGATTTATTCATTATTTTTAGCTAACACTAATTATTTCAGCCATTCAAATTCATTAATTTTAGCTAAATATTTGAAATATGTATACATACATTTTTAGCTAACGATCTGGACTACCAGGCTCGCTTGCTGACTAGATTCCTTGCAACCCTTATGGCAACACATATTTTTAAGATGTTGTAACTGAAGCATGTACAGTATATTCTTGAACTGAAATCAGCATTTTGTTCAGCGACTTGGAAATCACTTATCAAGACCACTTCATCATTTCCTTTTCAGTCCCCTCCAATGGGACGTTTCCCACAAACTCAACTCAAACAAGTATGATTCCACCAGATGTTGAATAAAGTTTGATATTCTTGGGTTGCAAATTGCAGTCAAAGCAATTAGCCCCTGACACGTTAAAACCTTGACCACAAATCAACATTTTAATCTTGTGTGCAGTGCCTTCGGCATCACGGTAGCAGCCCATGTGCTTCTTCTTTTCTCCCCCCCCCCCCGCTAATATGCTCCTTATGCTAAGGAACTACATACTGTAAATCACCTATAGGCACAGTCCACCTCCCTTTCATGACCGTGTTTGTTGAAATTGGCCCTGCAGCACCAGTCCGAAGTGAATCTAGCAGCCTCGTTACAACCAACCAAAGCCAATTACTCGGCTCTGCCCCCGGGGAATAACACCTTTTCTCATCATTAAATGGCAAATAAGAGCTATTACCCACAGTTTCCATCACTCTATGCCCTATGACCTGACATTTCACCCGTTTGACAGTATCCTGCCGTTAAGCGAGATGCTTACAAACATATTGCTGCCATGAATACAGCTATGTTTTCCTCTATGCAGCACGTTTCCCAGGAACACTCGCCCTTAATAAGTCTGTGCAGCCTCTGACTGATCCCAACCAGTGGCGGTTCGTCCATAGGGGGCGCTAGGGCGCCGCCCCTCTTAAAATGTGGACATGAAAAAAAAAAGAAGAAGAAGAAAGAAAAAAAAAATCCTGTCAAAAAACATTATATGCCAAATCATTTAAATAGTAAATATACCGTGTTGACGCGCTAAATGTGTGTGGGAGACCGTAAGCCCCTGTCAACAACCACTTAAGTTAATGTGAAAAAATATAATATATCGCCATTATCACGGAGAAGCCCTCCCTTTTCGAGGCGCTGGTCTAACGTGTGTGTACGGCATCGATACAACATTTCAGTCGTTTTGGCAATGACCGGCTTCACATTGGCGGATGAAACCGGGAATTGGATTATTCGGCAGATCAGAGACCCGTATGTTCCCTCAGCCCATAGAGCAGTGTTGCCAGGTCCGCGGTTTTCCTGCGGAATCGGGCCACTTTTGAAGTGTTGCACGGGTTGAATTTTGTGTCCTTGGTTCGGGTAGACCTATTTTGCATGCAAATTACATGAATATCTTTAAATAAAAATCCATATTCTAAATGAAATAATGTATTCATACCCAAATCCTACCAAACTGACTCCAGATCAGCACGTACACACATTTTATTTATGATAATATACTGTATCTAATTACACAAGGCCATTTTAGGACCTAGGTGAAATAACTTGAGGAAAACTGCTTTTAATGCTGGCAAACTAAACATATGTTGTTACTTTGTAGATATTACAATACATTTGGCAATGATAGCAATGCTGTTGGACTTTAAAAGCAGTGTATATGGTTTGGCACGGGCATATTTTGAGTTCTGATATTGGGCTGGTTTTATCTCACAGACCTGGCAACCCTGCCAGGAGCTCCACCTCCACGCAGGTCGCGAGCAACATAGCTAGCAGAAGCTTGTTGTTAGCATGGCGTCGGTGACTGAAAACTCTGTGGTATCTCTACGAAAGACCTTTCAATCGACGGTCAGATATTGATAAGAAGAGGCTGAAAGAGTTGGGACCCGAACATCCGGAATTAAAAATTCAGCAGCAAATCGCTGACCGCGGGAGGACGTACACCCGGAGGTTCTCCTCTAGCCGATATGCTAACCGGAGCTGGTTAGCTGAATGCTCCATGAGTAATTCGTTTTTTGTTCCCCCTGTCTGTTGTTCCAAAGTCCTGGGACTGAAACTCTCTGGACTACAATGGGGTGAGGGATCTACAGAGCTTCAGACAAGTGTAAAGCACGAATCTTGCCGCAGTTATCTAGCTAAGAGCATGGAGCTAACTCGCTAACAGCTGTTAGCGAGTTAGCTCCATGCAGACCAGAGCAGCAGGAGACCGAACTGGCATCGAAACACAACGAAGAAGTTCTGAATAACAGACACATTCCCTCAAGAATAATGAAACAGGCTGGTTACAGACATGATTGACTTTAACCAGAGAGTTATTGAGAAGTTTGCCAACTTTAAAGAGAGGAGGCTACTTGTCTTTACAGTAGTGGGTCTACTCTGTCCCCCATGTAACATGTGATCTCTTTCTGACTCTATTCTGCTCTGAACCTCTTTCATGTGAGGGTGAAACTCTTTTATTTTGCAAACCTCTGAAACCCAACCCAATGTTCCTTAAAGCTGCTCTGAACCTCTCATGCCCAAAGTTACAGTGTGTTGATAGTTGTTATTGGACAGTGTTGAGCACGCTGTGTTCTTGAAATAAAGCTTTGTTTTTTACTATATTCTACTCAAAACCTCTTTTCTTCTCATTGTTGAGTGCTATTTAAACTGCGCCCCCCCCCCCCCCAAATTCACCAGCCGCCACTGATCCCAACTGTTGGTTGGCTCAGCTGTTCGTCCCTTTCTCACCTTGCTTAAACTCAAACACACACATTTTCCTTACATGCAGCCAGCCAGATGTTTAGGCTGGAAGTTCTCCACGGAGGAGGCCTCGGTGGTATGCGCGGTTGTTATTTATCCAAATTTTATTTCTCTATTCGACGGTGTTTTTTTTCTTTTCTTTTCTTTCTGCTCTCAAGAGGTGGGTTTACTTTTGCCCCAAAGTGGGCGTCGCAGAGCGGGAAAAAGGCTTTGCCAGCAGACCAACAATTCACCGGTGGGTTGACGCAGCTGATTAAGTTGAAGTCGACAGCTGCATAAATCACTGGCCTGCGGCGCTAATAGGTGGCAGTATAAAATCAAGCGCAGGACCACCCATGCTGCGGGGCAGAAAAAAGGAGCATCAAGTCATATCTACTGCGCTGTACAGCCATCCAAAACACTCCCCCGCCCCCCCCCTGACCGCCCCGGCCTGCTCCGGCTCAAGAGGCTCTCTTAGCAACACAGGAAAGGCCCGTCTGGCATCCGCAGCGCAGTGATTCATATTCTGCACTTTCATAAAGGTTCCGAAGCTTCAGTTTTTTCGGGGGCTGTTTCAAAGAGGCCTCATTGTCGAACGTTTCACTCCTCAATCGCTCTTTTTTCGGGGGGAAAAAACCCCCGATAAACATTTCAATGGCGATAAACAAACAGGAGCTTGTGCTTTTTCCTCTTTCGTGTTAAGATCTCAGTACGTTGGGGGATATTTCTTCAGGTTTTTTCTTCTTCTTTCCTCTTCACAGTGTGGATAAAAGGCTACACACTCGTCTTTCATTTGCAGTATATATTTCCACGTATGAATGGAGGGTGCTTGAGCTCATTCAGTGGATCCGCTGAGAGAGGTGTGGAGGTGGCTGTTTGCGAGGGCCTCTTCCTTTGTGAGAGGGGAGATAAAACACGAGCAGAGCACGAGGGGGGGGGACGGGGGGGGGGGACTCCATCGCACAAAGCTATGCAGATTGCTCAATAACATGGCCTATAGCACAACAAAACTCTAACTCGGTCTTTGGCCGTGCATGTGAACCATGACTATCACATTGTGATACAATGGTATGATAATAAACTAGATCCATACAATGAGAATATCTTTCTTATTATATAATCTCCTGCTAAATGCTCCACTAGGTTCAGCCCCAGGTTGCCAAACTGCGTTTTGGTGCAGGGCTCGTAGCCCTGTGCGGGTTCATTATGCTTTTTTTCGGTTTTATTTTGCTGAATAAAACCAAAGTGGTAAAGAAAACACAGAAACAATGAGCTGAAAGATGCTGAAATGCTCCGCAGGGCTGAGAAGTCAGAGATTCTCTGCGAGTTCGTCGCTATGTGTGAAACCTCCCACACACATTTGAGAAATTGACCCGCTTTAAAGACGTTAAACATTGCAGATAAGACAGAATATAAATCAATTCATTGTTTGAGTAATTTGAGTAAAAAAATGTCCTCGTTCCCGACGGCTCACAGTTTCTCATGAGAGGACAATGGAACAACACTGTTGAGGGTGTTGCATGCATGCATGTTCATTTGTATAATTGTCTTCCTGCTGTAAATAAAGCAAAAAAGACAAAATGTGCCTTTATCTATCTTCATACTATTCATAAACAAAACAAGGCAGATGATGACGGGGAGGAGTCTGTGACTGGCATTGATTGGCTGGAATGATAATTGAGTTGCAGCTCTATAGAATCAATGTTTTAAAAGTGTCACATTCGTTTTCTTCATGCTATGAACAGATTCCCTGCAGAGACCGTAGTCAACAATGAATTGGTTATAATACAACATTGTAATGAAGCCAGCTCCTCCGTTCATTTTGGGGTGGGAGAAAAGCTGGAGGTTGTGAGGGAAGGCCAAACCAGTCCCACCTGGACTGCACTTGGTCCAGTACACTTGACCGGACACTTCCACCTCTGGCTCTGATGCACCTAAGCTGCCACAGGGCGTCTTTTACTGCCTTTAAATGGCTCCAGGTCATCTCTCATTAAACGGTAAAAAAAAAGAAAAAAGACTCTGGTCGTTCGCCCCCCCCCCCCCCCCCCCCGACGATAAACGCCGAGTGTTAATGGCCGCTACCTGTAGGCCTACTTCACTCTCGCTCGCCGCCCAGGTGGGCTGGCGTGGGGGGAAAGTCAATAAATGTTGTGGGTGTTTGTGACGTCGTAGGAGGATAAGCCCCGTCTGTGCTTTTTATGCAGTTGGCTAATGTTGGCGATGAAGTTGATGGGTTTGACAAGCAACCAGCTGCTGGAAACAAGAAAAAAGTGCTTTTCTTGAATAAATTCTTATGGTGGGATTTGCAGTCTGTGTGAATTTGATGAATACTGATCTCCGGTGTTGAATATGCATCAGTGCGTGTCCTTTGTTTCTTTTTTCTTTTTCACAATTTAAATATTGGCCTTCAGCTAACACAATAACTCAATATGCAGTTGTTCGCTAATAATACATGTTTTTGGATAGTTTAAGGGAAAAGCAGATGGAATAAAATGAAATGAGTATTTTTCTTTTTTACGAGAGCCTTGGAGTGGTATTTGTCTTCGTCATTTCCATATTGCATCATAGACCGAGTGTTGGACACATTCAATTGAATTCAATTCAGTTTATTTTGTATAGATCATTATCACAAATTAAAAATGTGCCTCAGAGGGCTTTACAATCTGTAGACATCCAACACCCCTGTCCCAGGACCTCACATCAGATCAGGAAAAACTCTGTCTTTTCACTTTTTTCGCAGGGAAAAAAGTGAAGAAACATTCAGGAGAGCAACAGAGGAGGATCCCTCTCCAGGATGGACAGAAGCAATAGATGTCATGTGTAGAGAAGGAATCATTACAGAGTTAAAACAAATTCAATGAGTATGACAGAGTGTATGAATAGTTGGTAGTAGGCATGGATCACGATCCAGACCTCCATGATCCATCAGGCAGATGGAGGTAGAGAGGAGGAGTGGGCGGGGCATCAGCTGGGCCATGGCATCAGACCCAGCCAGGTCCAATGGACCCTATGAGACGTGAAGTCACAAGGACTCCGGGGAAGAAGCAGAGTTAATAATGTGCAATGGAGAGATGTAAATTCATCCATAAGTAGAGAGAGAGAAGAGGAGAGAGGTGCTCAGTGTATCCTAAAAAGTCCCCCAGCAGCCTTTAAGCCTATAGCAGCATATCTAGCTGACTATAAGACTATCAAAGAGGAAAGTCTTAAGTCTACTCTTAAATGAGGTGACTGTCTGCCTCCTGGACTGAAGGTCAAGCTTGTTCCATAAAAGAGGAGCTTGATAACTGAAGGCTCTGGCTCCCATTGATGTTACAGGGAGCCAGTGCAGAGCAGCTGATACAGGAGTGATGTGATCTCTTTTCTTAGTTTTAGTGAGAATACGAGCTGCAGCATTCTGGATCAACTGGAAGGACCTAAGAGACTTATTAGAGCAGCCTGATAATAAGGAGTTGCAGGAATCCAGTCTAGAAGGAACGAACGCGTGAACACATGAATTACATGACGCGTCATGGTGGCCGAGCGGCAGCTTGTGGTGTGTGAACTGTCGGGGGGGAAACAGAGTTCCAGTCGGCGGTTAGACCACTGAGAGAAATATCATTTCGAAGTCAGCCTTCAGCTACGTGGTGGTGTGGATGTTGACAATTAGGTTGAGAGATTATGCCTTGAGATCCACAATAAAATGTACCAGGTTGCATGCATTTCCAGATATTAAATATAACGTTGAATGAAACCAAGTTCTGGGTTCATTTGGTTTACTCCTCAGAATTGTTCCATCCATAAATGAGAAAATACTGTCACCAGACAAAAAAACTAAACAATGTCCTCCATGTCTTTAAGAATTAAATGTTGGATAAATCAGGCTATACAAGATATATGACTAAAACCCTCTCTAAAAACCTTAACTCAGTTTTTTATTACATTATACGATAATAATGTTTTTTACAATTGCACGTTTTCTGAAATCACATGTTGAAAAAAACAACAGACGCATTCTGTAAAGCTGACTTTTGGAGAATTCGGGGAAATCTTCAGCTCAAATAGACAAAGTAGTAAAATGAAATCTATGTTATGGAAGCAAAATAGCACAGCATCTTATCCAGGGGCAAATGTAATGTGTATGTTGGGTTTTTTAACTCATAAAAGTAGCCAAAAACCAATTTACAGTCAGCCCAGCAGTCACAGTAGCCCAGTGTCCTGTCTGCACTCAGGTATATTGCTGTCGATAGAATCGCACCTGTACGTCTGCGCTCACAGACCCGTCTCTGTGGCCGCCGCCCACCTGCCACTGTTTACGTTTCCACGCTTGGCAAAACATTGAGTTGCTACGCTTAAATAAATGTAGTCTTGAGTCATCTGCAGCCTCGGAAATGGATGACACGCCGCTAATTGCTGACGGGACGCTTGAACACGGCGTCCCACCCCCCCCCACCCGCCCCCCGAGGGTGACATCATGTCACGGAACACATGTGACCTCATCCGGGCACGATAACTTCATGGCCTTTTTTTTCCTTCTCTTTCTTCTTCTTATTCTTTCAATGTTGTCATGGGAGAGGTGGCTGCATTCATGAGGGAAAAAACAAAAGGGCCCTTTGTCCCAACCCCCCTACCCCTCCTGGGCCAACATCTGTCCGGAATCACCTCCCCTAATTACCAAGGTTGGTTTTTGGGAATTGACAGCATAAATATCAAACCCTGTCTGTTGGCAACACCTTCCAGCCTGAGTCACTGACTGGCGGCCCGAGAGGGAGAACAACAGTCTCTTTCTCCGTGCTGAGCTGCAGGGCCGGTCAGTGGGCACCTGGGCATGCGGTCCTCCTGGTGCCCGTTCAGAGTACTCGGATATATTTTCATATGTGTGTGTGTGTTTGTGTATGTGTGTGTTTGTGTGTGGGGGGGAGTCGGCGTTCTCGCATCTTTCCGAACTGCATCAACAGAACGCCAAATGAAAGGACAGTTTGGGGAAGGGATTTTGTTTGACGTTCCTGAGAGTGAGATGACCGGCACATAACATAAAAATATATATATTCTTTTTACATTTTCTTTCTTTTTCATTTTTAACACAGATCCCTCGGATTCGTTAGTTTTAAAGAATTCTGACCAAGTGGCACATTTGTACAGTTGTCGTTTTAAGTTGTCGGTGGGCTCATGTGGGCGAACTATGTGATGGTTCAACGCATCCTAACGATGCCTATGATATTTCACTTATAGCTACTCCACATTTTTTTGTACGAAATCCAGCAACACACGGCAATTTCCGCTTGTTCCATGCATACGGTGTCTTATAAATTAACTTGATTCGATTCAGTTAGGTTTAGACAACAAGACTATTTAGTTAGGTTTAGACAACAAGACAAGACTACTTAGTTAGGTTTAGACAACAAGACTACTTAGTTAGGTTTAGACAACAAGACTACTTAGTTAGGCTTAGACAACAAGACTACTTAGTTAGGTTTAGATAACAAGACTATTTAGTTAGGTTTAAACAACAAGACAAGACTACTTAGTTAGGTTTAGACAACACAACTATTTAGTTAGGTTTAAACAACAAGACAAGACTACTTAGTTAGGTTTAGACAACAAGACTATTTAGTTAGGTTTAGACAACAAGACAAGACTACTTAGTTAGGTTTAGACAATAAGACTACTTGGTTAAGTTTAGACAACAAGACAAGACTACTTAGTTAGGTTTAGACAACAAGACTACTTAGTTAAGTTTAGACAACAAGCCTACTAAGTTAGGTTTAGACAACAAGACTAAGTTAGGTTTAGACAACAAGACTATTTAGTTAGGTTTAGACAACAAGACAAGACTACTTAGTTAGGTTTAGACAATAAGACTACTTGGTTAAGTTTAGACAACAAGACAAGACTACTTAGTTAGGTTTAGACAACAAGACTACTTAGTTAAGTTTAGACAACTAGCCTACTAAGTTAGGTTTAGACAACAAGACTAAGTTAGGTATAGACAACAAGACAAGTCTACTTAGTTAGGTTTAGACAACAAGCCTACTAAGTTAGGTTTAGACAACAAGACTAAGTTAGGTTTAGACAACAAGACTACTAGTTAGGTTTAGACAACAAGACTAAGTTAGGTTTAGACAACAAGACTACTTAGTTAGGTTTAGACAACAAGACTACTTAGTTAGGTTTAGACAACAAGACTACTAAGTTAGGTTTAGACAACAAGACTAAGTTAGCTTTAGACAGCAAGACTACTTAGTTAGGTTTAGACAACTAGCACGGTGGCTCAGTGGTTAGCACTGTCACCTCACAGCAAGAAGGCCCTGTGTTCGAATCCCGGTCGTCCCGGTTGTAAATAAATGAAGAAATACATGTGGACACATAAATAGAGATATAAATAAATGAAGAAATACAGAAATGTAGAAATATAATTATTTAATGATGTCCTGTTGAGTTATAACTTATATGTATTCATTCCTGTATTTAATTATTTATTTATACATTTATTTAAGCATTCATTTATACATTTATTTAAGCATTTATTTATTCCTGTATTTATTTATTTATACATTTATTTAAGCATTTATTTATTTATACTTAAGTCATTTTAAGTCCTCCATAGCTTCACCCAAAACAGCAGCAAAGAAAACATGTGTGTGTGCCGCTGAGCGCCTGCCTCACTTTCCCTTTCTTTTCAACACAAAGCAAAGCGAGAGAAAGCTCGTCTGAATGCTGAGTGCAAACACTGCACGATTTTTTTCAGTTCTCAAAATTCCCATGCACTTCATGGGGCGATATGCTTATTTCGTTTAAAGGTGAATTCGCAGCTGGAGCCAGGAGCCGTTTTGCTTGTAGCATAAATACTGAACACGGAGAAATGGCCCCAATATAGCAGCCAATATACTTATGTGTATTGGAGATATATAAAAAATGTGTACATGTTGTACTGTAACTATCCAGGCTGCTCTCATCCAGCAGTCATAGCTGCACCTACAAAACATATTAATTGTAGATATAAACGTAATAATGAGCGGGGACGTATGAAAAATGCAAAAAGCACAGGTTCATAAAAAACATCAAACATTTGGCCTGTTCGTTCCCCAGGAGTAACTTGCGTAATGTAGTTACGGCACTTCTGAGGTAATTTTTTATTTTAAAGACAATCTTTTCCTCAACTTAACTAAGGAGTCTTGTTGTCTAAACTACAGCAGTTTGTCACAGGTAAACAAGTGTTAGTATTGTTTTCAAGAGTCGTGGATGCACAGAACTGCATTATGTGTTTTATAGTGGTAGAAAAGAGGGGTTGTGTTTGGTCTTTCCACGTTTTAAACTGACAATAATTTAAAAAATTATCTGAAATGGGTAGTTATTTAATGAAATATTTAAAAATCTTCTAAATTAAACCAAAACACACACGATTCGTTCTCCTTCTGAAACCTTTTCTTATATGGCCACAACTATTTCTAATCACTTTAAAAAAAATTACCCATTCCACAGTGTGATGATGCACAGACCTCAACCTCAAGGTCAAAACCAGCGTTTAATTAAGGTTAGGTCAACGGGTTGGGTTAAAAATAACTACTTTGTTTAGGTAAGGGGAACTTTGTCGTGATGTTTACAATAATAAACATGTGGTCAGGCAACAACAAAGTTCAAGTTAATGTTAAGCTTCCTCATTCAACATGAACAGCAGTGTTCATTATTCCTGTGTTTTCCTACTAAATCTAGCGACCCGTGTCAATTCGTCACATGCATGCAGCCTTTTCATGATAAAATGACGTCTTCGGTTAGGTTCAAATATCTACGATAGTGCCGTTACTGAAGCACGCTTGTTGCGTGACGAATCAATCCCGAACATCGGCCTCCTGGGAGATGCATTGATGTTTGTTGGACCCATCCACCTCCTCTCCAGCCCACCCTGTCGGGGCTTTTGAGGTCTTTGTACTTCCTTGTTTGTGATTACGTGGATTATATACAAAATAGTTGTGTGGGATATCTACGAATCAAGGAGCATTACTAATGTCGCCGCTTGTGAGTTGTCAGATGTGAATGTTTGCTCGTTTTCCTCATCGTCTATAACAATGGTTCCTAAACTGAATCTATGGTCCCAACCGACGCCGGGCCTCAGGACCATTCTTACTGGACACAATATGTATTGGCGTTAATCACCTTGCGGCCTTTAAGGACTTGGCGCAGTTCCAGGCGATCTTTGTTGCACAAACTCAACAAAGGAAAGATACCATCTTGGGTTCAGGAGGACCCAACAAATCATCATTGTTAAATTAATAAAGTAATAATTAATAATAAAATAATGGACAGAGAATCTTTTGTGTTCAAAATTTAACTATTGAGAAAATACGAGTCACCTTTTGGTGACACTCGACGTGTACGAGTTGTTCTTCCCATGGCTCGGGGGCCTGAAAGGACACACAGTGGGCTCTCCTATAGCTCCTCCTCTTTAGCGAGCCAACAAAAGTGCCCATCGTGTTGTTTGGATAGTTTCGCCGTAAGCCCCCGCGTCGGCCAAACACAAACGCTGTCAGGTGGAGTCTGTTGCTAAACAACCCGAGATAGGCATCCTTGGAGATTAGCAGTGTTCCCCCAGGTCTTTTAGGACCCCTAGCTGTGCCGTGGGCTGGCCACGTCCCGCCTGCAGATAAAGTGTGACAGCGGGACCTGACAGCTCCGCTGCCTTGCCCAAGGACAACGCTTGTCACCGCAGGCACAATGACCGAAGGGCCGAGCGGTCCCCCCGGCCGTCAACTACTCTGTGGCCCCCGCCGCACGTTGAGAAAGAGCCCCCCGACAAAAGACAACCGCCGACAAAAGGCCCCGTGTCAAATTAGGCATTTAATTCAACACTCGGTCGCGAGGGCAAAGTAATCAGAGGGGAATCGGAAAAACATATTAGAAGGACAAGGAGAGGCAAAGAGTTGGAGGATGAATTACTACACAACACAGAAACTCTATTTGGAGCTTGATAAAAAAAAAGAAAAAAGAAGATGATGATATTATGCAACAGTGCAAAGGGACAGAAAATAAACGGATAGTCTGGTCTAAACTCCAAGCTAAAGACGCTATGAGGAGAGGGAGAGTTGCATTTGTCACGCATCTCAGGCTTGAAATTATTCTCAGGACATCAGAGAGAGAGGCAGGATTTAAGATTCATACATCGCTCCCCTCACTTCCTGTTGCCCACTAGAAAAAATATATTAAAAAGTCTGATTTAAATGTATTCATTCTTGTGTTGTACAAATGCTGTTTGTACAAATACAACCACAGTATAGACCAACAAGGTCGGCCACAGCGTAACATTTTTCTGATTTAAAACTCACCTGACCTGAGTGGGATACAAGCTGCACTCAATCCGTCCGTACCTGTTGAAACTTGTACTCTTCTGGGGAGAGTCACATTACACAGTGACACTCCTCAGGGTGTCAGTTGTGACTCGGAGTCGAGGGCCCGACGCAATTTCTGTTATTTACAAAAGAGCTAATGCACGACGCTCATTTTAACACACATGAAAAATGCGATGAGAAATGACATCATCGAAGCCATCTGGCGGCGCACCCGTTTCTTCAAATGACAGTCTCGCGGCGCTCGTTTTGAAAACTCTCAATTTGCCGTTGTTCGTTGTTTTATGATTTAATTACACATGTACAGCTCTGAAGTAATGCAGGGGTGGGGCGGGGGGCAGGAGGGGTTGTCGAGTAGCGGAGGATAATTACAGGGAGGGGGGAAACCTCGTCAGGGTCGCAGGAATTAATTCTGATTTATTCGCGAGTGAAAGGATTCCTTGTAAGCCCTAAATAAATTTTAATTGCAGTAAGCTGTTCAACACAAGGGACCCTCCCCCCCGAACCCCAGTGAGTTGGGAACTTTGATTAGATTACAAAACAAAATAGGATTGAAGAGGGTAATAATGTGCAACAGGGGTCCCCCAATCTCCCACCGAATGCTTCAGCTTTATTCAAGGAGTTGTCCTTCAACGCAAGCACACACACACACACACACACACACACACACACACACACCACGTGCATGAAGACACACACGGTTGCTGCAAAATAATGAATGTGTCGAACTTGTACGCTTGAACCCAAAAGTCAATCGATAGGAACCTGGAATGTGCGTTTCCGATATCTTTTGGGAAAACAGCCTCCTGGCCCTCATGTCTCACTTGTCAAGTCATGTCGTGGTATTTATTGGTTTGATTCTCCAGATATTTCATTCTCTCGAAGCACCCGAGTGCATCGCATGCTTTTGACGCCTGCATTTGACCTTGTGTCATGCTTATATTTATATTCACTGTAATGTCCGAACTGATTGTGAATCATAATAGATATCAGAAAGTGTGTCATTTTGAAAGTTGTCTGAGAGAGCTGACAAAATTTCACGTGAGTTACACGCACGTGAACTTGTAACTTTTTATTTCAGGCAAAATAACGTCACGCTAAAGTCTAATAATGCACAATTTGTTGGCGACTGGTTCTCAAGGAGTTTGAGATCTTTGCGGAAAGCGGATTGGCCAATCATGTGCTGCCTCATCTCCCTTTGGACCAACAGGAGGTTAAAGTCGTGGGGGCTCCGTTAAAAAGTCATAAAACCAGTTGAAATGGAGATGAAATGCAAAAGGCCCCATCATATTGTGTAACTATTTCCTAATATCAGATTTTTATAGCAAAACTCCCATCATCTTTTATTCCACTGGCTACAAACCAGGAAATGTGCTGATACGAACCGATTCCAAGCAATAATACCATCAATCAATCTGCAAATTTTTTCCGCAAAAGGGAGGTGCGTATCGTGCCATGAGCCCGCCTTCTTTTTTTAGCGGTCCAATTAAATGAGAAGGATTTGATTGAAATCCAGTTCCAGTGGGGGAAAGCATCGCCGTACAGCAGCTGAAGGACTTTACGTTTTCTGGACATCTTAGTTTAAGCGGTTGTTTTAGGGTCGTGTCTTCTGAACAGGATCAGTTGCGATCGCACTCCGATGTTCCCATCCCTGGGGGGTTAAGTTGAGAGCGTCTGCCCCTCGGAGAAATGGGCCCGTAAAACGAGTTATAAATGAGCGCCAGACAGGTGTCGGTAAAAGACAAATCTGTCCACGCCGTTCAATACTTTCCCTGCAAAGTACAGAAGGAAAGTGGCAAGAGCGGACAGGGAGAAAGATAGAGATGGATTGAGAGAAAGAGAGAGAGAGAGAAGAGAGAGAGAAGAGAGAGAGAGGGGGGGGGGGGAGAGATGCTGAAGGGAAATGAATACCTACACTTCTCTTTTTTCATCTCTCCATCTGCTTCCTTGGCACAGTTTGGGGCTGGATTATTGGGAAAGAGTGGATATGATATTAATAGTCAATCTTACTGCTCTGTGGTGTTGAATATTACCGTATAAGGAGGAGTGTTTTATGGCTGCCAAAGAGAAATGTTTGGCTTAACATGACTCACCAAGACCAACTGGCGGCTACAGGCTGAATGAATGCCGCGAGGGCTGGAGAGTTTGAGACTCCATGTCTGAAAGGAACGCCCCCTTTTCTTCTGGTTCCACCAGAGATCGGAGACCCCTGCACAAGTCGAAGCCTGCTTCCCGGTGCCGGGGCCCCCGGGGAGAGAAAAGGGGGCCGATAATTGAGCTGGAAGGAATGGATGGGGGGTGGGGGAGTCACGTTCCTGTTCCAAAACTCCTGCTAAATATCCACACTTTTCATCTGCCAGGGGACATTTATGGAACTGGAAACAGATAAGATAGAGGGCAATCTGAAGTGTAGTCAATCAGTGTTTCCTGCTTCTTCTGCACCAGTAAGGCCGTAACACACACAAATTGACAAATAAACGGCATTAAATTCAAAATACTGCGAGTATTCCAACCGATTCATACCGGCAGTGATGCAAATGTGGAAGAGGGACCAACTACCAGATTTAGAGAAGACTCTGGACTGAACTACCCTGAGCCACTGGAATCTATTTTATTGAGTTTCCTTTGAGTTAAATGCTCCGAGTAAGTGTTTATACAGTGTATATGTCTAGGGCTTTTATTGTGAAAGGCTTTACAGAAGAAGAGGATTTGGTCTGCGCTGACCTTTGTCAAAAGTCGATAGGAGTAACAAAGTTTGCCATCTAGGTTTGGACTCCGGATCAATTTGATGTATGTTTTGAATATGTCCGTCCGTGATTGGTCGATGCCATTATTGGTAGCGTGAAAGCTCAGACAAAATTGCAAAAATGATTAAGATGTAAGATTCCCGTTCAGTGTGAGAGTACTCATTTTTTAAAAATAAATATATTAATATGCAAATGAATCACACATAAAGAATAAACACCCTCGATGTGTAAAGGACTTAAAGCTCAAGAGTGTTGCATAATGTTGGTGTATGGAAGATAACCACATTTAAATTTAATCTTATGCTCAGCTGCCTTTGGCTCAGTGTCTTTTGCCCAAAACATGGTTTTGAGTGTAAGACACAGTATCAACATGCGTATTTCTCAGTTTTAGTGTTTGTTTCAGAAAATTAACTTTGATTATTTACATACAATGCATCTCTGATAAGCTAGGCGTTCTCCATTTATCCTGTGATTAATGTGCACCATGAAATCATAGAATGGCAATTTCAATGTGAATTAAAGATGGATTTATTACACAACACTTATATAATTGTATGAATTTCAAAAGCCGAGGTGGCGGTCGCTGACATTCTGCTTAGCTTTAGCAAATGTTTATTTGATCTTTTTTCTCCACAATGATTGGATTTGGTCTCCATTTGATATACGTAATAAAGGACTGAATTCCAAAGATTCTTTTTCCATTGAAGAGGATTTCTTTTTAATTTGCAGTAGCTACCAAGTACGCTATATTTTAGCCTTAGCGGAGGCTAGCTGGCATCCGTTTTATACAGAACAGGATAGCACATAAAACAAAAATGTACATTTAAAAAAATGAACTGAACGCTGGTATTTTTTGGTAGCTGAGGTTAAAGGGAAGTAACCCACACAAAGAGGACAACCCGCTGGGGTCACAGACCTTTTTTTTTACCAAAGCGAGTGAATGGTCATTCGTCAAACAGCCATGTGGGATTCGACTTACGACCAATTCCCTCCCTGTCTGAAAGACAAGGCGTTCGATTTAGCGAGGAGAGCTCCAACTCAAGCGGTGACCTTTGCTGGTCAAGGTGGAATGATCTCAGTGGTCGGCGGGCCTCGAGGCAGCGCCGCTGACGGCTGAGTGATCTGAGCCCGTCAAAGGTCTTCTTGTGGTCCTCGGCTCTGATGGATCGGCAGTTCCTCCCGACAGACGGATCATTCTGCGGCGGTGGCGGCTCCGTCCTCTCGAGGGTCACAACCTGCGCCGGACAGGAAAGACCCCTGCGGGCTCTGAGTCGCTCAGCGGCTCCCACGTCCGACTGAACGCTGTCTGTCTCGGGATCTCTTCCTCCACTTGCTCTTTCGTTTCTTTCATGTGGATTTCAACGCCGCACATTCATTTCTGATGAAATCGCTTACTGCTGCAAAATCTATATTTTGACGAGTATAATTTGTCAATGCAATAAGTTAGACAGATTCATGGGCATAGTATATATTTTTTTTAATTGACAAATGTGCATGACAGCTTTCCGGAGCCGGAGGTGACATATTCAAACAGCATTTTACCCCGTAACTTACAATCCCAAAAAACAAAATTTGTGTAATTGTTTTTTTTACATTCTCTGTTGATTCTTTCTCTGTTAATTAACTCTTGGATTAATCGACTTATTTCTAGTTTTTGCTATTTCTAATGTTATTTCCCTTATTTGGAGTTTTGTATAGTCCCCATGTATTTGACATATTTCGAATTGAGTGAAACTGAGCAAAACAAATGATTGACAGATGTGCTGGATTGATCACTTTGAGTCATCCTCACACATGGGTATAAATGTCTTCTCGAAAACGATTAGTGGAGCGAAATTCCGTCTAATATAGAAGGAGTCTGGACCGGACGGATTATTTACTTGGCTGAACCTCCTTCGGGCGTGTGCAATTGGAAAGGTTAATAAGTTCGGCAGAAGTTTGGGCCTCAGATTGTGCAGCCGTCTCGATGAGATGCTCAAGAACGCGGAAGAAAGGAAAACCAAGAGGAAGAGAGAACCACGGGCGCTCTCTGTGGAAAGCCTCCACCTGCCTCTGGCCTGATCCCCTCCAGAAAAGAGGAGCTTTGATGGGCTGATGGGATGAATATCACCGGACAACATCTTCACACATCCTCCTATATGCACCGCTGCAATGACCCAATGAATGTGTCAACGGACGCTCCGCCGCATAAAGGGAAGCCTGGAGAGGAGTGTGTCGAAACACAAACAAATAAGAATGCCAGAAAACGTTGCTGTAAAACATGACGATAACCCAAGAACTTTTCATCCCTGCAATTGGAAAAGCCTTTTTTTTAAACCAGTACTTAAATACATATGTTGATGCTGTCTGCCTCGCTGACGGATTCTGTTTGTAGCTACGATTGCAGATATTGGTTTTAGTCACCTCACTTTGATCTCGCCATCAAGCAATCGACTCCCCTCTCGCTGGTTTCTCCGCTCACGCGAAGTTTCCCATTGGATCGTGATGTTCCATCCATTTCCCCTTCGCCCGCTCTGTGTAGGCTTTTGCGGTTTTTATACTCCATTCTTTATGATTACGTGCATAACATACAAACAATCTTTTTTGTTGGATATCTCCGAATTACGGTGCATTCTTTTTTTCAATTCAATTCAGTTTATTTTGTATAGCCCATTATCACAAAATACAAATTAGCCTCCAAGGGCTTTACAATCTGTACACATAGACATCCCTGACCTTTGACCTCACATCGGATCAGGAAAAACTCCCTAGAAATAGAAAAAAACCTTTCATGGGGAAAAAAGGGAAGACACCTTCAGGAGAGCATCAGAGGAGGATCCCTCTCCAGGATGGACAGATGCAATAGATGTCATGTGTTCAGAATTCAATTCAATTCAGTTTGAATGTGTTCAGAATGAAGCATTCATTGCGGCTTTCGCGAGGAAACCCGGATGAGAAAAGCTTCTATGTGCATATTTGCTATAAGTGTATTTCGTTGTTGTTTCTCGCAACATTCCAAAAGGTCGCTCAACATTTGCTTGAAGAAAAAAAAACATGGCTACTGTCTTGCCTTTGTTTTGTTTTTTAGATATGTAGAAATGTATTACGAGAAGCCCCTAGAACACCCTTCCTCATTCTGCTTCTTGATGCCAGGTGGGCGCCGGCATCGGTCTCGCTGCTCTCTCTACACTACAAACACCACATGTTGTATGAACTAGGTCAACCCTGGCCTTTTAGGCACATGCATCGTTATTATAAAATCATGAATTCAAATCTGGTTTAGGGAGATTCTGGCTCCTCCCATCTTTCCGTCACAAACAAAAGCAACGACAAACATGTAAATAGCACAATGATACATTCTTGCATGTCTTATCCTCATGTCTTGTTTTTTTGTTTGCGTGTTGTATCAGAGGGACCTTAGGCTATCTTCTCTTTGAACAAAGGCAACTTATTCCAGGAGAGGCACAATTATAGAGTGGGAGGCAGGAAAATTACACACAGGCTTTATAGGCACCTCGAAAAATGACTCAAGAGTAGACTATTCAGCAGCTGGTAAAATTATCCACTATTGTCACGAAACATTTCAAAGCCAATCTTCTGCCCGCAACGCACACACACACCTCTACCCCCCCCCCCCCCCCCGCTATAGGTCACCTCCGCAGGGGTCACATAAAGTCGAAGGGAGATTGAAAACAGTTGTGACGTTCGGGGCGAAGTGAAATAAGGCGTTCAGTCTGGCCGCTGTCAGAATAGATGAAGCCACAACGCTCTTCAAAAGTCGGCAACAGCGCGCACAGTAGATTAGTGCGAGGGGATTGGGTAATAACTTTAACACATGACAGCTTACCACTTTCCATCACGTATGCAACTTCAAAGGGGGTGAATATGGTATTTATTGATGGGCCCATAATTCAGTTCTCCTCCAAAGCAGGTCAGATTTCAGCGGACAGGGCTGGGAGAATGGAAACCAGATGAGGCCCCGACCCTGGCTGGGCTTTCACTTTAGGCCTGCAGGTTGCCGGGTCGAATCCTGATGGGGGGGAGCCCCCCCGCCTGGATCACAAGGGGCAGAGAGAAAAACAACCTCCAGACCAGTCTGACGTACCCACACATCCCAATCACATGAGCTCAAGGAAACCTTCATCAACTCCGCCTGCCGAGTTCATTCATTTGAATAGATTTGAAGATTTTTGTTTGGATATCAATTTCTGTCTTTAGGCTGGTTTTGTTGCCTGGTCAAAACTATATCAAAGGTTTTATTGTAATTCAATTGTCAATATGAAATAACCAGGTGGTTTGTATACTCTTGTGTGTATCAAATACGTGATAAATCAATAGTGATTAGAATTAGCTCATTTAATTATCTTTAAAACTTGAAAGGGTAATGTTTAGATTTCTTTGAGAAATTTGCATTCGTATTGTTTTCAATTTAGACGAGATAATCGTGTATCGTGATGTTGATGTATGATGTCAGCACCAAATGATTCCTTTGAAAGGTGATACCCAGCACTACTACTGGTTAACTAATTAGAGCTACTTTAACTATGTCATCCAATTGTTTAAACCATATCTATTTTACTTTTGACTATTTTGACTTCTACTCTCACTGGTTCACTATTAAGAGCAAACAGTGAGTGGATTTGCTTCACAATCTTTCAAAGTGCCCTCTTGCAACTGTAGAATTGCCCCCCGGGGGTACAACCTCTGGCTGGGATTCGCCGGTCAAATATTTCCTTCCAAGTCGACACCGTCAAACTAGCGGCTCGAGCTTGGATTCAAGTCTTTGTCTCTGAGCACTACAAGAAATGTAACATGTGATTATTCTTTAGCGTTGCTCAGCACTATAAATAAACAAATAGTTTTAAGAAACGGCGCAACTGAGTTTCCTCACTTCTGTGGCGCGGCATTCTTTTTTTTTTGCCCCACCAGCACTCTCATTGCATATTTGACATATTGACGAATCGCACGGCCTCCGACACACGCCGTGCTACAGAGAACAGGCTTGTGTGGGCCGCCCGTCCCATCTCGCTCTGCAGACGCCAACAGGGATTCCCACAAAGCAAACACGGGTTAGCCTCGCTATTTAGTGCGGAGAGCCACCACAGCCAACAAGTTCACTTCCAGAAAGTAGCTCAGTCGGCCCCTGATAGGGCACCAGTGTGTGTGTGTGTGTGTGTGTGTGTGTGTGTGTGTGTGTAATCCTTATGGTTCTGCGTTGGCCCAGATAACTGAAGGAATGAATAATTCTCTGGCAGAGATCCAAGTTGGATGTGGTTTAACTCTTCTGTCGAGTTTTCTCCCAGAGGCCGGAGGGTAGGGGGTGGTGGTGTGGGAGTGGTGGTGATGGGGGGGGGGGGGGAGATGGTGGTTTGACTATCAATTACAGTGGTTGGAGACCTGCAATCTGAGATCCTCTGTGATTCATCCATGCTACGCCTGAACGCTTGACTGGTATTCATGTCCTCTTGCAATAATCACCATACAGATGAAAAAGAAAAAAAAGACGTCCTATGTCTGTTCGTGCTGTTTCATTGCACTGTTTTGTTAGTTATTTCATATCGTGAATAACATCTGTGATCAGCTGCAACATTCTAAGAATGACAAACATTGGGTTTGAGGACATTTCCTAACGAAAGCCAGGGCCAGTTCCTTTGCACACTGTAAAAGTTACGTTTGCCTCTGTGACTGTTTAAACGCAGCTGTTTGAAATGGACTTTGCATTTCTGAGCCGGCTGCTCTCGTGCTTTTTCCCACGCAGAAGATGACACATTTTTCCACTGCAGTTTCGGTGGAGTTTGAAGGTAGCGCAACCGAAAGCATGTACATTAAGTGGCAGATTCAGCCTCCGGGAACCAAGCAGAAGGAGTTCAAATATACAGACACACTATTTGTAGTGATGCTCAACTAAAATACAGTTAGAAAACCGTTGTGAGACCATTTTCAATAACAATTTTCCACAAACATCAGCAACCATTTAGCCCAGATGGAGTGCATCCACGAGATATGCCGCCATTTGAGTGATGGACACATTTTGTTGTATCTTTAGAAGAGTTGAACTCCATCTTTAGTGACTATGAATCCTCAAGGTGAACAAAGGTAAAGGTGACTTAATCCTGTCTAATGTAGGAAATGTAGTTGTTTTGATATGCAAAAAAAGTATATTAAAGCATGTTGTCTAAAGACTAATGTCATGAATTCCACATTAGACTATCAACTGTGTATGATAGACTTAACCATTAAGACTACTGAGCTAACGTCCATCAAAGCAATAGCTGTATATAAGAAGTAGACTTGGCCATCGTGACCTCACCCATTGGTTTTGAAGCCTTGAGTTTCTTTTGGCCGCCGCCATCGTGGTTTGTGGCAACCAGAAGTGACACAAGAGGGCGGAGCTTTGTACAAGTCAACGCTATATATAATAAGACACTTTTCGGCCACCGAAATGTCCCAGTAATTCTGAAGAACTGAGAACACACTGTGAAAGGGTTGAAGTTGACGGACAAAAACACTGACTGGACAACGCCGTGGTTACAACATGTCAATCACATTCTAGCCCCGTCCTAAAGCTTATCCTGCTTTATGTTCTATTTGACTCTAAATAGACCATCATTTACGAAATGAACATCATGCTGTATTGAAGAAGACTTAAAACTTGAAATTGAGACATAAACTCATGTTTACAATGTTTACTGAGAAAATGAATGAAGTGAGGAGTCATGTATTTACAACCTGATTCGTCACCTCCTGATGGCCATTAGAAAGAATACAAGTTTAAGGCTCCTTAGCATTGGCTTTACTCTTCCCAGAGATTGATCCAAACTTCATTAATAAGCTAAAGGAAGCAAGTGTTACCGGTATATTTTACAAACATTTTGAATTTATGACTTGATGCTTTCAGTAATGTCACAAGGAATAAGAACATATTATAGGATAACGTATACATGGCAACAATGTAGAAGATTCTGAGGAGCTGAGCACGACTTCACGGTGGACTTGAGGCCTAACTGAAGCCTTATTGCCTTCTATTTGCAAAACATCTTGACATATGACGGGAGACATTTTGTTGAGATTGCTGCGCATTAAAACATCCTGGAATACATAACCAATAGAAACCAATCCACATGCTAATGTATGCCTCAATTTACAGTCTTTCATCTTAACAACAGCCCTTTCACCAACTACTATGCGAGTCACCAATTAACTGAAATAATGGCAAGCATCTTGACTGATTAACATGCCTCTAGGTGCATTCTCCGATTCCTATCAGATTTCTGATTTTTAAATTCCTTGTCTGTCACAAAATATCTGCGATTTACTTCAGTGTGGCGATCCTTTAGCCATGTAGCTCCGTGTTTCTTCAGCTCCATTCGCGTTGCTCATTAGGAGAGCAGGAGGCGAGTACAAAAATGTCAGTGTCTGCTCTGTGAAACAGTCATTCAGGCATTCTTTGATTCCTCATTGGACAAATTGATATGCGGCGAATAACACATTCGCCGAGCTTCCCGTCTCATTGTGCAGCTCAGCCATCTGTCTCTCAGCGGTGGGTCCTTGTTACCTGTTGTACTCTTTCTTACCCGGCTCATTCACCAGCCCATCTCGGTGCCAGCACTCCCTTTCACCGTCCCGCCCAGTGAGGAGTTCTCAAAGAAGGTTTCTCACAGAAAGAGGGATCCAAGTGTCTTGGACTTTAACAAAAAAAACAAAAAAGGGAGGGGGAGCATTTCTGTGCTGCTTGTTTTTAAGTATTACATATTAAAAAACGTTCGACCCCTCTCATTCCTGTGATGATCCGATCCGTATTAAGTTAAGTAAATGGATAACCTGAGTTCTTTAAATGTAAGCCACATCACGGCCAGAGCCTTCGGCGATGGGCGAGGTGGATTTTAAGAGCTATGGGGGGACAGATGCTTCTCCTTAGAGCACGGGAGCAGGGGTTCGCCCACGGGGGCCCCCGCCGCTCAGATGAGATGCTAGGTTTACGTCGCAGCGGATCTTAGAAGTCAGTTGGATGTCCAAACCCGTACCATATGGACTTGGTTTAGGAGCAGAGCGGCGGGCCTCGGGCCCTTTTCTGGCTACGCGCAGGGACCAGCAGTCATCGGTGGACCCCTGTGAGACGCTTTCCAATAGCTGCGGGGCGGCATAAAGCTTCAAAGATTACAGTCAAAAGTTTATGTTACGGGAGAAAAAAAACAAAAAAAAGCCTGGGCATTCCATAACGATGAAAGGACTCCCGAGAAAGGTGTTCTTTAAAATGCGACAAAACGTGAATGGAAGTTAATATTGAAGTTTCATTTGATGGCAGCTTGTCATTACTTGACAAAACTGTATATAGTGACTTATTAGTGTTTGAAGGTGGCTTTGTCCACTTCCTGTTCCTTAAATCAACATTTCTTTTTACTGAGAGCTGTTTTCCATTTCAGTAAAAAAAAAAAAGTCTTTAAGCAGCTGTTTGTGTGCGACGGTCCTTCTAATGACCCTTAGTTAACTTTGCACCTCATGCATCCATTATCATTGAATAACAGGAAGGTCATGTTCCTGTTCTTAAACTACCCAACCTTTTCGGACCGATGACCCTTCAGAATAAGGGGTCAGGGCCAATTATAAGCAAGCTGCTAATAGTGTTTTAGTGAGTCCAGATGCTGTTAACCTCCATTAGTTAAACTCACAGCACAGAGTTAATGACCACAACATACTGGAACAGAGTCGGTCAGTGAACACAAAGAAAAACACTGTCTGGCTGGAACCTTGCAATGTGTTTCACCGACAGCGTTTTCATTTGTTTCTTACATATTGACAAAAAGCAATGTTGCTCTTGCGGCTTTGTATTACATGGCATTTTATTAAATCAGAGTTTTTGTCCTTTTTTTGTTTTGGATGTGGCGTTTGGCGACCAGTTAACGGCTAACGGAACTGCCAGAACACACACTTCTGAGTACATCGCAGGATAAAACAGGCAATAAAATGTTCATTGACGGTTTTATACTGCCTCCTGACTTTTCACACAATAATCTTAAATATCCTCCTCTGGCCGATCGCGGGCACTAATCACAACCCAGCTGTTTGCATCGCCGATCCTCTCACAACTACTTCAGTGGCGGGGGGGGAATTTTGCAAAATGTTCTTGTTTTTGATGGTGTGTTTGGCAACCAGCTAACGGAACCACACACACACACACACACACACACACACACACACACACACACACACACAGCTGTGTGCATCGCCGATCCTCTCACAACTACTTCAGTGGCTCACCTTTCTTGTTTTTTCACCAGCTACCAGCTACCAGCTACCAGCTAACGGAACTACCAGTACACACACACACACACACACACATACACACACACGCACGCACACTGTTGAGTACATCGCCGCCACTCAGCCGCTGCTTAGAAAGCAGACAGCTGGGTGAATTTGACTTTGTTTTAGGCAAAAGTGTGCGACGTTTCGACAACCGCAAGCCGATTGTCTGCATACATCACTGCTTGTTTTGGGGTTTTAAGGAAGGTTATGTTCCTGTTTAAGTGGAGTCGCCCCCTGATGGCCATGATAAATAATACAAGTTTAAGACACTTCCGCATTGGCCAATTTGGGGTAGTATTCATTTGTGGTTGTTGCAGACACACCTGTATATCTTTTTAGTGTTTGTAGCGAACCTTTCCAAAGCTGACATTTTTATTTTATTAAAACAAAGTTTCAAAAGCAGATGAAGCCACCCTCTAAAAAGAACACGGCGTACCACCCATGTTTAACAGTGAGGTCCTCTCTATGAGCAGAATGGGTTGTTGGGTGCGAGAGCTCGGTGGGAGTATGTTTCACTCTGTCAAAACACCTTCTTTCCAGCTTATTGGAAAGAGAAATGGGAACACGGGACAGTTTGTCTCGTTCCTGTCTAAACAAACATTACTTCTTCAAGTTTGTATATTTTAAAATTTAGAAGGCAACACTGCTGCAGACACATTAATTATGGGCCGCGCAGTCGACATTTTCATCATCATTTGGAACGAAGAGACACATTTCACATCGAGACATTGAGTTGTGTAATAACTCCTGCAGAAAGTCTGGATATAGTCAAAACCCGACTGAGAGATGTGCTCAGGGAGCAGAGTTTATACATTCTCTCATTGCATAATCTACAAATCTCTGGTGGTTTAATACAAAACAAGATTAAACTCAAAACACTCATTGTGTTTTTGCCATGCAAGAGATGCGTTTCTTGCTGCAGAGCTGCTTCTCAGGTTTTGTGTTTTAGCGGTTAGTCCATGAACAATTTACATGCTCTTTTGTTTGTTTACTGTGGTTTGCTGGTCATAAAAATAAAGTCAGCTGAAGGAATCTCTCCTGCTCGGGTCCCCCCCCCCCCCCCACACACACACACTCCCCCACCCCCACACCCTGTCTCTCTCTCGGCCGGCTGTCAAACCCTCCGAGCCATTTGTACCATCCCACCTCTCGGCCAGCGCCGGAATTAATTGCTGACAAAAAAAGAAAAAGAAAAGTGCCTAGCAACTCCCTTGCTGTGCAGCGAAAAACACATCAACAGGTTGTCACTTGTGATATCAGGCTTGGCGGGTTAAATCCACTGAATTATAAGAGCTGACACCGGATGATACACTGCGAGAGGAATTTAAATGACATCACTGAGTGTGCCAGAGGTGAAGCGTCGACAGCAACGGGAAGAGATAATATACAGTTTGGCCGATGAGACTCCAGGCATCATAGCGATAATCCATGTGATTACCATTTCCTTTCACTGTTGACAAGACACGTCTGGTGCAAAATGCTACATTCACGGGAGTCATAATAATTGCCGCTTTTTGACTCGTCATGTCAACGTCATGAACTTTATATAAGAACTTTATATAAAAATTGGACGCAGTCACCGGGACGTCCCCTTTTGGTTTGTGGACTTCCCTTCCGAAGCCTTGAGTTTTGATTACAGCGGTCCCCATCTTGACTTTTTGAAACCAGTGAACAAAACAGATATATATATTTGGGTTGCAAAGGAGTGACGTGGAGATGCCGATATGGTGGTATCCCCGCCTAAAGCATCCTCCTCTTTAAGGTCTATTTGACTCTAAATGGACCATGATTTACTAATTGAACATCATGCGGTATTGAAGAAGACTTGAAACTAGAGATCAAAACCATAAAGTCATATTCACAATGTTTACTGAGATAACATATCAAGTGAAAATAGTCATTTTCTCATAGACAACCTGAATTATTTTTTTAGACAAGTGGAGACGCCCCTTGATGGCGATGAGAAAGAATGCAAGTTTAAGTTACTTCCACATTGGCTTTCCTCCAACTGCATCCAAGAGGTATAGGAATTATTTTTTCCATCCAAATACAGAGATAATGTGCACCCAAACATCAAGATTATTTCACTTAAATGAGAAGTATGTAAATGCAAGAGGAGATAGGTGCTCAGTGTTTCCTAAAACGTCCCCCAGCAGCCTCTAAGCCTATAGCAGCATATCTAGGGGCTGGACCAGGTGAACCTGATTCAGCCCGAACTAAAAAAAATCTTAAAGAAAAGTCTTAAGTCTTCTCTTAAAAGAGATGACTGTGCCTTGTTAGATTGTACTAGTTCATTTTGATTCTCAAGTCTTATGCTTTAAATTAATACATATAGAAAGATATTATAAATAGGAAATATTAGGGAGAATATTATTATGATTGTATTATGAAGCATAAGGGAAAGACTGTTTTCTCTATTAAATGATTAATGTAAATGGCAAGAGATAATGTGTATATGCATGTCGCATGAGAATGAATGTTAGTTTAGTATTTCGGAAATGTCGAAGCCGGTTAAAGCCCGTGACGTTACTTTTATCTGGAAAGTAACATACTAGACTTTTATTGTGAAGGAACTTTAAAACTAATCTTTGAGTATAGTTGACTGTAAAGGGCCGGTCTCTTGTTCCGGTCCCTTTGTCGCGCAGACCTGCTCGCCGGTGTTTACAGCGGAAGGAGACTGTCGGACTGCCAGGTCGGACGGAGCCGTGATCGTGAACCTTGTTTGTTTGTTTATACTTCTTGCCATTAAATATTGTTAAACTTAATTCACCGCATCTGGATCCTGATTTCCATCATCTGCGAAGTGCCCAGTATCAGAACCCTTTATAGCCTCCTTTCTTTATCTGTACTCAGCACTGCTCATGCTACTAGAAAGAGATAGATAGATAGATAGATAGATAGATAGATAGATAGATCGATGGATAGATAGATAGTTCTAGATACATATGACTTTTAAATCGTTAAAAGCCTTCAGCATTGACCACCTCATCAATATGCCGTGTCACATGTAGTCTGCCGAGTTCACAGAATTGCTCACAACAGGAAATTGAAAACGTACTCACACGAGTCGGAGCGGCGGAAATTAAAATCGCGTTTCTGAGGCCGGATTCAAAACCTGACGGAGGAACGCTTATGAAATGCAGCTGGCAAACAGGCCCTGCAGCAAAATATGTTCGAAATGGACCACGACGACACTCTCAGTGACCGTTTTCTTTTTTTTATACCCACATTCTTGTTTCTCATAACGCTCTGTTTTTCTTGACGATACAGTGCGTGGGCCAAATAGTTCTGCAGTTTTCCTGACTTCCTCGTCGGTGCTGATCTCTTTTGGACAGAGTGTACCACATTTGCAGATGCATAAAGAAATGGTCACTGACTCTCTCTTCAAACTTTCTTTGTTCTGAACTCAGCTCTGAAGGAATCCCTTCAGTGATATTGTGCCTCTGATTTTCCCTCAGAAGACAACATGCGTGTCATGACAGTCTTTCTTTATCTTCCCATCTCTTGCTGGTCCTATCTTCCACTTGTGGAAAAGAATGTCTGCTGCTGTGTCGGGGTGTGCAGGCGGCGGCTGATTGAGCGAGCAAACAAGCAGAAAAATGAGCGGACATGAAACAGAGACGACTTCAAACCGACCGCCGTGTCTCAGGTTGTTCACAAACGAAAAGTCAGCAAAATGGGGCATCAAAAACATATTTTCTAGGAAATTTAAACAACCTATGAGAACATGAAAAGAATTCTTGATCATGTCCGAGTAACCTTATACTCGTTTTACATCGCTAGCTGCAATCTAAAGTAGCTGGCTCGATGACAAACGGGCACAAAAACGGTTGTTCATCTCCGCCATCCTGTCGAGTTGCAGTTGACATCCATGTCTGTCCAAAATTTCATATTGTCATCATCCTATATCAAAATGTTTGTGTGATTAGCATAATTGGCATATGAATTATTGACTATTATGGCCTTGGCTCACATGTCTTTGTGAGGTCACAGTTACCTTTGAACACCAAAACCTAATCATTTTACCCAGGAGTGGAAATTCACAAGCATTGGACCCGACACACGTGCAGATGGACGGACGGGGGGACGGATAACCTCAAAAACATATCGCAATGCTAGGCAACATCTTTTTTTAAATACTACCACCTCTCATATCGGCATAATTTCAGAATCTCAATGTCGAGCACACAGTTAACAAAGTTGCAATCTTGCATAAAGCGCGTGTACGTAAAGCACACCAAAACGTGCCCAAGCAAAGTTGAGAGCGGACAGAAACAGCTCTTGGAATGACTGAGGACCTTTTGGACAAATACGATCTTGGATTTGTGCCAATAATTGGCTGTTTTGCAACGCGCTTTAGAATCTGTTTTGAATATCGACCTCGAATGACATTTTGCTTTCAATGTTTCAGCTCGTCTCTCAGAAGTCAAGTCCAAGTCATGTTTCAAGTCTTCGTTCGCATATCATTAGTCTGATATTAAACTCACAAGTCACATGAGGCGATTGCATAAACCTGGTTGCAAAAGAGTATTGTTACAACTTCATGCAAGTCATTTCCCCCGAAGCTTCTCATTTAACGAGAGGGGATTTGAAACATGTCTCCACTTTTATCTCCAGCAGCTGCCATGATTCCCACATTATTTCCTGGACATTTAATCATCAGAAAAAAAGTGTGAAGACTGAATCAATGCGAAATATCTAAACAAGCGCATGTCTCATGGCGGTCGATGGCCTCTGGACCCCCGAGGGCCTTGGTTGATCCATCGCCGCCCTAATTGCGAGTTCATTAAAGTACTTCAGCAGCTTGAAGGCCTGAATGTAGCTCTGAAGGTTCCAGGTAGCACCCCGGGGAGAAGGACTACGCTAGTCTAGGGTATCACTGGGGGAAGATTTCTATCTATAGCTCCATTCATGGGCAAATGTTTTTGTCCATTTGGTGGAGGATGGCTCTCTCAGTGGGCTGAACCAGGAGATAAGAGAGAAGACTCAGGGCAGGAGACATACTAATGGGGTGGGGGTGCTGGTCAAACCACTAGCAGCTGGCCATTTGTAAAAACACTACAAAGGGAAAACATGATATTCCCAACAAGCTGAGGCCATCATCGGGATCAGATTCACAATTTTGACTTTCTTTGCATTGTTTTTTAAATTATGGCTTTGGGTTGCATGGAACAGCGCGGCGCTGTTGTGAGTTTGAGCTGAAATTACAGGTTTCCCCAAAAGCTTTTTCAGTCGCAACCCCTTCTTTGTCTTTATTTGGAAAAGATGGAGTCAAATGATTTCCTACCACGGAAAAGACCGCACCACTCACAGTTTTACTTTTTTGACGGATTTTTACAGGGAGGAGAGAAAGTCTCCGGTGGACCAACCGGGGGATAGTTTTAACGTTTCCATCGGGAAAAACATGCAGCAGCTTTCAGGAACGACGAATGAAGAAAAAAACACACCCAAAACAAATACAGCAATCGGAGCATGCCGCAAATGGAAGAAAGGAAAAAAGTGGTTTGAAACTACAAAAACAAATACATAACAGCAACCAGGCTACAATTACAGAGATGATGCAAAGTCTGAATTCTCCAGGCCTCTGGGGGAGTACCGAGTGCAACATTAAAAGAGGCAAAATTATAGAGGCGACAGGAAAAGCCCTTTAGCCATTGTATCCAACAGTATAATATGGGAGCACTTTGCTATTGTAAAAAATAATATCTATATTTTATGAATATAATATATATTATCCATCCTGGGCGCCTGTAGAAACATGGCGGCTGGCTCTATAAAGAGGATCGGCTCGGTATGTAGATATAAACAGTTAATTCTTAGGTAACAAAACCCACAAATCCTTTTTAAGGGATTATACACGAAAGAAAACATACTTATTAATATCATTCTCCAAAGAAATGTGTATTTTAACAGAAGCCTAGTGCATCCACATGTTGTTGCGTTTCCTGCTGTCACTGCAGTGAACAACTGTAAAGGTCCAAAAAGCACTCAGATAAGCAAATGCTTCCTTCAATATAAAATTGTAATTATTTCTAGCCAAATCTATTTAGAAAAACGAAAACAAATGATCATGAATAACCAAATGAAATATTTATTTTAAATCCAAACCATAAATGTTGAGTTCAATTAATGTGGATACACAGTGAAAACTAGCAATATTGACAAACAATTGCACACATAATTACTTTACTTGATCTGCCTAAGTACCATGTGACTCTGATTCTCCAACACAAGCAGAGATTGGCCCCTTCTACTTGCTAATTGTACATTTGTAATTGATTCGTTCTCCAAATGATAAATAATCATGAACTTATAATAAAAATATTGATTAGGGTAATATTTAGTGAGGAAAAAAAATCTAATACGCACACACACAGACCCACATTCTCATGGACCAATCCAAAGCCGTCTGCGGTCTGCGAGAGAAGTACTGTCCATAAACTGTTTGGGTTTGTCTTGGCGAGGGTGTGTAACTGTCTCTCCCTTCAGAATCCGTGTGCAGTGTGTAACAGTCGTTTCGATGTTTCCCCTCTCCGTCAGTGGAGAGGAGATTGGAACAGAGAGCCGTGTGCCAGTCAGACTGATGCCGTTTCTCAATTCCAAGTACACTGAGTACAGACTTGTCTTCTTTTGGAGTCTGGTCTTGGGAGTCCAGACTCCGAAGGACGGGAGGACGGGAGGACGGTCTTTCTGCGATTGGAACAGCAGCTGACTTGATGACATTACCACATCAGCTGTTCTTGCTCCTGAGTTTACTCCGATTATTCACTGTAAATTATTTTTTACAGTAAAAAAAATATGACAACTGCTTTTTTCATTATTCTTTAAATATAATTATTTTATTTTGAATTGTGTGTGTGTATAAATATATATATATATATATGTATATATATACATACACACACAATTAAAAATAAAATAATCATACACACATAATTGTATTAATATTGTGTACAAAAGAAAAACATTTATATATATTGTCTATATAATAAATATGTTATATACATACATATATATTTATATCTATATTTGTATGTATATATAGTTATATTACACATGTAATTGCAAACAATTCAGTCAAAATTAAAAAGACACCATGAGTTCAACGTTAAAGTTTAATTAAAATATTAAGTTATGAATCTTAACCCTCAGTCAAACTGATGTAATGTCATCTGTGAATAAATAATAAACTCTTTGTGCTCGTTAGATCCTCCAAAACCCAATTATTATTTCTGTGTAACCGCTACGGAGACGTCAGAGCCAGCGGAGCATTTTAAAAAGTCCTGCTGAGATCAGGCTTCTCTCGGCGGCCACACAGCGCTGACCGCCCGGCGCTGCAGAGCTCATTGAGCGAGCAGAACCTCAAATCTACGGCGCAGATCTTTATGAGGCTGAATCATAACAAACCGACCACAGATTTGATTTTTAAACTACTAACTTCTCGCCTGAAAACAACGTAAAATTACATTCCGTGACTAAACAACAGTAGTATTCATAAAAAGTCAACTGTCAGTAGTTTATTTTCTCCTCCGGCATTGTTTCTGGTTGCTGGTGAAATGGATTCTGGGATATCGGCTGGCCAGAGTACGCACAAGTCTACTCTGATGCATCCTCCGGAAAGGATGGGAGGATCAAGTCACATCCGGGCATTTTGACCGTGCTTTGCGAGAAGCGAACTTTGAATTGAAACATGTACTGGGGCTGAGACTGATGACGTTTCACGAGTTACGAGGACACAAGTACAGAAAAGTATGGACAAGAACGCTGATTGAGAAACGCCGTGAGGTTCTAACGACTACTTCCTGTGGCACGGCGCAAAGTGGCGGGATTGGTCCTCCGCTCCGCTCTCCGTCATGAGAATATGTTTGCGGTGCATCAGGCTTCGACTTGAGGCTGGTGCTGATCGGCCCTCTGTTTTCACTTAAATCTCCTCTGTTGTGCGTGCGGGTTTCCGCCTCTTCCCGGCCTGCTAGCTTCCTGTCTTTCAATGCCTTTCTGAAATGACTGGAATAATTCCATAGGCTAACATGAATTCGTTGGATTTGAAGCTGCGGTTGATTAGCGGTTTATTGTTTCTTTGACCAGTGCTCTTTTTTGGGGAAATCTGACCACAGCAAGGTGTATATACAAAGAAAAACTATTTGTCAAAGAACCCAAGAGGAATCTAAACCTAGGTTGTTGAAAAATAATATTTTGTGGGTACACGCCCATCTGGGTTTCTAACTAGCAGTTCATGGCAAATGTCGCGATCCAAAAAGTGTCAGCGCTAAAACCAACAAAGCTTTTATGCAGAGGACTCACATATATGTCACACTTTACTGAACTCTTTGTTCCACCTGCATTATACCATGGTCTGGTGGGGAATACTCAATTATGATTGGCTGCAGGGTGTCCATTGATTAGATATAGTAGTCTCTTAGCTAGTGTTAAGCTAATAAAGATGTTGGCTGATAGCGAGCTAGTCTTGTTGTTAAGCATTCAATATTGCTAGCATAACCATTCATAAACTGACAACAGGGCCGACCATGCAAGGTGCCACCTGCCCATCAGGACTCATTTAAAACATTCCCGAAACATTCACACAATGTATGCACAGCCTTCTGGAGGAATTTGGGGTTAATTGTCTGGTCCAAGGACAGCTGGACATGTGCTGGAGGCGGCAGGGTGACCTACCTCTGAGCCACAGTTGTTGTTAATTTTTAATATTGCGAGCATAATGTTAGCTGCTTGCTAGCATCATGCTAATGTTAGCTGCGTGCTATCATCTCGCTCATCAAGATTTCGCGAAAATGACAGGGCTGGATAGCTAGCTTGCTTTGTCTTTTTATTGAACATACTGTAAAATCATATTTACCGCTTTGTTAACCGTACACAATGTTATTGCCTTTGAATCATACTCGCGTCACAAGTTATGCTCATCAAGATTTTGTGGAAATATTCATTTACATTTTGGGGACAATCAGTACACCTACAACAGGGCTCTCAAGTTTTGAAGACAGGCAAGCGTGAGATTTCCATCAGCAGCCGATACAGCTGACCGTTGCGCGCGCCGAAAAGAGTTGTTGACGGGGGGGGGGGTGCTAGTGACTATTTTTTTGCTCCATCCCAATGCGCGCAGACCGGCATCGGAGCTCTGCAGCGGAACAATCGATCGGCGTATGAGCACCCCTGCATTCAAGCATTAAATAGCCGAGAGGTTTTTTCAGCGTGAGGAATTCGATGTGTGGCGGGAGTGCGTGAGATAAGACCGAAATGCGTGAGTCTCACGCTCAATGCGTGAGACTTGAGAGCCCTGCCTACAACATCCCTGTCCCAGAACCTCACATTGGATCAGGAAAAACTCCCAAGAAATAGAAAAAACATTGTCAGGGGAAGGGAAGTGGTATTAGCAAACCCTCAGGGTTACCAGGGAGTAAATGCATTGTGATCAGCTTTTTGGTTGCCAAGTGCATGAAAACATAAATTATTGTGCCCGCATTGTATAAGTGGGATAACTTCCTTCGAGGTGTCCATTATCATTATCAGTCTCCATGCAGACTGTATGTCATCCATTAATTCATGGTAATGGACACCTCATCAGGCATCAGCCCTTAAATAATAGACAAGTCTCGTAGTATACACATTTTTATTTTATTTTATTTGAACCTAACCCACTCTAAATCTTTCCATACTTGCATCAGGCTTCAAAGCGCATTTCTGACCAACCATCAACATCCTAACTATATTTAAATGGGGAAAACTCCTCAACTATTTCTCCACCTAATAATCTGCCGCCATATGGAAACTGTTGTCATAATTTGCTGTTTGCCCTCAGACACCCCTTCCTCCTTCATCATTACCCGTGTGCAACAACACAACTTTCGGATTTTGTGCGCATGAAAGAGAGTCCAAGAGCTAATGCTCCCCCCGAAACACCCTCTTTGGAACAACACGAGTAAGTGTTTGTAGCCAAAACGCACCTGGTTCCAAACTATCTGCGGTGCTGTTCGCCCTCGCCCACGTCCAGGGTGACCATCAGCAAATTGGGTATCTTTTACAGTACGTGTTTTCCAGTTTAGAGTGCACAAACAAAGGGCTTTATGGGGATCTGGAGGGCTGCTACGTCTCGTCAGTGTTGCATTCAAGGTGCTTGAAGAGAGGTAGTTTGCTTTGGCTGCCGTTGAGCGGAGCTCAGTCAAGCAGGGATTTGAAAGGAGATCAGAAGGTTCTCACATTGTGGTGGCTTTGTTTGATTAGACTTAATTCCTCTGAGTGCCACTGACACGCTTCCCTTTGTTGATCAGTCGGGAGTGACAAAGAGCACACAAAAGCCGCCGGTTAGATAGTATAGCGAGTGCTGAGTGAAGGCATTTACACCATTTGAATCTGCATTGTCCCAGCTCCAACCTGAGGCTTCGCTAAAATACACATGTTTCAAATTATCACCAGCTTCTGAATGAAAAACCAACACACACACACACGCACACAAACATTCCCACAAGAATGAAAAGCTAAATAAAGCAACAAAAGGTGTTATCTAAAAGGGGCTAAGATTATGCAAGCAAAGGGGTTAGAAAGTGTAATGGGGCTCTGTGGCCTTTGCTCTTCTCCTTGAGGGTTTTGTTTGTTTAACAGCGTTAGATCCTCGGAGGCTCTTGGAGGTGCTAAAGAGGGAGGAGGGTGGGTGTCTTCCTAAAAACCCAAAGGAGTTTTTTTGTTTTTGACAACGTAGGTTGGTTGAAGTTAAAGTGTTGTTCATTGTTGAAACAATCGATGGAAAATCAAATCATGGACAATAGGTTCATCCTTTAAGTAATTTATCACACAAAAACATGTCAATTATCAATCGTCTCTAATTTCTGTTTTATATCACTATGAAATTGCATGTTGTTGGGTTTTGGACAAATAATATAATCAATAAAAGAAAAGTTATTGGTTAATTAGCAAAAAACAACCAAATAACAAGTAGAAGAAAAAAGGAAGAATATTATAAAGATATAAAGAAAAATAAGTAAATATATAATAATAATATAAAATATCCATGTTTGACTAAAATACAATTATTCTTCAGCTGTAAATGCGTCGGAAGTTTGTGCAGCGTAACATCTTCACCATGCAGTGAAAACAATCACAACATAAGCATCTTACGAGGAAGGGGAACAGATTTACGATGCCAAACTGAGGACCAGTTCTGTCATACTCTGTTCCACCGCTTCACCGTCTCATGAAGGGAGCCCAACACTGAGATGAGTTTTGCAGGAGCCAAATGGCGGCTGCACACCTCATCTCTCTGCAAAGGCAGTCTGCCTCCACCTTACGATCAGCGTAGAGGGGGGAAACTGAGCGCAGCTGAGAGCGACCAGCTGGCCTTCTCGCATACACAGAGTGAGATTACATTTAAAAAGGCCCTTCTAGGATTGTCTCGGATCTATTAAAACGAAGACACGCTAGATTAGAGAGAAACATTGTCCTCGTTACTTAGGTTTAGCATCATTTGTCGCTAAATAGCCCGGATCCAGTCCCACACTTCCAGTCCCACAAGATGTATGAGTGACTCCGGAAGTGTATTCCTCCATAAGTAGCAGGTGACGAAAGGATTCAAACAAGTTGATTAGATTTGCAGCAAATAATCATTCTCATCAACTACGATTAATCTGATTAAAAAAGGTTGGCCTAATCGTTAGGTCTATATACTGTCAAAATGTTTTTGAAAAAGTACCCCTCTTTCAAAGTTCTGTCCGACGGACCGTCCAATAAAGAGGAAAGATAATCAAACAAGCATCCCATATGAGAAAGAATTTGCAGAGGGTTTTTATGGGGTCAGATATTTTGAAATGCATTTGGATTGGATGAATATGGGCTTAGTTTAAAGGACAATTTAGGAAAATTATTCTACAAATATCATCAAACAAAGTAGAAAGTGTGTTTTTACAATACATTTAATCCTGTTTTGCCATCCAGGCTGAACATTTGTTTTGACTACAGCCCGGCTGATTAGTGTGCACTCAGTTTTCTCAAAAGGGTCTTTTTCTTCTCTGGCTTGTTAACCACTACCAAGCATACACTGCTTGTTCACGCCCACTAAAGAAGTACTAATGTCAAGATTAAACATTGTGGTTCCCCCCACCGAAAGAAAAAACGAGGCCACAGCACGTACACAGTCAAACACAGAGACACACACACACACACACACATACATACACACACAAACAAACATCAAACAGTCCAGCCTGCTGAACCTGCGCTATAATGCTCTGCAATTAGTTTGTGTTTCGTTTGATGATGATCTCCTTGGCCACGGGGCTCTTTCGCCTACGTGATGAATTTGTCCCGCTAACCTCATCATACTATCCAAAACCTCCAGCTGCAGCTCGAACCGCCTTCGCACCACAAACTCTGATCACCTGGCACAGAAAAGAAAAAAACATTATGCTAGTTCTGTATTCAAATCTACTGCAAATTTAGAGGGGGACAAACACCCATCAGAGCATGGACAGAGCACTCTTTGGTGTGGACGAAGTAGGCAGCTAGCTAGCTCACCAATGCCACTATGCTTTCATACTACACAGAATAAAGCTATCACTCATCAGCCGATAGCTTTGTGCTTTCCTGTGCTGTGATGACAGTCAGTGCGTTTACATGATGGTATAATTCGAATCTTGCTTTAGTCGGACTATGCTATCTTTTGGGGGATCTGCTGTTATCCCAATATACATCGCAGTGAGTAATTCGAATCATTGGCCAAAAGCATGTCATATCCGATACGATAGGCGGCGCTGTTTTCATTACAACTCGTGGTGATACAGCCATTTCCGCTTGACCTCTTCACCACCACCAACAACAACATTTCGAGAAAGATGGCGAACAGAGAGCAAGGCGGCTACATCCTCTACTATTCTTCCATGGTGTTAATAGGAGTACAGCGAATGCAAATGGCGCTATTGGCTGAGTTGATAACGGAGAGAAGACGCCGTCGCAAGGTACACGGAGAATTTAATTTATCGCTCTTTCGACTTCCGGGTCACGACATGGGAGGGAGGGAGGAGGGCGGCGGGATCTCGAGCATGCGCAAAGACGCAAAGTCCAGTTCCTAATCGAATTCACCGTTACATGCCGCGAGAGTCGAATTATCAACTGGATCAGACCGAGCTATCCAGGGGTGTTAATCGGATCGAAGTCGGACCGCACATAGTCCGACAAAGGTGTTTACATGAAACGGATAATTCGATTTCAGTCCGACTAAGCCAATAATTCGATTGCATGTAAACACACTGAGTGTGTCAATGAAACGATACGTTGTTTCATTTTACTTATTTAGCGGCTGGCTAGTAAGCTAGCTAGCTTTTATTTTCTATTTTCACTTTCATGCTAAACCGGTTATAGAAATTGAGCTCACATGGGAGAAGTGTGCCTCTGCCTGAGGTTAAGGCAACACACCTACTCAATTAGGTGTCATAAGATATCATGGTTTGAGTTAAAATAAAACCCTTTCTGACCAAACGAGCCATGAAGGCAAACTTCTTCCGTCAGCAAAATGAGCAAAGCTGTCGAGGCAATCGTTGCACAGGAGGTGGACTAGATAGAACATGTGTATTAGCCCCATTAGCTGTTAGCTAACTCAATTCGCTAAGAGAGCTAGTTAGCTGTTAGCTGTTAGCTAACTAGCTCTCCTCCCACCGACACAGAGACGTGCTCAAATGATAGTCAGCGCTTCAGTTTGTCATTTGCTAAGCACTTTGTTCGTACACACATGAACGAATACACAATTTCCTGGTCGAGATGATATTTCCATGATGAATGTTCCACAATACAGTAGTGTGAGAAGAATCTGGAGTGCCTGGAGTTTTATTCCAGCTTTTGGGACCCTTGTTTGGAGCATAACACCTCTATCTCTCACCCCAATTCCACTCGATTTCTCTAAACCTGTCAAATAAAATAGTAAATAAATCTTTAAAAAATTAAATAATAATGTAACCAGAATCTATTGCCTTTATTTGAGTTTAACAAAAACAATGTTGTTGGAGTTATCTCTCTTGCTCTTTAAAATGCGTTTGATTCATGGAGAAAGGACAGATTTACTGTGCCAGCTTCTGTGGTTTGGAAGCATGATACACATAAAACAAAAGGATCTCCAATAGGCGTTAACACCAAAAAAAGCTCAACACAAGACCAAAATTATGGTGCGGCTGACAGCAAATTTACAGAGAAATCTTACAGAGATCTTCAATTATGTTGTTTTCATTCTTTTTTTTAGTATATAACCAAAAAAGCATAAAATAGACACAAAAGGGTAAACACTGACTTTTGCATGTTTCTTTGAGTTCCTTTACCCACATTTCCCTAAACACAAAAAACAAAATTCGGAAGCAGATTGCTCATATCAGATCCACTTCACGGAAACAAAGCCACCTGTCCAAGAGGCCCCCGCAGGGTGAGAGAGGCTGAAGGCCAAATCACCGGCAAAATGTCAGATTCTTTGATTAGCATTCCTGCCCCGGGGCTCATTTAGCGGCTCTGTCAACAGGTGGATGCGCGGAGACAGGCGGCTCACGGGCGGCTCACGGGCAGAGTTCTGACTTCGTCCTTCATCGCTGCTAATAATGAAACAGGTGAAAGAGGGAGCTGAACCTGAGAGTGCCTTGGTTTTTTTAATAAAAAAAGACAGAAATTGTCTATGAGTCAACAACAAAATAAAAGTGTAACTGGTGGTGTGGATCTGGAGCCGTTTCTTTGGCAAGGTTTTTAAATTTTTTCTTAAAGGGAGATTTTTTTCTTTTCTCCTTTCCAAGGACCCTGGGTTAGAAAATCTTGTGAAAGCAACAGCTGTTGTTTCCTTTCCTCCAGACAAAAGGCCAAGGACCCATTGGAAGCTGATACTCCATTCAGGGGCGGTTGTAAAAGGAACCCAGCCTGCCGAGGAATGAGTCCGTTTTTCTCTAAGCCACGACAATTTGTCCCTCCGGGCAAAATATAGTCCCAACGAGAGGAGAATATCGAATGGCATCTAATTTTTTTTTTCAACTAAGAAGCAAAGAGAGAGGGCGAGGGGAGGGAAACTATTTTCAGACACGGGATGATTAATGTATTATGCTCGGCTGCCAGTGGGGAGATGCCAAACAAATGAGTAAAGTAAAGTGAGAGACACAAACAACAAGACTTTCTGAACTTCATGCTCGCGCACACAGCTAATAATTTTATAGAGAGTGGGAGGAGTTATATATATATCAATGCCATTTTAATTTTTCTGAATTTTGCTTTTGTAAATCTTGAAGAGTTTGCCTCGCAAATCAAACTCTAAGCCCACGTCTTGAACCGTTAATGCCCATTGAGCAATACGTTGTCACGTACAGCTGCCCCGCCTTCACACACTGAATGTTCACTTCCAATATCTTGCCTCGCAGCATGAACAATGTCATCCCTTCAGAGAGAAGTTTGTGACTCAACTAAAGTTCACGTCGGACCACGGCAGCTAAATTCATTTCTGTCGGGGCCGACCACAAACGCAAAACAAGGGTTTTGCAATTGGTGCGTTTGTGAACCACGAGACCCCTGGGAGGGCCTGATTGTATTTGAGTCTGCGCCTGTGGGAGTGAATACCAGAGATCTTTCTCTTCCAAATATAAGATTGGAGGTCAGAAATATTTATGTTTCTCTGGAGAACCTCAGGGACATCTTATCATCTTATCGGAAACACCAGCTTCGGAGTTCACAAAATAAAAACATGAGTGCCACGGCATGGCTGCAGCAGCGGACACAGTCAAATACACAATATGTCTTGAACTTCTCTCTGATTGTGCACTTTCCTTTTTTTCATGCTATTAGAGTTGGCATTCTATGTTAAAGCATGATTGTTGATCTGTTGGATCAGAATTATGAGAATTTTGAAGTTTATTCTTTTAAGTACTGTGACCACCATGACCAAGGACATTGAGTTGTGTTGCAAAATAATTGGTTTGGCTGTGATCCATCCACGAGCAACAATGTTTAACAATGTTCAATATCATCGACTATGAACTTATAATTCTCCAAAAAGCAATATGATACTATGAAGGAGTTGTAACAGTGCATTTGTAAGTATGCTCATTCTGACTCGAAGATGTAGAAGGCAAATGCATAATATTGTGTTCAGCAAGAAAACTCAACTTGATGCAAAAACGTGTTTTGAGAAAGGACATTTGCCTTGGGCCTCTTTGAACACAACAAGGCAAAGGTTTTGCTCATGCTGAATCTGGAATTGGGCGCCTTCTACCATCATAACTCGTCCTGATCATCCACAAAATGACTATTAATAGTAAAATGAATATTAAAGCAGAAAGTAACAACCCAGTCATTACTTGAAAATGACTGGGTCAAAAATAACGTTTTTGGCTGAAGACAAGTTCTGTTATGCTAAATAGCCTTTAACAGGCCGCTGAGGCTGGTAGAGGTGTGTTCAGCTCCACAGCTAGCTGTGTGCGCACAGTCTGCGCACTACGATGCAGTTCAAATCGTAATGCACTCTCACGGCTCCTGTCAATCTTATGGCGTGGTGGCTAGCTAACATTAAGTTAGCTAATGTTAGTCAACTAGTGCTGCAATTATTATAGCTACGATGACTCAAATCAACAACATCTCTCAACAGTCAACACTTCCTCAGCTCACTAACTCGCTAGCAGTCTGTCTACTACACAAATTTTCTCATTTGATTTATGATAGCTAGCGAATGTTAGCCTACCATACACCATGTATAGCTAACTTAGAAGATCAGACACCTGTCTCCCCCTACTCCACCAGAGATATACTCCATATTTTGCAAAATATAGTGAGGTAAAAGTGAAAGTCAACAGAATTATAAATAATAAAGTAAAGTACAGATATCCCCAAAAACGACTTAGGTGCTATGTTATTTTGATATACGGTTCTATCAGGGAAACCAAAAAGGGTTCTTTTTTGAAAGAACAAGCCAAACATAAACTATACAGTTCTAGTGAACACCTTCAGGTACATAGCCACTGTCATTACATGCCTCAACATCCCTCCTTCATTCTCCTCTGTCCCACTCTTGCTGACACGAACACTCCCACACCATCATTTTGGCCTGTTCACCTTCACTCCTGTTCCTGCCACTCCTGCAGTATCCCACCCCAAATAAAAACACACCCACATAGTCTCTATTTCTTTCTCCAGATATTACCAACTCCCTATCCAACGCTCCACCTTCCTCTGCTCTCCCTGCAGTGTCTTTAACATGTGATATGAGCAGTCCAGGAAGGGACTCGCTCGGCTTTCCATTTTTACTCGAGAGCTGCTAAACTGGATTTCCATGTAATATGGTCTAGGAAAACAGCAGTTATAGATTTTTTGCCTATATTTCATTTAGCAATCATTATTTTCATTATTATCTTCTTTCTCTTTGCATATTCAAATGTGGGGGAATGAGAGCACCCATTCTTGTTTGTATCCCCCCTCTCTCATGTTAAGATGTCCTTGTTTTAACATCACCTCCCTGTGAGAAGTACACTTCAAATGTTTCTCGCAAACATGCTATATCAAACTGCATGTCCGTCAGGGGAGTCTGTCCACCCCCACTCAAGCTACCACAGAGGAGAAATGTCAGAAGAGTTTGTGGGTTCAATCTGTCATCCAAAAACTATTCCGTTTTAGTCTGTCATTTTAGTTTGTCATACATTTATATCTGAAAACCCTTCCTGCGAAGCACAAAAGAGGGCTTTACTAATGACGACTGAATCACCAGCCTTGATCCTCAGCTGCTTTCGTAAAACTGGACCATTGTGCTCCTTTTGCAGGCCCGGTGGGATTATTCAGTACGTGTTGTAGCTCATGTCGGCCCAGTTTATTACAGATTCATCATGTTTGGCGCCTTTGCGCTTCTACATTAAAATCCCTTCATTACATAGTAAAAGTGTTTTAAGGATAAGTTGTTCTTTAAGAATAAAGATTTGGATGAAAGGTGGTTTATGTTTCGTAATTGCTGTCAAAAAGAACCGATGTGAGTATTGATAAGGAACCGAACCAATAAGCAGCATCCATAATAGTATACTAGTATTGATAAAAAAATTGCGACATTAATTAAGTGGTATTACATGCAAAAAGACTAAACTTTTGCTTCCGCTAAGGATTGCTTACAAATGCCCACGGGGAGCACAACAGGCTGAGAAGAGGTTTCGGTGTGGGCTTATGGGAATCGTTTGCTAATCTACTCAGCATACAAATGAATTGTAGTCACTGCGGTGTGAGGCCCAGATGAGGACTGAGATTTAAAGAGTAAACTCGCCGGAACCATTTGAAGGCTCCTGTTTGTGGGGGTGACAACGTCACAACAATTTGACCTACAGACCTCGACAGAGGCCGTCACGCGCCGTGCCGCCTCCCTCCTGAAAAGAGACAGGAGCATAAAGAGGAAATGAATGTGTGAAGGATGAATGGTGGTCCTGGGGTCAGCAATGGAGTGAGACCCGGGCCCCTATTGACTTCCACCGCAATCGCCTTGTCAACACTGTCGGTGAACAAAGATGCGTTTAGTTAGCTTTTTTTCACCGAAATACAACCCTAAAAAAAAAATACTTCTATCCCCTGGTCTCAACACATAGAGCTACGTTAGCTTTAAAACTAGCTATATGATGCGCCAAGAATCACACCTTCCCACTCCCCACAAGAACTTCGCCAGGAGGCTGATCACATCACGGTCCCAAATAGCCGCTCTATCTCCAAATGATTTTTAACATAAAGGCGTTTTGAGCCATTCCCAACCATGAAATGCTGTTCTTTTATAGCCTATGGGGTGGTCAACGGCAAAAAAACAAGTCTTCCACGTGAAAAAAAATGTCGCTTTTGCCACAATTGGTGATGATCGGAAATGGTGACCTTCCTTAAGATGTGTGACCTCCTGAGATCTCATGGCAGCTATGATGTGTGGGTCTTGGGGGGTGGGGGTTGTTATCAATAACAAGCGAGAGGGGTGTCTACTTTAAGAGCGCCCATAAATGGTGGCCACCACCTCCTTCACTGAGATGGGGGCTGGGGCTGGCTGCAGTTCAGAGTTTTCTGGCGGGTCAAGGAAGTGTGAATGGGCTGCCATGGCAGATTACACTGCGCAGAGGCCTGTTAGAGGAGGGTTTTGTGGGGAGGGAGGGTGGAGGTGTAGAGGTTGTACAAGGCAAGCAGAGAGGTTGTTGCCCCCGTTTTTTGTCTCTCTGCCTCTCTCTCTTGGCGTGTGTCCCGCTGCACTCCCCCGTCTGCCTGAAAGGCAAACAGTTCGGCTCCTCCAGTGATGTGTGAACACGGAATGTCCCCCCCACACCAACACCCCGGGCCGCAAAAGCAGTGGATCCGCTGGCTGAAGCTCCAGCCGAGCCAAACGGTGTCTGAGTAGGGCTGACCGATACCAGTCTCGCCTCATGCTCAGATGTCACTTCATCCTTCATTCCTTCAGCTGTAAATGCTTTGTGTAATCATGAAACAATGTGAGATGGGGAAACAGTACATTTTTGAGTTTCTTAACGATGTGCCGGGCTTTACAATCTGTACCATACATCATCCCTGACCCAGAATCTCACTTCGGATCAGGAAAACTCCCAAGAGATATAAAAAACATTCACTGGGCCTTCAGGAGAGCAACAGAGGAGGATCCCTCTCCAGGATGGACAGGTGCAATAGATGTCAAGTGACCAGAAGGAATCATTCCAGAGTTACAACACGTGCAATGAGTATGACAGAGTGTATGAATAGTTTGTAGTAGTCATGGACCACAACCATACATCCACAATCCATCAGGCAGATGGAGGTAAAGATCAGCAGGGCCATAGCGTAAGACCCAGCCAGGTCCAATGGACCCTATGAGATGTGAAGTCTCGTGCTCAGTGCATCCTAAAATGTCCCCAGCAGCCAATACGCCTATAGCAGCATATCTAGGGGCTGGACCAGGTGAACCTGATTCAGCCCAAGAGTAATCTTAAGTCTACTCTTATATGAGGTGACTGTGTCTGCCTCCCGGACTGAAGGAGCTGGTTTCCAAAAGAGGAACTTGGTAACTGCTGCCAGAATGAGCCATGAGAACAGCAGGAGCGAGTCCAGGAGCAGCAGGGGTGCGTGGTCCGGGAGCCTGAGACGTGTTTCCCCAGCCTCACGTGCTGCTTCCTGTCGGTCAGGAAGTCTGTGATCCACCTGCAGGTGGAGTCGGGCACGTGCAGCTGGGAGAGCTTGTCCTGATGGATGATGGAATTGAAGGCAGAGCTGAAGTCCACAAACAGGATCCTGGCGTAGGTTCCTCGGGAGTCCAGATGCTGGAGGATGTAGTGAAGGGCCATGTTGACTGCATCGTCTGCAGACCTGTTGGCTCTGTAGGCGAACTGCAGGGGGTCCAGGAGTGGGTCGGTGATGGTCTTGAGGTGTGACAGGACCAAGCGTTCAAAGGACTTCATGACCACAGAGGTCAGGGCGACGGGCCTGTAGTCATTGAGTCCTGTGATCTTGGGTTTTTGGGACGGGATGATGGTGGAGGCCTTGAAGCAGGCTGGAACGTGGCATGTCTCCAGGGAGGTGTTGAAGATGTCGGTGAACACCGGAGACAGCTGGTCCGCACAGTGCTTCAGGGTGGAGGGGGAGACGGAGTCTGGGCCCGCTGCTTATGGGGTTCTGCTTTTAAACAGCCTGTTGACTGCTCTCTCCAGGATGACGAGGCGTCGCTGAGTTGATGGAGGGTGCTCCAGAGGTGTGAGCCCCTGATGGGCTGGGGAGGGTGGGCTGATGGTCTGTGGCTTGTTGGTGGGGCTGTGGGGATGGTCTCAGGACTGCTCCATTGTCTTTCAAAGCGGCAGTAGAACTCATTTAGCTCGTCTGCCAGAAGCACATTGTTCATGGAGTGGGGTGATTTGGGCTTGTAGTTGGTGATCTGCCTGAGCCCTCTCCAGACAGAAGCAGAGTCGTTTGCTGAGAGCTGCTGTTGCAGTTTCTCAGAGTACAGTCGTTTAGCATCTCTCACCGCCTTGCTAAACCTGTATTTGGACTCTGTGTACAGGTCCTTGTCCCCACTCCTGAATGCCTGGTCCTTCTGCAGTCTTAGCTTCCTGAGCTCCGCTGTGAACCAGGGTTTGTCGTTGTTATAACTCACCCTGGAGCTGGATGGAATACAGCTGTCCTCACAGAAGCTGATGTGGGAAGTTACAGCCTCTGTGTACTCAACCAGGCTGTTGGTAGCAGTCCTGAAGACATCCCAGTCAGAGCAGTCAAAGCACGCCGTAGATCCTCCAGAGCCTCACTGGTCCACTTCTTGAACTTCCTCACCACAGGTTTGCAGAGCTTTAGTCTCTGCCTGTATGAGGGAATCAGATGAACCATGACGTGGTCAGAGTTTCCCAGTGCAGCTCGAGGGACGGCGTGATAGGCCCTGCTGATTGTTGTGTAGCAGTGGTCCAGAATGCTCTTCTCTCTGGTAGGGCATTTAATTAACTGTCTATATTTAGGAGTTCGTGGCTGAGGTTTCCTTTGTTAAAATCCCAGTACAATAACTAAAGAGTCCGGAAGGTCCGCCCACACGCCGTATCTGTTCAGCGAGTGTCTGTTGTGCCTCGTTCACGTTCCTGCGGCGGCATGTAAACTCCGCCAGGATGAATGAAGCGAACTCACGGGGGAGTAGAAGGGTTTGCAGTGGATGATAAAGATTCCAGGTCCGGCGAACAGTGCTGTAGAATCACCGTTACGTCGTTGCACCAGCCGTTGTTGAGGTAAAAGCAGATTCCTCCACCCTTTTTTACCGGAGAGCTCCGAGACCCGGTCCGCCGAACAGCTGGAAGCCAGCGAGCTGGAGCGCAGAGTCTGGTATCGAGCCACTAAGCCATGATTCCGTGAAACACAGAACGGAGGATGAGGAGAAGTCTCTGTCTCTCCCCACCAGCAGCTGGAGTTCGTCCAGTTTGTTGCACAGTGAGCGGACGTTGGAGAGAAATATGCCCGGCAGAGCAGTACGAGATCCCGTTTCGTAGCCGCAAAGCGCTCCCGAACGTTTCCTCTCCGCCGGCGTTTCACCACGTGGGCGAAGGTGAGCACACCTTTTACAAAAATGTCCAGTAACTCCACAGAAGTTAAAAACGTTGGAAGTAAATCCGCTGGAGTTGTTCCCCTGATATTCAAGAGCTCCTCTCTGGTGAAAGAGCTCTGGGAATCCCAGCAGAAAACAGTATTTAAAACGAAAACAATAAAAAACATCGCGCACCAACACACCGAGGCGACCTTTCGATGTGAGTATTGATAAGGAACCGAACCAATAAGCAGCATCCATAATAGTATACTAGTATTGATAAAAAAATTGCGACATTAATTAAGTGGTATTACATGCAAAAAGACTAAAACTTCACTTTTATATACCTTCCTGTTCCACTTCTTTGAGTGCCACTTGTCGGGGACCTCGAACGGAGACCACTCACCGATGGGTGAAGTGGGCACGGTGAAGGCCTGTTTGCTCATGGGCTTTCCGCCTAAGGATTGCTTACAAATGCCACCACGGGGAGCACAACAGGCTGAGAAGAGGTTTCTAACCCGGTGTGGGCTTATGGGAATCGTTTGCTAATCTACTCAGCATACAAATGAATTGTAGTCACTGCGGTGTGAGGCCCAGATGAGGACTGAGATTTAAAGAGTAAACTCGTCGGAACTTAACTCAGCTCGTGTGTTAACTGTGAGTCGAGGGGTGAGAACTGGGGGGTGGGACTGTTGTTGTTTTGTGATCGGCACCTTTCGCGGCTTTCCCTCTGTCCCACGCCTGCCTTTTCTTTCATTTCATTTGAAGGCTCCCGTTTGTGTTGGGGGGGGGGGGGGGGGGGCGGACAACGTCACAACAGCTCACACACCAAACATATTTATGACCCTACAGTCCGCACAGAGGCCGGTCGACGCTGCCGCCCTCCCTCCTGAAAAGAGACAGGAGCATAAAAGAGGAAATGAATGTGTGAAGGATGAATGCGTGGCCCTGGGGGTCAGCTTAATGGAGTGAGACCCCCGGCCCCTATTGACTTCCACCGCCGAACTATTAACTCCCCGCAACTCCCGAGCTACAGCCTCATTATTCATGTCGGGGTTAGAGCACGGTTCCTGTTTAGAAATGTTGTGTTGACTTTTGTAGGGAACCGATAAATAATCCATGTTCTCTTAACATCCAGAGTGTGAAAAATAAATGAATAAAGTTTTAAACAATCGCCTTGTCAACACTGTCGGTGAACAAAAGATGCGTTTTAGTAAAGCACTTTTTCACCGAAATAAAAGAATTGTTTGGAAAGTTTTTTACCGAAATGAATTTTTTATCCTGACGAACATCTTGAATGCGCTTCCTTCTAAAAACATATGCAACATTTTTGTACATGTTTTGAAGTCTCTCTCATTAGCTTTGTGTTCTTCAAACTGGTAAATAGCACTGGGTCCAAAAAATAAATAAAATATAATAAATAAATACAAGGGGTTGCATTCGAGAGGAAAAGTGGCTTCAGGTCAACATATATTTTCCATACAACCATATTTTTGTCTAAATATATATTGCAACGCTACTACAGGGATGGTCATGGTGCTTTCACAAAAATATTTACAAAATGAAATCCATCCGAATTCTTTTTTTTCATTTGACGGACAACGTTGCAACCTAAAATACTTCTATCCCTGGTCTCAACACATAAGAGCTACGTTAGCTTTAAAACTAGCTATATGGATCTCTGAATTTGATAGATTTGATACTGTTTATGGGACCACAAATGCGCCAAGAATCACACCTTTCTCCGCCCCACTCCCCACAAGAACTTCGCCAGGAGGAGAGAGGTTGCCAGAACCTGAAATTCAGCAAACAATAGCATAAAAACATGCCGACATTAAAACGCTAACATTAGCTAGCTAGTTAGCCAGCGTGGGAATCTGCAGATAATCAGTGATAACACTGATTCACTAGATGTTTAAATGTACTGAGAGCTTCATTTAAAATCCACAAAAGTAAAAAAACAGGTCTGGGCTGTGTTTGTATTGCTACACAGTGGTTACTGATAAAGTCAAAATGAGATACGCCGTGTGGAGAGACGACGAGGTGGGTCTGATCACAGCACGGTCCCAAATAGCCGGCTCTATCTCCAAACTGGCTTTGAAACACCAGGGCTGATTTTTAACATAAGAAGGCGTTTTGAGCCATTCCCAACCATGAAATGCTGTTCTTTATAGCCTACTATGGGTTGGTCAACGGCGCAAAAACAAGTCTTCCACGTGAACAAAATGTTGTCCGCTTTTGCCACAATTGGTGATGATCGGAAATGGTGACCTTCCTTAAGATTCGTGTGACCTCCTGAGATCTCATGGCAGCTATGATGTGTGGGTCTTTAAGGGCTGGGGGGGGGTGGGGGGTTGTTATCAATAACAAGCGAGAGGGGTGTCTTACTTTAAGACGCGCCCATAAATGGTGGCCACCACCTCCTTCACTGAGATTGGGGGGCTGGGGGGCTGGCTGCAGTTCAGAGTTTTCCTTGGCGGGTCAAGCCTGCCATTGAAGTGTGAATGGGCTGCCATGGCAGATTACACTGCACAGCTGTCCCCCTACCGTGGAAATTAAGTTATGCCCCGTGTCAGCAAGTTTTGTGTTTTCCTCCCCTCTGTCTCTTTCTCTGTCTCTCGTCCCCCGCCCCTCCCCCCCTTTCTTCCCTCTGCCCCTTGCTTTCTAATTCCTTGAATTGCAGAGGCCTCTCTCACAGTTAGAGGAGGGTTTTGTGTGTGTGGGGGAGGGAGGGTGGAGGGTGTAGAGGTTGGTTGTGGGATGCTGGGAGAAAAAAATTCAAATAAAAAAGAGTGGATGAGATGTAAAAACAGCTTTGGTCCATCCCATCAGCTCACTGTGAAACTCCCTCCGCAAAACATATGCATACATAGACACACCTTAACGCAAGCGGGCAAGCAGAGGTTGCCCCCCAACCCCGTTTTGTCTCTGCCCCTCTTCTCTTGGACCGTGTCCCGCTGCACTCGCGGCCCCGTCTGCCTCGCGCTTTGTTCATTTGCGTGGGGGTGAAGCTTGTTTGTGTTGTGGCCAAATTGAAAGGCAAACAGTTCGGCTCCTCCAGTGATGTGTGAACACGCTGGGAATGTCTCCCCCCACACCAACACCCCGGGCCCGCAAAGCAGCTGGATCCGCTGGCTGAAGCTTCACTCCAGCCGAGCCAAACGGAGCGTCACAAAGCTGTTAAAAAACTTTAATTAAAGGGCTATGAGGTAGATGACCACGATATATGTCTGAGTAGGGCTGACCGATACCAGTCTCGGCCTCATGCTCAGATGTCACTTCATCCCTTCATTCCTTCAGCTGTAAATGCTTTGTGTAATCATGAAACAATGTGAGATGGGGAAACAGTACATTTTTGAGTTTCTTAACGATGTGCCATTCATCTATTCAATTCAATTCATTTCAGTTTATATTATAGAGCACAACATCACAAATTATAAATTAGCCTCAAAGGGCTTTACAATCTGTACACATACGTCATCCCTGACCCAGAATCTCACTTCGGATCAGGAAAAACTCCCAAGAGATATAAAAAAAACATTCACTGGGAAAAAAGGGAAGAAACCTTCAGGAGAGCAACAGAGGAGGATCCCTCTCCAGGATGGACAGGTGCAATAGATGTCATGTGACCAGAAGGAATCATTACAGAGTTACAACACGTGCAATGAGTATGACAGAGTGTATGAATAGTTTGTAGTAGTCATGGACCACAATCCATACATCCACAATCCATCAGGCAGATGGAGGTAAAGAGGAGGAATGGGGGGGTAGATCAGCAGGGCCATAGCGTAAGACCCAGCCAGGTCCAATGGACCCTATGAGACGTGAAGTCTCCGGACTCCGGAGAGGAAGCAGAGTTAGTAATGTGCAATGGAGAGATGAAAATGCATCCATAAGTAGAGAGAGAAGAGGAGAGAGGTGCTCAGTGCATCCTAAAATGTCCCCCAGCAGCCTATAAGCCTATAGCAGCATATCTAGGGGCTGGACCAGGTGAACCTGATTCAGCCCTAACTATAAGACTATTAAAGAGGTAATCTTAAGTCTACTCTTATATGAGGTGACTGTGTCTGCCTCCCGGACTGAAGGTGGAAGCTGGTTCCCTAAAAGAGGAACTTGGTAACTGCTGCCAGAATGAGCCAGAACTCCCATCAAATCACTTCAGAATGCAACTATTGGGATATTTCCTCAAAAATGAAAATGGTGCCCTCCAGAACAACACTTTGTTTAGATTGTGTTCAATTTAATGTTCGAGAGAAAAGAATGCGTATACAATTAACATTTCTTTCACACTCCTTCCTGGCCCTGTTTGCATGGGCATGAGAGTGCTGCAGTTACAATTACAGGTCGTAAGCCTACTCAGGTTCTGCTTCCATTATTTTTAATCGCCAGTAGGGGGCGGCTCCTTCGGTTGCAAAAAGAAGTCTGGTTGTATAGAAGTCTCTAGAAAATGACTACTTCTCTTGATTTATAAACATGTTATACATGAGTTTATTGTCTCAATCTCTAGTTTCAAGTCTTCTTCAATTCAGCATGAAATTATTTTATTAAATTGTGGTCCATTTAGAGTCAAATAGATCATAACACAGAGTATGATTTAGGGCGGGGCTAAATGACTCGTTTCAAAATCATAATTTCACACGTTCTGTCCAATGACATTTGAAAATAACGCACAATTGAAATATTACATCCCCCATCCGTGTACGGGGTCATGTGACTGCCAGATACAATCCTCACGTTTGCAGGCCAGAGAAGGATGGTTGTGTTATTTCTACATTTCCGTTTGCGCGAAGCACGATTCAAGGTCGAGAAAAGCTATTTTTTTATGTAAAAAAATTGTATTTACATGACAATTTTGTGACCCCCCCCCCCCCCCCCCTTAACCCTAACAGACAAACATTTGAAACGGCGAATATATCAAACGGCTGTCACAGACAGTCAGGTACTAAAGTATTCCTCCCTGTGACAGTATGATTAGTGCCGGGGTGGGGGGGTCCTCGAGTAACTGGATTACAGGCCCTTTTTTATCATTTCAAAGGGGTTGTGAACTCTTGCATGATGAAATCAAACTGGCAGCCAAGGTAGTGGGAGGAAAAACGAGGAGAGTTTTCTCAAAAATCTGCCAAGCAACTAATGAGAGAGAGAGAGAGAGAGAGAGAGAGAGAGAGAGAGAGACGCAGAAATCAATGATCTTAGCGCTGCCAAAAATAAATCGTGAATTCAGACATACATAATATACTCAAAGGGAATCATGACTACCTTTTGCTGTGACGGGAGGGTTGTGGGTGTGTGTGTGTGTGTGGTGTGGGGGGGTGGGGGGGGAGTCCAACACCCCTGTGGCAACTTCAGGGGATTATATCCAAATCCTTTCAAATGAACTCTCCATCTCCTCCTCCTCCTCCTCCTCCGTCTCAGCCATTCCAACTGTCCGACCATTTCTAGATCACTTTCCGCACAGCCTCGCACGGAGCCGAAACAAATCCCCCCCGTGAGAAATATGGTCAGCGGCACGCATCCGGAGGTGTTAAGAGTGGGGTGGGGTGCTGGGCTCGTGTCGAAAGGGCCCCCAAGAGAAGGTCCCGACATTGGGAGTATACGGTTCAGTTTTTTCAATGCGAATATGTTTGAGGAAAAGAATGAAAAACACTTTGTTGATGTGGTGGTTGTAGTGAACATAGTGCGTGTTGTGCACATTGTGCAAATTGTGCGCATTCGCAGTGATAGAAAAAAATGTTTGGAAGTCAAGAAGAAAAGAAAAATGTGACTTATAAACAGGGAACAGAGTCATACGTCATTTGAGGACCTGACAATGCTGAAGCATTATTTATTTTTTTAAGTAAAAGCAGTTTCTGCTGAAATGTAGTTTTTTCCATTTACCTCGGCATGAAAACACACACAAATAGACACACACACACACACACATACACACACACCCCTGGAGCCAGGCCTTAACTGAAAACACTGCCGGGAAAAAGTAGGGCTAAGGTCAAATATTCCACACTTGTCAATAAGTGGCGACTCGATTTACAGTGTCTTGGAAAAAAAGAAGGATGGAAGGGAAAGAAGATGAGAGTTGTTTTGTAACAGTTTTTTTGGAAGTAATCTTGTATCTTTCTCCAAGCGCCGGTGTGAGAGCGCTCCATCTTTGTAAACACAGAGCTGCGATATGCATGGAGGGAGGGGGGGGGGGGGGAATCTACATGGGGTTGTGGGTCATTTTGTTCTATGTGGGGAGCGGGGAGGGGGGGAGCAGGGGGGGAAGGGAACAAGGGCTTGAGCAGTGAACCGAGCTTGCTGAGGCGAAGTCGATGGCAGAGATACCGTACACACGCTCAGAGGGCCGGAACACAAACAGCTACGGTGTGTAAATCAAACCCAGGGCCACGACACACACACACACACACACACAGCCACGCTCCTCTGTGTAAGTGGAAGAAGGGAGGCTGTTAGCAACAACAAAAAGCGTTTCATTGGCCTTTTGAAATTAATTCCAATAACAAAATCATACTATGACGAAAGGCAAAAATGTTCTTTATTCCTTAACGTTTTCCATGTGAGCGTTAACGCCGCCAAAAAATGTGCTCTCATTGTGCAACATTTTCAATTTATGGGATTTTTTTTTTTCTTTTGCACCTCATTCATCCATTCACACCCGCGCATTATTACGGCCTAATCAACGCACGCTGCGCTTTTTCCTGAGTTCTGGAAGAGCCTGAAGAAATGCAAGCGGCAGAAGAAAGAGGAGGAGGAGGAGGAGGAGGTGGAGGAGCGGCTGGGCTGCAAAGCTGTTCTCCTGCTGGAAGGCTTCACACAGCCGGACCGGCACACCAACGCTTTATTTCAGAGCCACGCGTATTTAGAAGATTTGGGGCATTTTTTTGTTATTACATACACAGCAATAGAGAGTACTTATTGTATTGCAATGTTTAACGTTTTTTGAAGAGAGCTTTCCTTTAACCGGTGGAATTAAAAAAATATATTTCTTGAAATTAACAAAACAATTGTAGAAAAGTTAATTTAACATAAACACAGGAGGTGTTAAAAGGGAGCCCTTCATGTTCACGCCACTTCTTCTTCTTCTTCTGCTTCTTCTTCTTCTTCTTCTTCTTCTTCTTCTTCTTCTTCTTCTTCTTCTTCTTCTTCTTTTATTGCAGCTGAGACCCGGAGGCGGCAGATCGTTCCCACATGCTTCCCCGCCGCTCGGCTCTCCAGAGGTGTCAGGCCAGCCAGAAAGAATGAAGTGCCCCTCCATTGTGCAACCCAACTATTATGTGCTTAACATCTCCATGACAAAGGTGCCACTCGACTTCTTCTCCGTCCATTCAGCTGGAGGGCCCTCGTCCACGTCCCCCCCACCCCACACACACACACACACACACTCCATGTCCCTTTAATGAAACATTTTGCAGCAGATAGTCCATTTCAAAAAGCCCCCCCCCCCTCCAAAGACACGATCAGCATCTCGTGAAAGCTATAACAACTCGATGCTAAAAGATTTATTGCTGCATGAATGGTTATGTGAATAGAAACCTAAATAAATGCACACATAGCAGCACCTAATTGCAGCTAATTACATGAAATAACTGTAATAGTTAAACAACTGAAGCTGCTCTCAGGTCAGAAATCTGTCATCACTACTAGTTTTGCATCAGTGAGTAAAATGTGATTATCAAACTTATTTTAATTTAAGAAACTTTAACAAAAAACTAAAAAGATCCTGAGAAATAACCAAAACTCTTGAAATAATTTAGAATATTTGTACAGTATGTGATGAAAAAATAAAAACAGCCATAGACTGTAAATTCGGATACCTGAGTGCAAGGGGTGTTGGTGCAGGGGGAGGAGGAGGAGGAGGAGATGGGGGGGGGGGGGGGGTCGAAAGGGGAAGGGGGTGTGTTCTGTTGATTTATGGTGCCAGTTGCTTTTGACAACGGCCAGCTAAATCAAGATGTAGCAGGTCATTAGGCCTTCAGTCAACGGAGGAAGCCGGCTTGCATTTTTGTGTACAAACAAGCCAGTATTCCCTTTAAATAAGTACATTTTATAAATTGTATGTGCAAGTGTCAGTATTTATATATATATATATAAATATATATACATATATATACATATATCCACATGTATGTGGATATAGTAAAACATATCACCAGATTTACAACCAAAGGCATCGGCGATATATTGTCAAGTTGGCGGCTTTTAAGAAGATATTTACACGTTGAGATTTGTGATTATCAGACATCAGCAATGTGGATGAAAACGGCAAATAATAGAACTGTTAAGAGAGTTTAGGAAAAGGACATCAGGTTACCTTTAGAAGCAGGAAAACAACGCTCGCGACATATTACAATATCCGGATCACGATATCGTGAATATACAGCGTGTGCAAGGCTCTGTTTGTCCGTTCCTTTTTATATATTAACCACCATATGGAGGCAGCTGTTGGAGGATGTGTGTCACATCATTTTGAGTCCGAGACCAATTTCTCCTACAAGTACAATATCGTACATCGTATTAACTGGGTGGGTGAACATCATCAATGTGTAGGAGCAAAACTATGAGCACATCGTTCACCCACTCACGTACCACAATCAGCTGCTTTTCACCCTTCAATTTTCACACACATCTAACCTGAATCAACCTAATTAGATCTTTAGTTTGCTTAAAGCAAGTTGCTCCAGAACGTCACAGGAGAACATTTCAGAGCATAAACACGGGACTCTTTTGATATATACCTGATTTCTTACAAAAAATATTGTTCCTTATACTTATCCTTATATTCTTTCTACCCAATTTAGAACACCGCCTGAAAACTAATGCGATGCGGCAAAGCACACAAACAAAAAACAAACAAACAAAACACACTCAGTAGGCGAGAATGATACCTTCAAGTTTCCTTTATGCCTCCTATAAAAAGTATATTGTTAAGGCAAACCATACAGTGGATTTAGACGTGTCTTTCTCTAGGCTATACACAGTGAATAAATCAGCTCACAGCCTGAAAACATAGAGGATTCTCTGGGAGGGGAAGGGGGGGCGGAAGAAATCTATATAGGCTATACACATATATATATATACACAATGCACATTATCTTTGAAGAGATTACAGTCACGGTAACGTTCCCGTTAAAGCTGGAATACTCGCTCTGTTATTCACACGGTGGTCATTTGGATGTAACTCTCGGTGGCATGTAATAAATTACTGTTTCACTTTTAAACTCTATTTACAATTGCGTACAGTTCACAGGAGTCCAGCATTAAATACTTGTAAATCAGAGTAGACTGCTGCCCCCAAACAACACAGCAACGGGCGTCATAGAAAAATAGTTCATATGTTATATATATATTTATATATATATATATATATATAAAGGATTGGCAGTGCACAGCTGATTGATGGTTGTCACAAAAACAAGCCCAACTGTGTCTCCATGGAGACAAATTTAGGAGACAGTCTGGATGAAGGAGCAGCCTGGAATATGTCTCTCTGTCCTCGTTTGCATAGAACATCTCCTGATTTGATATCCTTCAGAGTCTCCAAAATCTATTCATCCAAGTAAAAACACATCCCCCTCTTCCTTCTCGAGGGTCTTGATCTTCCAGCACTCGCACCGGGGTCAAAAGGTGACACAAGTCTTTGTCTTGATCCGGACCAGAATTTATTTTTTTAAGAGTCGGGGTTCGATTACTAGCCCATTAATTATTAAATGAGAGCAACTAGAGCCAACATGGATGCCAGCAGGGTCAAAGCGCAGCGGGTCGCCGGAGGAGAGGCTCCGCTGTCCGGCTCATCCGGGTCCTCCAGGTCGTCCAGATCATCTAGGTCCTCGTCGTAGTGCATGTTCCGGACGTAGTCCGAGCCACTGCCCCCATCATCCTCCACCTCCTCGCGGCCCCGCGCGGCGGGCGAGTCGAAGCACAGCGCCTTCATGCTGCTCTTCACGAACTCGCAGATGGCCCGCTCCGTGCCGTCGCACATGCACGCGTCCAGCTGCTGGCCTTTGGGGATCTTACGCATGTTCGCGATCACGCCGCGGCACGCGTTGGTGCAGATCGCGCCGCTGAACAGCTTCCCGCAGTGCTTCAGGTAGTCGTGCATCGCGGAACTGCACGGACCGTCGCGCTCGCACTGCCGCCGCGCCTCCGTGCAGCCTGTGCTGGTGGTGCGCGGCAGACAGGGCTCAATGGCCCGCTTGGTGGCCGTGCATATCTGGTCATGGGCGCAGCTGCAGTCCTCCAGAGCCGGACCGTTCCGGGTCAGGTTGAGTTGCACGAGCGACGAGATGCAGTGGCTCGGGCACTTCCTGCGCTCGCCGTTGAGCACGGGTCCGCATGCGCGCGTGTAGTGCTCGTACGCGTAGTTGCACTCGGACTCGGCATGGCAGTTCATGATGGCCTGCCAGCAGATAAGCCGCCGGCCGTGGGGCGGCGAGGCCGCGGCGAGACAGCCGAGGAGGAGCAGCAGCGCGGCGCGGCGGGCGCTCCGGGCCGCTGCGCCGGAGCTCGCCATTGTTCTGGCAGCGGTGAGGAGAAACGGGCGCAACTCACCACAGTGTCATGTGTGGCAACAACAACAAATAATAACTTTCCGGAGCCGGTGGTGTGTGTGTGTGTGTGTGTGTGTGTGTGTGTGTGTGTGTGTGTGTGTGTGTGTGTGTGTGCGTGTGTGTGTGTGTGTGAGGGGGGTGGGGGGGCGTTCAACGGGCTGCCACTGCGCAGTGTAATCCAGGCTCCATAAAAGCCGTCAGCGGTGATCCATATGAGCCGGATTCCTGAGCAAGAAACCTTTCGCTATCCATATATGATCGTACCGGTGGGTGGTGATGGGTGGGGTGGGGTGGGGGGTCAAATAGAAACTCCTCACGGAGTACACGCACACAAAAATCAAACAAAAATAGATACAGAAGGAAAAGTTCTCCACCAAGTTCAGCAAAGTTCCTGCAGTGGGGGGATCACTCCATCGCAGGGATTTCAGTGCCACAAGCTGCCCTCGGGATCTGGAGTCCTCTCTGCTGTCGCAGTTCTCAACCGCCCCCCGACCGAAAGGAAAAGACGGTCCGAGACCCAAGAGCCCCCTCTTGGAGGACCGCGCTGGATCATTTAGAAGTCCTCGTGCGCACCGGGAGCGCAAAACAAAATAGCGCACGGTGGGTAAAATAAACAACAACCCGTGTAAATCGCGGAGTGGTCCTCTACTCTCTCTCGCCTTTGAGCAGTTTGTCTTTCAGTCCCGCGGCTCCCCCTCCCTCCTTCCGCGCCCCTATTCTCCACCCCTTCTCTGCACATTAGCGCGGGGCTCCTCATTGGTTGGCCACTTGTTGTGGGTTTTTCCTACGTAGCGGTGGGCGGGAGTTGAGGGTGGGCGGAAGAGGGTCTTGAGACACACACACGGTGAGGGGGGAGGATGTATCAGTGGGAAGGTTTTGTAAACAGAGTTTAATGAAGTCCCATCACACCCCAACTGTATGTGATGAGGAGGAAACACACATGTTTTTTTAAATCAGATATATTGATGATAATTGTCTCCGCACATATTTGATATACTTAAGTCTGTAGATACATATATTTGATCGCGGCATGAGCCTTATTTACAAATGTAAACATAACAGTTGTCTACATTTTCCTTGGTCATATGTTTAAGTTTCATCTAGCTGTTAGGACAAAAAACAAGTGGATGATTTGATAAACGCCTCTCGTTTGAAAGGCAAAAAGAGCCTGGAAGATGTCAAATCGTGTAGTAAAATAAAATGACATCTCGGTGTTGTCACGGTAACGCCACATTGGGCCCCAAAGACTCAACTTTATATGCTGTAATGTCCATCTGATGAGACGATAATGAATTGAATTCAACGCCTGCATTGGTAACGATCTGCGCAGCATCCTCACTGATAACTTACCCTCCACTCATTGAGGATGACTCATAATAACGCTACATAACAGTGTCAAATATTAAATGTATCCAGAGTAGTCCTCCTAATATCAGTTAAACCTGACTCACTTCAACCTCCTTTATATCATATCACCATCAACCTGTGATTGTCAGTGGACTCCAAGAGTGTTTGCGTCTATATATTTTTTTCTTTCCTCAACTGGAAATAAGTCCCCAGAACGTGTAAGTGGGCCCAGAGGAATCAACAGTTACAGTGTTAAAAGAGCTTTTATTGTGTATAATTGATACTTTAAAAAACCTGGACTTTTGATTTTTAGGCATAAGATGGTTTTAGCAATAAATAGGTGCTGAATAGGACATTTTTAGGAGTTCAAAATGTTCCAATTAACTTTAATGGACTAAAAACCATGTACGAAAACCAAATCACAGTCCAAGTTGCTGAAGAGGAAAGTGAAAAACTATATACAGCTCTTCTTCAAGCAGCCTCAAATGTGTATTTTAGTATTTCTGACCATTCAAAACGTATACTACTAATCTGAATGACATGTTTGTTTGAGAACAATTTTCCAATTGCTTAAAAACGATATCTGCCTGGACCTCATCATCAAATTGACACATGAGTGTGTGTGTGTGTGTATGTGAAAGAGAGAGAGAGTAAAATGATAGCCCACATGTTGACACACGAGCGAGAGGAGGCAGTTTAGCTCTTGAGGCCTGATGTGGATGAGGGAGTCGGGGGGTGTTGGGGGTGTTGGAGGGGCAGAAGCAAGGGCACAAAGGCTGTTTGTGTGTTCAAACGGCATTCTGATCTCAGGAATGTACCTTTAGGCCACAGCCGTGAGCTTCCCGCTGCAAACAATGCACTCAATGTCAGTTACGGCTGGCTAGTGCCGACGCTGCTGGCGCGACTCCAAGGTCCCGACTCGTCGAAAATGATGGATGCAGGGGAACTCAATACCTTGAGGAGTCCTTCTCCTGCCTTCCCCTCCAGGCACTGTGTACGGCGTAGCAAAAAATCCCCGAAACACTAGTGTCGTCATTGTTTCAAGTGACCTTTTAAGCGCAACTGTAATATGAAACGGGGGGCGACACCGCTCGAGCGAGGCCTTGTTCATTTTTCTTTTATTTGTTTTCATATCGGTGGGAATAATGCGGCAATCTTGTCTTTCAATGTCCGTCATAATGTGTATTATTTAGAAGTCTTCTAGGAGGAAAAGGCCTCTTTAAAAACTCATCAACTGTATTCATAAAAAAATGTTTTCATCCTAAACACTAACAGAGGTGGGGGGGGGGGGGGTCGAATCTTCCATCCCTTTAGTCTTGGCCAACATCTGCGCGCTTAAACCAGATGTGCTGCACTGGGCTCAATTAAACCAGAGTTATCGCCGCAACACTCCAATTAAGGGACATACATAATGGTATTAAAAGTCCGGTTGACCGAAGTAAAGTCTGCAGACTTTTACACGTTTCACAGTTTTCTCATTTCAACGGACACGAGAGCTCGGAAACGTGACTGTAAAAACGATCTTAACGGAGAAAAAAAGTCATAAAAAAGGATTAACAAGTCTTAAAGAATGAAAAAACAAATCCATCATTACTATACCTAATACATAAGTACAGTTGTAATCGTAAGCAGGTATGAAAAAAGTGTATGAGCCAACACACCAAAATACTTTTACTTTGTCTGGATTTGTACTTGAAATATAAGTTTGCCACTTAAGGTATTAGTTTGGAAAATAAACTGTCTGGTGCAAATAGATGCTTTTTCTATAAGTTCTAAAAATAAAAAATATATATTTACATTTCAATGATATAACAAATACTTCTAATGCCCTATTTAATACGTTATGAGATTTTTGCTCCGAATTTCTTACATATTTAATTCCTAAACGGTCAAAGGATTGCTGCTGCAGGGCTGCACCGAGCCCTCTGTATCAGGGTACAGGAAATGAGTTGGCAGGAACTATCCATTCAAATTGCTTCCTCTGAGATTTTAGAGAAGCGATAATGGCAAGTGATAAGTTATTTGCAAACAACCCCAAAAAAGAAAAAGATTAAGGATTAATTTCCTTCCTCATGTCTGCCGGTTTACTATCCTCAGTTTGGTCCGTCCAGGATTTGAGTCGGTGTCTCCGGGTTTGGAACGGCACGGTGATGCACGATTACGGCCGTACAAGTTGGCAGATAATGGCAGAGAGACAGAAATAAACCACTATTTCCAGAGTGATTTTGCAGCTAAGAGACTCCAGTTGCAACAACAACAACACACTGCCTCGTTTCACAAGCATGCAAAACTTTATTTTAATGCAGTTTGTGGGGAATAAAAAACATCTTCTCTCATTAAAGAGCGATGTGCAACCCTGGGGAATTTAAACTTCCTTTCCTGTTGTGCTTTAAAGCTCTTCTTCCGAATGACGCTAAATGGTTAACATGTTAAATGAAGCGTTGTGGTGGTGGAGGTGGTGGGAGGGGGGCGTGTTCCTTTAATCAGTGAGATTAAAGTCATCCATCATGTCGAATAGGCACTGATCCCGCTGACCCTTTAGCACAGTCCACTGCACTGTAATTTCTACAAGGTTCAAAGTGATCTGATCTGCACATTTTGGCCTTCCATCAAAAGAGGAAACTATCTGATAAAAATAATTGTGAAAAGTTTGGCTGTTTTGGTTAGGTGCAGGCAGCCGTCTAGCCTGATGAAAGGTGCGGCAGCAATTTGTACGAATCGTCAGCATCTCAGATACACGAGTGAGCTAAGACTCCAAATGTCACAAAAATGAACTCAAACCTTTGTTTTGTTGTGTTTCAGAGAGAAGCAAGCACAGGTGTCAATATTTCAATAAAATAATATTTTACAGACAAAATGGGTTGTAGTGGCTAAAGTACACCGCAACATTCTTGCTTTGTGTCTGGCTTTAGAACTTTATTGCATGTCCGTCTACCTCGGTGCTCATTTCCGGCCTTCTCTCACCTGTCAGCATCAAATAAAGCCATAGCTATTTTCCCAACAAAATGTAATTAAAGAAGAAATGGGTGTCTGTTTGGGCTGGGTATCGGATATCGAACAAACTACCCCAGTGCCAAGTAGTAGCAAAGCTTCTCCAGTCAAACGATACCTGCAATTGCTCTCTTTTTTTGTGCCCACGATATATATAGAACAGAAAAAAGGACTATTTCAATGCAGGCGTTCGATTCCATTTAATGCAAGTGTGATTGACCGGCTCAGAACACGGGGGTGTCTCAGCATCCGGAGGCCAGAGGCGAGCGTTGCTCCTGCGCTAACACCTGTTAACGTGGCTAAAGCCTGTTAACGTTGCTAAAGCCACTAACGCGGCTAATAGCTGACGGAGTAGAACCTGACACCGTTATTGCCGGTAAACGCTGTATGAGCTTTTTTGTAGTGTGGAGTGGCAATGAAACAGCGGCAATGAGACAGTGGCAATGAGTCACCTCTAAATCAGGCAGATCTAGATATCCTGACCAGCAGAGACAACAATCATCTTGTCCTCTCATTGTAAACAGTAAAGTCCATTAGTGGTGGAGAATTTGCTTTTAAAACTGTAATTACATCCAGGTAACTTTTACGGTATTTACCCCGACAGAGCTCCGTGAATCTCTCGGCACGCGGGCAGCTGTTGCGACATATGCTGCTCCGCCTTGATGCCTGTGTGAGCGGCTGTTTACTCAGGCCCCGAAGGCCTTTCATATCACTACAGACAAACACCAGCACACATGGACCGACCAATAAAAGGCCTAACCTCCTACACAGACACATGACCTTAAATATCACCGGACGTGGAATGCAACAGGGAAGAATTTAACATTATTTAAAAAAAATGTAAACACGACAAAGCAAAAAGGTACACATCTTTACTTTAAGCACACATGCTAAAGATTCCCCATCTGCTGTGGATGAAAGGATCAGTTTTATTATAGTGAGCCATGGAGAATTGTGACAGTCCAAATGTAAAGTTTCTTTTTAGGTATTTTGTCAGACAGTTTACAAGAAATTAATGAATACAAAGTTTTACAACAGGCTAAGGGTATAATAATGGCAGGGCTAGGTATTTTAATTATTTTGATATTGCTGCCTTTGCAGTACCTCAGTTTTGGAATTAATACCAAAAAGATACCATGGTATCAGGAATATAAACCTGTTTTCCCCATTTAACAAAATGCAATCAACAAGTTCTCAATGTATCGACATTAAATGCAGTTTCAACACAAGGAGAGCCAAAATACATTTATCTTAGTATTTCAATCTTATAAAAGCTTAAACAAAAGTTTTTAGCATGATTAATGACATTTAACTTTCAGTTCTTGGCAGCACTCGAAAATTGACAGTTTTTGATGTTTTTCTTCTTTTACTTGAAATGAAGCAACACGGTAGTACAACATGTCAATAATAGTTTACGTTACTTATGTTTTTTCTTTTTAACTTCAAAACAAATTTAACAAAACACTGGCAATGAGGAAGATCCTTGGTAGATAATGAGAGGAATATGAAACAAAATGTACATCATACTCTCTAACTAAAAATAAATCTGGTTTGAATTGAAATCAAACTCTACTACTACTGACAGCCCTACTCATGACATACCCACAACGAATGTTAGCGCCAACATCTGAGCAGAATGTGTCCAGTACTTCCGAAATATTTGTAAAACTCATTCCCATCCTCCTCAACTGGACTTTGTGTTCACTGCTAATGAGCCAATATTAGCAAGCTAACACACCAAAATCGGCCTTCTGGCAAAAAGACAGTTTAATATTTACTCTCCTTTAGCTCTATTTTTGGTCTCCACCAACTCCTGAGAAATGCTGCATTGTCTTCACCAGCTATCCGCTAACTGTGTCTGCACTGTGTTCACCAGCTAGCTGCTAACTGTGGCTGTGTCTACTACCGGACACTTTACGAAGTACACTGCAATACAGTGCACTGACATCTGTAGTGCACTGCGTCGCTGATAAGTGCTGTATCAAATGGAACACTTACGTTAACCACTTGGCGGAAGTGACGGACGCAAATCTGTTCACGGCACCCCCGAAATTAAGCCGGGAGTGACGTACGCAAATCTGCTTGCGATACCGGCGAAACTTAAACTGACAAAATGAATGCACTTCTTGCCCTCTTTTTGTCCCTTGTTTACCCCTTTCTCCACCCCATGTGGAATTTACGGTCCACCCCATTTACAGTCTGTAGCTTCGTGGTCTACCGCTTGTGCCACCGTAGCCATCTCGTCCGCCATTGTTTTAGAAATAAAATGAAAAGCTGGCGAAAGGGCTCCTCCTCTTCCGCTACGTAGCCAAGATGGCGTCCGTTTAGGGCGAGTAGTGTCCATCGTTTTACACTGCATTTTTTGCCCGTTTGCAGTGCGCCATCCGGGTACTTTCAGTGTACTGAATTCTGCTGGTTTTGTCAGTGTGGCGCCCTAAGCACTGAAGGTCAGTGCTCGAAGTGCTCAAGTGTGCGGTAGTAGACACAGCCCGTGTCTGCACTGTGTTCACCAGCTAGCCGCTAACTGTGTCTGCACTGTGTTCGCCAGCTAGCCGCTAACTGTGTCTGCACTGTGTTCACCAGCTAGCCGCTAACTGTGTCTGCACTGTGTTCGCCAGCTAGCCGCTAACTGTGTCTGCACTGTGTTCGCCAGCTAGCTGCTAACTGTGTCTGCACTGTGTTCACCAGCTAGCTGCTAACTGTGTCTGCACTGTGTTCACCAGCTAGCTGCTAACTGTGTCTGCACTGTGTTCACCAGCTAGCTGCTAACTGTGTCTGCACTGTGTTCACCAGCTAGCTGCTAACTGTGTCTGCACTGTGTTTGCCAGCTAGCCGCTTCCTGTGCCTGCCTTGCTGGCGGGTGCTGCGCGAGTAGGGTACAGTTGGTTTCCCCTCAAGACAATTGTAGGCTACAGAAACAAACCGGCCAGCTATGCAAAGAGCTGAAATAAACTACAAAGTTTAGTGAGCAGTAGATACGAGCGACTCCTTTCACATTGTCATGTTTGATACGTTGTTATCCTAGAATGCGGCAGCTTTAACACAATGGCCTTACCTAGGGTGACCAGACGTCCTCTTTTCCCCGGACATGTCCTCTTTTTGAGACCTAAAAAATGTGTCCGGCAGGGATTCCAAAAATGTCCGGGATTTTGCTTCGTCGAATATTTGTGTTTCTCTGGTTCTTTCACAAACTAGTATTTACCCCTTACAAGTTTTGTAAATGGTATCTCCCTTACATTCCACCTTCTTGCGCGAGCTCTGACGGTATAGAGAACAGTCATTGGTCGACCGATCTCAGTGTTGTCAGATACACGATAATTATCCTCCAAATACGACCATTTTGAGCCTTTGGTACGATACTTCAACATTTCCAATCTGGCAACATTGAGCACCTTGCCACCTTCACTAGTTGCATTGTTGTTTGTGCGGCATGCTACACACTACTACCAGCGCTGCCGCTCCCATAACGCGCACTACGCACTATGCGTAGGGCACCAAGTCCTGAGGGGGCTCCACAAAATAGGCAACTAAAAAAATCCTCATAGTTATAATAATTATAATGCTGATATTATTTCAGTCTAGAAATATTAGGCACCTTTTAGGCATGTATATCACAAAACAGGCAGAACAAGAGAGATATTTAATCGCTCAGCATCGCTCAGCCCCCCCCCCCGAGACGAAGTGTCCAATTTTTCACAAACTCAAATCTGGTCACCCTACCTTACCCTAATCATACATTGGGAGTGATTTATATGCCACAACCACAAACTTGTAGTCTACTAACAGTAACCACATAGCAGTTGCCACATTCCAATATTGTAGAAGTGTAAAACATATTTATGCTTCCAAGCACACAGTTCATAGAACATGTTAACAACAGAAGGCTGCGCAGAATACCCTCTCGCATGGCTTTCCACACTTGCATCCCAGAACCCCCTGCAGTTTCTTTTTTTGGCAGGCCTCCAAACCTCGAGAACCAATTTAAGAGATTAGACCGAAAAAAGGCACACAAGACCAAGACGAATGGCCCCCACCAGAACTTCTCGCACACCCACCCCCGGCCAACCTCTGGTATCACAGTCTGCTATAGAGACGTCCAGAAGTGTGGGAGGGAATGTGAAACCCTAGCATGCTCCCCCCCTCCCTCATTTGGCACGTTCCTGAGGCTCCAACGCCGTTATGAGGCCACTTCATAGGAGTGTAAACTGTGTATTTAAAAAGCCGTCATTGTGGGACTAACATTGGCCCTGGTGTAGGTTGTTAGAATAACTGAATGACACAATGGTTTCTTTTCTAAATAAACATATGTGGGTAGGCTATTAAAACCTAAATTTTTTCCCCTTCCCTCTCTTCCTCTTCATCTCCTCCTCCCCTCCTCAATCCCATCTGTAAGTGGTCATGCACACATATACACACTCCTTCTCTCTCTCTCTGTCCCTCGCTCTCTCTCTTTCACTCACTCTCACTGCTTCTGTCTCTCTCTCTCTTCCTTCCTCCGTCACACATGTCTAAGAAAGGCAAAAGGGCCGGTTTCCTCCTGCAGCTGTTCGGCACAGACGGGCCTCTATTCCAGCCTGCACAGTGAAGTGATATCGTCCGTCAGCCTCGGCTGACTAATTGCGCGTCATTCCTAACTCCTCCAAGACCACTGGCCCTCTGCTACCCCCCCCCCCCCACACACACACACACACACACTCCTCCTCCCACGCTACACGTGGAGGAAATGAACTCACCGCAATCCTGCTGGCACTGGACTCCTTTCAAATTTAATTCTCAGTGAAAAATTACTGTGGGCTTTCAAAATGAATGAGGCCGGTCCAAATAATAATAATAATTCACGAGTTCCGTGGAGAGCTAATGAGAGGCAGCTTAACTAGTTTAATAACGCTGAATATGTTTTTTCCTTCACTTTGTGCACTGAGGCTTTAATATTTGCATTTGTTGACTTAAAAGTTTGGAGAATTTTTTTTTAAACAGACAGAAATGTGCTTCATACTTTATAGTTACCAAAAGATCACAAGTTAACATAAACCTAGGTGTTTTTAACAAAAATCCAGAGGAATGACTTATTGCTCAATCTGTTTAATTCCAGGCAATCTTCCAGGAAGAGAAATGCTCCATTGCAACAACATTAATATACTTCAAGAGGAGTCATGAGGATAACTGCAGATACTGAGAAAAGGTGTCCAATAAAATCAATTGCCACCAAAGACCCTGGACATAGGAGTTAAAAACGTAAAAATAGCAAACGTCCATACCTCAAGAACCAAGGAGATCAGTAAAATTAAGGGAAACTAATGTAAAGCCCGTTGAGCCAAGTTGGTCTCGCTTTGACCTGAACACTCTCTTTCTGTCGATGCATTAAATAAACCGGTTTCCAATAAAGCCGAGGATGTGTGAGAATACCGCAAAGCTTGCATTTCAATAATAAGCAATATCCAGTTCAGTAGATTTAGTTTATGGCCCACTGAAAACCTCTGTTGTGAAGCCATTTTTGATGGAGGTACGTTCAAAGTCAAAGCAACTGGTTTCTTCATAGGAAAAAGACTTTCCATGGTCGTTTTATTTTGGAATTATGGTTGGAAATGTAGCTGTATAGGAAAAGACCCACGTTTACGAGCTTGAGAACTGGAAAGAAAATATGATCAAAAGCTGTATGTGTGCTTATATAAAACTCAGTTGGACGGTTTAGAATGTGAGCGCATCTCAACCGCCGCTAGCCAATGTCAAAGGGGTGCAGAAGTGCATTCCCAGCTGGTTCTGTGATGTCGATAAGGCCCCGGCCTGGTGACCAAATAAAAAGCACATGTCTGACATAGCATCAGAAAAGGCATCAACCAGTCCACGAACTCTTGACCCCGGGGGGATTACCGTGGATAACAACGATGTGACCGATCCACATGTTGCGTACTTTGAAGAAACACAGGCGCCAGCTTTCAGAGGCCGCTTTCCAAGCAACATTCATTTGAAGGTTTCAGCGTTTCTAATGTTGATTGCATCTACTTTGGAAGCTGTATTTGCTTCCTTAAGAGCAGTTTTTAATATTACTGCACCCCTCTTTTGACAATTGTCACTTGGAACAATGAGTTCCATGGTGCAATGTACACTTTAAAAAAAATCATGAATAAACTTAAACACAAAGAAGTAAAACAGAAATGTTAAGCCCAACATGCAAGGATTAAACCTGTTAAGAAACTATCCTAAAAAGAAACTAACTTATATTTTTCCCCGCAGCTTTCCTGCCTTCACCTTTAGCTCCTTTTGGCTTCGTGAATGCGATTCACCTTGGCCTCAGGCTACATGGTGGTTCATTGTAGATGACTGACAGGTGTGTGGGCGACAGCTTAAGAATGTACGCTTCCCTGAACCCATGGTCAAAAAAGATGATCTGACCCGGAATTTCCTACACTCGTTGGCATTCACTTCGGGGCATTTATTTATGATTCTGAAACAACTTGCACAGACTTCTATTGACAAGTCGAACAATCTTAATTGAATCAGTCATGCATAGCAAAATATTTTGTGGCTATAGCTCGCGAACGATTCTGAGATTTAAAAAAAAAAGAATCTGTAATTTCCTCTTTTTATTTGTTTTTCATCATATAAAAGTTCCTCCACAAAATATAATATCCTTGGTAAACAGAGGTTTTCATATTGATGGACTTGGTCCTTTCTCATATGTATCACAGTCCGGGATTTCCACTGTCTGAAATCACCTCATTAATCATCTCACAAAGAGAGAGAAGGTTTTAGAATATATATATTAGAATTCTGCACATCCACACCCTCACTTTTATGGGGCTTCAAGGACCCGCTCATAGTTTTATTCTTTTGTGGACAGAACACAGAGTGGGAATCCAAACTTGCAAAAGTTGAGGGATGAGTGGTCTTTGGGGCTGATGTTTTGGCCACAACACACACACACCAGAGTGTCTCCTTTCAAACTGATAGCAGCCAGGCAATCACTCTTGTGGGGGCCCCAGATGGCTTCGAACAGATTCATCACGATGAACAGCCCGGGTCAGTCGCAGGTAATCCATCAGAGCACCCGGGCTAATTCAACTGTGTCAGGGTGGGAGCCAAATAAGTCCGCCCGTCGCGGTTACGACTCCATTGACGTAATTTATGAGTGTGTGGCTCTGTGTGCAACGTTCAAGGCGCTGTAACACTCTCACCTCCAAGTTTTTTTTCTTCTTTTTGTTGTTGTTGTGTAAGTGTGTACAGGAGTTAACACCCAGGAGAAAAAGCTCTCACTCCGTTAACGTGTTGCATAACGTGGCGTTCCACTCAAATCACAGGAACAGCTGACACAACGGCCTCATCGCTCACAGACAGGTCGCACGGCATTCAGCGATGACCAGGAGGATTTTGGGCACCGGTCCAATCCATAGATTGTCCGCCCCATTGCTGGGAACTCATCGCACTTATGTAAAATACAATTTGGCAAAACAAACCGTATCAGCGCGGCCAAAAGAAGACGTTTTCTTTCCCAACGCCTTTGGAAATTGTTTCTGTAACGCTGCATTACCACAATAATTACTATGAACATAATATGTGGCTCATTATGCATTGTCTAAAAAACATCCGAAGGCCAAGAAGACGTATGACATCATATCCCGTAACTGGATCGCTTTGAGATTCCCATTAGGCCCGGCGGCCTCGATGGTTTACATTTGTTTGGTTTCCGCTGGACAAAGAAGTATTAAGACAAGCTGATCCGCAGGAAGGGGAGGCGCAGGGTAGCGATGCCGGAAGCTTAGTCATTGCAAATATTTATTGGCCAAGTCCATCGGAACATCAGAGTTACGTATATAGTCTCAAACGGTTCTTGTGCCCTATTGTCTACACACGATGGAGGTTATGGGCTCTATTTCTGTTTTTTGGCCTGTTTTTCAGCTAGCAGTCTAGCTCAAGAACTACAGAACATAATTGGGATTTAATTTATGGAAAACTTTAACGTTAAAGTGTGGGCTCATATCTCCTGCATCATGACATGTAGAAGCTAAGTGATGTTTTTCCTAGATTTCATGAAGACCATTCGAGACCAAACTGACTTTAAGCTATTTTATTTTACTTTAACATTTTTTCTTCCCCAATACTTTTACAAATTCTTCTCAAAATAAATATCTGGATTGTGTTTGTCTTTAATAACCCAAACCATATTGCTGTAATGGCAGAACTATGTAGGCGTGGCCTGTATAAGCCAACATAACTCAATGCAGCCAAATTCACGTGACACAGAAACACGTCACCTCTGAGCAACCTTACTTCTGTGGGAGGTTCAAATTGTCTCGAGGGTTGCTCATGATTAGTGAAATCTATTGTTGTTAATTAAGTAGTCAACACCATTCACAAAAGAGGGAACTGCAGCCCGTGTCTGGGGGTTGTAAAATGCATAAAGTCTTAAAATGAAATCAGTGAACTCTTGAAAAGAAAACCAAACGGCACATACAAGCTAAATTCGGAATAATATGGTATAGTGGAATGTGTTTAGTCTTCCTCAAAAAAGTTGGAAACAGTGAAGAAGAACTGTCCTGGCTTGTTAACTGAAAAAGGAGACGAGAGGGCAAAAGGGGAGATGTCATCAGTATGCACTGCATGGTCAAAGTTTCTGAGAATGACCGTTGGTTTATTGTAGAATAAATGAATGAAGGGATGATTATGTCTGGAACGAGAAGGGTCGTGAAGAGCGGGTTGGAGGGGTGCGATTGGAGACGGCTGGCGTCTGGTGGTTAGAGGGAACGGCAGGGGTGGAGAGTCGTGGGTGTGGGTTGTCTCTTCTGAAGCTCTGGCGGTGCAGAGTCCCCAAAAGATGGCTTAATGAAAAGCGTGCATACCCGTTTATGTCTAATTTCAGAGATTTTACAACGGAGGCTCATGGGGCCGACGCTGGACAGCGGACTCCACCAGCAGTGGGACCACATCTCTACTCTATTACATACCATATCCATCACCGCAGAGGACACTGAGGCGAAGGGGACTTTGACATAATCGCGGTCATTTCCTGGACCCTGCCGCGCACCCCGGCTGTCTCCGAGCATGGAGTCTGGTAGTCTGGGGCCCTTACAGACAAGCGCAAACACACAGCGAACACACTCATGCATCCAGCATACAAAAAGACCTCTGATTCATCTGCGATGACAGGGCCGAACAATCTGCTCCTTCTTCTGGCCTTCCCTGTCCAGACATACTTTCTGTTGCAATCTGTCCGCCCCGAGTGAAGATAAAGGAGAACACCAGAGCCCGATTTATCCTTCAGCATTGAACTATCTGAAAGTCCCTCGCGCAGATGGCTGGATAATGTCAACTCCAAGACCTTCGCCTGCCCCTTTGCTGGTTTCTTTTATCTACCTCCTCCAGACATATTCCTGAGAATACTCAGGAGCACTGATGATAAGCCTGCAGTCTCAAAATTAGACCTAGAAGACGACAAAAAAAGAAAAAGGGCATCTCCGTGTCTCTCGCTATTGCAGCAGCCGGGCCAACCGTACACTTTTTGTACTGCAGTGGAAGTTGTGTTCATAACCGCAAGCAATAGCTTCCATTTATTGGATGTCTAAGCTGACCTTTGGGGTCGCAAACATCCGGCGCTTCAAAAGCAGAGCTGGTAAAATTAGAAAAGGATAGAAACACAGCAGCTCGGTCAGCCAATACAGTTATTACCAATGTTTCAAACAAACCTGGCATTTGTCAATATGTTTTTTCTAGAGACACCTCAACAAAAACATAACAGGAGTTGATGAAAAAAATAGCATTACAGATTTTGTGTGTGTTATTTATGAGTTTGGTGTCTTTTTTTCTTAGACAGTGATTCAAGTTTAGATTTGAATTTGTATTATATTTTCTTACTTTTGTGGTCAGCAGACAAGCTGCTAACACACCGAGAAAAATGTTTCCATATATTCATGTTGCGTTTCCTTTTAGCTCTGTTTTGGTCTTCACCAACTCCCAAAGGAAGTATCTGGTTCTTTAGCAGCTAAATGCACCTCTTTATTCACCAGTTGTATCGGTTCACTCTGTCATTGTACATTTGATGCTGGACAGAAAGTGTAGGCGTCAGGGCGTTTGTCAGAGCTTTAAAATTAAATTGGGGGTGAAAACAGCGGCCACAAGATTGACGAGAGTGACGAGACTCAACCAAAACAGTAACATTGGTAAAATCTTTAAACCAAAACAATGACTTTTAAAAATACCTAAAAACGAGATCGGGAGCTTTTTGATTGCCTCTCGATGACTCAATACAGAGGGACCGCTAAGCCGGTAGCTAGTAGCTAACCTTGCTAACAGTGCAAACAGTGCAGACTACCGATAACTAACATTGTTTAACTGCAGGGAAACAATGTTACAAGATTGCTCAGGGTTAGCTAGTAGCTAACCTTGCTAACAGCGCAAACAGTGCAGAGTACAGAGAAAAGTGCTGACATAGCTAACTAACATTGTTTACCTGCAGGGAAATTTGACATTTTGATTAGTGGAGCTTTAAACAAATCTGACATGTTTGACAAGAAGTTAAGCAGTTTAACAGGAGGGGAGTGTTGTCAAATCCAATCTGGGATAGCCTAATAATGAGGGGCTTCACTTGAGTTATTTGGACGCAAGATGTAAACATAGCTTGATGTCTTTCTCGTCAGATCAACTGATCAAGTACAACAAATGCAGACCTCCAGGAATAAGTGCAGCAGCACACTTGACAATGTACAGAGATCTACTGGCATGCATGGTAGCGGTATCTGACATAAACGATAAAGTTACATAAAAACGTTCCGTTTGTGCTGGTTCTAGTTGGCTCTCCAGCTCCTCCACTCTCTTCTCAGGGTAAATGCTCTGCTGATCACACAAGACATAAAATGCTTTTCTTGTCCATCAGCGCAGCTCTACCCACAAACACACGATAAGAACTCCTAATGTGATATTATCTGTAACTGGCATCAAATGTTCTTTCTAGTGGTGTTGTAATGCAACGTCTGAAAGCCCATCAACCTCAAACCTCAAACCTCAAACGTGTTTTAACAAATCTGGCATGCGGCGTCTTCTTTTGGGGGTTTTGGTTTTGCGAAGCATGCAGCTGTCAAAATCAAATCAGTCTTGATGAAACTGACTCTAAACTGAAAAAAACAATAAGTACGAGTGGTAAAATGTTGTTATTCCGGTTGTGGCTTCCTCACCTGCTGAAGCGATGTCAATTCTCTTCCCATGGATGGCAGAGATATGAAGGGGAGAGTTCATGCCTTTGATATGATTAATGCATGGCATTACACTAACTTTTGGTTTTGGGTTTGCACCATAATAATTAATTTGCGGCATGTTTTGGCAACATTTCTTTTTTCAGTAAATAATGTTTGAACAATCTGTTCACATCCAATATTTTTTACGAGCCAAATAAATGTGGGAGATTAGCAATACGTTTAAAGCTTCACGTCGGCTAAACAGCACAGACAGTTCTGCTCGACACAGAGAAAAAGGTCAGCACGTCTGGTCTTTGAATCTTTGATTTCAAACTATCCAGCACACTCGGGCCTTATCATTAAAGCATTTTCTAGGCTTGAGTAAGCCTCTCCACGGAGGAAGAAAGGCAGCCGGGCTTGGCTTTGAACTTGAGATAACGTGGCCTCCACTAAGGAAGTGCTGTTTTGTGTGTGTGTGTGTGTGTGTGTGTCAAAGTAAAACTAGAAAGTCGCACTCACTCAGTAGAGTGCAGATCTCCACAAGCAGTGGCGGCTGGTGAATTTTTTTTGGGGGGGGGGGGGCGCAGTTGGGCGACGCGGTTTAAATAGCACTCAACAATTAGAAGAAAAGTGGTTTTGAGTAGAATATTGTTAAAAACAAAGCTTTATTTAAAGAACACAGCGTGCTCAACACTGTCCAATAACAAGTAAACACACTGTAACTTTGGGCATGAGAGGTTCAGAGCAGCTTTAAGAAACATTGGGTTGGGTTTCAGAGGTTTGCAAAATAAAAGAGTTTCACCCTCACATGAAAGAGGTTCAGAGCAGAATAGAGTGAGAAAGAGATCACATGTTACATTGGGTGTTTGACAGAGTAGACCCACTACTGTAAAGAAAAGTAGCCTCCTCTCTTTAAAGTTGGCAAACTTCTCAATAACTCTCTGGTTAAAGTCAATCATGTCTGTAACCAGCCTGTTTCCATTATTCTTGAGGGAATGTGTCTGTTTTTCAGAACTTCTTCGTTGTGTTTTCGATGCCAGTTCGGTCTCCTTCTGCTGCTCTGCAAACAGGGTTAGCTTCAGGCTGTTAGCGAGTTAGCTTCATGCTGTTAGCTAGATAACTGCGGCAAGATTTGTGCTTCTTACACTTGTCTGAAGCTCTTTAGCTCCCTCACCCCGTTGTAGTCCAAAGACTTTCAGTCCCAGGACTTTGGAACAACAGACAGGGGAAACTAAACAGCGCATTACTCACTGAGCCTCCAGCTAACCAGCTCCGGTTAGCAACCTGCTCGCGTAGCTCCGTGGAGCTCTCTGGCTGAGGGAACGATACCGGTCTCTGATTTGCCGAATAGTCCAGTCACGTGAAATAAGAAATGATGTCATTGGCCAGGGCGCACATTTTTGTGCCCCAAGATTCACGTTTCATCCGCCAATGAGAAGCCGTCCTTGCCGAAACGACCGTGAAATGTTTACTCGCTGCTGCGTACACACGTTGGGCCGGCGCCCCGAAAATGGGGAGGGGCTTCTCTCTGTGAGGATGAGTGGCGATATATTATTTATGTCACATTTAACTTAAGTGGTTGTTGACAGGGGCTTACGGTCTCCCACACACATTTAGCGCGTCAACGCGGTATATTTACTATTTAAATGATTTGGTATATAATGTTTTTTGGCAGGATATATTATATTTTTTTCTTGTTCTTTTTTTTTTCATCTCAAAATTTTAAGAGGGGCGGCGCTCTAGCGCCCGCTATGGACGCACCGCCACTGTCCACAAGCGGTGACGTACGCAGGCAAACGGCTATAATTCATCGCGCGAGACACGTAATACAGTCTTGCCGGAAACCAAATGAAAGTAACCAAGCAACAAACAACTGGGGAGGCGCGCAACCAATGGGCTACAAATCATCGTAAATCATACTTCATTCAAACTCAGTAACAAGAGGCGAAGCATGCAGGAAATTGGCTCAAAGTCTATAAGACTACAATCATGCCGATTACAAAATGAAACCCACAAAGCTGTCTTCCCACGTAGCAGCAGCTGAGTGGCGAAGAGATAACAACTGGTGATGTATGCAACCAAGATAGACATGTACAGAGAGATCTGGACAAAAAAGAAAGTTGGATCAAGGTGACCGTGACACAACCCCACTAGATAACCAGGGATCATAGTCCGCTTTCAGGAAACATCTGTTAGATAACCAAGTATCATAGCAAGGTACATAATTGTTTATGCTGGCTAACTCTAAGGAGTTCAACCTATAGGTTATATGATTTTCCCCAACAGAAGGAAGAAGGGAGGATTGAGAATCGTTCATTGTACATCAATAACAACCCACAAAGCCAATTTTCCACACCGAGATGTTCAATTGTGATGCTCCTTTTAACCTCCGATTCATTCCAGTCCCATGTTAGTTTTTCTGGTCGTGCACATTTCATGGGTTCAGAGGACAAACTCTCCTCACCTAGGGGCGGAGAGTCCAACTGGATTCCTTCGAAGTGAAGCATGATCTTTCCATCAGGCTTCACTCCAGCCTCTGGTCGGAGTTTGGTGACAAGAGAGACCTGATTTACACATCCTCCAGTCCCCCTCCTCCACCACACCTCCCCCTCCCCTACCTGACAGGAGCAGCTGCACCTCATGACAGATAGGCCATGTCATCTCCAGAATTCCTGCAGAGCTGTCCTGCTCTCAGCGTTTCTGACAGCACTCAATATGACGTTCTAATTTTATCAAGGCGGGCACGCCTGTGCACCCTCAGTGTGCTCAGCACACAAGCGTACGTGCACAGTTGTATCGATACGTTTCTTTGGCAACGCGTACCATGGAAGAAAGTACTGCGCTGAAGTTTTGAGGTAGTTGTGCTCGGATATTTACATTGTCGGATATTTAAATCTGCGTTTCAGAAAAATGTACTTTTCACACCGCTACATTTGTTTGGAAGCTATGCTGTTGTATAGAGAAAGTTTTTACTAAATATAATCTTCAATAATAATACCCTGTTTATTATGGAGATAAGTATGTAGACTAATCTCCACCATGACCAGCTACAACATTAAAATGCTGCATACAAAAGATATAGGTATATATACATATATATATATATATGTATATGTACTGTATATATATATATATATATACATAGTCATAACCCTCACATAGGCCATTCATTCTCCAATGTATCTGTGATATTTTGCTGTAAATACTACTTGTTTTTAATTAAGCGGCATTTTGAAAGAGAGTGTTTTTACACTGTAGTATTAATAATTTTACCTAAATAAAAGATATAAATACATGTTCTTCTACTGCTGCCACGTACGCAAAGCAGAACAAAAAAAAGAAAGAGTAAAAGGATTAAACAGATGCAACTAGAAAAAAAGCTCCAATACATGCTGATGAAAAATCGATATATTTTGGGTGGAAAAATTGGCGTAGAGTTAGAAGTCAGAATCAAGCAAACCAATGCCGGCGCTCCAAAGTCTTGTTAAGGCCATGGAATGAGCTGCACGGCCCTCTGGGTAATGAGTTGGGGATGTGCTGGAAGGAAACGCAAGCCTTCTTGCCATTCCAGGCGGAGCACAGCAGGTCTTGCTCAGAATGAATGACAAAAGCAGACGGGCAGCTCTGATGCATTAAACATGAGGCCGAGGAAGTCAGCACAACTGAGACCGTTATCATTTTTTGGGGGATAAGCGGGGGATAAGCAGGGTGAGTGTTTCGTGGACCGCAAAGTTACTCTGTGTATCTTCCTTTGCTTTAATGTGACATCGTGGTACTACCTGTAACTGTGATGGGGAGAGAGAAGCAAATCGGACAACACACATTCAGACTGCTGGACTCCATCGGGAATTTACTACACTGAGGAAAAAGTAGTGCATGAAAAGAAGAAAAAGGTGTTAACTCTAAGACAAACCCATCCCAACATGCATGTAGTTAAACTAAAAAGATACAGCAGTTTAGTATAACTTCTGACAAGGCCGAGGAGCTGTTTTGGGTGAAACCATGTGGGACTCATTTGCGAGGGGAACTTTTGGCAATGTTTCCGGGGTTCTGGATTTTGATATTCAGATAGGAGCGGTACACATTTCGATCGACGGGAAACTTGTCCAAGATAAATGTGTCATGTCACAAGCGAGGGAAATTCCAAATCCAAACCATGCCCATATTTAAATGTGGCCATGCCACACACACACACTTCACCATAAATGTAAGGTAAGCGTGTTCCATATCTTTAAGTAATTATCTTTCTACGTTCGAGAAAAGGCGAGCTCAGCTTTTCATAGTATTCCAGTTCGTGGATTCTACTGTGAAACGTGTAAAAACAATGTATATCTATAAAGTTACCGAGAGCATTTCTCTTTGGCTTCAACAGGCAGATTCGGGTCTGCCTTTCTTTCCTGCTTGGATCAAATTAGCTGATGGGGCCACTTTAGGGAGGACTAGGTTCAAAACTCCTCTAGTGCATCAGCTTCTCATACAGTTCCGCCAAGTCTTTGAGAAAAATAAAAAAATAAAATGAAAGGGAACACAGAGACCTGGTGATGACTGTCTGAACTAACCTGAGACCTCTGAGACGGCGAGCCAAAAGAACATCTGTGACAGCTCTGCTGATGACAGTTTTGAGTCAGAAGTAAAGGCCTTTTACACACTCGGGAAGCAAAATTTAACGCGGTAGAACAGCGACTTTTTCTGAGCTTTCACAATAAAAGCACCAATGAATCGCATTGTGTGGAATGGGCATTTACCAAATGTACTCTATAGTGTTAAAGAACATGGAGGCCCCCGTAGTCCGAACAGAGACGCCAAACCTTTCAACTTTGACGAAGGCAGACCAGATGCACTCCATCTGTTCTTGCCTTTCACAATAAAAGCCCTAGACATATACACTAAGTCTTCGCTATAGGGAACTCAATAAAATATCATACAGCAGCTTAAATTATACAACAGATTACCTCAGACGGATTTGCCAGACGCAGCTCTGGGTCAATAGCATCCTGGTAGTTGGTCATGTGCCAATCAATTCCAACCTTTCATTGAAAAAGTGTTGCAACTGGGGTACTTTCGCATCGCTGTCGGTATGAAGAGTTTTTATGTAAAATATATGCAGGCTGGTGTTTTGCATTCTCATGCTGTTTATTCATCACGCTGTGTAAAAACCTTAACAGTTCAAGTATTTGACAGGAAGAGAGAATTGTCTGTCTCAATATATTTTTAATAATAAGTTTTTGACCACAGAACTTCAAATATCAGCCACAATGGACAAGAGAGACATATTACTGGCATTGGCTGTTCAGTTTTTATTTTTTCGATACGCTTCTTTCACAGTTCTCACGATGAAAAACAAAAGTGCGGTGTTGAGTATGGGTCCCTCGAGCAGCCACATTAATGGTTGCCAAATCTAACTCCAAAAGATAAAAGCACATACAAAAACAAAAACAGACCTACCAAAAAAAAGCACATGAAATTGCTGCTGATTACAGTGCTGGTCATCATTCATATAATGCTGTTCTTTGACAACGGCTCTTGTGAGCTGGCGTGTGTGTGTGTGTCTGTCTGTGTGTGTGTGCCCTTGAGTATTTCACAGCAACGCCCCCCCCCCCCATGTAAGCTGTGATTTGGAGCTATGAGAACGCTGTTTGCTTTAGATGTGTGGTAAAGTACAAGGGAAACAAAGCCCACACACATATAGCATCACACAGACACTGTGGCACCAAAATACCAATTGTTGCACCCCTAAGTTGCTCATGCTTTGATTTGAGATCCCCCTTGGCATTTTTGACACTACCTACGGTGTCCTGTAGCTGTTAGAGAGGAAAACTTCTCCCATTTTAGTAAGCAACCATTTTTATTTGTGTGGCTTAATCTGGAAACTGATAGGTTGAACTTCACCTGAAACTTTGGTGCTGCTTTGAGGAATTGCGTCTGAGATGGTAGTCTCCGAGCACATAAAAGTGCATCATGATGTAAACCAATGTTATGGCAGTCAGTATTCAGTAGTAAGGGAACACATTTTAGATATCAGAGTCTGATTACAGATCTTGGGGAGTGCTACTGTGTGAAAAACGTTGTATGAATCCTTATATGGAGTTGCGGGAAGTTGGATAAATTGCCTGAATTTCTTTAGACTGTTAAACTAAACAAGACATTCACATAGATCATGAAGTTTTTCATTTTTTTCTTTTCTTCCCCATCACTGAATTTATTTTTCGATATGGTGTTCAGCGTTTCACATCACAATTACTTCCAGTGAAAACTTCAAAGGCCACAAGCTAGCTTGTGATCAGTAATTTGGATTTTAGACGTGGGTCAAGACAGACATTTTTGAATCCACATACAGTTATGCGAAATCAATTAACTGGGAAGCCTATGTCCTTTCATTCATAGCTCACATTGACAGTTAAGGCAATTAGGCCACATCAACACTATTGCGTTAGCTACTTTGAAGCTTAGCGTCCACGCTACTCTCTGTGTTTTAGAACCCCTCCAACGGATACATTGTTGAAGACGTTTTAGTTTGAAAACTCCTGGGTTGCATTCTTGTCTGGACCGGCAGAAACCGAAACCATTGAGAACGGAGACGCAGGCACACAAACGTTCACTTCTTGTGTGTCCAGCGGGTCTGGATGGAGATTTCTTCTGAAAGTACGCTGAAACGCTCATCCGGATGGAGATTGTTTTTCAATTCAATTCAGTTTATTTTATAATTACAAATTTACAAACAAATTTGACATGGTGCTTACAAACCCCACAACCTCACACATAAACATCCCAAAACCCCAAACGGAAAAACAAAGAAAAAAAGGAGGGAAAAAGGGAAAAAGGAAGGAGGAGAGAGGATCCCTCTCCTAGGATGGACAGATGGATGATGTGTGATGAAGGATGCAGACAGGTGAGACACAGTTAAAATAATTTATGAAATATGAATATGACAGAGTGTATGTTCATAGTATAGTAGGCATATTCCGATCCCATCCTCTCACGATCCATCAGGCGGATGGCGGTGGGGTGAGGGGAGGAGGACAGACAGTGGGTCATGGGGTGGGAACAGGAGCCCCGGCAGTCGATCGATCAGACAGAGAGATGGGATCCATGCATCTCCGATGACCGACATGTCCCCCATTGAAAAAAAAGAAGGACGGGAGGAAGAGAAGAGAGTTAGTAGATGATGATTGAGAGATGATTCAAGGAGAGAGAGAAAAAAAAAGAGGAAGAGGTCAGTGCATCCTAAAACGTCCCCGGCAGCTAGCCTAGCCAGCAGCATATCAAGGGGCTGGACCAGGGCAAACCTGATTCAGCCCTAACTATAAGCTTTGATATTCAAACGCCGTTTCTTTTGGGCCGACATGGAAAGCTAATTCAATCCATTCTTGTTAAGCTCCTTTATAGCATGAGAAATAACTGCTGCTATAGAGAGGTGGTATTGCCCAACAGCAGACAAATATTGTTAAGTTGACATGATCCGGACAACCCTATGTTTGAAATAACAAGTTTTGAACAAATGTAAAAGGTTTGGCTTCTAAGCAGGAAATTTGAGAATTTGAGCACTGGCTTTTTACGCATCAGTCAGCGTTTTGGAGGGAGAATCTGACGGACTCATAACCAAAGTGTATCCATGACGGTATAGAGGCTTGCTTTTCTTTCTGTAGGCGTGACTCTTTCAGTCTGTGACTCCAGTCTCCTGGCAGCTGCGCGCCCGCATGGAGCCGCCACCATGAGACGTCCACTGCCTGCATCCATCAGACGGACAGACAGGGGCTGAGGATGGGATAGGTTAGGTTTCACACTCACATCAGAAGAGATACAGAGGATCACAGACAGGGGCTGAGACACCCATTGTGACTTGAACGATACTATTATTTTTGAAAAGATGAGACAGGTGTTATTCTCACATTTTTTATTATTTTAAAAAAAATCTCAATACTTTCTGGCCTTTCTGTGGCACTTCAAGTAATCTTTAGTGACAGGTCACAAATCTCTTGTGATATCATTTCACCTTTAATAACCCAGTTAACCCAGGTTATTTCCGAAAAGAGTTCTGCATTGTAGTTTTTACCAAACATTACTCCAACAGAAGGTCATAAGTGCATTTGTTGGGGACTATTTTAAATGATGGTTTAATACACTTTTGAGGTGCAGCCACATTACTTTAACATCGTACTTTATCATTCTATCCCATTAGACATGTATGTGAAATCGTCACAAGTAGAGTATGAATTCTTGAGTCATGGACAAAAAAGGTGTTTTGTGAGGTCACAGTGACCGTTGACTCTTGATTATGATTCAGTGGGCTACGATGCAATTATAAAACTATTATCGATTCTTCTTAAATGCGTCAATATTTTTCAATACATGATTTTTTTTCATCTCTCTGTGACTTTCTCTTCTTTTTTTTTACAGCATATTTGTAAAGATCCATGATGAATTTATTACTTTACATCCTACATTTTGTAGACTTCTCTTCAAACAAATCCCCACTGTTATAGGCAATGAGCATCTAGCTCTCGTACTAAAGGTTCATGGAGCTTTATGGCACAAAGGGAATTATATATATAATATCAAATATCATATATAATACTCAAAAAACTACCACAATTGTTGAACCGGCCCATCTGTTGCCTTCGGGGAAGTGAGATGATGAAAGAATCGGCCGCATCTATTATCATTTCACGTTCATGATTTCTAAAGTAAGAGCCAAATACTTGAAGGGAAACAGGATACCTTCTCTTCTGGTGGTGACAGCTGGTCAGGGGGGAGAGAGAGAGAGAGAGAGAGAGCAGTGTGTGTAAGTGAGAGAGGATGCAGCTGCAGTGAGGCTATATGATGATGGTAGGGGTCCAGAAGCAGATGGGGGCCTTCAGGCTGCACTGCAACACGATATCCAAGTTGAAATACCCACATATTTCTTTAAAACAAATACATTAATTCCCATTCCGTACCTGCAGGTTCTTCAACGAGAAATAACGGAAAAAAACTCTGCAAGCCCCCTATTTATCAAAACTGTTTTCTTGTGCTTTTCATGCTCATGCATCCGGACGACATTCTCTTGTCCTTTAAACATAATTTTGTTATCTTCCTGCAACACAGACTCCATGACGAGAGGCGTCAGCTGATTACGGAGTCCGGGATCCAGCCTGTGTCCGAAGACCCGCAGCTTTGAAATGAGCGAAGAACTTTGGCATCTGACCTGGAGGAAACCTAAGAGTTGGAATGCCCCCCCCATAAAGCATCTCTCCCTCCCCCTCATTTTTTAGCCTCGAGTCTCATGAGGCCTCGCTCTAATGATAGTGGAGCAATTTTGGTGGTTGAGCGGGAACAAGAAATCAACTGCAGGCGTCTGTGAAGAGTTTCTGATTACTGAAACGTCTGAGAGACATTCCCTGGTTACTAAGGAATGCGACAACTTGATCAGAATTTGCAAATACTTAGCTATGAACTGGATTATGCTGGATATGTTTAAGCTGAACTATACATTCCCGTTTCATTAGTTTGATTTATATCAAATGTAAAATACAACAACTTTTAAAAATAGCTGATAGCTATGATAGCTATATGATAGCTATATGATAAGACAGGTTACAAATATGACACAATGGCATTTGTGAAAATTCACGTAAGCATATCTTTAGAAATGTTTCAAATTTGTCGGGTTCTTTTAAAATAAAATACTGTGACATCTTTTCTTACTCTCTAAAATATAGCCAATGCAAACAAGGCTTTAAACCTCTCTTCGCTACCTGCGAGAACGTGACTCCTCCGATGTGTGTTACCCGAGCCTGGACATGAGTTACAGCGGCTCTAATGTGGTGGCTGTTTCACTTTTATCACTCCAATTATAGTTAAAAACATGACGCCTGCAGAAGGTGCCTGCGAGAGTTTAGAGGAAAAAGGAGGTGGCGCGAGAGAGGAGGGTAAGGTACACTCAACATTGTGCAGCGAGGGTTTATGAAGATCCAACCCCCCCCCCCCCCCCCCCACCCTAGCATATTTTATTAGTGGTGTTTAAATGACCGGCTTGTTAAACTTCAAGCGGCATGCCGGCAGCAAAGGCGGCTGTGGCCTCAGGAGCCGCCGCAGTGCTACGTCGCTGGCTATTTTCACCCTCTCTCCGGAGCTTTATTTGACACACTGGTGTGTGTGGACAGGGTTGTTTCAAGGCACAATAATCACGTTGGACTGGAGTTGAAACACTCGATTCCCACCTGTGAGTGGGTAGCCAGGACTCTGGTGGTCCCTGGAAGAAGAAGAAGAAGAAGAAGAAGAAGAAGAAGAAGAAGAAGAAGAAGACAATAGGCAGAGATGTGAGATAGAGAACAACCCGTCGTGGATTAGTTTGTTTAATCAGATTGCAGACCCCTTTTTAATTTGTTTGTAATTTAAATCTGAATGTGAGATTCAACGTGACTCATTGGCTCGGAGGTCATGGGAGCACATGAAAACTAAATGATCCCCGGGGATTAGGACTGCAGTCATGGAAAGAACGGAACGTTGAGTTTGTTCTTTGATGACGACGACACAGACGGGCAGTGGGAAAAAGCAAGTCATCGCTCTGGACGTCGCTTCCATTTCATGTTTTTTTTGCTCAGTTTATTAACAGCTCATGTCTGCACCGTTTTGTTCTCAAAGCAAAAAGATCGTTTATCACCGGCTTCCATTCGGATGACTCAGCGGGATTTTGCTGTAATTCAAGCTCGGCAAAGAAATATTTTCTTAAAGACGAAGCAATTTGGAGCTGCAACGATTAATCGTGTAATGTGAATACTTTCTTGTGTCTTTCATGGTTGTAGATTAAATATCTTTGGGATTTGGACCAAAACAAGATCTTTGAGGAACGTCACATGGGCTGGGAGGGAATGTAGCAGAGAAAATTGTATTTGAAAATGTTTTGATTTTATTATATTTTATAATGCGCAAAACCTTTGGGCTATACCGCCGCAAGTCAAACAACAACAAAGAATAATTTATTATTGTATACTCAACTGCATAAAAAGAAAGGAGCATAACAAACTATCAGAAGATGAATTCTACAGAAGAAGAAAAAACATATGGCGGTATGAAAGATTCCACAGCAAATCACTTCCCATGAGGGTGGATGGAATATTTTTGCAAGACTTTTCTTTCTCTGTCAGCTTTCATTGCTGTTGTCTCCTGTGATTGAATAATGTCATCCTCTCTTCTGCAGTCCAGGGTTCGTGCCAATTTGCTGAAGACAGCAAATTGGCACCGGATTCCAACATTTGATGTTGAGTGTAAAGCTTTCCAAGTGTTTTTCAAAAGAAAGTGTAGCGCAGTTCGTCGTGATTGGACGAGGTTGACTCGGTGACTAGAGAGTGTTGGGAGTCTGAAGATCTTTGGCCCGGGGTGATGAGAAAAGATAAGAAAGCATGATTAGATGTAAGAATTTTTTTTAAAGGCAACCAGCTACTTGCAGCAGAATAAAACTGTAAAGAAGAAGGAAAAAAAATTCAGGGATTAGGAACCATACGTTCACGACCATATAAGGAGTCTTTGGGACTTCACGTCTAATCAGGTTCATTGGACCTGGCTGTGTCTGATGTCTCCTGCCATGGCCCTGCTGATGCACCCCGCCCACCCCCTACCTCCTTCTGTTTCATGCATCGTAGTTAGGGATGAGAATTGATAAGATTTTAACGATTCCGATGCCTTATCGATTCCTGCTTATCGATTCGATTCCTTATCGATTCTTTTATTGATTCTTATTGGGCAAGGGGTGAAAAAAAGAGCACAAATGGGTTTATTTACATTAATTTTCTTTTCTATACTTTTCTATAATGCTGCACACACCATATACAGTATGTATACATACACATTTACATTTTTTTTAATAACCAAAAACATTTATACATATTCCTCTTGAACTTAAAATAAAACTTACATAACTTAAATAAAATGTATTCTGTTTAATTTAAACATGTTCCTCGAAATTACAGTGCTCCTTCCTTTTTTTAAAGGGTATATGAACTGAGCTGCCAAAAATGAAACTAGCAGTGGAAAATACCAAGTGTGCAACCATCAATTGTATGGATCATCAACAATTCTTGTGCAGAAAAATAAGCATGTCTGCTTTCTCCTGGAGGATACGCGATCTCTCAGGACTTATTGTGTCTCCAGCTGTGGAGAACACTCTCTCAGATGGGGTGGAGGATGCCTGAACACAAAGATATGAGGAGGTGTACAAGACGTGCTAGCTGACCCAGACAGACTACCAGCCTCTGAACCGGTCTGACTCTGAACGTCATCAGCTAAATTGGATGGCAATGGAGATTATTTATATAGTGAAAGCTGGTTTACACAATGAAACAAATGGCACTAACAAAATCGCTGAATTTGCTGAGCTGACATAAAGCCACATTAAGAGGGGAGGCAAACACTACCTCTGCCTCAATGAAGGGGGCTGAAAATGGAAGATTATATAGCTAAGCTAGCGTAGCTATATGCTAAGTTTAATAATGGATTAAAAATCGATATGCTCAGTTTAATAATGGGTTAACACGATAACGCGAACGTTTGCTGATAACACACGCCCTCCGATAATTAACACCGCTACGATCAAACATTTCTCAAAACTGGACTTTCAATCCAAACGTGAAGTGATCAATAATGGGACCAATGCCGGAGCTAAAATGTATGCTTCAAACGAAGGGACAGAAGATAACTTGATCGACTACTACACACAATAACGGCAAATTGCTTCACACAGTGAGTGGTTGTGATCACTTCTGAGGAGTTTACCTTGGACAGAAAGAGATGAAGCGCCGACGTTAGCTGAGCTGCTGCATCGAACACATGACATTCCTGTAATTTAATTCCATGCTGTGTTCAAATGCTTATTCATATTTGTTGTATTTCCTCCCTTCGACGAAATAGACTTTTTACACACGTTACAAGTGGCGTAGTTGTCATTTTGTCGTGTGAAATAGAGCCAAACTTTAGAACGCCTCTGCCTCGTTGCCATGTTTGCTGCAGTCTGAAGAAGAAACTAAAAAAGTTTGCGCATGCGCAACGCCACAGAGGACCGTTAGCAGAACCGTTAAAGAATTTGGCTGACGATCCCAAACAATCGGTTCACTGGGAACCGGTTCTAAAACAGAACCGGTTCTCGATGCCCATCCCTAATCGTGGTCCATGCCTACTACGAACTATTGATACATTCTGTCATATTCATTAAATGTGTTTATATATAATAATAATCATTTATTTTATTTGATATAACTATCATAGTTCATTTTACAAATTATGAATTTGCCTCAGAGGGCTTTACAATCTGATACGACATCCTTGTCCCAGGACCTCACATCGAATCAGGAAAAACTCCCAAGAAATAGAAAAAAAACATTCAGGGGAAAAAAAGGGAAGAAAACCCAAAACGAACATTAAGATAACATAGACATGGACATGGTTATTTGGATGAACTGACCCTTACATGTGACCTCACCTTCTCTTACTCTCTGACCTTTTCGGTGATTTGACTTTTTTCCCAGCCTCAAGGATGTGACTTTGTCTCTCACGGAAGCATAAGCAGGCGTTCATTATCATGTCCCGAGCCGTCCGCCTGATCGATCTGCTTCTGATCCTGCTGCAACCTCCCAGCCTGGCTTGTCCAGACGGCCTGTAATTTATCTGGTGCCTCTGGATTAAACAGTGGACACTCCTGGCAGCGTCCGAGACAGAGCAATGTAAATACAACCTGACGATGAAAATCTACCTTTGAGCTTTGGGGCTTCGTTGGGTTCAGATGAGGGCAGGGAGCGCGAGTCATATGATTGACTGCACGGGGAGGCGGCAGGCAGATTGTGAAAGACTTAGAAAGGAGCCTGAGAAAGTTCAGCAGGCCTGAAAACCTGAGCTAGAAACCAGGGAATTGCGCAAAAAACAGACTCCTTTTACAGGCTGATGAGATAATTTATACAACATAGAAAGGGGGGCAAACATTTGGAAACACATTTTCCTATACTGTGATTATTTTCCATTAACCTCAGTCTGTTTTTCTTTTATTTAAGAGACAAGGGTTGAAAGAAAATGCTGGCAGCACTGACACAGCAGCGAAATGAATGATTCACTGGGGAGTGGTTTGAGTCTAGAACATATTTTATGAGCCAGAAGAATGAGCGTTGAGGTTTCTGGTTTGGGGTCATCTGAAGAGTCAAGCCCAAGCATCCCTCATGGAGACCCCCCACAGGAAGTCATCACTAAGAGTGCAATAGGGGAGAGGAAGCCTCACAGTTTTTTCCTCAAAGAGTGTTCTTGCCCAAAAGATACCATAAAGCATCTCTGTCTTGGGTCAAATTAATATCTGGTTGATTCAGTTATACTGTATGAGCAATTCAGACAAGAATCCTGAAAGTTATGCTAAATATTTGCACTTTGTACTAGATCATCACTCCCATTCGAGCCTCCCTGTATTGTCTGCCAGAGAAGTTTGGCATTGATTTTAAGATTATTTTAAATCACTTATTAGATAATCAATGGACTGGATCTCCAAGCTGCTTATTCTTTACACCACCAATTAGTTCTTCCAACCACAACGGTTGGAAAGTCGGCTGTACCCCGAGCCAAACGTTAAACCAAAGGCGAATGTTCTTTATCCTCCGTTCGGCCACCCAGACTTTGCAAACAAAATCCCTCCTCACGTTAGAGCTGACTGTTCCAAAAGATATTTTAAAACCCTTTTCAAAAGTTAAATTAAATGAAATGTAATCATTTCAAAAGTTCAAGGGTTGATCTGTGTGGTAACAGATTGCCGTTTGCTTTCTGTGTTGCGTTGCTAAGCATCTTTTTAGAGCTGCTCTCTCGTGTTTCATTAACTAATCCATATCTTGGTCTCGTTCAACTAAGATTTCATCAGTCCGTTTAACATTTTTTGATTCTGAATGACTTATTTCCAAGAAACGTATGAGCACATCTCTGGTAAATGCAGATTTAAAGTGGTGCTTTTGTGTGATTTATTTTGTGTAGGAACAGATCTGGTGTTGAAATCAACTGATCGATCATCAGTCAGCTAAGAATTTCTTTGGTTCGAGCACATGCTTTATACTTATTATTTCGTTTTTTCTTTGGATTTTGTGTTGTTTTCACTAATGTCACTGTAAAGCACTGTGTAACTTGTGTTTAAAAAAGGTGCTAAATGCTGTATGATATATCATATCATATAGCATTGATATATCATATAGCATTTACTACGTTGGCAAGCAGTTCAGCAAATACATCTTGATAGATGGGACACTGTTCGACAATTTGAGTGAAAGGTGGGAAAGTAGTGGAGAGAAACACGAAACACAGTACTTTCCATTTTTCTAGGACATTTGGTTCAAAGTTGCGTTAAATGTACATGAAAACTTGATCAGTGATCCACCAGACAGGGTGAGATTACTTCTTTAACATGGTAAACAAAACTATGACAACAAAAATAGCACATCTTTCACTCAAAACTAAATTAACAGCCAAATGCACAGTATGTAAATGTAAATTGATAGCCTGACCACGCATTAGATGCCATCTTCCTGTACTTGTAATACTTGTTGGTGCCCATGATTCCCATCCCATCCTTATGGCCTCAATGAAACACACTGACAGTCTAATGTTGCGTTCACAACAAAGCGTTGCAAATTCTTCACGCGGGTAGATCCCATTAAAAGTCAATGCACAGACATGAATGGTTGCGATTGCCGCAAATGTTCGCCGGCGGCGCGAATGACACGAATAGGGCGAAGCGGAAAATTCGCCCTTACTTGAAATATTTTATCTTTGGCGGAAAAGTTGCGAAAGCCAATCAGCGTTGAGATGCTCCGCCCGTCATCACTGACGTTGTGCCGTTGATGAAGCTAACTCGCTGCTGCTTCTCTAGTAACGCTGGAAGCGACAGTCATTCAGACGGAGTCGATGAAAGTCACCGAGCTGTGTGAACCCAAGGATGATGTTATGAACTCAAACACGAGGGCGTTAGATGTTCCGACGTTTGTGGGAGGTCCAAAACAAGTATTTAGCAGAATTTGTGGTTATTTATTCCATGATGGATGATGGAAATGATAACTGTTACCATGGACTAAAACCACTGAAATAATCCCCTCTAAGGCACGAATAAAGCAAATGAGGCGAATAACCACAACTTGTCGGGCGATTAAATTCATGCGAGTAAACCCGTGCGAGTGTGAACGCAGCATGAACGCTGCATTATTTGGTTTTAACATTACAACTGTTTTGATGGAATAATCTGAAAACTGTTATCAAATGACATCTATATCTTTATGCTTCCCAGTTACACATTGGAGCTGGTTAACGCTACCCTGAGCCACATCTCAAACTTTGTAACATAGAGTTCCAAGTCTCTGCGTGTTGATGTCTTCTACTGTGATGACTTGTACGTAACCGTGTTCTCACAAAGCTGAGCGATGCGTGTTTACGTGTTGAGGAGTTTGCCGTTAGCACCAGGCGGGCTCCTGCTCCAGCTGCTTATTTATGTTCATTCTGGAGACCAACCACCTTCAAACTGACATCAATTCAGACGAGAGAGACACAACCACCATGTGTGAGTGGTCTCTCACTGTAAATATTTCCTTAGCTGTCAGCTGCCCTCCCTGCCAGTTCTCACATTTAGAAAAAAAGGTGTGGGCTCAGAAAAGATTCAGACGTTGCAGGTTTACGTACATCAGGCGGCTGTTGAAGATTACTTGTCGGGTTCAGAGCATTCGTTCACTAAACAGAAAGTCTTTCTGTGTGGCGACTGAAAGGAAAGTTTGTCCGGTCAAGACATTTTTCTTTTATTTACCGATGGCTTAATTGTCCCCGGCGTTAGAGCGAGAAGATACCTGAGATGAAAACCTGATCTTAGATCAGTATTCACACAACTTGGAGAATAGCAAACAAGGCAATCCCTTCACCAACAGGTGTACTCATTAGAGTGCACCTGTTTGACAGCAGTGTACTAACAGCTAGCTAAACAACCAGTGCGGTCGTTAAGCTACAGGGCTCTCAAGTCTCACGCATTGAGCGTGAGACTCACGCATTTCGGTCTTATCTCATGCACTCCCGCCACACATCGAATTCCTCACACTGAAAAAACCTCTCGGCTATTTAATGCTTGAATGCAGGGGTGCTCAATACGCCGATCGATTGTTCCGCTGCAGAGCTCCGACGCCGGTCTGCGCGCATTGGGATGGAGCAAAAAAATAGTCCCCCCCCCCCAGTCAACAACTTTTCTCGGAGTAGAAATAGTCTTTTCGGCTCGATGCCGGCGCGCGCAACGGTCAGCTGTATTGGGTGCTGATGGAAATCTCACGCTTGCCTGTCTTCAAAACTTGAGAGCCCTGAAGCTAGCTGTTAGCCGAACACATCTTCCAAAACAAACTGTTAGGATCTGGAGTTTGTGTCTCGTTTTGTGTCTTGTTTTGAAGTCCTTGTGTCATCTGTCTCTCTGTGATTGTCTGCCCTGTTCCTGATTGTTTCCTTCTGTGTGATTGCTGGTCCCGCCCTCATTGTGTCCACCTGTGTCTCGTTCCCCGTTGTCCAATCCTCTCACCTTGCCTGTGTATTTAAACCCTGTTTGTCTCATTCCCAGTGTAGCTTCGTACTGTTTGGTCCGCGTTTTTGTCGTCAGTTCTGGTTTGTTGGATTAAAGATTGTTTTTTGCAGAAATGTCGGCATTTGGATCCTCTCTCGCTGCGACAACCGTGACAAGTCATGACACAAAAATTGTAGGAAAAAAATAAAAATAAGTATATATAAATGTATTTACGTCGCTCCCCTTCACCCTTACAAAAGATGTGCTTGGATTATGGGGATTAGTAACATTTCAAATTAAGTAATTTGTCGAATAATTCCCTATTCAATCACAAGACAATGAATCTGCATCGATTTTCACAATTCATTTATTATATTGTATTATAATTTGTAACCAAAAATGACAAAAATAAATGTCATTGTTCCGGCTTGTGTGAACTGAATGCATTTTTAAGGGATCCCTATGGCCTCTGAGAATATACTTGTATTTGTTTTACTATTGGCAGGCATTCTGAGGAGTTTGCCTCATTTACAGTATTTTGGTCAATGTGTGAAGTATAAACTTGTGTATAAAGAATATGAGAACAGTCTTCATAAGTATGTGGACTTGAAGGGAAAGATTTACCAAAAAAATGAGAAAAATGTTCTGGAAAAATATTTTTAAAATACCTCCAAAATGTTCATAGCATAAAGCCGATCATATCAGTCTAAACTTTAAGTGCACCGTCATGTTGAGGAGTCTGGAGGTGGTTTACAGTGTGGATTAAATGTACCAGCGTCCCAGAATGGGATGGGTGAGTCTCCTGCAAAACTCAAACATCTCTTGGGTGGCTTTTTTATTTCACAAAAGTAAACACAGGCATGATTAATCACAGGGCAGTCACAATCTTCTTTTCTTTTGCACTATTTATCTTCCCCCAAAGCGTGATTGTTCCAATTCAGAAAATAACAACCATACCAAATACGTCAGGTTTAGAAATGGAATTTTTTTTCACAATAAATAATTAGTTGCTATGGCTGCTGAAGGGGAAAATATGATGTTGCTGCATTGGAATGTTTCCTGCGTGTGCTGCCAAATCTAAGCTGGAAACACTTAGTAGGGAACCTGTGTGTACTAGGAACCGCTAATAATTTGCTTAAGGGAAGCCACATCTGGTCGGATGGCTGAGGCAGAGGTTAGAGCATCAAAACGGGCCACCGCTCCCTTACCAGTTGCGGGCTGAGAATAGGGCCTAGTGTGAAACAAAAATCTTAAATACAGGAAATAGGCCTGTTATCATAATATAACCATTTGTATTGGCTGGCAACCAGACTTACATTTCTCCGTGTTTACTATTTTTGAGTGGGGCCAAAGGTTTACAGACAGATAAATCACAAACCCCTGGCAGAGCAACTGCAAGTTGCCGGGCTGTTTGTTTTTAGTGAAAGAGGCCAAAAAAAGCAGAGCAAACACGAGGAACAAGTGTGAAAAAGGCAAGTTTGTTTACTCGGCGATCAGCTTTGTTTGAGGGTTTAGACGATAATCCAAAGAGTTCCGCCCTCCAAGCTACCGAACGAGCATTCAAACACATTACAGCTTCTCGAAGTAGCCTTTTAGTAACAGAAGCAAACACAGAAGTGAGAGTGTTTACAGAAGTCACAACCGGAAAAACAAACAAACAAACAAAAAGGCAATTAAACCAAATGAAGAGACACGTTTCTGAACTTGTGAAGGCTGTCCGTCTGATTTTTCCTCTCCTATCTCGGTTGCGCTCGCTTTCTGCTGGTGAAGAAAACGAGAGGCGAAAGAACAGATGATGAAGGGAGAAGGGATCTTTTGGTAAGACATTGGCATTTTAGAATCGTGGATGAAAGTCAGTGTGAATTCTGGCCTGAAGGGTCTCACCTGTGTTCTCCAAATACTGTTGAGCTCTGCCGACGGAGCGTCGCTTTCACGCGTACGGCCTTCGGTTCTTTTAAAGAGTCTCTTCACGTCCCAGATCTGAGCCAAAGTTGTAGTTTTTTAAATTTCGCTTTTAAGGTGCTTGAGGATGAAACCGCGGCCACTTCCATTCGTCGAAATGTTTGAGGCAGCATCAGCATGACAGCCACGTTAGCTTGGATAAGAGCAATATGGCATGGGGAGCACTGAATTTGATGCATGTACTGTGGATCAGAGCACAACTACTTCCACTTCCGAAATATCAACCGCCTCCGCCCTTCACTCACCCCCAACAGCGCCGCCATCCTGGTTCACTCTCTTGTCACCTCCCGCTTGGATTATTGCAATTCCCTCCTCTTTGGTCTCCCCCACAAACTCCTCCATAAGCTCCAACTGTGCCAGAATGCTGCTGCCCGCATCATCACCAAAACCCCTTCCATCTGTCACATCACCCCTGTTCTACAGCAACTACACTGGCTTCCCATCAAACACCGCATTGACTTTAAGATCCTCCTCCATGCATTCAAGGCCATTCACAACCTCGCCCCTCCATATCTGTCCCACCTCCTCCAAATCAACATTCCCACCCGGTCTCTCAGGTCTGCCTCCTCCATCAACCTGACTGTCCCCTCAGCTCGTCTGTCCACCATGGGGTCAAGAGCCTTTAGCTGCTCTGCCCCTCGCCTCTGGAACTCCCTCCCCCCTGACATCAGAAACATTGACTAAATCATTTTATTCAAAACTCACCTCAAAACTCACCTTTTCAGGCAGGCCTATGTCTGACTTGTTCCCCGTCATTGTTGCTCTGCTGCAGACTGTTCTGCTTGTTAACTGTTCTGCTTTTTATAATTGTGTCCATCCTTTGAACTGTTTTTAATGTGTTGTACGGCGACCTTGAGTACCTTGAAAGGCACCTTATAAAATAAATGTATTATTATTATTATTATTATTATTAAGATTGGGACAAGAATTACATCCACCTCACTCCTCGGCCCCCCGAGAGACTACTTCACTGGAAGGAAGAAAGGACGCGAGCTCCGGGGACTTCAACTAACTCAAATTTGGCCGGCACAAATTTAGCTAACTAGCAGCTAAATGAGCAACATTAAAGAGCTTGTTGCTTCATCCAGACACTCTTGTCACATCGCTATCGGCAGATAATCATCAGTCATCAACACTGATTCACCAGATGTTTAAATGTGCTAAAAGGCTTCATTTATAATCCACAGAAAAAATGAGAGAACCCTAAAGTGCTGTGTTTGTAATGCTACACTGTGGTTACCGCAAGAGTAAAAACGAGGTTCGTGGTCATTCTTTTATTTCATATTGTGGATTAGTCCCAAACGGTTGACTTCATATCAGGATTTAAATTGAAATCATTAGATGACATTTTTTAACCATGAAATGTTGACTTTGGAAAGAAATTTGGAAAGACGTGTTAATTATAACACCGACATTGATGGGTTTCATCAAAGTACGGCCATATCACTTAGTCTTAAAGGGTACCTGTAGTGCAAAACAACAATGTGCTACATCCATTCGGCGCATCAAATAAATCATATTTACCCCGCCGCTATTGTCAACAAGTCACGCATAGCCCGAGAATTTACATTTCTTTGTCAACATTCCGAGTCCGTGAACGCTTCAGGGCGCAGCCATTTTGCTAGTTATTTACTCATGTCAAAGCTAACTATGACGTTGAGTCGTTGAAAGGAATTCAGCCAATCCGGAGTATGCAGGCAAATGTTAGGCCTCTCGCTTATGGGAGAATAAAGGTGAATATATTCAGAATATTAGTAATAATCACACCAACTCTGGTGATCGCAAATTAGCCTACATGAAACAACTGGCAAACTTACCGATTTGACAGTTCTCCTCGGTGCAGGCCCCCGAACATGTCGGCCGATCATTGCATCAATGAAAGACATCTCCAGCGCTGGCTTATGCGCGATGTAGCTATCAAGCTCACTCTTTTGTGTGAAGCAGATGAGGTCTAATGACACTATATCATCGGACATAAGTTTGTGCTCTTTACATCAAATGCACTCTATGTCTGTTTTTTGTGGCACACATTTCCCACAACTGCACCAAACGTCCACCGACTTGCGTGCACGGTCCGCACGGTGAAGCATCTGGACCGGCGGTCCTTCGGCATCAACTTCATCAGAATCATCGCTATCATCGCTGTCACAATTCACTAAATGGGGATAGTCTGCGTTTAAAGGTTCAAACAAGTATCCAGTTGCTGAATCAGACAATCTTTCATCGTCCATATTATCAATCTCTCAGCATTTGTTTGCGAGCGCTCGACGTTGTTTATATTGGTATCTGAACACATCCGCTGTGGCTGGCTGTCGATCTCTCAACGATTTGACATCACACCACCCGCGACATATTCAAGCTCCAGTGCAATGTCGCATGTCGGAGTTGAGGACTTTGAACAGCCTAAACTACGTATTGTTATTGAATACTGGACCGTCAGTGCATGAATAACCTTTAGAAACACATTATCTTTTGATCTGGCTACATATTCGCTTTCACTACAGGTACCCTTTAAGTTTGAGAAAAACCTGTGTAAGTGTGCAGTTAATTTTATCATTGTAAAATAACTCCTTGCCCAACATGGAAACGACTTCTCGAACCTCCTCTGAAAGATGACGGCAGCAGGACCCAGTGTCTCACTGGTGACCAGGAACAAGCCTCAAACCAGTGCAGTGTTTTTTGGCAGCATGCCCTCGCTGATGGTTATGGTTCCTGCGCCAGGGTGTTTTTTTCCCATCAGAAATAGGGTGAACCACATCCATATGAATTGCCGCATATTTGAGGTTATTAAAAGGAGGCCTATGCTGGCAGGCTGATCCCCAGTTCTTTATATGATAACATTTTAGGACTCTGGGACGGCACGGCACCCTTGTTACTGCAGCAGACCCGCTGAGAGAGGCCGAAAGTAGAAAGAAAAGACCAGCTGGAAACACTTTAAATCAAACCTAGGATATTATGTTTTTCCCAAAACAAAGCAAAGGTCTTTTTACTTATATATACATCTGCTTTTTGTTGTTGCTCTTTGTTAATGTGAGCAGCGGTTGTTGCACCTGGTTTGTTTTGTGTTTTGCCTGCCAAAGAAAAGTCATTTTTCCAAAGTTCCTCAGAAGTTTTAAGGTCAGTTGGGAGAGTCAGCGTCCCATGGCTTTACGTTTAAGTGAGACTTTCTTCCTTTTGAAAAAAGGAACATTAACACAATCTTCTTCTATTATTAAGAAAAAGCAAAAAGAGAATGCAAACTTGCTCAAACCAATACACCAGTTGCTTATGGTGGCTCGTGCCATTATATCTTTACGGCAGCTATAATAAACTTGTATGTGACCGCTTTGTATTGTGGCAAACCAGCAGAGAATCATTACCCAACTCTGCAATTCCCTGCAACTCTACATTGTTTTTCTTTAGCATCTGTTATCCCGTTGTTTGGGTTCTCCGGACCACAACTTAAGTGTTTCTCATACCTCTCAGTGTCTTTTGGCCAGAGCAAGCAGCGGGATTGATAAACATGTACATTATCTGATGAAGTCAGTCACTTGCTATTAAAAGGATAACTTAAGAGCCAGATATTCCCCTCAGGAGTTGGTTGAGACCAAAAATAGATTTAAAAGAGAGTGATTAAAGGACTTACATTCATCAAGTGTACATAAGCATACTTTCAAATTAAAGCTAATGTTTCTCTAGGGCTGTTTTTTTTGTGTGGGATGTGTGAATAGGCTGTCCAAGTTCATTATTATTGCGGGTTTAAAGCAACTTACTGGAAAAATAAATATGCCTTTATGTCGTAACTTGCCAAGCCAAAAGCTTGTTAAGCATGAATCGTGTGACGCACAAAAAATGTATGGGCGCATTTTTCTTTACTTATTGAATATTTTAACGACCCGTACCAACTGTGCCCAGTAGGCAACATGTAGGTGCGCGAGCAGAAGCCGAGCGGTTGCCTGGTTTGGTAGCTACGCTGTTTTGAAAGATTTACTGTCGAGTGTTAGCTAGACTGATATTAGCCCGATGTAACCTCCCGTGTTTTATCTGAAAAAAGGAGTACTTTTTTCTTTATAATTAAATGAATGCATTCTTGATGTTTTAGTCGGTTGTTTGAAACTACATATGTTAATTAATGTGACTGAATTTGTATATAAGTGTTGTAAATGTTTGTACACCACAGTGACTCTGGGCACATTGCCAAGGTGCAATAAAGAAGGGTTTAAACCTCAGGCGGCACCACATGTGTTAACTATACATAGTAATGTAATTGATTGCTTTGTTTGGTCAGGTAGAAATGGACCAACAGGTAGAGATGATTGTTTTTACTGTCTAAGAAACTAACTTGAGAAGTTGCTGGATGCAGAAGCCGAGCGGTTGCCTGTCTGGTTTCTTCCTGTTTTCTCAGTCACAAGTCATCAGGCTCAATCTGAGACCTGTAACACTTGCATAAATCTATGATGTTGTTCACATGAAGGTGCCTTCATCCCCATTCCATTTAGTGTCAAATAGGCCATAAAGCAGCGTATGGAGCAGGGCTACCTTGTGATTGACAGGTGGCTGGGACTTGTTCATGTTTTAGTCTTAGAAATGTAACTCTTCCAGGTTTGTTTTCAGTTAATTGTAACATCTTAGTCCCCTAAAAATGTCTTTTTCAGAGTTCGGTTGTACTTAGCTCCGCCTCCTGTGTCGCATGAGGTTGCAAAAAACGTCAAACTCAAGGGATCAGTTTAGTCTATAGGGCTGATAGTCAATATGTCGTTCACGTATGATTTGCAAATTACACATGTGACGATGACTACATATAAATGCAACGTAAAACTTCTCTCAGAATATGTCAAAGGGGGAACATGAAAGAAATACTGGGTATTGTATGCAATGTTTTATGTTACTATCAATTACACCAGCAGCGCACTGTGTAGACAACTCCAGAGGGATATAATTAATGTCTCAGACCAACAAAAAACAGATGTAATTCTGTTCATAAAGAGGCCAACGTGCAGCACGTTGTACTGTGAAACTATTTGCTTCAGGCGCTGCTACGTGCTTATTTCTTTTAACGAGGAGCTCCAGCCTCATGTTACTCTCATTTTTAAAGCAGTGAAACACAAAGAGGAGAAAACTAGTCCAGCCATGAAGAAAGGGGATATTTACTATAACACTGGGACACGACAGGTATGATGGGAAAGGACGTGATTCGCGACGTAATTTTGCTGCTTTTGGAGCTTTCTCAGGAAAAACAAATGAACATGGCCTGCTGCTAGTGACACGTATCATATCCCAGACGAGTTTATTTCAACACCATGAAAAGAGTTCTTTGTGAAGACGGACATGAAACATGGAGGCAGGAGTTTTGAGTTGTGTTTAGGTACATTTTGTTCAGATTTCCATCACACCTAACTGTATATTAAAAGAAAGTACAGTAGTATAATAAAGTAAAGGATGCAAAGTACAGCGCTATTTAGGCATTATGAAGTAAAGTGGTCGTAACAAGATTACGCCGTTTTAAGAGTTATTTTTGACGTTGCATTTTTTTGACCAATGTATTATGTCATATTTCTCTTGGTTTTAGCATTGTCCTCGACAAAATTAATTATTGTCTGATTTTGGCGAGTTGATTAAGACATGAGTAAGATCGAGACATACGAGCTGAACTTCGTACTTCCCAAAAGTCTTGAAGTCAAGAAAGTAAGTATTGCACCTTCTCTAAAAACAACACAAATTCACGAAAGAAACGATGTCGCCGAAGCAAAGAACTTCTCAGCCTGACTGACACACTGGTTTAGTTGATTTAAATGCCAGATGTGTGAGTTTCTCCAGAAAGAATCACACAAAAGCACCACTTTAAATCTTGTGTTAACCAAAAAAGTGGCCATATATATATATATACATTCATATTTTTTTAAATGTATCAAAGAAAGAAATGTTGATACACTGAGACCAACACGACCAATAAACTTCGAGGGGGCCGCCTCACTTGGCTTAAGATATTACTTGTGTCTTTCTCAACAAGATGAGGGTTGATGCTTCAAGTCTGCTCTGCATCTTCCAAACACAACGCAAATGACCATCGACATCTGCAAAGGGTGCACGCCAGCCTTCCAGCGCTCTGTTTTCGGTCACTCTGACGCAGTCGATGACTCACCCTTTAAAAGGGAAATGCAACAGGTCTCCTTAAGGTTTACAATTATTTCTCATGAGGGGGAAAAAACGGAATCATGAATCACTGAAACAGTGAAGTCATTTACATGCGAGGAGACGGTTTTATTCTCGACAAATAAAGGAAACATCATCATTATGGAGTACATTTATGTTAATGCTACTTTATACTACAATCTGTAGAAATGTAAGAGCTATAAATTCATTTTTTGTGATGTAAAAATAGTTCCAGTGGTATTACAACAACATGTTATGTTGTTTTCAGGGTGAAACACGTACCAGTCTGTGTGAGACGGACCAGTAGGCGTTTGTCTGTAGGCCTATCTCAACCATCTGAGGGAACCTAAAGCAGGGGGCCGGACCCAAAATCTACAGACTCTTGTCGGAGTTCATTTCCCCCTCAGACCTCCTACTCTCAATGAATTCCAGATGTTCTTCAGACGAAAGTGAATTTGAAGGAGTGGAGGGGTGCTGGCAGTTGGGGGGGGGGGGGGGAGTTCTTTTTTTCTCCCTTTCCAGTATGTATAATGTATGTATGTAACCTACATAAAAAGCAGTAAAGGCCTCTTTACACATGGCGGGACTCCAAGGTCGCGTAGAGACGATTCAACAAGTGCTGTAACTCACAAAACCAGCTCAACAGCTCAGATGTACAATAAATGGAAAGCATGTCCACACACCAGGGTGCAGTTGCCAACTCATTTCAAGTGAGAGCTTCCACAGGAACCATTCCAAGTCTAATGAAGTCCTGACTTGCACATCTTTGGCCCGCAGGAAACTCTACGATTCTGCGAACACTCCAAATTAAAATAGTAGGTTGGGCAAAAAACGAGCAGAGGAGGTGTTTCCCATCTCGTGACTGTGTGTGGTCCGCCTCGCCTGGAATAACGTGCGACTGCAGAGACGTATTCTGTTCTCTGTGTTTTAATAAATATCAAATCCGTCTTTGCCGGAGGGCAAGATGAAAAGAAGCCCCGACCTATAGCGTTTCCCCTGAGCTCGCAATAAAGCGGCGGCCGCCCCATGTGAGCTTCTCAGACGAGGGGGAGAGAGAGGGGGGGGGGGGGGGTCAAAACAAAATCCAATGCTTGAAATGCAATTATTACCCCTGCAGTTTCTCCAATGTCCATGGATCTGAAAGCAGAGGGGAGATATTTCTACAGCCGGGTGACTTGAACACGACATTCTCTTTTGAATATATTTCGTCAGCATGTTCTCGCTTCCTACCTGTGGTTGGGTTTTTTCTTCAAATATGACCGAAGGCTGACCAGGGAAAGTTTTACCATGAACTCCCCGACCCCCGTCACCAGATCCATTATGGCGTCGCTCAAACCGCGTCATCCAAACCAGTCCCGACTCCCAGCTGCGGATCATGGGAATCGTGGCATCTTGGTTTCCTGGTTACACGCCGCTCACCAACCTTTCGCTTGACTCAGTCAACTTGACTGCCGACTCATTGTTTGCTTTCCTTCCTGGTAAGCGGCACACGTCGGCTACCGCACGGCAGCAGATGTGTGGTGGTGATGGTGGTGGGGAGGGGGGGGGCAGAGAAAATAAACCCTGGCGGCGATAATGCCATCCGCGGACGTCTAAATATTGACTTTGTCGAACATGTAATCAGATTCGCACACTCGGCCGAATAGAAATAAACAGCAACGGTTTGCCCCCGTGTTGCCTCCACCAACACTCCCACCACAACGCGGGGGGGGGGGGGGGTGACGACGACACAATCCGCCCGGGGCTTTCGACTCAGCCGATCTGGTAATGAGAACTTGCCTGTGACGTCAAGGGGTGGGAATAAGGAAATATGAGACATGAGATATTGTGGTGTATAATTACTTGTGCGTAAGTCCTAACAGCTCTCAAATCCCCAACAATGAAGGGCCTACGGTTAAATGGAGTCCATTTTAAAATGTCTATGCTTTCACGTTGGATTCAGTGGAGTTTGGGTCAACTGTTTCTGCATTTGACTGAAACTACCGTAGCCTGTTTAAGAGATAACCTTTCCGCACATCTGTTCATAAGATGAATGTTAATCCAAGCAACTGCTTATCTGCCAGAGTCCCGACTGCTGGCTCGTCTTCTACGGAGACAGAAAACCTGCGTTTCTCTGAGCTCTATAAATTAAGCTTCCAAATAAATAGACCTTCATGTGGCTGGAATCTGGAGATTAGACAATTGTCATAAATCAGGTCATCCGGGGTGCAATAAATCTGTCGCTCTACCTTCGTGGCTCATCCCCGCTCACGGTGCGGATAGAGGGCGCTGCTTTGAGGGGATCATCTCACGCGGCTGTGGTATTGTTCATCCATGAAAAGCGCTTCAGCGTGTGTGTCAGAATTAAATTGTCTACGAATTTCATTACTTAAGAAATCGGTTTCCAAAGATTATTTTGGCTAGCTTTCCAGTTATTCTGCCCAACAAAAATAAAAAGGCACAATTGATATCGTGGTGAGTCTTTTCACCGCCACACGTGATATTTCCCAGGGTAACATCGCAAAATGCTCTGAAATGTGAGTGCGCCTTCATTCATAATTGCGAGAACTAGTTGTCCTCGCAATTGTTTGTGCATGGAAATGATGTTGGGAAGTATTATTTAAGCATGCAAAATTATTATGTTTGTGTATTTTATAAGATAGCTTTCTCTGGACACGCACAACCACCTGTTGAAATAGGACATTTCTACATAATTATTATAAAGTTGCACCGATTGTACTTTTTTTTGTTTTAAGTCTGACCTTCCCGTTACCTATATTTAACAGCAAAGCTAACTTTATTCAGCACTGTCCTGAAAAAATCGTTTTTAGATCCATCCCAGTGTGAACTATCAAAATGTTAAATGTTCTAATTTTCCTTTGTTATTGTCATTGATCGTGGCATAATGCAACTTAACGTTAGTGTAAGCTCTATGCTGTCACTGCTGTTACTCTAAACAGCATGCATAGGAACAAATTACTATATATATATATATATATATATATACATACATGTGTGTGTGGCTGGGACTTAGCAGACAGTGGCGCTAGAATACTGCGGCAGCTCACGTAAACATTTTGGTAAATATAATGCAATAATCTGTTTTCACGTCCTTTTCAGTAGATTAATATATAATATAATAAACATTATTGTTTTATTGTGCTGTTGAAGAAGAGCACAGCTTTGATTGAGCTATAGTCAGGTCTACAGTATGTTTGAGTTTCATGCATCATTATTATTTCTCTCCATGGCTCCCTGGTTTATTTGCACCAGATGTTTGGGAATTGATTCTGTCTTATACACCACCAAACCATCTGTTATTCGTTCGCTCTGTATTAGTTTGGTTTTCTATGAATTTAATACACTCAAAGTGAATGTTCAGAATGTCTTATCATTCGCCAGTGGTCCGAAATAATGAGGGATGTGAAAGCTCTCCGAGCTCCATGTTTTGGAGCATTAAAAGCCTTCGACCACATACTTGTGTGGCATATGTATATGTATCTGGAGTCATCAATCTGAACTACTGTGAGAGGATAAATTGCCGTTGAAGTCAACAATTAAAAAATAAATGTCCCCCTATAAAAGAGTTTGAGGAATAAGAAGCTTTTGTTAGACCAAGTTGGTGCAGACTTTTTCCAACCCACATTTAACCCTTGTGTTGCCTTAGGGTCATTTTGACCCGAATCAATATTACACCCTCCCCCCGCCTTAGGATTAATTTGACCCCATTCAATGTTTAATGTCGGTGTTCTTTCGGTAGTCAACAAACAAACATAAAGTGCCTCACACTTAAACTTGGAAAACAATATTAATTCTAATAATTTTCTGGAGGTTTTAATTGCTGGCGTCAAATTGAACCCAAAGGGTAAAATATGTTAGTAAATATAAAGGTAACAGGAGGGTGAAACATTGAATCGGGTCAAAATGACCCAAAGGCGGGGGGAGGGTGTAATATTGATTCGGGTCAAAATGACCCTAAGGCAACACAAGGGTTAAAGTGTAGATGTTTTAGACAAGTTCAATACTTCCCTTTTAGCATCAGGAGCAGACTCAAACAACAACAACTCTGACTGCATTGAAAGAAGACATGGCGTCCACTGTGATGCTTCAAGTCCCTGCAAGTGGATTTGGATTCTGTGTGCCGACGTGAGACGAAGCAATCGTCTGCCTGGAAGGTAAAGTAGGGAAGAACACGTTGAATCCAAGAGAGTTCAGATAAAGGAGTTTGGTATCGTTTGGATTTTATCGATACGAGTACTCTTATTGGTTGTTTTTGAATATTATTATTTTTTATTGAGAGAAGAATCAACTTTGCTTTATTGTTGCTTGTACGTAAACAAAATAGTCTTTCTTGATCAATAGTTCAAAAATCTTTCAAATACATTCACAGCTAAACAATTAGCTCGGTGACCGGCATTGATGTATTATCCTGTTCTGATCGAACTCCGTATGACATCACTAACCTCCAGAGGACGGACGGCTGCTCCACATAGAGGAGAAAACTGACCCTTTGTGCAGATTGATGTTCTGCTGTTTTTATTGAGTGTGAGACCACGAGAGTTCTCCGCCTCTACTCCACTAAAATGTAGCCTCACTTTGGATCTTTGTCTTCTCTCTGACACGATGCGATTCTCATGCTGGACTGAGCCCGAGTCGGCGTCTGTGTGTCAAAGCGAAGCACAATTTAAGATTTGTAACATTGGTATTATCTCACTCTGTACCTTCTAAAGTACCGACAGCAGAATCATTAACTCTGGACCTTGTCAGTATGGGTTTTTACTAACTTAGAACCTGTTTCTCTTTAGAACCGGGTTTTGTGGGGCATCCCTTCCTCGGAATAGATTGGAGGGTGGGCCGGGCCACATTGAACATTCACGGATGCAATATGTTGGTGTTTCTAGTTGAGCTAGACCAGAGAACATTTGCATGGAACGGATCCACAAAGCTGTTTCTAGCTGGGAAAGTGCATTTCATGGGGAGTGGTCTGACCACTTAAAAAAATTGATTTGACATGAAACACGGACACCGCGCTGCTAGAGAGCTGGGACATACTGCCGGGCCCACGGGAGGAAAGGGGAGGGGCGGGAGAACCGGAACCAGGAGGGAGCGGCGCAAACTTTCTGACCGCTGCCGAAGTCACGTGTGGCTTGCGAAAGGAAATCTGTTGCTCGGAAACAATAATGCTTTCGACCACAGGGAGCGCCAAAATCTACACAAGACGGACATTTCTTGTTGTGACTTTAACATTATAGGCACAGGAATGTGTTCCCTCAACTTTAGGACCGTTTTTTTATTTCTTTTACAAGCCTTGATGACAAGCATGTCCAGAATATTTACAATAAATGAATATTCATAGATAGGCGAGTGAATAACATGGTTACAGTAAAAGATAATGTGGAAATAGATGTTTAACTACCAATGCTACTTTTGAACCAAAACCCAGGTAAAAAAATAATAATAATACACTTTATTTATACAGCACCCATAAAAACAGTTTACAAAGTGCTTTGACAGACAGAGCAGCATTGGCAAGGCAAAAATACAACAGAATAGATCTCTGCCACATGGTTCCGTTTGTGTGTGGGAATGTGGTTTGACATTTTCTCTCCATTGTTAAGATCTAAATGAACTCTCCAAATGGTGCCTTTTTTATTTCAGTAGGAGGCTGTGATTGTCGGATGCCTGGATAAACTGTCGGCTTTGACCAATTTCTTCCACAGCCATCTGGACCATTCACCATTAGCGCATTAGCCTCAATGCCTGCACATGTTTGGCCTCCCTACACAGGAGAGGAGATAGTGGCTTAGATGACGCCAAAGGTAATGACGGGAACTCCAAGGAGCCCCTGCCATTGGTGCACGGACCAGACTGATAAGTTGGAGGTCGAGGAGGAGGTTTTTCTATTCCGGGGCCAGGCTAATTGCTGCTGATTGCCCGGGCAGATTGGTGGATCGTTGGCTAATCAAGATGGCAGCAAATTGATTTAAACCCCGGCCAGTCATTTGAATGAGAGCCTGTTTCCTCCAGACTCAACGAGATATCGCGGAGATTAATCAGCACTCGGGGTGGGGGGGAGAGAAACACCATGGTTTAGTGAGAAAGAAATGTGTCGTGTTCGTAAACGTGCATCTTTTTTTTGTCTGTTTTCTGTTCATTTATAAAGACGCATTTTTGGCCGCAAGAAAACAATAAGGCAACCGAAGGTATTCAATTATACTCCTACTTTACATATTTGGTGGTTCATTTTAGGTGCTATAAATTAGGATTTAATTACATTATTACAAGGAAATTAGACACACTAGTGACTTCTTGATTATCTTTGAGTTATTTAAATGTAGTCCTATAGTTTTCAGAATGAAATGCCACAAAGGAGTAACAATGCAAACCTCTTTTTCCAGGGTATGAAGTCTTTCTCAGCAACACCAGTCAAGAGAACCAGTTTCCTGAACGTCACTGAGCTTGGAAAATCATGTACCCTTCTAATCTCTCTGGAACAAATGCAAGTCGCCAGGGATCACTCTCAAGTTTGATGATGTGTTCCAGAAGGCCTTGTTGATGTATACGTACGTTAAATTGATGGCCTCGCAGAGAAACTGATGTCACATGGAAATATAAATATATGATGGTCACTGGAGAGCAGAGGTTGAATAATCTCTGAGTGAATAAACATCTATTTAAGTAATCAAATTTATGTGTGTCAAGATATCATTTTTACAAGGAAAATAAATCCATCATAATTAAATAAAGCTCTGCAAGTATAATTTAATAGGAGAAAATAAGAGCCAATAAGAGAAGACATAACTGTAATCTCAAAATCTCTCTGTAATGTGAAATATTTGTTTTCTTTTTTGTTTTGTTCGAAAGATGATGAATGAGAGGGCGAAGCGGTGGACTCAGCATCAGTTCCTGGAATAGATCTGATCCCCAGATATCTTGGAAGATGTCATGTGACATGTTCCATCTCATCTCGTTCATTTTGGTATGGAGCTTTGCTCAAATGAAACTCCTCAGATGGCTCTGGCAGCGCGAATAATGTGGAATCGTGCATGTTTACGACTGCAGACCGCAACCGCAACTTTCAAACTCAATCATCAGCCAAATACACTGTTACTTTCTCTAATGAAGCGTGAACTATAGAAACCCGTAGTTCGAGTATTATAACACGTGTTCTATCCGCTTAACTAAGCAACGGCAACTAATTTCATCTATTTTAATGACAAATTAATGAAAATATAAATTATATTTATTTATAATATATATATATATATGTATATATATTAGGGCTGTCAATCGATTAAAAAAAATTAACTAATTAATCGCACATTTTAAAAGGTTTTTTTTCTTCTAAAGACTAAATCTTCTAAATGAACGAGTAATCACTTCAGACAGCGTGTATTTCAGACACTTGTTTAATTGTATTTGTTTTTAAAGACAAAACTTCACAGAGCTGTGTTTTCAAAGAGTCTCCTACATATAAAGTGCCAGCGAGGTATTTAATATCGTGGATGATAAATTATTTCTTCAGTGAAACATCCAGATTAGTAAGAAAAGGTGTATTAGAGACCCCATTGGTCTTGTCATCTTTAACACTGAACAGCAGCAGAACCAGTGGCCTTGGTAAACTGACACATATGTCACGTTAACCCTCTGGAGTCTGGGCTCATTTTCTCGATTTTACAAAAAATGTAAATTCACCTTTTAAAGTCTTTTGCATATGACACATCCCAGTGTTTCCCCCACCATTCTATCAGGGTGAGGCCCCGCCCCCCTGTAATGTTCTCTATCGTGCCAGATTACAGCAGAAGTAACGTACGGTTCTTTCCTTAAAGACGTGTTTGTTCTTGTATTAAACTAAACAGCAGAAGTAACGTACGGTTCTTTCCTTCAAGACGTGTTTGTTCTTTTATTAAACTAAACGTCTGTTGTTGGTCGTCTCTACAGCAGCATGTCATTCTGTCTCCACGTGTCGGTCACTCTTCTCGGCTCTCCGTCTCGCCGCAGAGCTCCATGCCGTTGTGTCTGCGCGTGCATCGATCGGAGCAAAAAACAAAAAAAGTCCCCTGCAGGGTTGCCAGGTCTGCGTGACAAAACAAGCCCAATGGCCAATCAAAACCAGCCCAATGGCCAATAAAACCAGCCCAAAAACCAGCCCAATATCAGAACTCAAAATATGCCCATAACTCCTTCATGATGCCCCCATGTGATAGGAAAGTGACCCACTGGAGCGTTGTCGACCCCGGGGGGGTGTGAGAGTGTGCTCAACTGTGTGCGCGGAAGTGTCGGCGTGTACGTGCTGATCTGGAGTCAGTTTGGTAGGATTTGGGTATAAATAAATTATTTCATTTTAAATATGGATTTTTATTTAAAGATATTCATGTAATTTGCATGCAAAATATGTCTACCCGAACCAGCGGACAAAAAATTCAACCCGCGGCAACACTTCAAAAGTAGCCCAATTCCGCGGGAAAACCGCGGACCTGGAAACACTGGTCCCCTGCAGTGGTGTATAAAGTACCCAAAAGTCATACTTGAGTAAAAGTAAAGATACTTGACTGGAAAATTACTCAAGTAAAAGTAAAAGTCACCTATGAGAATACTACTTGAGTAAAAGTATTAAAGTATCTGATTTTTTTTATACTTAAGTATCGAAAGTAATTTTCTGATATTAAATTTACTTAAGTATTGAAAGTAAAAGTAAATGCTGTTAATAAAAAAAACAAAGGGTCAGAATTTTGAGAATTATGAAGTTGATTTGTTTGGGTGCTGTGGCCGCCATGAACAAGGAGTATGAGCTAGGATGAACCACTGGTCCCCTGCACCTTCCGCCCCGCGTCACCGACACGTCGCCCTCTGCTTCTCTGTGACTATCGAGGAGCAGACCGGAGGAAGGAGGCGGACTGCCGCGGCTTGACACTCAGAGGAGTGCAACAACTTCAACGACACCGGAAGTAAACAAAGTTGCATTAATTGCGTTAAAATATTTTAGTGCGTTAATCCCGGCCAAATTAATCGCATGGAGTAAAAAAGTGGATTTTACCGGCGAATGTCGAGATGCGAGTTTTGTCCGACGTTGATTAGAGCGACCTCTGAGGTCACACCGCCAGCGAGCTACGCTAGTCTCCTCAGCCATCACCTCCGTCTATAACCGCACTGTTAACATCAGAGGCTGAATTTGACAAAAACAAGCTCACGGCCGGTGGACGCCAGCCACCTTTTCTTAGGGCCTCTCCAAGTGTGTCCTCATTATGAAACTGTATGGAATACTGCCTCAGACCAATCAGACGACAGCTCTGCTGAGAGCGACACTTCATTCGGGATAGAGGCACTGTGGAGACATGAGGTTTTGATGACAGTTTGAGGACGCAATAGAGTTTTTTAAAAAGTCTTTCCAATGGTTAAATACTTGTAAAAACCCACAGACAGACAGTAAAGAATGACAATTAGGATTGATTTATGAAGAATTCCGCTAGATCGCAAAGTTGATAATGTGTTTCTAGTCTTTCCTGTTTAAATAAAGCTTGCATTCCATGATGGAAGGCATACAAATGACACCTTTCAAAATAAGCACCAAAAAAGACATCAAGGTACCTGGACTTGTGAGGGTAAAGAAAAAAATGGAGTTCAGAACAAATTATGAACACCACGAAACTATTAAAAAAGAATATTGTGCATAGAACACAATATAAATGCACAATGCAGTTCAATATTTAAGGTCTGTTTTGAAACTAAAAGGTCCACATATCATTGAGCAGGCATGAATGTGCAGCTCCTCATCTTGGATGCAAGCTTTAGCTTTGAGTGGACACAAAGAGCCGATTGTCCCTCTTGCTGACCTGAACACCTTACTGTAGGGCAAAGGGATCTCTGTTACTCAGAGAAGAGGGATGGGGAGGTGGAGATAGAGCAGTGACCCTCTGAAAAATGCATTTAAACAGATCTAAGCTTCAACCGCTGTAAGATGGCGCGGCTGTGTCCAGACGCCGTCGAGGTAGCTCCGCGGAGATTGTGCGCTCTTTTAGTTTTTGTGTTTATTTGCCACAAACACATCGGCACTAACAGCATACGACCACAGCACACTTTTGGACATAAACTTTAAAAACAAGCAAACAGGGTTTTGTCCACTTTTCCATCGATCCAGCGTGGCGGCAGAGATCGTCTGGCGAACCACATCAACAACAGTGGAGCCGCTACTACGGAGACGACAAAAAACGAGGGAAAACGGAGCGAATTCGAACAGACTGAGAGTTCAAGCCCGCCCACCTCTGCCCAGCATCCTTCTTGCTAACGTCCAGTCTCTGGAAAATAAGATGGATGATGTTAGATCAGATTCCAACGGGACATGAGGACTGTAATATCTTTGTCTGGCGGAAACTTGGCTGACCCGCTGGTGCGGATCGAGTCATATGCGTCCTTCTCTGTTTTCCGTGCAGACAGAACGGAAGAGTCTGGTAAATCTAAGGGTGGAGGGTTTGCTTCATGACATGTGGTGCGACCCCAAGAACATTAAGACTCTTTCTACTCCTGCGCCCGAACCTGGAACATCATTCTACCTTCCCGGAGTTCAGCTCGGTCATCACCACAGCCGTCTACATACCACCACAAGCGGACACTCGGACCTACATGATGTGTTATGTCGGCATCAGAACAAGTATCGGCTGTGGTGGTGGCTACTTTAATAGGGCAAACCTAAAAAGTCATGCCGAACTTTCACCAGCACATTACGTGTGCTACCAGAGGAAAGAACGTTGGACCACTGCTATCGCCATTCAAGAGAGGCTACAAGGCTGTCTCTCCCTCCGTTCGAAAATCAGACCATGCCGCCATTTTCTGCTTCGGGATACCAGCGGTAGTGACGAAAGCGGTGGTCTGACCAATCAGAGGCTGAGCTACAGGACGCTCTGCGTGTCGCCGACTGGGACATGATCCAATCCAGTTCCAGTAGTAGCAATGAGCCTCATATACGCTAACGGACACCATCGTCCCCACGGTAAAGTTAGGGCCTTGCCTAATCAAAAGCCGTGGCTTGATAGATCCATCCGTGAAGCTGTGGACGCTCGTACTTCTGCCTATAACTCCGGTCTTGTATCCGGCAACATGGACGAGTACAAGGCAGCGGTCTATGGACTGAGGAGGCGGTGAAGGAAGCCAAGAGGAAGTACGAGACAGAGTGGAATCACAGATGGAGCAGCGCGACACCAGGCGCCATGCAGGGGCTACGGACTATCACAGACTACCAGAGCAGACCCGCTATGGTGAGTGCCGGCGCATCCCTAGCGGACGACCTGAACTCATTTTATGCACGGTTTGAGGCTAGCAACAACAGCGCTAGCCGCCACAAACAACAACACGTTTAAGCGTGCCGGTGAGTTCTACCGCTGGGGATGAACACACACTCTCTGTGACCGAGCACAGTGTGAGGAGGGCTCTGTTGAGGTGAACACCAGGAAAGCTGCAGGTCCAGATGGCATATCTGGGTAGTACTGAACCTGTGCTAACCAGCTAGCTCCAGTGTTCACCACAATATTCAACCTCTCCTGGCTGAGTCCGTGGTCCCGCCTGCTTCAAGAGATCCACTATTGTCCCTGTGCCCAAGAATGCTTCTCCAGCATGTATGATGACTACCGACCGGTGCCTCACCTCGGTGGTCATGAAATGCTTTGAGAGGCTGATAAAGGACTACATCTTTCCTCCATGGACCCGCTGCAGTTTGCTTATCGCCCAAACAGATCCACAGATGATGCTGTCTCCCAGGTACTGCACACCACACTCTCTCATCTGGACAGCCAGAAGGGGGGCTATGTGAGACTGCTGTTCATTGATTATAGTTCAGCTTTCAACACCATAGTCCCCTCCAGACTGGCCGGCAAGCTGATTGAGCTGGGACTGAACACCCCTGTGTGCTTGGATCCTGGACTTCCTGACCGCCAGGCCACAGGTGGTCAGGGTGGGCACACACCTCCAAATCCCTCACCCTGAACACAGGATCCCCCAGGTTGCGTCCTCAGCCCCCTGTACCTCCTGTACTGTACACATGACTGTGTGGCCAGGTTCAGCTCAACACCATCATCAAGTTTGCGGATGACACAGTGGTGGTGGGCCTGATCTCCGAACAGACGAGAAGGCCTACCTGGAGGAAGTTGCTGATCTGTCACTCTGGTGCCAGGACAACAGCCTCATCATGAATGTCACCAAAACTAAGGAGCTGATTGTGGACTTTAGGAGGGTACAACAACAGAGGACATACTCACCACTGGGGATTAACGGGACTACTGTGGAGAGGGTGAGGTATAAATACCTGGGAGTCCACATCACCGAGGATCTGACATGGTCAACAAACACAGACACTCTGGTGAGAAAGGCAACCACCTCAGGCAGCTGAGGAAATTTAAAGTTTCCCAGAGGATCCTTCAGTCCTTCTACTCTGGAGCTGTAGAGGCGTCCTGACGGGAAGCATCACAGCCTGGTTTGGCAACTGCTCCGCTCAGGACAGGAAGGCTAACTTGGAACCACACTCCCACCCTGCAGGACTTGTACACCAGGAGGTGCAGAACCAGAGCCGGCAGGATCATGAAGGATCCTCACCACCCCAACAACAGACTGTTTCAGCTGCTGCGGTCAGGCAGGCGCCTCCGTAGTCACGCTGCAAGAACAGAGAGACTGAGACGGGGTTTCTTTCCTCAGGCCATCAGGACTGTGAACTCCGACCTCACCAGGACCCCCACATAGACCCACACAACTGCCCCTCTTAGGCACACACACACACACACACACACACACACACACACACACACACACACACACACACACACTTACTGTAAATATTGTGTTGTTTTTTATTGTAAATAGTGTGTACTTGTTGCCCTTGCACATTCCTGCTGAGCATTGCCACTTTCATTTCACTGCACACCCTGTGTGTGTATGTGACAAATAAAACATCTTGAATCTTGATCTTGAATCTGAATCTTATTTATAGCTGCACACCAAATTGAGTCAACGCTTGTGGTAATTTTTTGTGGATTTCGTTTACCCTTCAATTTTGCGATGAAACCACAGGGAATAAATTCAATAACGTATCAAGCTGAGATTTGTCTCGGATGGATTTAAATCCGGCCTTATTTCCATTTTGGGGAAGGGCTGTTGGAGATACAATCACGTCAGAGACGAGGGCGGGGTACAGGGGACGGGGGGGGGGACAGCAAACTGTTGTTTATTCTTTAGTTTTCTCCAGGGCAACGAGAAAAAATGCCAACAAGGTTTCCATTGTGAAAGAACAGACGCCCTTTGTGTGCCCTGCCACTGAGTTCTGTGTTTCCATAGCCCTGTGCTCTCCACCCTCTAAATCATATAATATTCCTGAATTACAACGACATGTGCAGGATAGGGTTTCTCCTCTCTTAGACGCTTCTGTCAGAGCGTCTTAAAGTTTAAAGTTTTGTCTTGGCCAGGTAATCTGAGCCACGCTCCACAGGCAGCGCAACACAACTCAAGACAACGATCTTCAGTAATTTATTAATTTAGAGGGGTCTGGTGTAAAAGCCATGACAAGTTCAAGTCTGATGGAAGTTGAAGCAGTTGATTTTGGCATATTTTTGGTGACGACAGCATCCAACATGGATTTAGCTGTGCGTTCCAATACCCAAAACAATAATAGCCCAGCATGCCTGAAAAAAAGATGTTGTATGTCCCAAAATACATATCATATATCAAATACGTTCTCCTAAAAATACCAGGATGTTCCAAAGCATCCGGTCATATTTTGCTATAAGCTAAATGCTATCGCCAGCATGCTAACATGCTCACAATGACAACGCTAACATGCAGATATTAAGCAGCTGTAAGGCTTACCATGTTTGCCATCTTAGTTTTGTGTGTTGGCGCGCTAACATTTGCTAACTAACATGACTTGGACCACTCGAATATCTGTACCGAGTTGACAAGCTATCCAATAGTAGTCCAGATATGTCAGTCAACCGGCGGGCGACCATTCATTTCTTGAGGCATGCTGCTAGCAGGCCAAAGTAAGAATGACGGTCTACAATTTATGAGTTGCAAGGGCACTGTGTATTTGCAACCGTCAGTGTCATCCTAAGCATGCTAGCGTTTACGATGTTCCCCCATCTTTATTTAGCGCGTTAGCGTGCTAACACTGGCTAATTGGCATGAAACACAAAGAGCAGCTGAGCCTGATGGGAATATAATTAGCTTTGAAAGACATTTGGTCTTAAACCGAAGCAGTGCTGAAATTAAAGTGTTGACCTGATCATGGCGCCACATTGGGAAAATGTGGGTTGACCCAAGTTGTCCAATGTCTCTTCTGGGGTTGGACATGTCAATACGTCAAAAAGTGGAGACATTCTAAACCACAATTGTTAATCTAATGGTGGCCCTGGATGAAAAGTCAGGGGATTGCCAATGTAAGATTAATCATTCGGGCCCCAGAAGTGCCAACTTTCATGACAACCCTTTCAGACTTTTCTGTCAACCAGTGAGCAGACATTCATTCCTTGAGGCATGCTACTGAGCTTAAAATAGGAGTAAGATTGAATGTCTACAATTTAAGAGTTGCAAGAGTGCTGTATATATATCCGTGAAACGCATTTGCACATATAAGTGTGTGCTTCTCGGTTTGACTTATACATTAATATCTAATACATAGCAGAAATACCGTCCGTTGCAACTTCCCGCATACTTCTGCTTTTCTCCCTCCTTCAATCTCCATGCCCCCCAGGTCCTCCCATCCTCTCCTATTGGCTGCCAGAAACACATGTCTGTGGTTCTGTGGAATCCTCCCATGTAAACAAGCGTGTATCACCGCCAGCAGCCAAAACCACTCAAGTTGTCACCCCTCACACCCTCAGGGTCCGTAGGTGTTTTGCAGCTTGCAAGGTACGAGCAAAGGTACTTCAGGGGGTGGGGGGAAACCTCAAGGCAGAGTGAGGCCCAGAGATGGAGGAGATGTGGTCGGCGGCTTACGCTGTTTTGTAGGTGTGCTGAAAGTACAAACCACCAAACAGCCTCCAAAAGTAGCCAAATACAACCATCATCTGTTTACACTTCAGACTGTTATTTTCTTTTTTTCTAGCTTGACAGATGTTACTTCTGAGCGAATTAGACCGTCAGGTTGTCATATTTCTCCCGGCGCAGTTACGCTGTGTAACCAATGGTCACTGGCAGGCACTGCACAACCAGAAGTTGGCATCTGCCCGGTATGAACCACAAACCCACTGGTAGCACGTGGTTGGAAATGTTTAATATGAAAAATACATAAGTTAAACATTTTAAGCGCTTTGTATCCTCCAGCTGAAAATTCAGGGTCTCGAGAGTTTAACAAAAAAGCTTCAGAGAAATCCCATAATATCACTACACGGTAGTGGAGTTCATTTTAAAAAGGTCCTTTTTAAAACACGTTTATTGTAGAATTGTCAATACTTTCTTGACATTTGAGGTCTCATGAGCCCAAACTGAGAGGGAAGGAAGAAGGAAATGTGTATTGCAACCCCTAGTCGGGACCTCTTGAGGACAAGAGCCAAGTTAAAAACAATCATTTATTTTATAGGTCATCCACTACACTGTTTTTAATGGACTGAGAATTTCATTTACTGAACGACTCAGAAAGTGTTATGTTTCAGCAGCAGTTAGATTTTTTAATAAACATCTTTAGGTTTTTTTATTTATTTAGATTCAGCATCTTTCTGATGGTCATATTTAATGGGGCATCTTCTGGTTTTGTTTGTTTCTTCCAGTGTGGTCATTAGGTAAAAGTAAAGTAAAGTCTAAAATTGCTTTTCTAAAAGCTAAAAAAAAAAAAGTAGTCTAAAATCTTCTTAAATTTTGGTTGTTGGTTTAAATTTTTGGTGTGTGTCCAGGGTTTTTTCCTGGGTCAGTTGGTCTAATGTCGGTAAAAAAAATATGTTGGTTTATGGCACCTGCTTATTATTGAGGGTGCAGGTTGCGTGATGATCAGCAGGCTGTCCGTCCGTCCATTCCATTCCTCACAGTTGCCCAACAGTTTGACAAGACAAAGACATCATCTCCAGTGTTCCCCTATCCCCTATGAAATCCCCATCCCCAATCGCAAACAATTCTCGGCTCGCGCGCGGGCGCGCGGCATCGAGACTCTGCCGTGATCGATGCGACACGGGTGGCACACCGTATTCGGTATCAATCACCTAGCACTTTAGAAAAACAAGGCGCAGATGGCAAGTTCAACAACGGTTCAACAAAGAGTTCGAAAGGCTGAGTGTCGCGGTCGGTTCTGGGTGAATGATATGGTGAGCTGTCGCGAGACTTGGGCGACTTTCCATACGGTGGAATCAAACGTGCAAGCACAGAAGCGCCAGCAGAGGCCAGCAGCCGCCAGCAATAGCTGCTGTCCGCCTGCTGCTCCGCTCGCCACTGCGCGCTCCGCGCTCTTCCGCTCTGCCTGCTCCGCCGCCGCGAACGACGTCAACTACAACGCTGAGGAAATGCTTGCAACAACAAAGAGCTCATCACGAAGACCAACGCTGCAGTGCTTCATTCTTGTTTCCACGAGACACTGGACCAGACCACCGCGAGCAGACAGCTGATTCTCATGCTGCTATTGGTTATAAATGGCGTCCCAGAGTCAGATCCTGAGGTCATGGGGCATGAGACACAGGGACCTACTTCAGCGTTCTTGAACTGTGTTTCTTGTCTGTTGTGCTCATTTGACTGTCTATTGTTGTCTGTTTGAATTTTTGGTGGAAAATGAGTTTCCCCACTGGGGATTAATAAAGTTTTATAAACAGGTGGTTTTCACAGCCAGAACCGAGGTGCAATGGTGGCTTTGGAGCTGATCTACTTCAGTGTTAGACTATTATACTTATATACAATTCAATAATTTATTTGTGGTCTTAACTATTTGTACTTGCTAGGGATGGGGTTTGATAGCATATGATCAAATTCAAGTCAAGTTATCCCCTTATTGAATACAAATTATTTCAAATCTCCATATTGAGTCTAACGAGGTTACGTTTCAATATTTCAATATAGTTACTTAAATGTGAAAGTGAAAATATTTAAAAACGCCATATTCACGGCATGAATACGAGATGGTAAGCATTATATTTAAAACAAGAACAGATAAACGGTGCGACGAGAGACTTGTTTGCGTCTGACCTGCACAAATGAGAGTTTTGCTGGCCGGGAACAGATCCAAAATGGAACTGGCTATTGGAACCCAGTGGCGTGCCGTGGGCCTGGGGCCTGAGCCTTCAATATTTCCCTATTTTTCTTCACCTTTTCATTGTGCAGCTCCGTTGCCCTGCGCGCTTGTTCGTTGATCTGTAGATCCGCTCGGGTGTCCCCAAAAGTTTTCAAAGCACCATTGCTTGTAGGTGCCGAGCCGTACTTTGGTGTCTCGTTGCTGCCTCGGTTAGAGAACTCAAGTTTGCAAAGCCAGTGTGGCTCCAAACACCAAATCGATCACTTGCAAATAATAGGCATTCCCAGCAGTCCAGTGTGCAGAGCTTCTCGGAGTCTGAGCCATCGGTAGCGCTCGTAGTTGGAACTTTGAAAGTGGCGAGCGAGCCCCTGTCCCGCCTGTAGCGTCGGCGTCGGTCTTAAAGTTCGTCTTGAGAATGGCATTATAATTATATCCTCGACCAAATCGATATCTTCTCCTCCTTCCGCCATTGTGGGTTGAAAAAACAGCTTAGTAGTACGCGAATTAATTCGTTTATCAAATTCAGTTTCCAAGTTCTGAGGTTCTGCATTTACCTGCCCATAGGCCCCGCCTCTCAATATTGATAATCCAATCAAAAGACGTGCACGCCCTCCACCTGCTAGCTGCTCCTGTGCCGGTTCCGGGGCCAGCTAGCTGGCTTTCAGGAGCCAACTCTAAAGCTGATTGGTTGACACAAAATTTTCATTCCCATTCACTTTAAATTACCAGCGCCCGCAATGTTGATTCTGCAGGCCTAAGGGCAGATGTTAGCCCCCTGGCAACACACGATGGCTCAATATGATTGGATAAAAGATCTAAGATAAAGACCAGCCCTCCAAATCTCAACCTGGGGCTGGAAGCAGTGCAACCAAGAGGAACGCTATGAAATTAAGAGAATAACTCTTACTCTGGGGAATAATTGAATACATATTTGTGGGAAAATATATTTAGAAAAAAATATATATTCTGATGATGTTTAGGCCAGCAGATAAGGCCTTGCTGGCCCTGACGGCCCGCCACTGTTGGAACCCATCCCTGATTGTCCCTGATAAACCTGAGTAACAAAACACTCACTAAAGTTATCTCAGCCAAACACAGTCTGCACTGAGCACACTTAGAAATAAGGGTTTCAAAGGGGTTCTGCCTGAAACCAGCAGACACAGGAACAGCTTCTTTCCACTGGCCGTCACTCGGATAAACTGTTAATCAGACACATCCACATACTTGCATTTTCACCACTTTCTTTCTGCACTAACATCCCCATTCGTTGTCACTGTTGTTGTTTTATGTTGTTTTATGTTGTATAAACATTTATTTGCTTTTCTGTTGTCTTCAATGTCTTTTTTCTATTTATCCTGTTATTTGTAAATTCATAAATTACATGTATGTACGACGAGAGTGTAAATGAAACCGGAGTCAAATTCCATGTACAGGACTGTCTCAGAAAATTAGAATATTGTGATGAAGTTCTTTATTTTCTGCAATGCAATTTAAAAAACAAAAATGTCATGCATTCTGGATTCATTACAAATCAACTGAAATATTGCAAGCCTTTTATTCTTTTAATATTGCTGATTATGGCTTACAGCTTAAGAAAACTCAAATATCCTATCTCTAAATATTAGAATATCATGAAAAAGTATACTAGTAGGGTATTAAACAAATCACTTGAATTGTCTAATTAACTCGAAACACCTGCAAGGGTTTCCTGAGCCTTGACAAACACTCAGCTGTTATAAATCTTTTTTTTTACTTGGTCTGAGGAAATATTACAATTTTATGAGATAGGATTTTAGAGTTTTCTTAAGCTGTAAGCCATAATCAGCAATATTAAAAGAATAAAAGGCTTGCAATATTTCAGTTGATTTGTAATGAATCCAGAATGCATGACATTTTTGTTTTTTTAATTGCATTACAAAAAATAAAGAACTTCATCACAATATTCTAATTTTCTGAGACAGTCCTGTATGTGCACATATACATGGCCAATACAGCTGATTCTGATTCTGAAAGTTAGGGTTCTACATCGAACCAATTCTTCTGAGGAATCCTTGTTTTGAAGAAAGAGGTTTTCAAGGGCTCTTTGTGACACTAAGGGGACCAGTAAGAAGTATTGAAAGCATGGGTGTTGAAACTCAGCCCAAACTTTGATTGTGAACCATGATTGTTGGCAGGTCCAGCCCTTTAGGGTTCTAGATATAACCCTTGGACACAAACACACACACACATCTCCCATTACGTATCTGTTGTCTTTCTACGGCTCATATTCGCCTGATGCAGCATGAACAGTTGAGAGACAGTATGGGGGGGAGAGAGAGAGAGAGAGAAGAGGCAATAGTTAAAAGAAGAAGAAGATAGAGAGAGTTTGGATAGAGATGTGTGCGTGTCTGAGGGTTCACACCTGCAAGGTGGAGGAGTGGTAGGCAGGCCCGGGGTGGGTAATCGGGAGAATCGGGAGTGTTCCCGGTGGGCCGCTTAACTTCTGGGCCGGTCGAGAATTGTATTTGTTGACATTTGTCACGTTAGTCCATCTTCTCTTAAAGTGGGCTAAACACGTTCCGCATTCTGACACCGCAGCCTCTGCATGGGTTGTACCGTGCGAGGAAGTTCACCCCTCCCAAATAATAGAGTTGGTTCAGGCCATTATGGAACCAACCAACTCAATTTGGGAGAGGAGCACTTCCTAATAGAGTTGGTTCGGCCCTTCGCTGTCTTTTCCAAAAAGTTTTCTCAGCTCCTGATAGCTGGGCCGGCTCGACCGCAACGATACGCGTCAGGGAGGATGGACGGGAGGAAGAGGGCAGGAGGGGCTGAAAAAGCCAGGTTGAAAAAAAGAAAGGCATTGGAGGAGGATGCTGCCAAATGTGCCAAGCTTACAGATTTATTTTCAAGAGGACAAACACAAGTGGCAACTGGTAAAGAGAGACAAAGGCCTAATGATTAGCAACATAACTATTCGGCTAATGTTGTAGCCTTGATTAATATCATTGTAGCGTTGTCAACCTATTCCCAAGCAAAATATTGAATTGAATTAAAATATTAGCCTTTTTATATCACCCAAAATATGGCGATCCATAGACTTTGCAAATATTATGGAAATATTGATATATACTATTGATATTGATATTGAAGTATGCCGTAATATGACTCTTAATTTTTCTTTGTAGCTTCGGAGCAGCAGATAAGACAGTCTCCTGCTGAAAATGATGAGCCCAACATTTGCAATGAGGAGGCCATGACTACAGGGACAGGTAGAGAGGATAACAGAGGAAACAATATGAATTAAAGTTATATATTCTAAGAAAGAGCAGTATATGACAGTACTTGATGAACCAATATGCATTGTTTGCTCAGAAGTGGGTGTAGTAAAGGAGTAAATCACCACTATATAATACACATGCAGAAAAATGATAATGACCATGACAATGACGGCCCCCATGAGGTCTCACTCCAACAAATCTGGCCTACTGCCTAATCTGAGTCTGACACCCCTGCTATGACCTTCTGCCTTTTTTAATGTTATGCATATTTTTTGTTAACTTCTCATCTTAAGTGGATTATTATTGTTGTATTTAACCTTTACATTATTTGTTGGACCATGGTATTAATAAAAGAACTACAGGATAGTAAGAGCTGAACTGTTGCTTCATTTATCCAATTTCCACTACCATAAAAAAAGTGGGCTGGTCTTGAGCCTGAAATTCCCGGGCTGAAAAGTGGCCCCACTCCGGCCCTGGTGGTAGGGGTCAAGGGGACAGCAAGTAGGGGAGGAGAAGGGAGAAGGGAGGAGGGAGAGCAAGAGAATAGAGGGAGTGCCAACCTCCCCTTGGCCGAGCTGAAGAAAACACATGCCGGCCTCCCGCTGATGTCTGTGTTAACCGTGAAACCGGTCCGGACAGGTCCCCCCCCCCCCCCCCCCCGATCTCTCTCTCTTGCTCTCTCTCTCTTGCTCTCATTCTTAATCTACACTCACTTCTTCAGCACGCACCATTTGCTCTCTCGCTATGCATTTCCTCCCTTTTATTTTTCCTCCCCTGTTTGGTGTTGCAACTACTCAACCTTTCTCCTCCCTCTCCTGCTCTCATGCACTCATAGTTTACCAATGAGAAGAAGAAGAAGTAGTTCTGGGAAATAAATCAATAATCAACAGAGTGTTACTTAGTTAGTCACCTAATCAGGTAACATGGGCAGAACCTATTGTGGAACACCTGTAGTTGATGCCCATCCTATATTGTATACATATACCCAATTTTTGTCTTGGGACTCGTGTGTCCGTCTATCTTGTGACTGTACCTGAAAAAAGTGTCGGACTTCGCTTGCCTTTCCGCGCACAGCCTTTCCGCGCACAGCCTTTTTTCCTTTATTTTGCCACGGGGCACAAAGGTCAACCCGGCACACAGAAAAGGGCCCAGGGAGCCTCCCGGAGATATCTGGAGAATGCCGAAACATGGCCGACAAATGAAGACGCAGCTGCACTCGCCTGAGAGCCCCCCCCCCCCCCCCCCCGGTCTCTCGGGAATGAGGAGTTACGAGGCCGCTCACACACACACGCTCTGTTTGCTTAGTCTCTGACACGGAAAAGACAACTAACTCAAAGGATGGGATGAGAGGGGAGAAGAGGGGTGAGACTGTCACTGGAGAAAAGTAGAAGTGACATCAGATGTTTTTATTCATTCTAATCTCTGGCCACAAGGGTGATTGGGCCTCTTTTATTTTTTCTCCCCTTTTTCTCGTAATTGCAAACAGCTTCATCCATTTCTTAAAAGAATTGCTGAGTTTTGTTGAAAAGATATCTATCTATTTCGCCATTGAAGCCCTCGGGGATCCATTTTTATTCTGCAACTGTATCTTTTGGCAAAGTCGTCCGTAATCCTTTGAGAAGCTCGTTTCCCACATTTATTTTGAGATGTTCAGTTTCGTATCATAAATGACAGAGATAAGCACGACTTTGACATATTTAAAAAAAACTGGCAGCAGCAACAACAACAAAAAGAAGAAAATGAACCAACTCATCTTGACTTCGATATTGTAGAAGGACATGAAGGGAAACTGGCTTTCCTGGATGGAATACGTTTGAAAAGTAAAATGACCATAACTAAGGTAAAAGACTTTGATGATCTGCGGCAAATGGACCACAAGGAGCAAAGCCACCGGTGTGGTCCTTTAAAACTAACATGAGAATGATAAACACACCAAGACTTCATCCAAAAGGTGTCAGCCAGGGCTCCTGGTTGGTGGCCCGCTGCTGTCAGTCTCAATACACACACACAACCACAAACACACACCTACACACACACACCTACACAAACACACGTACACACACACACACTCACACAGTTGAAGCAGCTGGCCGAGCCAAAGCTGTATCATTGGAGGCAACAAGTTCATTTGAAGACGGGTTCTCTTTGAAGCGGCGTCACTCGGTCAGCGAGCAAACATTACTGTGAGCCGAGGAAGATTTACGACCATCTTCTCCCACAGCTGCTTTCGCACTGTCTGCTGGTGGTGACCCAGCAGGATGAAACTGATGATGACTCGCACATCAAGAGAAACACACCCAAATGTGCGTTGTGAAGTCAAACCCAAAGTAAAACTTCAGTATTTTGTTTTCTTTGGCCATTTTTGGTTTGAATATGAATGCAGAATTTAATTTGATTCTTGGTTTGAATCCTGGTCTCATCAGGTGTTGGAGGGAAGCTTCAGGTTTAGTTCCAGTGAGCCAGCCACAGCCTAAGTCATCAGCCAGTGAAGTAGCACCCCCTAAAGGCCACGGGCCAGTACTCTGATTTGGATCCTTTCTGGCAGGGGGCTGCAGGATATGACCGATAATCAAAATCAAAATGAAGTGTATTGCAAAGCTATGGATGGCTGCATTCAACCATTTGTATTATCCATTCATCTGTGGATTGTTTCTCTTTTATCAATTGTTTGGTCGAAAAAAGTCAAAAGAAATTGTGAAAAATGGCAACTTCCAGCCCGAAGCGACTTCTTCAATGACTCGATGCAGATGATGACTATCATCGGCGTTTGATCCGTTGATTATTTTCCCAATTGAGCGATTCATTGTTTGTCTAAAAATGTCAGAACATCTTTTTTTAAACTGTTGATCGGTGTTTCCCAAAGCCCACTGAGATATTTGGTTCACCGTCAGAGTAGAGAAGCAAAAACGTTTGTGAAGCTGGAACCTGAGGGGGGAAAAAGCAATTAATCAATCGTCAAACGTGTCGGAGATTAATTTTCTGTCTTTCGACAAATTGATTAATTGCCTTATCTTTGCAGCTCCGCCGATATGATGCACATTAATATCAATGGACACAAAAACATTGCTTATCTCAAATTAACAAAATCTGGTGCTATATCACACACACAGACACAAGTTTAACATACATTTTCAAATATCTAATAGCAGACAGCAGCGGCTGATTTAATGCTTGCCCACCTGTCTTCCCCCCCAAAGAAAGAAATAACCAAACTGCCCTTAAAGACCATTATTTATGTCCAAGCTCAGGTTAGAACAAAAGCGTTCATCTCTGGGGGCTCCAAGTGAACTGGTGGCCACCATTACTGATCTAATGCATCTGCAACGCCTTATTCATTGCCATAAAGCTCAGAAAAAGAGGTGCGCTCTGTGATTTCATGTCACAGAGCACAGAGGGACATGTCCCACTGCAGTTTGCTTCCTAAAAAGTCCTCTGTTCTTACCTCCTGTCACCTTGAAATATTCGGATGCCCCCTTCTCTGCTTTTCACTCAAGACGTTTCCCTAAAAATATGGCGATGAGGTCATTACTTGTAATTGTTTGGCTGTGAAACCTTGGGAAGCAGGAACAAAATGCTGGTCGTGCCGATTGTGTGACGATCTGGATAACAGCATCAGCTTCGAAGCCTATAGGGCTTGAAGGCAACGGTGGTCTGTGAAGTGGACCGAGTAAAAGACTGGATTTAAACTTCAATGAGCAGTTTGGATGAATTGAGATCTGTATAGAATCCACAACGAAAGGCAGAACACAGATAGAGAGGGCCTTTGATATTGTGACAGCTTCCGGGCCGTCACCCGTAGGTTTCCCCCAAAGCACCAAGGACCAGCCAACAACAGTGAGGTTCTGTTAGTTAACATGCTTTATTTCTCAGCAGACCACCTCTGCTCACTCTCTCTGTCTCTCTCTTACTCACAACTGCTCCTTTTATGGGAGCAGCGTCGGCAGCTGGTTAATTACCAATCAGCCAGTTGATTACCAATCAGCCAGCAGCCGAGGCCACTTGGAGACCCCACCCCCATAGCTGCCACAGATATATAACCAGAATTACAGTCTTACAGTTGAACGCCTCAGTCATGTTGCAGTGTGCATCCATTCATATCAATTCAATATCGCTTAATTTCTTTTATCCTATTGTGTGAAATTATCTTAGTTATTTAATATTTATTATTAAAATGTGACCTTTGACCGTCAACTCGAAGTGGACATTTGTGCCAATTTTTTAAGAAATTTGCTCAGGTTGTTCTTGAGACATCGCCTTCACGATACGTGAGGTCACAGTGACCTTTGGCCTTTAAAATCGACCCACTTCATCCTCGAGTCCGAGTGGACTTTGAACCTAATTTTGAAGAAATTTGTTGGAGACCTTTAACCTGCAATCAGTCTATCCTTGAGTCCAGGTGAGCGATTGTGCCAAATGTCAAGATATCCCATCCAGATGTTCCTGAGGCACAAAACATAATCCACACAGATGTCACCGGTACAAAGGCGGAGTGAAAACTGCTGCGAAAAGGAGAAATGGTGGGAACCCACGTTTGTTCTCACATTTTCAGTAATATAGTGCTTTGTTAAAGAAAATGTACCTGCACCTGTTTAAAGCAATATCCTCCAGTTCATAAGCATTATGTCTTCAAATATGTTGAAGAGCAACACACTGAAACATAAAATAGTTTAAAATGTCCTTCAGTTTCTCAAAGTCGATGTCTCCAAACAGTCCACAACACAAAGATTTGAAGTGTTACGGATGAAATAAAAATCCTCACACTGGAGAAGCTGAAACCAAAGAATTAGTTTCTTAAGAAATGATTTTTAAATAAATAATACAGTTCAAACTGTTATTGATTGTTAATACTGTTGAAGTCATTTACCAAAGAAGACCGCGTTGGTTTTCTGTGGTTTAAATCAATGTAGAGCTGCAAATGTTATCGAATTAACTGATTGGTTGATTGAGATAAACATTACTTGGCAGGTATTCTGATTATCAAATATTCCTTTAGCTATTTCTTCATGCAAAAAAATAACAAATATTATAAAAACCTGAAACATAGTCCAATAAAATAGATACAAGTGGTCAGGCGCGTGCACAGATAGAGCCCTAGTGGTGCTCAAGCACCAACCCTTTTGCCCTGAATGAGAAAAGTGCCCTTTTTGCTGGAGCCCACTTTTTTCATTCATCAGGATTTAAGAATAAAAGTTACTCTCTCTGTCATCAAGTCCCCCCAAATGTGTTTTAATATCAGACGGGGCATTTACTTAAGTTCTTGTGAGAATTTATCCCCGACATGCTCCGCGGCGCTCACGAGCCCCTCCTCCCCTCCGCGCCCATCCCTCCTCCTCCTCCTCCACTTAGTGCTCGCGCAGTGCTCCTCACGCCACCAAACGGGTGCACCTCCTTCTCCTCTGACCCGCAGCATCAGACACACAGGTCATGACGGTGTTTGTCCCCTGACGTTGTTTGGTGATAAATCAACCACATTAGCGCTGCTGAAAACATGACGTCACAACTGGTCCGACGTTTCCAAAAAAAATAAACAAACAAAAAGTCAAGAAATCCGTGATTTCAAAGCCTTGTCCAGCTGTTTACTGACGTTAATTATGTTTAGAGAATAGAGAGAGGGAGAGAGAGAGATTAGAGAGAAGAGAGTGAAGAGAGAGAGAGAGAGAGAGAATTCTTATTCCGTTCTACTTAACAAGGGCTAGTTTAGGATTTGCGTGGGCAGACTGGAAAAAAAATCATAAGGCCTCTGGTATTGTTCAGAGGTCCGGGCCAAATGTGGAGGCGGGCCGTATCCGGCCCGCGGGCCTTAGTTTAAGGACCACTGCTCTTGGCTGTTGATGTCTATCAATATCGCTCATTTTGAAAATGACGTAGGCCTAAGAGGGTAATACAGATCCATATCAGACCAGCGAGGAGGGCAATACGTGGCTGGCATGACGCCCATTAGCCAATCAGAATGCGTGTACTGTTGCTAGAAAATAATTCATCTTTATTCATAAAGAAAATGTAAGCTAGCGGTCTGATGCTGCCCAGAGGAAACGCAGGTCGAGGACAGCATCATCGGTGTATTGTTGCTTATGCTTCAACTCTGTCAGAATTTTTTTTCCGCATTGGGTGCCCTTTTTTGGGGTTTGAGCACCTGCCCCCCAAAATGTCTGTGCACGTGCCTGCATGTGGTAAATAACAAATGGATAACAGTACATTACGACAAGCATATATTATGAAATAAAATTGGCATGTGCTTTTTAATAAGAAAGGTAAAGATGTGCAAAGGGTGTTTGAAATTGTCCTGTGGATGTGAGATAGTGGGGGTCCCGGGTTGCATAGTCCTGGGGATGTAAGAGAGAGTCAGGTAGCGGGGGTCTCGTGGATAAGACATGTGACAGCGTCACCATTGGCTCACGGTGTCCTGGTGTCCGCTGCATGAAAGCATGGTGGAATTAGCGAGTTAGCTCGGTAACTAGCGAGCAGATATGAGTCAACCGTACTAACTTAATTCTCAATCCACAGAGAGAGCACATTGTTATTGTTGTGAGAAATGACAACTTTGATCAGGTAGTTTTGTGTCACCGGTGTTAGCAGTGGAAGCGCGGTGGAATTAGCCAGCCGGCTGCTAGTTAGCTCGCTAATTCCACCGCGCTTTCCTGCAACACTGGTGGCAGAAAATAATCCCGACAAAGAGCCATTGCTGTGTCGCTCTAATAGTTTAGCCCATGAGAAAAGTGCTGGTGAAATTACTCCTTTATTTTCTTCCTTTGGGTCACAATATATTAATTAAACTGGTAAAATAGAGAGTATAAGTGTCCATTAAACTCTTACTTTATTTTTTAAATGTATAAATGCGCATCTGTCCATAACAAGATCCGTAGCCATACTGTCAAGTTCGCATTCAAACGTGAAACAAAACTGCGATTCCATTTTACCTTTTCAAAATAAAAGTCAAATGTATCTATGAGAGAGGAAGTGGATTAAAACCTCTATAGATTCTTCAAAAAGACATCAAAACCAAAAAGGCAAATACCAAACAGACAATCAACCCAAAACAATAAACCTTATATGGGGTTATTTACAATTAGCATGCAGCGGTGCAGCAGCCTGGGTGAGCAGGTCAGTGGGAGGCTTCGCGAAACTATTTGAAACGCTTTGACAATATTGTAGCTCACCGCAAACTAACACCACAGTCGATCATCTGTCATCTACGCAATATTGATTCTGGCACCCAACAACACAGCATACACTCACAGTTTCAGGCTCACAAAGCTTCCTGCCAACATTCTATTCCTACCCGTCACTCCAGATTCGTACGCTTTTTGGACCCCAAAATCTCCAAAAATCCTACATCCTGTGAAGATTAGAGCTTGGCTTTCAAAAAACATGCAGAACTTCCGACACAAAAAAGCACAAACAAACAAACCCCAAGAAAAACTGGGGTCTGAAAATTGCTACGTTAGTAACCATGAAATTACAAGGCAACATTATGGTTTATAGAACTATGAAAATGTAATTGTGCATTGCGGCTTTATGAATACTGAGGCTTTTCAAACTTAGGTCCCTTAGAAAAGCGAAATACCTTTCTGTTAATTTGTTCCCCTTTTCCCAGGCCTTTGATTTGACCGCTGTGGTGAGATAAACGTTTATAAATCACGGGGTTAGCGGCTTTCTGCGTGCACACTAGGGCGTCGGGCCAGAGTGGATATGGATATGGATTTGAATCGTGGTGCGTGCCGGCCAATGCCAATCGCCAGGGAGCACTTGAGAAAACCGTAATGGGTTCCGCAGACATGGTTTTTTGAGCTTGGGGGATTCCGTCAAAAATCCCTTTAAGCGTTTATGTAATTTGGTTAAATATACAGAGTCCCCTTTTTATCCGTTTACGTGACCATCATTTTTTTAAACCGCAAGCCTAAATTTAAAAATTTGATGTTAAGTGGAACTCCCAAAGAAAGTCACCTCTGTTATGAGACTTGACCTCTACAGTGTGTGTGTGTGTGTGTGTGTGTGTGTGTGTGTGTGTGTGTATGTGTGTGTATGTATAAGAGACAGACCGAAGGTGATGCTGAGTGACAGAATCGACCGAAGGTACAACCAGACAATGTCATTTAAATTCCCACCGTGTCAAAAAATGTCCGCCGGAAAATATAAGGAGTGACAGGCTTCTGCAACCTGCTGAGCTTAATGAGAAAGAAGACAGCGAGGCTGATGTCATTAATGAGACCAGGGCGCCAGGTTTTCTTTTTGACCTTTTTTTGTATTTTGGATTCGAATCCAGGAATCCACAGACCTCATTATGATTAAATTCACAACACCCAGTTTTCACAGAAATATAGAATAGGTACCTTTTTAGCTCCGACACAAGCAGCTTAAAGAACATCATTAAAACTGCCGCTCTAAATATTTTGTATATAAATGTAAATAAAAATCTTTTATTTCCTTATGATTTAAATGTTCTCTCTACCAGTGGCGACTGGTGACATTTTTGGGGGGGGGGGGCCGCAGTTGGGCGACGCGGTTTAAATAGCACTCAACAATGAGAAGAAAAGAGGTTTTGAGTAGAATATTGTTAAAAACAAAGCTTTATTTAAAGAACACAGCGTGCTCAACACTGTCCAATAACAAGTAAACACACTGTAACTTTGGGCATGAGAGGTTCAGAGCAGAATGCTTTAAGAAACATTGGGTTGGGTTTCAGAGGTTTGCAAAATAAAAGAGTTTCACCCTCACATGAAAGAGGTTCAGAGCAGATGTTACAGATGTGGAACGGGCATGGAAGAAGTCGGCTCAGATGGTGGATTTTCCCAGCACTTATTTATTCTGCAGAAGACAACAGAACACACACATTTGCCTTCTGATCTGTCTCTGCACTTCCACTTCCTATACACGCAAAACAACACAATTTACACAAGGAAAATATACGTCGGGGCGACCGGATGTAGCTAAACAAACGTTGCCAAAGTGGCTCAATGAGACCGCCACCAAACGTATATGTTGACGGTCTAAATGACACGACAGCTGGACGCCGTGATCGTATTAGCGACCATTACTGTATGTAACATAAACGGTTAATTTGTATTAAAGAATATAGCCAAAATAGTGCGACATCGTTTTTCACTCAACTCACCTTCAGCAATATAAAACCATTGTGAGCAGGGTTGCCAGGTCTGTGTGACAAAACCAGCCCAATGGCCAATCGAAACCAGCCCAAAAACCAGCCCAATATCAGAACTCAAAATATGCCCGTGCCAAACCATATACACTGCTTATAAAGTCCAACAGCATTGCTATCATTGCCAAATGTATTGTAATATCTACAAAGTAACAACATATGTTTAGTATGCCAGCATTAAAAGCAGTTTTCCCTAAACAGTTATTTCACCTAGGTCCTAAAATGGCATTGTGTAATTAGATACAGTATATTATCATAAATAAAATGTGTGTGTACTTGCTGATCTGGAGTCAGTTTGGTAGGATTTGGGTATGCATAAATTATTTCATTTAAAATATGGATTTTTATTTAAAGACATTCATGTAATTTGCATGCAAAATAGGTCTACCCGAACCAACGGACAAAAAATTCAACCCGCGGCAACACTTCAAAAGTAGCCCGGTTCCGCGGGGAAACCGCGGACCTGGCAACGCTGCTCTATGGGCTGAGGGAACATACGGGTCTCTGATCTGCCGAATAGTCCACGTGATGTGACCAGTGGCCATGGCGCACATTTTTGTGACCCAAGATTCACGTTTCATCCGCCAATGAGAAGCCGTCCTTGCCGAAACGACTGAAATGTTTTTCTCGCTGCCGTACACACACATTGGGACGGTGTCCTGAAGAAGGGGAGGGGCTTCTCTCCGTGATAATGGCGATATATTATATTTTTTCACATTAACTTAAGTGGTTGTTGACAGGCTGACGGTCTCCCACACACATTTAGCGCGTCAACACGGTATATTTACTATTTAAATGATTTGGCATATAATGTTTTTTGACAGGATTTTTTTTTTTTTCATCTCAAAATTTTAAGAGGGGCGGCGCCCTAGCGCCCTCTATGGACGAACCGCCACTGCTCTCTACATTATCACCCGGAAGAGGAACACACAAGCAAATGAGTTTAAATGGCAAACTGAACATTAAATCGCCTTTACACTAAACACTTTTTGGCACCATTATTTTATTTAACGACACGCCATCAGGCAAAAGGTTGTCCGCTAGATGTCTATCTGTTAGTGCTGTAGGCAAGTTTAAAGAAGCGCCTCCATCGCTTTAATCCAATGCTATGTCTCAATGCAACTGAGGACGATGCCAACTTAAAAAGGTACAGTGTGTATGTTGTCGTGGCATCTCGTGATTTGTGGCAGGTTGAAACCATCTAAACACCTGTCTGATGGGACACTTCTGCGTGAGTCATGCCTACCATCTAGTGTTGGGAGGAGGAAGGGACACATGGCCAAGTGATTCTGCAGGGAGACGCATACGATGAATACATATGTCTATGTCCAAATCCTCCATCCTGTCAGGTCCGACACATCAAGTGCCACCCCGAGCCAATTAATAGGGAGTGGAAGTCCCGGGGGTAATCCGACAATGTTTAAGCAGTGCATCGCTGATTGGGTAGAAAAAAACTCCACTAATACCACTAGAAATGTATTTCTGTTCATCAGAAGTATGGAGCACCCATTGCAGACAGGTTCTAAAGCATCACTCATGTGCATGCATGCTCTTGTGTTTGTTGAGTTTGTACCAGCTGGAGAACCGCTCCCCGCAAGTACCGCACTCGTACGGCTTCTCCCCAGTGTGCATCCTCATGTGTTTTATCAAGACTGATTTGTGACCGAACAGCTTGTCGCACACGTCGCACGCAAACGGCTTTTCCCCCGTGTGCGTCCTGCTGTGCTGCTTCAAGGTCGACCGGATGGCAAATGTCTTCTCGCAAAAGGTGCACTTGAAGGGTTTCTCCCCTGTGTGCACTCTCTGGTGATTTTTGAAGGACGAGGAATCCGCAAAGTCCTTTCCGCAGTCGCCGCAAGTGTAGGGTTTCTCGCCCGTGTGAATTCTCACATGTTTCTTCAAGTTCACACACGTGCTGAAGCTTTTATCACAGGTGTCACACTTGTACGGCTTTTCCCCCGTGTGCACCCGAGCGTGCTGGTCGCGGTTGTACTGCCGGTAGAACCCCTGTCCGCACACCGTGCATTTGAAGGGCTTCTCGACGACGTGAATCATTAAGTGTTTATTCAGATCCCAACTCTCCCGGAACATTTTCCCACAAGTCTTGCATTTAAAAGTCTTCTCGATGGTGTGGGATTTCATGTGGAATTTGTAGTTTTTGAAATTGGTCATCACTTTGCCGCACCTGTCACACTTGTAAGGGTTGTCATTGTCCTGGACGCTACCGCCTGATGTGCTCCCGTCTTTCTTATTTGATGTCGGGTCGGCATTCACGTTTGATGTTGTGCTCTCGCTGTTGCGTTTCTCACTTTGTGTTTGCCTTGTTATTATGGTTGACGTTGTAGCTGCACTGGTCATCGTAGTCCTTTCATCCTTGCGTCTCTTATTTGGTGTTGGGTCAGTACTGCCATTTGATGTTATGCTCCCATCGTTTTGTCTCTTATTTGGTGTTGACTCGTCGTTACTGGTTGATGTTGGTCGCCCATCATTATGTTTCTTATTTGGTGTCGTCTTTGCACTTGTAGCTGATGTAACTTTCCCATCGTTGTTTTTTGTTGTTGTTCTTGGTTTAGTACTTTTTGCTGATGTGTTCTTACGGTTACAATTCATATTTGCTGTTATCTCAAAGCTTCCAGTAGAAGTTATTGGCCCATCATTGGATTTATTATTTGCAGTTCTTTCAGTTGATGTCTTCTCATTGTTACATTTCTTATTTGGTGTCTGTGCACTATTTCTGCTTGATGTTGGGTTATTGCGTTGCTCGTTTGGAGTTAGCTCGGTGACACTGGTTGACGTTGTGGTTTTATTGTTGCATTTCTTCGTAGGCGTTAGTTCAGTTCTTCTGGTGGACGTTTCATTCCCATCACTAGGTTTCTTACTTGGCCTTGGCTCAACACTTCCAGCCGAGGTTGGTCTCCAGTCTTGGTTTTTTGCATTTTGAGATGGCTCACCATTTTCTTTTGACGTCGGGTCATCATCATTACATTTCTGGTTTCGTGTCTGCTTTCTACCTCTAGTTACTGATGAGGTCTTAACTTTACTTGCATCTTTTGTTGTCGCTTTTGTACTTTTGGTTGATGTGTTCTCACCATTATGTTTCTTACTAGACATTAGCTCAGTACTTCTGGTTGATGTTTTTTTCCTGTGGTTCTCATTTGGTGTTGTCTCAGCATCTGTACTCAATGTTACGTCCTTGTCTTTGCATTTATGTGGTGTTCTTTCAGTACTTGTAGTTGATGTGAAATTCTCATTGTTGGATGTATTATTTGCTGTTGGCTCAACACGTTCATTTGAGGTTGGCCACCCATCTTGGCTTTTCTTACTTCCTGTTGGTGTCTCATTTGAGGTTGTGCTCTCATCTTCATCTTTCCCATGTGGTGTTTGCTCAGTACTAGTTACTAATGTTTTTGCATTATCTGTTGTATTATTCATTGTTGGCTCAGTGGGCCCGGTCAAATTTGATGTTGCATCACTATCCCGACTCTTGTGTGGTGGCGTCTCAAAACTTGCAATTGACCTTTTGTTCTCATTATGTTTCTTACTCAGTGTTTGCTCACTTGTTCCACTTGATGTTGGGTTGTCATTGTTATGTTTCTTATTTGGTGTTAGCCTGGTATTTCTAGTTGATGCTATGTTCTCATGATCACATTTCTCATCAGATGTTTGCTCAGTACTTGTCGCTAATGTTGTGTTCTTGTTGTTGCTTTTCTTATTAGATGTTTGCTTAGTACCTGAAGCTGATGTGTTCTTGTTGTTGCTTTTCTTAAGAGATGTTTCCTCTGTACTTGTAGCCGATGTCGTGGGCTCATCATTGCTTTTCTTAAAAGATGTTTCCTCTGTACTTGTAGCCGATGTCGTGGGCTCATCATTGCTTTTCTTCAGAGATGTTTCCTCTGTACTTGTAGCCGATGTCGTGGGCTCATCATTGCTTTTCTTCAGAGATGTTTCCTCTGTACTTGTAGCCGATGTCGTGGGCTCATCATTGCTTTTCTTAAGAGATGTTTCCTCTGTACTTGTAGCCGATGTCGTGGGCTCATCATTGCTTTTCTTAAGAGATGTTTCCTCTGTACTTGTATCCGATGTCGTGGGCTCATCGTTGCTTTTCTTATCAGATGTTTCTGCTGTCCTTGTAGCGAATGTTGTGTTCTCATCGTTGCTTTTCTTATCAACGTTTTGCTCAGTACCTGACACTGATGTTGCGTTGTCATCGTTGCTTTTCTTATTTTGTGTTGACATAGTATGTCTAGTTGGTGTTGCATTTTCGTGGCTACAAGTTATGTGTTCTTGGCTCTCAGCTCTCACATGAGATTGGAGCTGGTGATTGGTGCTTTGTGCTGATGCTGCAGAACTCTCCTCGTCAGATCCAGATAACACGTCTTTACTTGAGGTGCGGGATTGGTGATCTTTATTTGCTGCGCTTTCAGTTTGGTCAGGGTCCAAACACTGAGACTGGACACTTCTCTCACAAGTTGCAGTCGACTTCGAGGCTTTGGTCTCCTGTTGCTGTGCAAGCGGATGTCTTTCTTGACTAATGCACATTTCCTCATGTTCCTCTTTAATCGGCGGAGGTTCTGGTGGGACCAAACTGGTACTCGCATCCAGGTGTAGGTTCTGCTGCTGAATCAGGAGAACCTCTTCTTCCTCTTTATGGACACCCATCTTCTGGAGCTCTGAAAGGAAGGACAAAGAAATGTTGAAAATATATAAGCCTTTATTGCAGTTATAATTAAAGGCACTAAGTGACAAATAAGCACCAAAATTCTAAATGTTCTCCTTTAAATATTATATGGGCTGTGAATGGAGAAGAACGGAAGTGGTGGATCTGGCCTGTGCTGCAAGTCATTTAGGTAAATGTTCTTAAGACTTGTTCTTTTGCCCTTTTGTTGTGAAAATAACTCTTTAAAGGTGCAACAAAAGTTTTTGAAAATTAAATAAAAACATTATTATTGCATAGAAATATCTTCTTTTTTTGTATCAAAACAAGTAATTCGAAGATGTCACTATTTTCTGACATTCTATTTACCAATTAAGTGATAAATCGAGAGAATTCTTTTATTTATTATTGCAGTCCTTTTTTCATTCATATAATTTGTATTATTATTTGTTATTGTACAAAGTACACGGTCTCTTCCAAAGTATAGCTCATATTTCCTTCTATTTTTAGTCGTTAGGCATTTGTAAAAGAGACGTATTGCCTGTATTTAAAAAAATCTTAACTAACTGCCAGTAATAGTAATACAAGCATTAGTCATCAAAATCTCTCTAAAAGGTGCTGTGTGTAAGATTCAATTCAATTCAGTTTATTTTGGATAGCCCAATATCACAAATTTGCCTCAGAGGGCTTTACAATCTGTACACATAGACATCCCTGTCCCAGAACCTCACATCGGATCAGGAAAAACTCCCAAGAGATAGAAGAAAAAAAACTTTCACAGTGAAAAAAGGGAAGAAACCTTCAGGAGAGCAACAGAGGCGGATCCCTCTCCAGGATGGACAGGTGCAATAGATGTCATGTGACCAGAAGGAATCATTATAGAGTTACAACACGTTCAATGAGTATAACACAGTGTATGAATAGTTGGTAGTAGTCATGGACCACGATCCAGACCTCCACAATCCATCAGGCAGATGGAGGTAAAGAAGAGGAGTGGGTGGGGTAGATCAGCAGGGCCATGGCATCAGACCCAGCCAGGTCCAATGGACCCTATGAGACGTGAAGTCACAAGGACTCCAAGAAGTATTGCCCTCTAGTGGTGACATTGCGGATTGCAACAAACTAAAACGTTTCTTTTGTAAGAAAACTACAGTGGCAAATGTGAAAGTGTGTATCTTTCATTAACATTCCGTACACCTTCAGTAGCTAGCGTAGCATAGAAGCACTAATGCTAATTAATGATGTGCTGAGGTTCCCTGCTCATGTTAGCTCCACAGGTTTGTTTGTAGAAATGTCACAGTTTAGAAACAAACATCTCCGTCCAACCTCCCCGGAGAACAAGTATCACTAGTACACAATGTTTAATCACAACGAACTCCAAATTCACAAAAACCAGCCGGAGAATGAAAAAGATCTTAAACCATTGCATTAAGAGACAGATAATTGTCAGACCCTGGTCGGAGCTGGCAAAAAGCTGCGCTATGATTAGTCAGTCTGTGTTTGAGGGGCGGGACTTAGCGAAGGGTCAATTGCACGCATAGTTCCATTCTCTGAGGATAAATTGGAGAAAGAAATGTGATTTGCATGATTTTTTGGTGAATGTCACCCGTGACCCCCATTTCATGAAACTGCCAATATGTAAATTCTGCAATAGCTTTATCCAATCACCATTGTGTTACCCCCTTCAGAAATAGATATGGACTTAACAAACTTTAAATACAAATCTTGAAATATGTACATCTTTGAACAACGGGCTTACCCAGCAAAGTATATTGTTCATCAGAAAATCTAAGTCTCGTTCCCCCCTTCAGAAGTACTCCAGCTTTAATGGGCATCACATTTAGAGGGTGTAGCACCAGGTGGCTTACATAACTCAAAGTTAAAGGGAGGGTTACAGGGAAGAACCAATCTAAAAGCTGCTGCTGGAACTATTCTATCGTCCTTTCATTGCCGTTTGTTTCATGTCATTATGCTTTTGCAATACCTATTCATTTATCTTTTTGTATCAGTTTTTTTAACCCTTTGTTGCATCACCGCTGATAGCAGCTGGGTGCAGCATTATGGCGCAAGCAAAATGACCCCATTACTGGGGCAATAAATGATCTCTTACCCACCGTATCTTAACTCAACGCTGATTGAGCTTTTAGCCCCGTTGATAAAAGTATTGCTATATTTCTATATTTACAGGATTACAAACTGGGTGTCCCGTGGACCCTGAACACATAATCTCATCGTCATCACTCAAACAGACATTGTAACTCAAACCAGGACTTAAATCTTAAGGATTGCTACAAAACAAAGTAATGGGAGTACAGTATTATCGAATAAAAATAAGTAGCGTAAATAAACAAGTATCAGTGCTGGAACCATCATACCTTTTAAAGTATACCTTTGAAGCTGCATTTAGATACAGTACTTGACTTCTTGTTGAGAGAAAGTTATCCCACGAAAAATTAGCAGGAGTAGTGTGTATAATGTGTATTGTGATGGTGATTTGGTTCAAAATAAGCAGGCGGCTACAAAAGAAAACGTCCAACACAGAACCGGCTACTATTAAAAAAACATGTGGGCCAACCTGTCCGGTGAAACTTTATCTCGGGTGACAGGGCGTCATTCAGGAGTCTGCGTTGACGAGCCAGTTCCGTCTCGTAGTTTTCTATCTTCTTTTCGAAGGCTCCCAATATCTCCTGAGCCGCCGTCGTCAGTCGATCACACACGAACAGCCTCATGCTTTCGACTGTAGACATGGCGGGATTAGGTTGAGGTACTTGTTCTCGATAATAATAAAAATAAAAACGTTGTCAAACTCTTTAGAGGCAACAGAAGGTGCGTTCTCTTTCAATTTACTTCCGCGAGCGACCTTGCTTAACGCTCTTCTTCGTTGTGGGTTTCTCGTGTTACTGCGGACGCGCGCCGCGATTTGCTGCCCCGCTCTGGTGTGGCATTGTCACTGCATCTCTGTCGGCTCAAATACAAGCCCGAATAGAGTAAATGGTGTTGCTTTTTCCTTTCAATTTAGTTTCTATATTTACACCTCTCCCCATTCAACACAATATATAATTTTTATATTTAGTATTTGAGGAGTAATTGTAGAAACATCAAATGGAATAATAAGCACATTATGTAAGAACACTTTTTTACTTGGCTCTGTCAACAGAAGTTCCAGACAGCCCCAGATCTTGATTTCTTACTTTCTTTATTGTCAAAAACTACCCACAAGTAATATACCCTTTGTTACTCAGCAATTGTTGCATTTGGCCCATCAATTATGTATGTGTACAGATTGTAAAGCTCTCTGAGGCAAATTTGTAATATTGGGCTATATAAAATAAACTGAATTGAATTTCCCCGGAGACTACGGAGATATTTTTGTCAATGCTTGTTTGGATTGATGTTTTAAAAAATAAATTATCAGCTAAATTGTTGGCAATTGTCTAACCATTTAACTGACCAAGTATTCCAGCACTTATTTACATACAAAAAAAACAGAAAATATAGAGTGAAGACTACAAAACATACACAACAGTAACAATGCTGGCCCATCTTTTAAATTAGTCTTTCCCAATAAAAGTAGCTAGCAGCATTAGCTCAATAAAGTTGCTAAATCGAGCAAAAAAGTCGCCAAGTCGGCACCAATGACAGCCTGTGCCTTCAGGGGGGGGGGGGGGGTTCTGTCCAAAGCCACTCCCCAAAATGATCGCAACGAACATAAAGGACAAACATTGCTGTTATTTTGCTGCATTCCGAGTATCTCGGAAAATCAGAGCTGGGAACCGATGTTTTGCTCCAGTCAAGTTAGCTGTTGTTAGCAATAGCCTACCAGTTAATAACAACGCATCACAGACGGTATTTTAGGGCCGCTAAAAAACATAGCAATATGGGTTTGTCTGATTTCCCAGTTAAAATTTCCGATTGGGAATTTGGAAATAATTCTAATTTCTCAGTTCAAATGAAACGCCGCGTTAGTACGTACAGCTGTAAAGCTAGCAGCTCGCGGAAGACACCCGATTGTTACGTTTGGTAGGAATTAAATGATGATTAAATGATTTGAATATTTGATTGCCGTCTGGACGTCAATTTCAACAAACATAACAAAAACATGTTGTGGAAGAAGATTACCAATCCCAGCTCTAAATGTTTCAACATGACATATGATTGTGAAAACAGCCTCCGGTCAAACGATCACTTGCGACTTCGGGATCAAGCAGCTCGCAAACTCTTCCGGTTCGAAGTGAGCCCCTCCTGGACCTGCCGTGAAAGCCCTCCCCGGCGTCCTCTGGCCTGTGTGCCGCCGGACGTGTTTCGCCAAGGCCGAGTTTGTCGACAGCGCCTTCTCGCAGTAAAGGCAGCGGTAGGGCTTTTCGCCCGTGTGGCTCCTGGTGTGCACCTGTAGGTGCTCGACACGATGGAAGGTCCTCGGGCAGCGGTCGCAGGCGTGCGGCCTCTCGCTCGAGTGGGTCGCCATGTGTCGTTTGAGATTCCGCTTGAAGCTAAATCCTTTCCCGCACGCCGCGCAACTGAAAGGCTTCCCCGCAGGGTGGGTCATCATGTGAACTTTAAGGTGCGTGTACAGGTAGAAGTCTCGGCCGCAGACGTCGCACTCGAACGGTTTGTGGCTCGTTTCGGCCTCCGGAGACTTCGACTCGCGGGACGCGTGAAAAACAAACCGATGGCCGCTGCCTAGTTCCAATTCACATGTTGTACTTTCCGTTGGAATGCTGTCTGGAGACCGCTGCTCTGCTGCCTTTTGATTTCGATCGTGATCCAACTGCAGAGTCTGGACTTCCCTTTGGTCATTTCCCTCCAAATCCGTCGCCTGCGTCAGCACAAGCCGCTCTTCCTCCTGACCGCCGCATTGTTCCTCCGGTTCCTCTTTAACCCGTTGAGGCCCCTGGTCCTCACGGTCCAGACCGGAGCTCCTCTCATGGAAACAGAGCTGCTGGTCGGCGACAACCTCTTTTCCCCCCTCGCAGACATTTTGAAGCGGGAACTCTGAAAGGAACAGAGAACGAAGGAAGCACTGTAATCAGCTGGTGGTGATGGAAGGGAAGGGGTTAAACTCAATATCACAATATTGGTGTGGCAAAGTCAAACGAAAGCTGGAAAAAATATTTGATGAATCTATATAATATATCAATTGCACTTTTTGAATTGAATTACTGAACAAAATAACTTTTGACAAGAGTATGAGAAAAGGAAAAAGGGAATAATATGGCTGACTGCTTGATAGAGGCTTGATGAAAAAGGATGTAACATGCAGACGGCATAGTAACGGTCCGGATCCAGAAGATGGCAGCAAAGCAAAATACCGGGTATCAACTACCGTAAAGAAAAACAATGAAGAAGATCTTATAAAAAAACAACGACATTTCTGAGAGAAAGGTAGGACAGAAACGTGAGAAGGTGTACTGCAACGTCTGGGAATTTGACACGCAAAGGAAGAATACATTGTTACTCAGTATTGGCGGTACACACCTGTCCTGTGGAGCTTTATCTCTGGCCTCAGGACGATATCCAGCAGTGTGCGCTGGCGACAAATCTCCTCCTCGTAAACCGATAACGTCCGTGTAAAAACTCCTAATATGTCTTCGACCGCCTCAGTCAATCGCTCGTTGATTACAGTTCTCAAATTCTCAACGGCAGCCATCTCTACTGTAAGTGTGCGAGCGTGTGCGTGTGTGTAATAAGATAAATGAATTCTGTAGCAGGGTTTTAGTCGCGTGGCTTCCGGTCGATCTTTCAGATTAAAAGCGTCATGTCCACGAATCTCCAGAAGAAAAATCAAAAACGGACGTACACACTCTGTACAATGTATTTATACACAATAAATAGCTTTTTCGTTTAAATAAATACAGTCGTTGTGTACAGTGTAAATCCGAGAATGAAATAAACACTGGTTCCTTAAAAAGACACATTAATTAATGAATTGCCTCCCAGTTAGTCAGGAAGAGCAACAGCATTCAATTCATGCGTTGCTAACTTTTAAAGATAATGATTTAGACAAACATCAACTCTGTGTGTGTGTGTGTGTATATACACATACATATATATATACACACACACACACATTCTGTGAATACGTAAACACGTGAATACAGCCACTATGTGTTAGTTACAAACAGTGGCCGTATTCTTATGCATTTCCTTTTCTGTGGCTCGTGCTCCACAAGATAAATTTAAAAAATAACAGGAATGGGAAATAATTTTATGATAGCTTGACACACAAAACCATGCAGACTGTAAACGGACGTTTTAAATCCCGAGCCCTCGGTTTAGTCAGACCGGCCTTCCGTGCCAATGAATACAGTAAACACCTGTAAGTTAGGGACCCAAAGAGCTCTAGATGACATCTTCGTCTTGCTTTATTCGTCTGACCAACTGTTCAGAATCCAACATATTCCATTTGTAATAACAGCAAATATTATGCTGCTGCGTGCGGAAGACCCAACGGTCTAAATCGTGCTAAACTTTGAGTGTAGCGCTTTGCGTTTCCTCCCGTGTGTGGATCCTCCGGTGTATCCTCAGTCCTGTACCGTGAGCAAAAGTCTTCCCGCACACGCCGCACGTATACGGCTTTTCCCCCGTGTGGACTCGGGTGTGTATCTTCAATGTTGTGCGGACGGCGAACCCCTTCCCACACAGAGCACATTTGTAAGGTTTCTCTCCCGTGTGCACTCGGACGTGGTTCTTCAGCGACGAGTGGTAGGGGAACCCCTTTCCGCAGTAGACGCAACTGTACAGTTTCTCCCCTGTGTGCGTGCGGTGGTGCCTCCTCAGGTCCACCCCGCGGCTGAATCCCTTGCCGCAGGTGGCGCAAGCGTGGCGCTTCTCGCCCGCGTGGGTCCTCATGTGGGCGGTGCGGTTCGAGCGGCAGTTGAACTCCTTACCGCACACCGGGCACCCGTGAGGCGTCGCCCCCGCATGGATCCTCGCGTGCTTCCTCTCCAGGGCCTTCCGGGCGAACCCTTTCCCACAAGTGACGCCGCTTTTGTGGCTTTTTTCGCTGATGTGGGCCCTCGCGTGAACTTTCAACTTCAAGGGGTCGCAAAACTCGTCCGTGCAAAACGGACACCTGAAGCACGTGTCCTCAGGTTTCCGATCGTTGCTCCAGTCTTGGTGGGAGTTGCGAGAGAGACCCGAACCCCCTCGGTCGGATTCAGATTTGATTGCTGTGATCGAGATGTTGGTCAGTGTCTCCGAAAGCAGGGTGGGATCCATTACCGCATGGATAGGCCTCGAGATGAACGCGTCGGCCCCCTGCTCCCCTTCACTGGTGTGCAATTCCTCCAGTTCCTCTTTAATCCAAGGAGGATCCGGGTCCTCCTGACCCAGACCGGAGATGCTCTCCTGATCACAGACCTGGTTCTCAGCTAGAACCTCTTCGTGACAGATGGACAGCTGTGTGATCTCTGAGAGGGAAGACAGGAAAAAGTGATGAGGTTTAAAAGGAGCACCCATGCAACACGAACCCCCAGAAGCAGCCCTCCACAACTCTGTCGCTAGACCAGAACTAAACTAAAGAACATATCTCTCCGGTCTTAGCGACGCTGCTCTGGCTGCCTTTGGCATTCAAAATCGATTTGAAAGTCCTTTAACTTGTGTACAAAGATCTAAACGGCTTCGGACCGGTTTAACAGGCGACCCTGTTAACTGTCGACTTGTTGTCGTAGTTACAAAGGCCGTGCGAAAAAAAGGGTCGAGAACACGTATAGCTGTCATTGTGAATGCCTGCATGGTTTATTTTTGTAATAGTGTCAAACCCTCTCATATGCATAATAATATATACAATACAAATTAAACAATGCGGCATTCACGGTGGCAGCTACGTGTTCTCTTCCTATTTTCAACAGCAGTCTGTAACTACGACAACAACGGACGCGTTCGGTTCCAAGTCGCCAGTTGACACGGTCGCTTAGGATACCATAACACCGGCCTACATCACATGTTCCTCCGCAAACCCCATAAGATCCTCCATCCCTCTTATGCTCCTAACTTATTACAGCATAACTCCCAAAACGTTAGTGGACATTTTCAAGAATCGCCTAAAAACAGCATTGTCGGTGCGTTTTTTATTATCACTTATAATTATGCTATCTTGCGACCACTTTTTTATTTTATTTCATCTGTAAAAGGAATTATTTTGTATTCATTTTGATTAAATGTACAGGCCATTGGCGCTATAGGTCTGTATTTAAAGTGCTGTACAAATAAATATTATTATTATTTATATGTAAAGTAGCAACACCAGTACACCACCATAAATTCTAAATGTTATGCAAGGTGTGTTTGACTCCTAATGCAGAATGAGCTGTTATCCGTCACATTAGAGCAGGGATTCCCAAAGTGTGGTGCGCGCACCCCTGGGGGTGCGCGAGCTGTCTCTAGGGGGTGCGCGAGAGGAAAAATGTAATGGCGGTCTAATGGTGTAATAATTAATATTAAACATTCTCAGGGCTCTCAAGTGTCACGTATTGAGCGTGAGACTTAGTGGCGTCCCTAGGCTAAAAAACATCCGGGGCTAAAGCCCCGAATGTTAATAAAAATTTAAAAAAAGATTTGGCACACAAGTGGTTAACACCTCCAGGTCGCACATGACGTCATTCACCCAAAACAGCGGCGTCAGACTGGCAGCAGGCGCACGTAACAGCAAGCTGCTGTCTGAGAGTGTTTCTATGTCTACACATTTCGCTGCTTCACTCCTCTGGGCTAAGCCCAGCGCCGCCGCTCCCATAACGCGCATCGCTCTGCCGTGTTACGCGCTGACACATCCGCGCACACAGGTGAGCACACTCTCACGAGAAAAACTCACTAGCCCCCCCCCGTCAACAACTCTTCTCGGATCAAAAAAAGAAAAAGTGTGGGGGATTGGGGGTGCGTGAACCCGGTCGGGATGTAGAAGGGGGTGCGTGGCCTAAAAAGTTTGGGAACCCCTGCATTAGAGGAAATGTACAGGTGTGTTAATGTTGGAGCCGTAGCAATAAATCAAATCAAATGTGAAAACTGAACTATAATATATAAAAGGCACACGTAATGTGATGAAAGGGTCGGAGTCATGCGGACTGACTTCTCTTGTGCAGTTTGATCACCGGCTTCAGAACGGCGTCCAGCAGTCTCCGCTGCCGCTCGATCTCCTCCTCGTAGCCCAGCACAGCTTTCGCAAACACGCACTGAATTTCCTCCGCGGCGGCGGCGAGTCGCTCGGTGACGAAGTCTCTGAAGCAGAAAACGGAAGACATTTTTGGCGGCGGATTACAACGTCAATTTAATTTGTAATCCGGTTTGAAAACACGGCGGCTGAAGCAGAAAGCAAGAAAACAATCCGTCCGCTTTGCGGGTTCTAATGTTACTTCCGCCGGACTCATTACGATGTTACTCCGGATTAAAGGGAACGCGTGCTGCCGGCGGAAGAGGATTCCTTACATTTAATTTTTTTAATTATATTAATCATTCTTGCAAAAATCTATTTGTTTGAATTAGATACGTTTAAATTTACAAGCCACAGACATATTGTTGTATTCCTCCACAAAGAGTTTGACCTGTATATAACACATTAAATTCTGTGCCAACAAAAAAGCCATAAAACAAAAGCAGTAATGGGATGCATTGTCTGTAATATATATAAAAATATTTATTTATATATCACGGTTTTTTTTCGGAATTATGTTCTAAAAGTATCCCATATGTGCAGGCTCCATTTACTTGTTGCACGTTAGCTCCCTGCACGTTGCTAAACCACTGGGGAAATAAATTCCTTTGCTACATGGAGTGTCGTTATTCCCTTAGAAACACATTTGTTTCTATATATTATATTCATATAAAAATCCTTGATTGGTGAAGCTCCATCATATCTTAAGGAGCTTGTAGTACCATATTGCCCCACTAGAGAGCTGCGCTCACTAAATTCATCTCTCCATTGTATATTACAAACTCTTCTTCCTCCCCGGAGTCCTTTTGACTTCACGTCTCATAGGGTCCATTGGACCTGGCTGGGTCTGATGCCATGGCGCTGCTGATGCTCCGCTCACTCCTCTCTACCTCCATCTGCCTGATGGATCATGGACGTCTGGATCGTGGTCCATGCCTACTACCAACTATTCATACACTCTGTCATACTCATTGAATGTGTTGTAACTCTGTAATGATTCCTTCTCTACACATGACATCTATTGTTTTTGTCCATCCTGGAGAGGGATCCTCCTATGTTGCTCTCCTGAAGCTTTCTTCCCTTTTTCTCTGTGAAAGATTTAATTTCTATTTCTTGGAATTTTTCCTGATCCGATGTGAGGTCCTGGGACAGGGATGTCGTATGTGTGCAGATTGTAAAGCCTGCTGAGGCAAATTTGTAATTTGTGGGAATGGGCTATACAAAATAAACTGAATTGAATATATATATATACACACATATACACTACCGTTCAAAAGTTTGGGGTCACTTAGAAATGTCTTTATTTTTCAAAGAAAAGCACTGTTTTTTCAATAAAGATAACATTAATCAAAAATACACACTATACATTGTGAATGTGGTAAATGACTATTCTAGGTGGAAACGTCTGGTTTCAAATGAAATATCTCCATAGGTGTATAGAGGCCCATTTCCATCAACTATCACTCCAGTGTTCTAATGGTACATTGTTTGCTAATCGCCTTAGAAGACTAATATCTGATTAGAAAACCCTTGTGCAATTATGTTAGCACAGCTGAAAACAGTTATGCTGGTGATATAAGCTATACAACTGGCCTTCCTTTGAGCTTGAAGAACAAAATTAATACTTCAAATATTAATCATTATTTCTAACCTTGTCAATGTCTTGACTGTATTTTCTATTCAATTCATTTGATAAATAAAAGTGAGTTTTCATGGAAGACACGAAATTGTCTGGATGACCCCAAACTTTTGAATGGTAGTGTATATATTTACATATATATATACTCTTTAATCTATAATAAATGAAATTACCCATATTCATATATATTATTATTACATATTATATATAATGTAGTTACATCTATGTTAAGAGACATTTGATTGTACAAATAATTGTGCGCCTTTGAGAAAACCGTGTAGTTGTATTTTATGCAGTACATTATAGTTGTAATTGTATTTTATCTAGTACGTTAGTTGTCTTAATCTTCCACTTCATCCATGTCTTCTACGGCATGAATGTACTCAGAGGGTCATATTTGGGACACTTTGAAAAGAAAATGTACGACGTACTATTCAATGACATTTTGATGATTCTCAGTCATATACTATATTGTTCTGCTTATTGCATACTGTACATGTTTACAATATTTGTTTGACATCGCATCACAACAATTATACTACAATTTCATGTTTTTGACATTAGGACTTTTTTCATGACATAAGATTGTTATGGCATACCAGTTGATCTTTTAACTTTAACAACATATTGCACTTCAATATTTTCATCACATGACTAATTACATGTTTAATTTAATTAAAGTGTTCCCCTCTTCTGATCTCACCATCACTACATTACAGAATTTAATGACTTTCTGAAAGATATCCTGTATAACATGAGAGAAAACCAAAACTCACCGTCTCAATCTGGAAATGTGTTTATTCTGCTCCCGGGATTGAAGCAGAACGCAGCGTTCACAAGCAGGACCCCCGGACCCCGCCTCCCATTCCAGACGCTTATTCTCATTCAAGTATTGGATTAATTTAGCACCTAACCAAGTTAAAAAGGAAAGCAAGCTGATAAAGTTTCTTATTAACAAGGGGAAATTATTATTATAAAAGCAAAAAGAAAGGGTGCGCAAAGTGAACATTCTTTTCACAAACCAAAGCAGTTTTTTTTTTTTAAGTCGTTTGTTTTTTATCTATTTAAAGATTACACAAATACTTCCATGTATATGAAAATGAAAGGACATAAAACCACATTAGGGCAGACAACGTCACTACTAACAAAGATCTATCAATAGTTAAAGTTCTTCTGAATCTCTGGTGTTTTTTTATGTTTCTTCATGGTTACATGGAGCAGAGCAACAAGACCACAGCATTAAACATCACTTGCATTAAGCAGTTTTTCATATTCAAATAGAACAAAAGAAAAATACTATTTAGTTGGCCAAATGAATGCTTCACATTAACAACAACAACAAAGTCCACCTCCGCATGAGACTATACAGATGAATGAAGGCGTACATCGAGCCCTGCTGGTCATCAACTCCTCCGTCCCAGAAGCACATCGGGTAAAAACTGCATTTTCTAGAGAAGCCAAACTTGAAGAAATCTACAACTAAAACAGTACACAACCGAACATGTTGGTTTGTGTAATACAGAGCAGAGTGAAGCTGCGGTTACACTGAAACATCTGTAGCTTAGGGAAGAAAAACAAAACAGCCACACTGGCCCTGAGGCAGCACAGAGGAGGTTACACTGCGTTAGACGCTTTCGTAGTCCTTCTTGTCCTTCTTGCCTTCGCCCTCGAAGCTGTCCGTGCCCTCGCTGTTGTCGTGGCGACGCTTGCGGCTGTTGCGGACGTTGAAGCGGGGGTTTATCTGCGGCAGGGGGTCCATGCCCAGGACTTTGTAGATTTGACGGAACGCCAGGAGCCTCAGAGCAAACTGCGTTGGGAGAAAATGGACATTTCAAACAAAAGAAACAAGTCGCTTTTTTGTGTGCGAAATTCTTAAAACTTATTTAATGCGATCCTTCAAAAAGCCAGCACTATTCTGAGCTGGACCACTGAATCCAGTGCGTTAGTCATCACATGACCCCCAACGTCGTCATGATTCAATCAGTTTGATAGAATCAGTAGAATTCAAGAACTCGTACTTGGGCACTGGAGGTGATGTCCTCCCTCTGCTGCTCCCCCATAGTCGTGAGGGTATCCACGGGCCTCTTTTCACAAGGATCCACCAATCCTGGCCCACCTGTTCAAATAAGGGAAAGAAAGAATAAATAAATCATCTTTGTCAGTGTCTCTGGATAAAAACCAACACCCGAGGTCTCTGACAAATTCATGTCATGGAAAGTTTAGAATATTCAACACCAAAATTAAACAAAGAAATCACGCGGCTAAAAGCTCTGACGTGGTCAGGAGTTCAGGGGTGATGAGTTGCTGAGGGCGCTGCCTCTGGACTGAGATAACAGTATCATGATGCGTTCACATGTAATCTCGTAAAATGTAGTGTTGGCGATAATCACCTGCTACAATCAAACGAAGGGATCAGCATCTGCCAATATGAATAATCACTGATGGGCAATTAGCATTGGAGGCAGAACAAAACGTGATCAGAGATCATTTTTTTAAAAATTGCCACTCCAATCAGTGAGTCAGATACTCAATCCCCAGGTTTTTTGAGCCGTTGCGCGACTAATTATCATCGGGACAGCGTTTGTGCACACGACGTAGAAACACTTCAGGTCAAAAATCAAGTGATTTAAGAATGAATGTCAAAAAACAGGATTCTTGCAGTGCATTGAGGAGTGTGAGCTGACCTGGCAATTGTTTTGTCGAAAGACAAACGACGCAATAAATAAACATCTTACCAGCGAGTAAAATCCCAGAAGAGATACATTCAAAGATGCGTCTCACAGCATCACCGGGGCTGAGGGGGGCCGAGGCGCTGCTGATTGCCTTCTCCACGAGCAGCTCCATGGCCTGAACAGAGGGGAGAGTGAGGGTTTGGCTTAGACACCTGGCGCACACACAACATCACTGCTGCCATTACATTCGTCAATAAATTACACACTAAATCACGGAAACTGTTAAAAATGTGAACTTGTGGGTATTTTGTGCAAAAAGGGGGCAATAAAATACGACATAGGGACATGGGTGTTAATATATTTCTGGTTTAGTTTCTCCCACAGTCTTTAAAAAAATTAATGCTTCCTGTGCACGGTCATGATGTCTTGGTCGTAGCATTCCCGTCAGAATTCTCATCAGCAACATTTTTGGTTGGTCTTTTTCTCCCTTAGATTGGTGAGCAGAGATGTCACATTTACTCTCACGGACTCTCGTCAGTCACGAAGCGCCACCAATCCGTTTGCAATGTGGGCGGGGCACTGAACCTGAGGTGAAAAAAAATGCAGCCTGCAACCAAAGCTGCTGAGGAGAACAAACCCGACGTGGAGCCGTTGGCCAATCACTCAACCGGTAGATGAACAAGTGCAACACAGCCGTGACAGAACAAGCGCAGATAATTGCTGTGTGGGCCGCTGGTTGCTAATGGGCCTCCAAGGCCCACCCCCCCACGCCAAGTGACGCTTAGCCCTACTCCCATTCAATTTGGCGGCGTAAACTAATACTTACCCAACTCGGGAAGGGTGACCACGTGGGAACTCGCTGGCAGAGGTCTCGCAGGATCCGGATGATGATCACGCAGGACTGAAGGCCGTTGGCTCTAGCCTTTTGACGCAATAAAGTTAGGTTTTATGGAGTGACAAGAGATGGACTAAACAAGTGAATCAGTTCTCTCAGAGGTCCAAACACTACTGTGCATAATGGAAGCTTGAGTATGTTTTGTAGGGGTTCATGTAAGAGCCATTAAAGAGCTTGCAATCAGCTGCCATTCCCAGTAGTCTTGTACCTCACAGTTAGTAAACGGAGAGTTCAAGGTTTGCAAGATGCACAAGAAATGAGAACTTGTCATCTTCTAAACCCTGACCCCCGGGATTATCCAAGTATCTCACAAACAGGTACTTTTAAAAAAAAGTACAAGAGGCCACCTGTGAGGAGAGTATAGGGACTGAAAGAGCAGACATCTGCTTTACTTTACTTGTGCTTTTGCTCGGCGAGCAAAAGCACAGGAAACTACTCAGATGTTCCTTTTTCTCTCAATCCCTATTCTACTAAATGTATAATTGTATATATAGAGAGAGAGAGAATAAAAACAATACAAACGAGTAACATGAAATCACTTCTTGATCGCACAACTGTGCGCAAGTTATTGTGCAGCCTTATGGAATCATATGGAACTCTATTGCAGTACTTACAAATTGGAAATAGAATACAAGGATGCCAGTCAGATGCTAGAGTGTTTTTTTTTCTTCTCATTTTTTTTTCTTCATACAAGAGTTTCAAATGGACTAAAGAATCACAATCGATACATATGACCATGAACCAGATCTGTGTGGTAATACGTGGCATCCTTGAATATGTTTTTTCTTTTCTTTTCTAATTTTCTTTTTCCTTACTTCAAATAGTAATAGTTTTCCTCATTGCTATAACAATCAAAAAAACCAAATGTGTAAAACACAAATAAAGGACTAAACAAGTGAATAATGCATCTCATAAGGCTACAATAAGAAAGTAAAATGATGTTCCGAACCTGGAACCACTTAGCGTGGCGCAGAGCAGCCAGAGCGTCAAGGCATTTTTGCCTGTCCAAGACGTCCGCTGGGTCTTTCACCATACCCGAGGTTACATCTAAAAATGGATTTGAAGTGTCAAAAAAGGTGAGGAATGGGTGTTTGACCAGGTCAGCGAGGCTGGCAAAGAACAAACACATTGCCACACATACCAATGTCTCTCTCCGGGACGACCATTGCAAATTGGTTGCTTATTTTTTCCAATAAAGAAAAAAGTAAACGACAATAAAAAGCTAGCGAAATATTGCTGATTCTTATCTGACTGCGTATACGGCACTTTACAAGCCCGAAACTAACTCAATGGTTTAAAGGCTCTCGAATGTTTGGAGGCCAATATAATTTTTGAATCAGGTCATCTTAAAGCTTACCATGACCTCGGTAATGTCATGTTTCATCCGAGTAGTGTTTCATTGCGCAAGCGCTGAGACAGCAATTTGTGCAGAAATAAAGAAAAAAGGTCAAACATCTGATCTTTTTTTTTTTTTTTAAGTCGGATGGCAATAGTAGGTGTGGCAATGTTTTTGGGATGTGAGAAAACCTTGGTCAAAAATCCTTCCAAAAGCGGTTGGGCCCTACTAATCTTCTGATGAGACAATGTACTGGAACAAATTGTTTTGTTTTTGTTGTTTTTTTCCGAGGAAATTAAAGGAGTCTTTGTGCTGGACTGGTAAATATTACTATGGATACAAAAGAGGAAGCAATGGGTGCTGAAGAGAAAAAGAAAAAAAACGAGAACTACCAGCAAACAAAAGGGGTTAGGATATCACTGCATGCATACCTAACATCATTAGGTAGAAATAAGACTCCAACAATCATTGGATACCAAAAGAATGTACTCGGGTCCATCCAAAGATTCCTTTGTCGTAACCTTCTGTACCTGAACTTTTAACGATACTCCCCTAAGAATCATTGGATATAATAATTGGTTAATCTTGATCTTTCTATTGTCAATGAAGTCTAAAAAGAGAAAATGGTCCCATCTTTAAAAAAGGATTAGTTTCCTCATCTTTCCGTTACAATGAAAACGACAATATCGTCAGAGGCTTGTCTCATATTAATGCGTGTGAAGGAGGCTGTCAATCAACTCAGGGGACCTCAGCATGGTGAGTACACAAAAGGAAGATTTGTTTCCTGTGGGAATGTAATATCCAATTTCCTCTGCCAAATCTAGATTTGAGGTAAAATAATTTAAACAAAAGTTGCAAAAAGTCAAATAAAATCAATTCCAAATTAAACTAGAGTAACAGAAGGGTCTGCTGTTGTCTATTTCGTTATCTTCTGCAGGAATTGTCTTTTTTTTGTCTCATCTCAAAAGTAAATTTGGAAGAACGATACTGTAATGCACGTCACCCATTGGTTATGGCGGCAAACGGTAAAATGGAAACAGAATCCCCTGGAACACAGGAAACAAAGTAGAATCTCACCTGGGATTAACTAGACTGACACAATGCAAACACTGGTCATGCTTCGTTTAAAAAGGATCAAAGATAGCATTTGAGAGGTAAGAGCAACAAAAAGCCTCAGAGCAATACTGCTGGCACATTCCTCTTTCCATTTGACACGAAAGCTGATCTGACCCACATTTTTAGAAAAAGCAATAATTGCGAAAACCAAAATGGGCGCCCATCTTGGCCAATAAAAAGAAGATATCTCCGTAAAAAAATTTGTAAATAAAAATGATATTCAATGGTTTAGTCGTTTAAACAAAAGGTGGTGTAAAAATAATAAAATAATTTGTGTAGGCCAGAAACTGAGCACCACAGACGCTGAAGGAATAGACCACAGCCAAATATGGCAAACACGATGCGTTTGCGGGTCCTTGGTTGCCCTGTCGTTCATTTCCGATTTCTAAAATCCAAATTAATTGCACACGAGCGTGCCAGGATGAATCGGATTGAAAAGGTTTTTTCTGCGTGCCAGCAAGTCAGCGCTCTTCAGGGCATCGACGAACATACCGAGACTGATTTCATAGAGATAGCAGAGCGATAAGAGAAGAAGTGCAATGGGGGAGGGGCTGTGATAGGGTTTCTTTCTTTCTTTCTATTTTGTTTCCAACCTCCTTCCCGGACGCTTTCCTCCCTTATGACGGGCGACGTCAGAGTGATCGTCACTTGCATCTTCGGCTCGGTGCAGGACATCAGGATGATCGCCGCCTCCTGGGCGGAGCTACTGACGTCATATTTCTCCTGCGTTACCACCTGGAAGGAAATGCGCCGGCATTATTTCGGTCGAATCTCAAAGTTAGACGGGAGCGCCTACTCTCGTCAGTGGCCACTTTCAGAGGAGCTAGTCGTTCGTGAACATGGACTGGCATTGTAACAAAAGATGCCAGTCCATGTTTCAGCAACTACTGTGCTCGGGATGCAGGTTATACTATGTCATCTATTTTTCATATGTTTTGTTGCATAAACACATTTGTGCAAGTGCATATTAAATCGTTGTCATCTCTGAACTCATTGGACCAAATACATTCATTAGTCTTCATTCGTTTGAAGTCATGTCTTTGACGACACAATTAAATAGAAACGGGAAAGAATTAACTCAATCTGGGTAAATATTTTCTGAAGTAGTTTGCTTCAAACGTCACAACCACTGGTAAACCCATTTTTTGGTTTTCTTGCCTCAAGCGATATATATTGTGTGCGTGCAATTCAAATTTACAACGCGGCAGGTCAGGGTTATCGTTCAATCGTTAACAATCCACCACATATTCAGTTTCTTGATACCAGTTACAACTGAGTCAACAAACGCAAAAAGATGTCTTCGGACGCTCAAGCCTGCTTCTCATTAAAATGGCCACTGAAGAAAATAGACAGAGTTGCGATATTTGTAAAGATAGTACTGTGAGCTGCTTGGGGAGGTGCTCCACAATGCGGGTGAGGAGGCTCTGTGTGGGCTTCTCGGAGCAGAGCAGCACCAGGTTGACATTCTTGTCCCCGCGAAGCAGCAAGCCTTTGGCCAGGACTCCAACCCTCATCACTCCCTTCAGGGTTCTAGACATTCACACAACATGAGGAACGGGGAGAGAAAAACAACAATTAACACATTAGCATTCTGGGAAGTGAAATACATCAATATACAGAATGAAGTGAAGCGACCGGTCAATTCGCCTGTCATCTACATTTTGCCAACTTATTGAATTAGCTCGTCTAAATAATGTGCAATGGTGGTTTGCGGATCATCTCGGGTGACCGCGCGAGTACAAATGAATTTGTGCTCTTTCGTCGAAATGAACTATAAGCGGGCGTAGATCCTGAAAAAAACTAAACAAATACCTGTTGTTATATGACTATATACTGATATTTAACCAACAGAAATAAAGAGCTTCAAACTCTTGGATGTACCTTAGAAAGTTGTACTTTCATGTGCATCTGAATCAGTGCTGATGTAAAAAAATACATTCAACCAAACATTATGCACGAGCAGCCCGTCCCACCTGTCTTTAGTGGGTTCTTTCTCCTCTTTGTCCTCCTCCTTGGACTTGTCTTGGTCCGTAATGATGTCTGAGACCAGTTTGAGGGCGCGCTCTGTGATGGACACGATCTTCTGGATGGACTGGAGCTCGTCCTCCGAGGGGTAGATGGCCGCATGCTTGGTCATGACGTAGCGGTCGTCCGAAGAGTCGGGTCGGCGTGGAGGCTGGAGGACAGAAGGAGTTCAAAGTAAGATGCAGGGTTGTGTTTTCAAAAGGGACATTTTAAGCTGGAGGACCATGTTTGGAAACTTACACCCCAAACTAAATCTTAGAAACAGACACATTGCACTATTAATTTAGAATTTTAGCTTCGAGGATGAATAATGGTACGACCCAAGTTCCTTGCGTACGAACTTCCTGTACTTTGACCATTGCGGTGAAGAACTCTACTCACTATTGTTATCTTGATATGTGACCTGGAAACACCCTCCTCTGAGGATTTTAACACTTTCTCCAGGAGTCAGTTTTACAATAGCAATGAAGTCAGTTTTGCTTTTAGATGGCGAGTGCTTGCCGACGTTTATTACTTTATTTTCTATTTTAGTCATTTAAAGTACAGGGATGGACACAATATTTCTGCTGCAATACAATGCAAATTATTAGCAAAGACTTGCAATAAACACAACAAAGATGTTTGCTGAATATGCAATGTGCTCATTTGTGAGTCATGAAATGATTATTAACAGAGCTGCACTATTCTTCATTTTTTATTGACTGATGCGTCTTTCCCCAAATTTAATATTGCAGTTTTACGTTTTTTTAATATATTGGCACTTAAAGAAACGTATATATATATATATAATAGAGAACGTCTTCTTAACTTTACTGGGACAAAGACCCGCCCCTTACTGGGCTAGTCTATGTTATAGTGTTGACCAACCTCTGGCAATATATTGAGACCAAGGACCACAACGGAAATAAGTCTGTGACTTTTTGTGCTATCCTTGATATTTTTATGATGCGTGACCTTTTGTTTCATGTATTGTATTTATGTCCAATAAACTAAACTAAACTAAACACTGCATATACCCAATACTATATTATATATATAACATAACAACATGATAAAGTCTCACCACAGGACCCTGAGGCTGCATGCCTGGCATGCCAGGCCGGACTCCAAGTAGACCAGGAGGCCCAGGAGGCCCCTGCGGATACCCTCCATCTGGCATACGTCGCCGGTCATCCCAGTGGTGCTCCTCCTCCATCCGTCTCCAGTACATGTCTTCTTCATAACGCCTGAAAACAAAAAACCACAGCTCGTCTCAGTTTAAGTGCGCACAATGAAGATGGTCAGACACGTCACTGCCTCCTCTATCTTTTCCTTAACAAGCATAAAGAAAAAAACTTCCACACACGTACCGCATCTCCATTCTCCAGCGATCCTCCTCTTCTCTTCTCCTCCAGTACTCCTCTTTCTGCATCTGCTTTCTCATCTTCTCTTCCTGAATCTTTCTAGCTCGGATGCTGGGCTTAACCTCCACCTGCAGATCTGGGTTCACCTTTTTCTGCAAAACAACCACGTGTGAAAAAATGTCATGGTGGCAATATAGAAAGAACAGGTAATTATTAACATACCTGCAGCACCATTGAATGTAAAATAAATGATCAAACTAAGTTATTGTTAGAACTGTAATGGTATTATTAAGTACTCATAGCAGTACTCTGTAAGCATGCAAGTACTTAGTTTAAAAAACATATTGCGGGCTTCAATGTTTATCTCAGTCATCACAAGACATTTGAGGACTTGTACCTCTAAGCCACAGGTGTCAAACTCAAGGCCTGCAGGCCAAATCACACCTGCCGTGTAATTTTATGTGGCCCGCGACAGCTTCATTCAAAGGCATATGATCAGGTGGGTTGCGGGCCTTTGCCTAGGCCCCAAAAAGAAAGGTAAAAAAAGAATCCTGTGCTTTTATTTTGAAGGGGATTTTTACATGCAGCAAAATGCCAGCTATTTACACTCTTTCATACTGCAGTCTGACCAAAAGCGAGGTCAAAAAGAAAAATCACTATATGTGATCGTTTGCACCGGAGAGGAGGCATGGCTTATCACCATAACAACAGTTCATTACCACTAGAGATGCACCGATCAGGTTTTTTGGTACCGATCACTGAAATCAGTATCTGCCGATCACCGATAATACCGATCACCGATCACTGAAATCACAGGGCTCCAGACTAACTTTTTTTACTAGGAGCACAGTGGCCCCTAACTTAAAATTTTAGGGGCGCAAGCAGAAAATTTAGGGGCGCACACAGGGTTTTTCCTGGGTCAAAATGGGTCTTCGTGCTCCCAAAATGTTTAGCTGCGCGCGCACCGTCTATTCGTGCAGGTCGAGCTATTGAGTGAGTGATCAGCAGCTGGCCGCTCTGTCCATTCACGCACCTCACAGTTGTGTATTGATCAGACAAGAAGACACGCTTATCAACTCCAGTGTTTCCCCTACCATTATAACAGGGTGAAATCTCCACCCGCCACTCTGTAATTTTCGTCTACTCCCCCCGTCAACAATTCTCGGCTCGCGTGACAGAGCGATGCGCGCACCGACATCGAAGTTCTGCCGTGATGCGCGCACACGGGTGAGCACACTCTCACCCCCACCCATTGATTGAATGCATTCATAGAAAGCAGTTTCTTTTAGGAAACGGAATCAAAATAAATATTACTATGCAGCACGTTCTCTTTTCAATACCATCTAGGGTTTGATGATGTTATGATTAGAGATGCACCGATCAGGTTTTTGGTGCCGATCACCGATCACTGAAATCAGTATCTGCCTATCACCGATAATACCGATCACCGAGTCGATTGAAGCATTCTATTTATTGTGTAGCATTATTGCCTAGGACTATGAGGAAATACATATATAAAGCAACTCAAACATTAAAGAAATTACAGATTTCTTTAAACATTTAGGACTTTTACTGAAAAATGTCCTAATTGATACATTAAAATTGTTTGATTGCTATTGTAGGGGATTTCAGATATGTATGGTACACATCTGCATTATTCATTTCCTGGAACTCTTGGGGAAATCTATATACAGGACTTTTCTTAACATACAAAAGTCTGACTAATTTTTATAAACTCTTCCTTAGTCCAGTAAAAATGTTTTAATGTTAGCATAATTTAAGCTAAATCTCAGAAATGATCTATAAAGATACATCAGTTCAGTGTTTATTTTATATGTTCGTGTATGATTTGTCGACATCTTATTTTGATAAACGGATGTTGTTTCACGTGGTTCTTTCCGCTAACTTTGCAAAACCGGATGTTGTCACTTAGATCCTTCCGCTAACTTTATCAAAATCCTCGCGCGCTCCCGATCGAATGCGTTTACCGTGAGCGACAGTCTATAGGGGCTCAGACATGTGAGAGTCGGCTGAGTTGACCCAAAGATTCAACTCGGGGGACGGGGACGCCGCTCGGTGGTGAGGATCCTCGTGGACCTCTCACTCTGCGGCCTCGCCGGGCGTCTCCGCTGGTGCGCCTCTTTCCACACATTAGCCCCCGCTCACACACAGGCCAGCCTTCTGCTTCGGTTTTCGTCTCCTTTCTTCTTCTTCTGGAGTTAATGTCGGTTAGCAAACCAGTCATTCAGGCATTACCGCTAACTATAGTGGGCTGAAGTGTAGAACACTTCAAAATATTTAATAACAAAAAAAAGAAATCTGCTAATTTACTGGTCGCGCATGCGCGAGTTGATGAAAAATTTACTCGCACTGTGTCTAATTTTAGGCGCAAAATGCGACCATTTGGTCGCGGTCTGGAGCCCTGAATCAGTATCTGCCGATCCGATAATACCGATCACGGTGTCGATAGAAGCATTTTATTTATTGTGTAGCATTATTGCCTAGGACTATGAGGAAATACATATATAAGGCACCTCAAACATTAAAGAAATTACAGATTTCTTTAAACATTTAGGACTTTTACTTTGAAAAATGTCCTAATTGATCCATTAAAATTGTTTGATTGCTATTGTAGGGGATTTCAGATATGTATGGAACACATCTGCATTATTCATTTCCTGGAACTCTTGGGGAAATCTATATAGAGGACTTTTTTTAACATACAAAAGTCTGACTTATTTTTATAAACTCTTCCTTGGTACAGTAAAAATGTTTTAATGTTAGCATAATTTAAGCTAAATCTCAGAAACGATCTATAAAGATACAAAATCAGTTCATTGTTTACTTTTATATGTTAGTGTATGATTTGTCGACATCTTATTTTGATAAACGGATGTTGTTTCACGTGGTTCTTTCCGCTAACTTTGCAAAACCGGATGTTGTCACTTAAATCCTTCCGCTAACTTTATCAAAACCCTCGCGCGCTCCCGATCCAATGCGTTTACCGTGAACATCAGTCTATAGGGGCAGACATGTAAGTGTCGGCTGAGTTGACCCAGTGATTCAACTCGGGGGACGGGGACGCCGCTCGGTGCGTGAGGATCCCCTCGTGGACCTCTGCACTCTGCGGCCCTCGCCGGGCGCATCGTCTCCATTGCGATGCGCTGCGATTGAAATGTCTGATAGTTCTCGCAGATGTTACGTCATCTGATCGGCCAAGTTTGATCGGCCGTTTTGAGAACGCCGATCAAAACCGATAATGGGAATATCGGCCGATATGGATCGGCGCCGATCAGATCGGTGCATCCCTAATTACCACTGTCCACCATGGAGGAAATAACAACAATTTCTGCTTTGTACATGTTGCGGAAGTCCAACAAACGTTGGAACATCAAACGCCCTCTTGTCTGGGTTCATATTGTTAATATTACACATTATATATAATATTATCTGTAGCTTCCAGACTATCAACGTATCCTCCATAGTTACTGATTCAACACTGCATGAGTCAGTGATGTCAGGCAGAGCATCTCAACGCTGATTGGCTTTAACGACACCACCAGTTAAAAATCTCAGCTTGCATGAGGCGAATTTTTCAGTGTTGAACCACTGCCCCAGAAAAGTAGAGAACCACTGCCCCAGACCAGTGGAGAACCACTGCCACCTGTCACACATGTTCTTAGCAGCTCACAATAATTTGGTGGACCAGAGTTATGTCCTTCTCAACTGTGACAAAAAAGCTTTGAACAAAGTTAATGTAATAACGTGCTTTTAGGGTTGCACGGTGTACCGATACTAAAAGGGTACCGCAGTTCCGATACTTCATTAAAATAGTGCGCGATCAGAGTGCGCTCACTGCTGCGCTCCCTGTCATGCTGCCTGCACACAGGCAAGGGGGCGGGGCTGCTCAGCTCTCTCACTCCAACAGGCAGCGCAGCGCTGGGGAGACGACATGGCATAAAGAGCTGAAGCAATTGCCGATCATCCTCGGCTTTTTGTAAAAAAAAAAGAAAGATGCCAGAAGTGCAATCTGGAAATACTTTGGCTACATTGCTCACACTTATGGAAGGAACTATGTAGTCATCTGGTCAGCTGGGAAAGGATCGGCCCCTGTCTACAGCCAGGACATGGTCCAATCCTAACACCCCTGTCCGTTTACTTCGCTCAGTAACAACCAAATGACTTGTGAATCCATCACTTCGAGCTAATCATTCAACAAAATGTTGCTGTTCAGGCTTCTCAGCGGTGGAACAAGCCTCCCACTGGCACCAGGACAGCAGAAAGTCTCTACATTTTCCGCCGGAAACTAAAAACACATCTTTTCCAACTTTACCTTGACTAAAAACAGATTAGCGCTTCCATGGCACTTGACGTATTTTTGTAGTTTGCTTTCTTGAAGAAATGTTTCTTTCTTAATTCTTGTTTGTACTCATGGTGTAATGCACTTATTGTAAGTCGCTTTGGATAAAATGCACTTATTATAAGTCGCTTTGGATAAAAGCGTCAGCTAAATGACAAGTAATGTAATATGGATCTTTTACCAGCATAAAATCATTCAGTATGACAGATGTCTTTGATTTTGCATTGCAAGTGTGCCTTTAAAATCAGCCGATAGGCCTTCAGATCACACACGTTAGTGCCTGCGTTGAAACATTATCTGAAGAGATATCAGTCATCCTATGTTTATGAAGACAAATCACTGAACCCAAATCTGTAATATAGGACCGAATGTGCGTCATTCAGCACTAATTTCCCTGCCACAAGGCGCCTGATGAATGCGTGTATCAGAATCCTGTGTAGCGGGTGTAAGACGCGTCAGCTACAAACCTTGTATTGCAAGCGATGCCTTCGTCCTTTTAGATGCATTTCCTTTGCATTTGGATCATTGAAGCTACATTCACACAGCTTGCAATGGAAGCGGATGACTTTGCCCTCGTCGTTTCGGACCTGGGAACAGGGGGTCCACGTTATAGTGCTTAAGATTCGAATGCGCGTCTGCTCAGTTTAAGTGCACGCATTGGTCCTATCAAAACATACCTCCTCGACGTAGTCGTGACCAACCGGCTGGACGTCGCTCTGCAGTGCCGCCAATACCGATGTGGACAGAGAATCTGACACGTCGCTCTTGGAGTCGTGAGTACCCGGGGAGGTCGCCGCGGGCTTAGACGCCTCCACTTTGGCCTCGTCTACCTTCACTGTGGTCTGCAATTTATTTCCACCTGTATTCAAGAAATGACAATGTCGTTGAGTCATAGATCTTTAACAGCGCTACCATTAAAACCATGGTCCAAATAGATCCACATAAAAACACAATGCGCCGTCATAATGGTTAATATGATTGCTAGGTCATCATGCTGGCTGGTAGCTGTCATCTTAAACAACTCATAACTCAATAGTTAGAATAGATAACATGTCTTAACAAGAATAATTAATTGGAATAACTAGACTAAAAGGGCTCCAAACAATGCATTGCCAATTTTTTGAGCGCTAGATCTTTCCACACTTTAAAGAAAATGTTTACTTCTGATAAATTGCTCCCGAAAGTGTAATGTGCCCTCACGACTGGTGAAACCCAACAGTTGTGGTTCCAGGTTAGAGTACTACAGTGCACTCATACGCTTGCCAAGTGTCCTTTCATGCATGTGTAAATAAAAATGGGATTATATAGGTATATAAAAAGAGCATCAAAATATGTGTATCTTTTGTATCACTGTATCTTTTATAAATACAACAAATTAATCCCGACCCGGGGATATTGTCCGTGTGGTATGACATGATGATAAAGTGAACAACATTTGGAGGAGCAGAGCAAAGCGATACCCAAAATGGGTGTTTGATGCAGTAAAAAAATTAATACAAAAGTTTTGTGATACGGGTGAGGATATAGTAAGCAACCACGACATCTTCTAACTGTGCAAATGTAGTACAGCACAGAAAAACAATATTAAGTCAACCTCCAAGATGTGTTGGAGTAGTTCTGACTCAGAATATGTCTACATCTATATAAAAAAGGTGCAGAAAGCGAGCAGATAGTGCTAACAGCATAAAAAGAAGCACAAACAGCAGCAACATACACAAAGAGGAAGCATCCTCTGCTCAGGTGGACTACTCCTACTAGATATTTACAAAGCTAATAGATGTTTGTTGCCATTTTAATGCAAAAAAATTAGAAGGCGAATAATCTTTATTGAACAGCACTGGATGGAATTGAAGCTTGCTCGTTTCAAAATCAGCGAGCATGTTCCTAAGCAATAACAAAGCATGATTATACTTTTGCAAAAAAAATTGATAAAATATGCGCCAAGTGGGATAATAAGATAGAAGCTTACACACCAACAAAATTGATCTTGGGGGCGCTGACTTTCCTCACGGCTGAGGCCGAGTTGGCAGCAGAGGTCAACGGGTTCTTGACACCTGCTATCCCACCGCTGGCCATGGGTTTCAGGTACGCGGAGCTGGAGCTGCTGGTGGAGGAGGCAGACGCACACAGAGAGCCGCTGGAACTGCTCAGGGTCGCTGTGGTGGTCTTGCTGGGAGCAGCCGTGGTGGAGGACGACGTCTGAGTGACCATGCTGGGCTCGGTGGAGGGAATGGGCTTACCAAGTTTGGTGTGAAGCTTCACAACCTGGAGAAGAGAGTTCACAGGACGGAAAGAGCACATTTCAGAAGGTATGAGGTTTCCAGATAACATACACAGTAGAGCAAGAACTCCCAATTATTTCATTTACATTGTGTTCATCACTTTAGATGTTGTGGTTTGTCCTACGGGTGGACCGAGAATTGTTATCATGCAGAATATTGCAGCAACATATCACTCATCTTAAAAATGCTAAATCCACTTGGCAACATTTTTTTAAAGGAGTAGCACTGTAAGCATTGACAAATAAAAAGGTTATCTCTATATAACATTTTCTCCTTCGACCCTAAACTCAAAGAGCGATGGAGCTCATCAAACAAGTGGTAGTACCACCATTAACCTGCGACTGATTCACGATCGACATGCATTATCCCTCTGGTGTCCTTACCTTCTGGTGTTTGGCTCCACGGATATGGGCAGCGTAGGCGTCAGCGCCAGTGCAGGAAACATCGCAAAGCTCACAGCGGAGCTGGTTTTGAACATTGCGGGCCAACGCCCCTCCGCCACTGCCGCTGCTGCTGCTGCTGCTGCTGCTGGTGCTGGTGCTCTGGGAAACCTTCAGCGCCGCTTCCTTCTTCTTGTGCTTCTGACCTTCAAGGTGCTCCTTGTAAGTCTAATGCATTAAATGTTTGGGGGAACGACAAAAGCCATTGGTCTCACCGGTTTTCAAGTATGACTCGAATATGCGCGAGGGACTTTTAGACACGAAACCTAAAAACATCCCAATTCCATTCAAATCAAGTAGGATGGTGAACTCACCTGCGGGCCAGCACAACTGATCTTACAGACATCACAATAGTGGATCTGCGGGGGTTTGGGTGGCTGCTTGGGCCGAAGCTGCTTGCTCTGAAAAGGGGATTTCTTGGTGAAGGTGTTCCCCGTCCAAGCCGCCGTTGCCGCTACAGCGGCTACGGCGGCCTGCTTTTGTTGCTGTTGCTGATGCTGCTGCTGCTGTTGATGCTGATGCTGCTGCTGCTGCTGATGGTAGTAGCTGGAGGCTGCAGAGTAAACTGCTGCCTCATAGCCCGAGTATGAGGTACCTGGAAAAGGATAGACCAAGGATGTTGTACCTTTCGAACAGGCTCCGTGAAAAAGCAAATCAAAGGATTGTGCACCTCGTTCCAACCATCTTCACCATCTTATTTGTGTACATCTCAATAGTTATTTCAACATACGAACTGTACTTCAGAAACTACAGTGAAAGCTTACCAGAATAGGTGACAGCATTTGTGCTGTAAGTGGGGCTTTGGGAGTAGGACGGGACCACGGAGGCGGCAGCAACCGGCTGGACAGTAGAAGTCACTGGGTAGATTGAGAATGTGGATGCGGCTGGACTGAGACCAGCTGGCTTTATCACTGTCACCTGCCGACTCTGCTGGCTCTGGGTGTACGACGTTACCCCCTGGCTGTATCCGGGTTTGGGGGCTGGCGGACACAAAAGATGACACATTCAAAAACATTCTCCTCAATGTAAAGTAATGTTAAATTACCTTGCTAACTTTGTGTATGTCTTGACACACGAGGAGCATCAATTCGAATCCAGCCAGTTACACCTGACCGGCTTTGGGCCAATTGTCGCCCGTTTGCTAGACAATGCGAATGAGGTCCGGCTCTTGATGTACAAACCTCAAGAAATGACTCGTTTTACAGTCCGAATTTGTTTGTCAAAAATAGGTTTGTGGTGAGAAACCGAATTTGATACAGTTTAATATTTATAGGTCCATACGAGTTGGTTGAACATGCAATTATTAAACCAGTGTCTAATGCGCATCCGTTTTCTTAGAAGGGGTACAAGTGTGTGAAATTAAATTGAATGTGCATTTAGCATACCCGTCTGGTAGTAGGAATCTACCACGCTGGATTGTGCAGCAGCGACTGCTGCTGTGGCAGTGGCCTGTTGGTAGTACTGCTTGCTGTCATACGTTACAGCAGCAGGAGCTGTGGACCGGACATACGAGTAGGTGTCCTGCGAATGAAAACCAGAGGGTCAGCGGTTCAAAGATTGATCATGTGAACTGTTGAGTACGGGTAATCCTCACACCGTCCACACACTTTTTACTAAACAATTTTTTTTCACAGGGAAGTTACATTTAGGGAGAAGCAAGGAGCCCGGACAGCGGTTCCTTCGGCTGCCATGTGAAAAAAATAATAAAATGATTTGCTAATGAATTCATTAGTGGACTGTTCAAATTAAATTAAAAAAGAGGGAATACATTCATGCTTCCATCAGGAAACAAAAGGGTCAAATTAAAATATATATATTAAATGAAAATAAAAACTGATCAATTAATACCAAAAGAAATGCTGGAAAAATAGCAGCATTAGCAGATAAATAAATAAGTGAATTCACAAAGTCAATTAAGAGTACAGATTTTAAATCAGTTAAGTCCCACTGACTTTCCTTTTGCTTCTTTCCGTACCACCGACATGACACTTGGGGCTTCGCGCTGGTAAAACAATGCAGTGTCCAGCAAAAAAACAACAACTTGAGTGCATGGATCGTTAACACAGAAAGAAATCTGTCGTATCTCAAATGTGTTTTCCAAGTATTTCAATAGTTTGCAAATGTAACTGGGTTTATTTCATATTTATTGTCAATACAATGAGAGATCCTCCTCATGTGTTTTGGTACATTTTGTAAAAATGATCAAATTAAATCTTAAGTGAAGAGGTAAAAAGGAAACACCCGAGTGTATTTTACATTAATTTACATTTCCGTGTCATTTGTCAAGTGCCTTCATCATATCAAGTTACGATTGTAAAAACAAATGTTACCTGCATTGTTTTACGAGAAATGTGTCAAAAGGTGAGTGAGGAGCAAACTGCCGATGAAAAGGAATTGCTTAAAGAAAATCTGTGCTCAAAGTTACTAACCGAAACCACAAATTGAAGTAAAATATTCTAATGTATTAAATGTATTTTAAAAAAATAGTGTACAAAATAGATGCATATAAAAATTAATTGTTATAACTAATAAACTATTTTTAAATGATTAATCAATTGTTTTATTAATTTGGATCGATGAATTCAAGCATAAGTACTTTTCCATTTAAATGTCAATCAATTTAATGAAAATGAATTCATTGTAAATAAATGCTGAATAAATATATATCGATGGCACTCTGGCTATCATGGAGGCCGAACTGGTCTCTGAGAAATAAATGCAAATCCAGAGTCAACGGTTTCTTAGTCGTTTTGATTCCTCTGAACCCTGTGGCTTACCTGGTAGTTTTGTGAGGTGACCGGTGGCGGTGGTGGAGGGACTTCCGACTGGCGCTGAGGGTAGCCGTAGTCTGCCGCCGTGTGGGTTGGCTGGTACGCCCGATAAGCCGCGGCCGCTACCGAGCCGGGCGCCACCCTAGCAACACCTACCGTGCCTGCACTGGGCGCGTACGCCGCCGCCACGCTGTGTGCCGCCACAGGTGCTTGATGAACTGTGTAGCTGGCCACCGTGGAAGGATGCGTGTAGGCCACCCCGGCAGTTGGCTGCTGACTGGTAGAGCGAGAGAGAAACATCACATGTTAGCTGGCCAGTCAAAACCGTGTTGGTGTTGCTCGAATTTCACACGTCGGCAGCATCACCTTTTTACTCGTGGGAGGGATCACACCGTCTCAATACTGTAAAGGAGACTCTAGCTGTGCAAATAATAGCCAACGTATTCAAAGCCAAATCTTACGATGGGGCTGGGTAATTACTCAATATGATAATTTATCACTTTTCAATGGAATTACATGGTCATTAAAGCTGTAATATAACGCAATATACAATTTAGTTTTCCATCCATCCATTCTCATCAGCTTAATCTGGGGTCAGGTCGAGGGGGCAGCAGGTCCAGCAGGCTGACCCAGACTTCCCTCTCACCCTCAACATTTTCCAGCTCCTTCTGGGGGATCCCGAGGCGTTCCCAGGCCAGCTGGGAGATATAATTCCTTCAGCGTGTCCTGAGTCTTCCCCGGGGTCTCCTCCCAGTTGGACGTGCCTGGAAAACCTTTAAAACGGTAGGCACCCAAATTAGATTCACGAACCACCTCAGTTGACTCCTTTCAATCTCGGTGGGCGCCGGTTTAGTTGTTTCCCAGTGTTTTTTTTCGTTTTTGTTTTTTGAACTTCCGCTCCAACTTTTTTCGAGAACTTTTTTCAGACTTGAGCTCTTGAACATCAGGAACAACTTTTAAAAGTTTTAACCATACCAGGGTTTTTGGTTAACTTGGGGACCCCCGACGTTTTTGGTGCGCCTACGGGGACGGAAACGGGAAGAGAAGGTACGCGGGGGGGCATAAGCGAAACGACGGGGCTAGCGCTGCGGTATATTTCTACCACTGGCTCACGCTGGCAACAAACTACAACTTCTCCTCATCTGGTGGGAGACAGGAACCTCATCCTCCGCTCTGTGTTTACTGGAATCATGGCTCGCCTCTGGCGCTGAGACTTGGTGCTTCCCCAGCTGCTCGCTTCACGAGCTCCGAAAAAAAACCGCGGGCTTCCAGCTTTACCTAAAGGAAAAGTGGAGGAATCTGCTTTTACCTCAACGCGGGGTGCAACGTTCGTAACGTCAAAATCAGCAGGTGCAAACGCCGGGTTCTGAATCTTTCATTCTCTTTTCATCCTTCACGAGTTTTCGCATTACTCGGGGGAACACGCATTGCAGTCCCGGACCCTCGCCGGACAGAGCGTACGGTGTGAGGGAGGCGGAGGCACAGTTAGTTATTGCCGAACAGCGGACTCTTTACAGCTTGTTACAGATTTTAATACCGTTAAATTAACTCTTATTTAACGAACTCCCCAGAGATTAACTCCCTAACAGAACAGAGAAGGCCAATAACCAACCATCTAGAAGAGCAAGCTAATCCACTCTCGAGCTGCACTCTGACGCCTGGACCACTCCTCTGATCAACATCTGGGAACCTCGCCACGCTCTGGTTGACCTGATTTCTGGAGACTCTAAGAAGAAGTTGCCTGGAGTGACTGAAGTGGAAGAAGTGGACCTGGGCCAGTGAGGCTCTGACTGGACTGGGCTCAGGACTGCTCTGATCATCTGGGGTACACAGGCTGTGCTACCAACAGCCACACCTTGACATCAGCTCCTGCTCATCAGGCTGTAGGACAGGTGCACACAACCCTTCCTTCCAGCTCATCCTGAGGAGAGCTAACTACGAAAGCACCCAGCAGGTGAGGAGAAGAGCCAGGCAACCAGGAGAGTCCAGGAGTGGGGACACTAGGTCAACAACAGAGAGAGAGATACAACCGAGAGAGTTGAGCGACTGCAGCAGCAGCCTACTACAGCGAACTCTGCAAGCAGTCTCTCAGCATTCAGGCAGATCACCAACCACAAGAGCTCCCCACCCCACATCTTCCACGCTGAGAGATCAAGGCAGATCCCAACTACAAGCCCAAAAGACCTTAGGAAATGAGTCTAAAGTCGCTCACAGCCACACGGAAACCCCACAGACCCACCCCAGAGCCCCCCCCCCCACCACCTCACACACCCCACCCCCACCCTCCCCTCCCCATCCCCTCCATCCCCTGGAGAGAGCCTCGTCATCCTGGTTTAAAAGCAGAACCCTCCAGAAAGAAAGCAGGACTACGAGCTCCTCCCTCTGTTTAAAAGCCCCGGACTACGCTCCCTCAGTGAAGCACTGCTGTCTCCTCCTTTCACCCTGACACTGTGCTGACCAGCTCCCTCCGTGTTCACCACCATCCCACCTGCCCCCCACCATCACCACCATCCCCCAACCCCCCCCAACGTCAGATCACACCCCTCAATGACTACAGGCCCGTCGGACCACCTCTGTCACCTCAAGACCAGTGCGACACCTCAGTCACCCCACCCCCCAAGACCTCCACCCCCCCACTCCTGACCCCTGCAGCCCTCACCACTGAGCTAACAGACACTAATCAGGACGAGACAACATGTGTACACATCTCCCTCCATCCTCTCCCAGCCACTCCCAGAGGATCCTGTTTGTTCCTTTCCTTCAATTGCTCCCTGCTCTCCCCCCTCATCCAGTGCAGGCTGCTCCACTGCCAGCCCAGCTGCGACTGCCTGACCCACAGGAAGCAGGATCATGAGGCTGGAGCAGCACGGAGGCTCGGGACCCCAGGCCCAACCACTCTCAGGCTCTCACTTCCACCAAGGCCTGTAGCCCCTGTACCTCTCCTCTGCTCTTTCACACCACCTCCTACACAACACAGTCACTCAGTCCACCAGCTCCCTCAAGTCTCTGGACACCACCCTCATTGACCCACATCCTGGTGAGGGAGCAGCCCTGGTGACCTGGGACTGGGTGACCTGGTGACACAGTGCATGGAAGAACAACCCTGACTCAAGTGGCGCCCATGAGGGAATGATGCCCCACCACGCCCCCTCATCCCTCGCCCTCCCTCCCTCGTCCTCCCCGCCGACGCCACCTCCTCTGCTCCATCCTCTCATCTCCCCTCCCCACAGGAGCAACATCGGCTCCATGGCCATCTCCAAAAGGCAGCCCCAAGAGTTCTTCCTGAGGCAGCACAGGAAATTCCAGTTGCTGAGAAGATGATGATGGTAGTTACATACACAGTTCACAGTCCATCTCTCATCTCATCCATCTGGCACCCTGCAGCCACAGCCAACAGACAAAACACGGCTGCAGAGCATCATCCGCCCGGCCGAGAGAGGAGAGGGTTATCGGGTCTGCCTCCCCTCCAGTTCCTTCCAGGTCACTTTCCAGGCCAGAAAGATTGTCGCCCACCCCGACCACCCCCCCCTCCCCTGTCCTCCCTCCTCCCCGGGGAGGAGCGGGGCATCCATCATGACCACGACCCTCCGCCACACCAATAGCTTTTCGGCGGTCGGCCTCGGCTCATCCCGGACCGACTGGACCGACTGACTCCCCCCCAGGACCACCACCACCTTCCCTTTCCCTCCTCTCCTCTTTCTTCGCTCCCTCCTCTCCCTCCTCCCCTCCTCCTCCCTCTCCTCCTCCTCCCTTGTTGTTGTTTGTGTTGTGTCAATGTTGCATGCACCACCAAAAAAAAAATTCTCGCTGTTTGAGAAAACATTTCATTTTTGCATAAAACCCTTTTTGATTCTGATTCTGATTCTGATTCAACGCAAAGTAGTAGCGGCTCGACTCCAAGCTTGCCCTATCTCTGAGGCTGAGCCCGGCCCCCCTACGGATGAAACTCATTGTGGTCGCTTGTATCCGAGACCTCGTTCTTTCGGTCCGACCCAGAGTTCGTTACCATCGGTGAGGATTGGAATGTAGACCGACCAGTGAATTGAGAGCGTTGCCTTTAGGCTCAGCTCCCTCTTGCACCGATCCTCCCGTCGATCTCCCGCTCCATCTTACCCTCACTCGTGAACAAGACCCCGAGATACTTGAGCTCTTTTGCTTGGGGTGGGCATTATGTCCCCACCTGAAGGAAGCAATCCACCGGTTTCCGGCAAAGCACCATGGCCTCAGATTTGGAGGTGCTGACTCTCATCCCCGCCGCTTCACACTTGGCTGCAAAACGCCCCAATGAATGCCGGAGGTCACGGTCCGAGGATGATAACAAGATCACATCATCTGCAAACAGCAGAGAGGCGATCCCGAGACCCGTAAACCTGACCTGCTCCACCCCCAGGCTGCGCCTCGATATCCTGTCCATGAAACTCACAAACAGGACCGGTGCCCCACGATCACTGAGCCTCTCAAACTCCTCCACCATGTTACGGTGGTGATTCGCGGAGTAAACTATTTTGTTTTAGAAATTGATTATAAACCGATTATAACTCAAATATATCTGAAAATGTGCAATAAAGTTCTTCATAAAAATCTGAATTCGGTACTTTTCATTTTATGCAATGCTCTATTTTTCTATACTTTGAGAGTAGTTATTTCATATATATTTACTGAATTGCCAAAATACATGCTATATTGTGATAGTTATCTGTAGATATGAAAGGACCCATGTCAGGAGAGATGGATTTGGCCAGGATTCATGACAGAACCGGTGTGTGCACCCAGACACATAAATATACGGAACTGGTTGCATGTGCATAAACCTAATTTCCACTCCCAAAGTTTGCCATAAATGGACACAAAAACAAACTCAAAACACCAGCTTGCGTCCCGATACGTGTCCACTCAGACCTGCCAGTGATGTGAAAGGCAAGGAAGTGCAATGTCACAGATTGTGCTGCATCGGCAAGTTTCTCCAACAGGACCAGAGCAGCGGCCATTACACACGACTGCGGCCATTTGTACTGCTTCTTACACTGAGGCAATATGGCGAGATTAATTCAATTCAGTTTCAATTCTGATTGTTGATCTGATTATTGTTCATCACAATATTGGTCCTGAATGGTCCACGATAACAGAACAATATTCAATTATACAACGCCCGTTAGGAATTTGGCGCTCTCTTTTTCTCTATGCCTCGCTGCATTGTTATAGCATTACAAACGAAAGTCTGATTTAGTGTTATTGTGGTAAATAAATTAACTTCAAGGTGCTGTAAGATTGCTGCTGGAACATCCCGTTAAAAACTGGTGCTTGCAGGAGCAGAAATTGTCTTTTTTTATTATTTAAACTAAACAAATATGGATTGAAGCTAAATATTTAGTTGGATCAAAACATGTTGTGAATAATGGAAATTCTGGAAATGGATACATCTGTATTTAATTCAATGATACAGATGTAATCATCTTACTGAGTGCTTGGCGTGGGAATATAGCGTTATTGTTGGTACCCCTGTTTGCCAACGTAAAACTGTCTCGTGTAAATGTGAATTTTAAAATATTGAGATGAAACAGAGTATAATCACAGTAGGATCAGCTAAACAATTGGATGGTTTAGATTGCCTGCTGATACTGTTGCATCTCAAAGATGAACTGCATTGGCTAAAGAAGATGTGAAATATATTGCTCTTTAAATTATTATTTCTCCCATTCGGTGCCATTAAAAAATCTCAACATTAACACAGAGAGATTATAGGAACAAGAGTGTGCTAAATCCACAATAACTCAATCAGGGAAATTGGCAAACAACAATGGACATTTCCACCTCACTCTTCTTTTGAAACTACCAGCTTATGTGGGTCGGAAACCGGTCTGGGTTAGGTTGACGCTTGTTTATACACATGGCTGCTGTGCTAAATGTTTGCCCAGTTACCCCTTTTAGGCTGATGATCACAGGCACAGGCCGTAATAGTTTGAAAGATGTATGAAAACTAGGGATGCACCGATCAGGTTTTTTGGTGCCGATCACTGATCACTGAAATCAGTATCTGCCGATCCGATAATACCGATCACCGATCAGTGTCGATTGAAGCATTCTATTTATTGTGTAGCATTATTGCCTAGGACTATGAGGAAATACATATATAAAGCACCTCAAACATTAAAGAAATTACAGATTTCTTTAAACATTTAGGACTTTTACTTTGAAAAATGTCCTAATTGATACATTAAAATTGTTTGATTGCTATTGTAGGGGATTTCAGATATGTATGGAACACATCTGCATTATTCATTTCCTGCAATCTATATACAGGACTTTTTTTTAACATACAAAAGTCTGACTTATTTTTATAAACTCTTCCTTGGTAAAGTAAAAATGTTTTAATGTTTAATCTCAGAAACGATCTATAAAGATACAAAATCAGTTCATTGTTTACTTTTATATCTTAGTGTATGATTTGTCGACATCTTATTTTGATAAACGGATGTTCTTTCACGTGGTTCTTTCCGCTAACTTTGCAAAACCGGATGTTTTCACGTGAATCCTTCCGCTAACTTTATCAAAACCCTCGCGCGCTCCCGATCGAATGCGTTTACCGTCAACATCAGTCTATAGGGGCAGACATGTGAGTGTCGGCTGAGTTGACCGAGAGATTCAACTCGGGGGACGGGGACGCCGCTCGCTGGGTGAGGATCCCCTCGTGGACCTCTGCACTCTGCCAGCCCTCGCCGGGCGCATTGTCTCCGTTGCGATGCGCTGCGATTGAAACGTCTCTGATAGTTCTCGCAGATGTTACGTCATCTGATCGGCCGTTTCGATCGGCCGTTTTGAGAACGCCGATCAAAACCGATAATGGGAATATCGGCCGATATGGATTGGCGCCGATCAGATCGGTGCATCCCTAATGAAAACACGACACGGTGAGAAGCAAAGCAGATGGCGGTTATAAAACAAGAGTAGGAGCTTCTCAGGGAATGAATTTTCATTCTTTACACAACTATCACTTAACAGAGGGAAACAATTGTGGATGTCTTGTAAGAGATGGTCTATAACAGTGGTTCTCAAACTGTGGGAAGCGTGTCTGAACACTGTGGCAGTGGACAGTATGAAGCACAACAAATTAAAAAGACACTTGGAGACATTACACCCCACTCACGTAAATAAGCCACAGGAGTTCTTTCAGAGGAAACTTGGTGAATACCGCATGCAGGCAAATCACTTTGTAAAAGTGTCATCAGCTGATCAGTTACCCGACAGAACTCGGGCTGAAATGAGAGTTGTGTGGCTTTGAGAACCACTGGTCTAAGAGCATGTCTCACCATCTTTTAATTATTATAGCTCTTGCAATATTATACGACTGATGGCTTTTTATCCTGCCTTCAGAGGACTGTTGCGCAAAGCAAGGTCAACATACCCAGGGTATCATTAGGTGACCTGGCTTAACTAACCCCAAACAGTGATCCCGCTAAGCTGTTTGTCAATTCTGTAATTTAACCCAAAATATATAATCATAATTTAAAAGCACTGAGGTTTCCTTCCCTGAATTAATTTGCAATGTAAAAGTAAAACTATAATACTTTCACACCTCCAATAACACTGACGCAGGCTCTGGGGTCTGCCACATGAAACCACCCAGCAGCACGTGGAGCGAGAGAAGTGACAGTGTGCACATTCCAGATGGTCGATTACTTTGATGCATCACTACCACACAGCAGGTTCACCTGACGTGTAAAAAACATTCTCACAACTGTAGAACCGCTATGTTGCGTTGAGGTCCGCCTGATAACGGGTGTATTACCGATGGCCGTGTGGTACTTTCACTCCCAAACGGGCGTCGAAGCAGGTTTTTCAATTGTTGTTTTAAAACGCAGCCAATGTGCAGCTGGAAATCCCGTTCGCATTCAACTGCAGCAGCCCCCTCCCCCAGCTCTAACAATGGTAGCAGTGAGAGCCGAACAGCTTGTACGTGACTGCCAGACGTACGAACTTTTGAGCGAGGAAACAGCATTCCTCCAACTAAAAGACACCGGTGTAAGCCCCCCTCTTACCTGTACTGGGCAGCAGCGCCATGGGTAAATCCAAAGTAATTGCCAGTAGCCATTTTGGCATCTTCACCAAGCCGGCTGGGCACTGCGGAGGACAGACATACAGGGTAAAGCTAAGCTAACAGTTAGCAACAGGCTCGAGCGCCCCAAGGACTAACGTTATCCGTTAATATCGCTATGTTAATATTGCGTATACATGTACGAATCGAACCCACATCGTTACAGCTTGAACACAGATATCCACGTTTATAAAGATACTCACCATAGGTGAAGGACACTACTGGACATATGGGAATCATTGGTTTAGTATAATCTATCGACGGCCGAGTTGGAGACTAGCTTATTTGTATTGCATGTCGTACCCGGAAATAGTGTTTGCGCCTGCGCGAAAGGGAGGGGAGAGGTGTGACGGAGAGTTCTGCATGCCGTTCACGTTAGCGCGCACGGTTTCATGAAGGGAGCATGCAGTTCCCCGCATAACGTTTGTCCGGTCCGTTGTACACATGTTTTTGTTTTGTTTTCTGTTCCTTCATTTTATTAAAGCCGAAATGTATTCTGTATTCATGTCAAATACACATTATTGTGGTCGTCATGCTCCGGTTTATTTTTTCAGTTTTTTAGATGTGAGACGGGAGTTGTTCTTCCAGAAAGCTCGTCGGCCCAAAGATGAACGGGACGATTAAAGTCTCCGTTTGATTCCTTCTACAGGTTGGAACCGACATGCCACGTTCAACGAGTCCAGAAGGCTGAGCCCTTTGTCCGGCTGCTGGGAGGCGAGGAGCTTCCAGACGGACTCTCCGGGAGCTGGTGGACGAGATGCCGGCTCATGTCTCCTGTCCTCAGACTCCAGAGAACATCCATTCATGCTGCTGAGGTCCAACGGTTGTGGAGACGTCCTCCTCCATGTTGTCTGTTCATTGGTTTTGTTTCAATGTTCTCCATCCAGTTAGGAGTTTGGTATAAAAGCATAATTTCATATAGGCTACTGCCGGGGTCTGTTACTTACTTTCCTATTTTCTATTTTTGTCAATGAAAATCTTGTAAATAGAAATGATGCATTGCTTTAGTTGGATTATTTAGAGTGAAGATATATGTTGGTATTTGTTACTGATGGTTGCCAACTGACATGACACGTTCTGCCATGTAGGATTTTTTGTACGATAAAATATCTTTGTGGTCATTTAAACTATGTTTGGCAAAACACAAAACAAAAATATAATCGTTTAATCGTTTATCCGTTATGAAGATGAAAAATGAGCACTGGTGTAAACTAACAATATATTAGACATTAATTATTAAGAATCAACACAATAAGTAAATATAAAAACTATAACATTGTAGTGCATAAGTCTCAACCATTAAAGTTGATTTATAACCCAATATGAACATCATAACAGTGTTTGCTGACCCAGTAGTTTTTAATAAAAAGACATTTAGATGTTGTACATGTATTTATTAAAATCAGGAAATAATCTAAATACTGTACACAGTTTACATGAATGTACAGTATTCCATGTGAAATTGAAGAGTTGTGTCTTGTTCAGGCTGAAGCGTCCGTCTTCTTCACAACTGCTTCCTGTGTGGGCGGGCGGTGTCAGGGGTTTGGGTGGACGGGCGGGGCGGGGGGGGGGATAGCCTTATTGACTTGTGTAGTGGTCTGCTGAAGGTGACGGGTTGGTTGACATCCACCTCCAGCTGGGAGTGAGACAGGAGTCCTACCCTGTGAGACACAAACACCAGACATACGTTTGAACTGAACTAAACCTTTACATTATTGTGTTGAATCTGGCCTCCAATGATGGGATCGTATTACTGATACTTCTGTAGTCTGAGTGAGGGATTACTTACTCCGCCCACTAAAAGAAAGGCAATCGCCGCTCTTCATCTGGTCCTGTAGTCCTTCATCCTTCTCATGTGGTCCTCCCTCGTCATCTTCTTCGTCGCCGTCAAGGAGATCCTGGAAGTTTCTTCTTGTGTCACAGCAATCGATACCTAAATAAAAAACGTGGAGACTTTTCTTAATGTTAGTACGGTAGGTATAACGAGGGAAGGCTGGTTGGCACTTTATCAGTCCTGCCGGGGCAGTCGGGCGAGTCCTCTTCCCTGCTGCTCCTGGTAGACTCTTCTGGTTTCTGGGGGACTGGGGCCGGAGCTTCTTCAGGACGTGCCACAGCTAAAGAGAGGGTGAGAGGACAGGAATACCAAAGGACAGATACGGGAGAACATTCCTGCCAACTGCTATAAGACTTTATAATAAATCACCTCGGACCATATCCTCCTTAAATTGATCAATAACCCTTTCACTGTATATACACTCTATAGACTTTGCATTTTCTTTATCATCTAATTTTCTTAAATTGAATATGTCCTGCTCTATTTTATTGTATATATTGTGCGTTTACTCTGTAACCTTGCTTCTATAACCAAATTTCCCCCTGTGGATGAATAAAGTATCTGTTCATCGCTCTATCTATCCGTCTATCTATCTATCTATCAATTGTCTCTCGGTCTGTCTATCCATCTATGATAGATCTATCTCTTGTAAACTATATTTTCACATACAAGGAATGTGTCATGGCGGGTGGTGCAACATTAGACAATAACATTAAACAATCAACAATCAACACAGTGCAAGAATTGTAACATATTACATTTACAGTAGAATAAAAAATAAAGTGCACATACAAACCAATAACAGTACTTTAAACAGTGTAGTGTAAGTTTAAAGGGACAAGTGTATTACTAACCTGATAACTTACCTGCGGGCCTGTTCGCGTCGGGCCCGTCGAAGTTGGATGCATCGGGCGCGTCGGAGGAGTCGGCGGAGTCGGCGGACCTCATCTGGTGGGTAACGGGCGAAGAAGAGCAACAAAACCACCTGCGCATTGTTAAACTCATATTGCAAAACGTTACCTTCCTGGACAAACCTGACGGCCGCAGGGGGGCCAGGAGCTCCAACGTAGTCGCCACCAGCTGGAGGGAAACATTTAAGGATTCTTCATTACATAAAATAGTTCTGGATTACATTGAGCAATAATAGATTCAGATTCCAGCTGCTAATCAATCAGTTAGCAGGTCATTATGCACCTGTTTAGACTCGTGAGCCACACCTTCCAGACTAAACAATGTTTCATAACTTCTCACTTTCCCCCTATATAAACCTTTAATTGTGCATTGCTCTGATTTCTTACCTCCGTCGTCGATTTCGATGGCGGCCGTGGAGCTCCAACGAAGTCGCCACCAGCTGCAGGGAAACATTCAAACAGGATTCTTCATTAAATAAAATAGCTCTGGATTACATTGAGCAATAATAGATTCAGATTCCAGCTGTTGATCAATCAGTTAGCAGGTCAATGTACAACTGTTTAGACTCGTGAGCCACACCTTCCAGACTAAACAATATTTCATATCTTCTCACTTTCCCTTTCTAAACCTTTAATTGTGCGACAGGAGGGTTAATTGTTAAAGAAATAGTTTATGGAATAGTATTTAGTAAAAGGAGAAGATGTTTGTTGAATAAGTGACGTTTCAGTCAAAACAAACCAATCAGATGCGCCTCTAACACACCTGGTGCAATGACGTCACACTGACGCATGATTCTATTTCAGTATTAAGAATATCTTTTTTCAGAAATGTCAAGGTATAATCTGTCATATTTGATTGCCTCTAAATAAAATAACATTGTTTTAAATCCACTACACTAATAGTTAACACATACCACAGATATCCAGCGACTTTTAAGACATTCCGGTCCTTAAATAATCATTTTACACGGAGAAACCTCCACCACATCTGTATTTTTCAAACAGGCCCCTTGACATTGTGAACTGTTCAACTATAAACTCAAAATGCTTCACTGATTTCTCAACTGAGAACGTTTTAAATGGTTTTACGGTAAGAACCAATAACAAAAATGCAAATATAAATATAAAACTTACCTCTGGCGTCGCCCCGCGCGTACGAGTGGTCCGCCATTCTCCCTTCTCGGTGGTCCACGAAAGAGATTCAAGGATAACTTTCAATTAGCGGTCAACAGCTCGAGGAGTTAGCTTCAAAGCTCTGGTCAACAAGAGGGTTCAAGCTCGGGTTGAGGTCAAAGTGCAAAGGGGCCGAGGCTCAACGTTCGGCTGTTTATGCAGCCTCGGCCAGGTCGTTACCATGGCAATGTGTGAGTCTTGCTTGCGTGCCCACAACTTAAACATCTGAATCCTTTTCAAATTCAAAGAGGGGCATCTGAATATGAATATCCTACAGTTTTGGACCGATAGCTCTGAGTTAAGGCCCCCAAAAAACAGGTCCATGCGAACTTTATGGTATACGGCTACAGATCTCATGGACAGATGCGCATTTGATAAAAAGTGGAAGAGTTGATTGGACCTGTATGAGGCTAACTCTCTTAACCCTTGTGTTGCCTTCGGGTCATTTTGACCCGATTCAATGTTTAACCCTCCTGTCGCCTTCGGGTCAATTTGACCCGATTCAATGTTTAATGTCGGTGTTCTTTCGGGAGCCAACAAACAAACATAAAGTACCTCACACTTAAACTTGGAAAACAATATTAATTCTAATAATTTTCTGGAGATTTTAATAGCTGGGGTCATATTGACCTCAAGGGTAAAATATGTTAGTAAATATAAAGGTAACAGGAGGGTTAAACATTGAATCGGGTCATATTGACCCGAAGGCGACAGGAGGGTGAAAAATTGAATCGGGTCAAATTGACCCGAAGGCAACACAAGGGTTAAGGTGGTGATGAGGTGGTGATAGTTTACGAGCTTCACGCCAATTCATATGATCCGTTTGTGATACAGGGTTGGTTAAACCACGCACATCATGGCGCACAGTGAAACATGGCGATATTAACCCAACATGACCACAGTAACCTCTTTCGTTCATAACTCATTATTATCCACTTCACGAGGTGCATCTCAGAGCAGTTCGCGCTGCGGGACATAACCACGGATACAACACAGTACTACTACGTTGTGTCAGCTCTCGGTAACTCAACGGCGACCCGAGTGGACATGGGTGGTAAACAGGAGCGACTCTCCATTGACCGCCTCAAACCAGCTCATTTGGACGTTGCGAGGCCCATCGAATTGGCTCAGCCCCCACGACGCGGGCGTCCTCCAGCTCTGCACCCACCCCCTGCTCCCCTACCTCCCAAATCTCCCACACTCCAGGCCCCACACCCATGTCATGGTGGTACACAGTAGTGTCTCCTCGACCCCCTGTAAAGCACAGCCGTGCTGGCCGGTTACTACGACCACCTCGCCGATGATCTTTTTCTTATTTGGTGAATTCTGGGGGGACGTGTGTAGTGAATGTGATATCATAATTCACCCTTGTTCCTGGTGTAGTTCTTTACACAATTATTAAAGGAATGAGTCACACACATCAGTGTGACTGTTCCGGGATCGCGGTCCCTTTAAGTGTTGTGTTGCTGTTTGTGACATCGAGCCCCATGCAGGTTTGGTATCTGGGCAGCGCCATCTTGTGTTCATTCGTTTTTGTGATACGGAATAAACGAGACACACACTTGTGTGCTCAACTTGAGGAACTGTGTTTTGCGTTTTAATGCAACTTCCACAATATTATTATTTCGCAGTTATCTGTTGCTATTCAGTACAGCTGTATGAGCTGTAAAGCCAAACTGTATGCAAAATGAAATATATTATAATCTTATTATTTCAGAGGGACCATGGACAGTTCAAACAAATGTCACCATTTGATGCACTGCACCAGATTGTACTTGGCAGATGGATGAGAAATAGATGACGCGGGCTTGCAGGTGTATGGTCTTCCGACTAAACTTCATTTATTTGACAGCTATACTGTAACGACTTGGCGGGGAGCCACGGGAAGTAGGACCCAATCGCAGACAGTAGAGACGAGGTAGTCAGACTTCAGGAACAAAAGATCTTTACTTGCCAACATTTAGAGACAAACCGACACAGACAAGAGGTCGACACAGAACTAAATACACAGGGGAATGAGGCACAGGTGGAAACAATGAGGGCGGGGTCTGCAATCACACAGGAGGGCGGCACACAAGGAGGGAGGAGTCTGAAACGAGAGACTGGGTGAGTGACAGACAACACAACAGAAACAGACAGTGAACACAGAAATACCCAGAAGGTCTGGGTGTAACATATACGTTTCCCCTCTCAACTTCTTGAAACTGTTAGAGGTCAAATGATTACTTTCCATTATCTTTTTTCGTACAGTCTTCAGTCCATTTATTCTTCTTCTTTAAACAAATAATGTATTCTTTTATTTGGAAATATTGACAGGTACATAACACAGTAAACATTAACTGATATTTCCATTGTTTATCATCTTTTTGTTGAAATATCAGAGAACAAACCCACTCCCCCAGCCACTGTATACACTAGAGTACAGGACATTAAATACATAAACAATACATACAAAGAGGTCACCTCATACACACACACACAACCACACACACACACACACACACACACACACCAGTCATTACATCACACAAGTACAATATATCCAGAGATGAAATGACAAAATGAGTTGTTCTTCTTCTTCTTTGAGTTCGGCCAACCTATTCTACCACATGACTTGGGGAAAAGACACAACTGAACATCAGACATAGGATATTGTAAATCTACAACTGGCACATCTCCGGCTCAAGATTTATTTCCCAGGGACGTAGACACATTTTTTCTTCATTAATCAGTATTTAAGAATAACACTTACCTAGGGTCTCAGGTCTCTCGTAGTCCGGATCTTGTGTAGTTCTGTTCGCCAACAAGTTTTGTTTCCAACAAAAAGTCTCAAGCAGTGCAAAAGTCTCAGTTTCCTTCACAGGTTTGGGTTCACAGGAGGGTTCACAGGTGAGGTCCGCTCGCGTCAAAGTCCAGAGTGCAAAGGGGAGAATCAGAACGTCCGCGGCCTTAAATATCCTCGGTCCAGTTTCCATGGCATTGACTGACATGCGTGCGATTGAGCAATACAGAGAGACATTAATTATTTCACCCATATTTTTTAAATATATATTTGATTCATACAAGTTATTATTATTCTTATTATTATTATTATGATTTATCAGTGATCTGTTGCTATTCAGTACAGCTGTATGAGCTGTAAAGCCAAAATGGATGCTAAATGAAATATATTATATTATTATCTTATTATTTAAGAGGGATAATTTACAGTTAAAACATAAATGTCACCATTTGATGCACTGCACCAGATTGTAGTTTCAGCTAATTTGCCTCTGTAGTCTCTTGGCAGACCATAACACACATAAAACAATAACAGTACAGGATGAGACACACTGCAACAGTATATGTAAGAATAAAACAAAATTCACACAAAGCGAAGCTACAGTATAGAGAACATTAAAAGTAAATATAATATAATTTGTTTTCGTGGAATATTGTAGATTATAATGATGATCTCGTTGTAATTAATCATGCAGCATATGGAGCCTTATTATTTGCTTTAATGTGTTTCACATCTGCTTCTTCTTGATGATTGGCAGATGGATGAGCAATAGATGACGCGGGCTTGCAGGTGTATGGTCTTCCGACTAAACTACTTTATTTATTTGACAGCTATACTTTTCCCCTATCAACTTCTTGAAACTGTTAGAGAGGTCAAATGATTACTGTCCATTATATTTTTTAGTAAAGTCTTAAGAACATTTGTTCTTCCTTAAACAAATAATGTATTCTTTTATTTGGAAATATTGACAGGTACATAACACAGTAAACATGAACTGATATTTCTATTGTTTATTATCTTTTTGTTGAAATATCATATAACAACCCACTCCCCCACCCCTCCCACTGTATACACTAGAGTACAGGACATTAAATACATAAACAATACATACAAAGAGGTCAGCTCATTTCACCAAGCCAGACGTATACAAACACACCCATCTGGTACATCTGTATGTAGACACACCTGCACAGAGTCAATACCCAGTTTCACACAAGTACAATACATCCAGAAATTAAATGACAATATGAGTTGTTCTTCTTCTTTGAGTACAGCCAACTTATTATACCACATGACTTGGGGAATAGACACAACTGAACATCAGAAATAGGATATTGTAAATCGACAACTGGCACATCTCCGGTTCAAGATTTATTTCCCAGGGACGTAGACACATTTTTTCTTCATTAATCAGTATTTAAGAATAACACTTACTCTCTCTGTCATCAATTCCCCCCAAATGTGTTTTTGATATCTGTCGGGGCATTTATTTGAGTTCTTGTGAGAATTTCGCCTCGACATGCTCCGCGGCGCTCATGTCTTCAGCTCTCATGTCTTCTCACAACACAACGTGTTTCAGGTGTTTCGTAACAACCAATTACTTGCTCACTTCAAGTTACAGTGATTAATAGAAAATTATTTTGCCAATGGGTGCCTTTTTTTTTGGTTTGAGCACCTGCCCCCCAAAATGTCTGTGCACGTGCCTGCTGATACTTGTAGCATTCCTGCAAGGTTTCAAATGATCGGAAGTGGCTAGAAATGGATCAACAAACAGAGCCTGTCCTTCCTCGGGAAACATGGCCTTTAACGGAAAGAATAGTTTGATGTGCAAGACTCTCTGAGCTTGATATTTAGTGTCATAAATTGCATTAAGTGCACTTACCACTAGAGTCCAATGGTGGTTCTTCCAGATGGCTCCAATAAGAGTGTCCCATTCCTTTACATCAAGCTGACAGTTTATAAGATTGTACGACTGTATTTGACATCTTTAAAAAGTCTTTATTAGTCTATACCTTTCTCAACCCCCTCAATTTCCCATTCCATATCACCGTCATTCCATAGCTGTCCATGACTTTGACCTGGCTATGAACTCTTTTGGCAACCCACAGAGGGTGGTTCATGCAGGAGCGGGGCAGGGGAAGCCGGGCTTCCTGTAGTTTTTGTTCCAGGACCTTGACCGTTTGCTTCTCTTGGTTTAGCTGCTGGACTTTTGGTTCCAGGGCTTCATGTTGTGACTCCTTTTCTTGTATCACCTCAGAACTTGTTTCAAGACATTGAGCTGAACATTTTTTTTGTGGACAGTTTCATTTTCCATTACGCGCTGGAAATGTATATTGCAAAACAGGCAGAACAAGGGATATATCACACCAAAAACGACGTGATTTTTTCGCGCGACCGAATCTCATGAAAAGTCAACGTACAGTGGCTGCGATAGACGCAACATTTGTCTGGGCGGCGCGTTTGGGGCGACGCAGTGTGTATAACACACGTTTAGATGTTCCGCTCTCGGAGCGCTGGAAGCAGAAGTCTTTCAGACATAACAGTAACTTCATCGGTGGGGGGGGGCATCATGAAGGAGTTATGCTTAGGGCACCAAAATGGCTAGCAGCGGCACTGCTGCTTCCTCTCCGGAGTCCTTGTGACTTCACGTCTCATAGGGTCCATTGGACCTGGCTGGGTCTGATGCCATGGCCCTGCTGATGCTCCGCCCACTTCTACTCTCTACCTCCATCTGGCTGATGGATCATGAAGGTATGAATTGTGGTCGATGACTACTACCAACTATTCATACACTGTCATATTCATTGAATGTGTTGTTACTCTGTAATGATTCCTTCTGTACACATGACATCTATTGCACCTGTCCATCTGTTGCTCTCCTGAAGGTTTCTTCCCTTTTTTCCCCGTGAAAGGGTTTTTTCTATCTCTTGGGAGTTTTTCCTGATCTGATGTGTGTCAGGCCAGGATTCCAATCAGGACTCTAATGCTGAGGCGTCAGTGAGCAGAGTTTATTAATTCAAACAAAAACCCTCCTAAGAGGTGGAGGCTAAACAAGGTACTAAGAAATAAAAGGCTGGACTATGAAAACTACAACAAAAATCGCTCTTTCGAGGTTGGTACTCACTTACAAAAAAGGCTCGGCGGCTATGAACATGGCTTTGGTTATCGGACATGAGACGAAACACTTTGGCACAGGACAGAGGGAAGACGCAGACGAAAAGCACATGAGGGTAATGGGGAACAGGTGGAAACAATCAGGGATCAGGGGAGACAATCAGACCGGTGACACATGAGGAAGGGCAAGTGACCTGAAACGAGAGGAGAGTTAGACTTCAAAATAAAACAGGAAGTTACGAGACAAAAACCCAAGACAAGACAAGCTTCACCGCAGTGTGACAATGTGAGGTCCTGGGACAGGGATAATAATAATAATAATAATAATAATACATACAATTTCTATAGCGCTTTTCATAGTACTCAAAGACGCTTTACAACACATAATTTTAAAAATCCTAAAAGCTATGCATTAAAAATTACAATAAAAACAAACGATAAAAGCAAATAAGAACGTTCAGAGCACACAATCACACATTAAAAGCAGTTTTGAACAGGTGGGTTTTGATTAGTGATTTAAACGATGAAAGTTCGGTGCAGTCACGGATGATTTTGGGGAGAGTTCCAGAGGGAGGGGGCAGAAATGGAGAAGGCTCTGTCGGATGCCATATGTGTACAGATTGTAAAGCCCTCTGAGGCAGATTCGTATTTTGTGATAATGGGCTATGCAAAATGAACTGAATTGAATTTTACTTTGAAGTAATGTTATCAGAAGTGAAGTTATTAGAACAATATAACTGGCAACAGCAAGTCAAAACATACAGTATATAAATCAGTGAATGAACTGTAACTCCAAGATAAGTGTGGGTACCCAGCGATGTCAGAAGTCTCCAGTGAGAGCAACAGTTGGTGCACGTTGTAACCGTCACTCGTGGAGTCCGCTCCGTTTCATACAAGTTGTGTATTCTCCTGACAACTGCACGTCTCATCCTGTGTAACGCCTTTAAGTAGTACTCCAGTAATAAGATCATTCCAGTTTGCAGTGATTACAAATAGCTTTACGATGCTGTCTGGTAGAGAATTTAAAAGAAAAATGTGAAAGTACCTTTCTCCAATTGTTGTATGTGAGCAGCAGTGTTAAGCCTCCAAATGCAAAAAAATGTGCCGACAAACAGAACAGGGTAAACATACTCAATGCAGTTGGTTAAACAGGCTAGTAAGCTAACGCTGAGTCAGCTAGCGTTGGCTCATTAACATTAGCAAACTAACGCTAGCTAACATTAGCAGTAATAACAACTACACATGTAATAAGTGATACAGTTATTGTTTAACTGTTGTTACCTTAATGTTAATTAAAAGACTAAATGAGTCTTGACAAAACTCAAAGTCCAAGATGTCTTTCTTGCCTCAGCTCATCTTGAGCGTGCACATGTACTGAATATTGGCTTCTGCACATTTACCTTCTAACCCTTTATTCGGCTGCATGACCCCTTCAATCACAGAATAAACAACCCCCACCCAAACAGAGGCATTTTAACAATATATTTTCAAATATATATATATATATAAAATGTTAAGTTTTATGTTTAATTAATGTTTAGTCACTTTTCATTTTTTATTCCTGTTTTTATTGCTTACTTTGTGAATGATGTTCGTTTATTTGTGAATCACGCTGTAGAAATAAGGTTAATCATAATTATTTTTAGTATTATTATACATACATTACCCAGAGTTTACACCATCATTAAATCTGTGTGAAATGATTAGTGTTCAGTGAATCAAGTTTCTGCATGTTAATTTACTCATTTTTGTCAAAGCAGCTGCAACAACAAAATATAAAGAAATGCTTAATGAATAAAACCAGCTGTTCAATATAATTTCTGCTTTCATTCCTCTGCTTTGTGTTTTTGTTTCCATCTTTAGTATTTCATGTTTTTTCGTAAATCTAATTCACGAGGGCTGAACATCCATGTGCTGTCCTCTTTGTTTCCCTTTTTTCCATTGGTAGCCCAGTGTTTAATGTCACATTGTCTAACAAAAAGCCTTAAACACAGTGAGACATAACTAAACCCGCACAGACTTAGCATTTCAAAGTCTGCGAGTCCGAGAGGGTGGAGATTGGGATTGGACCTGTGTCATGGATTGAACGCTAACATCCAGAAGGAAGAAGATGTGTGCCCAATAAGGACACAACAATTGAAATACTACCTTCAGAAACCTTTATTTGCCACAATTTCAGCTCACGGAAGCATCATTTCACACATACAAATAAGTTGAGATAATGACCCTGAATAAGCTCAAACACATTTGTGAAAGATCAGTTTTACATCATACAGCTAATCAAATGGTATCCTCCAAATGATGCCTACAACAAAATAAACACTGAAACTGACATGTATAATGTAGTGCTGTGAAAAATAACGCGTTAACTCAGTTAATTAAATTACAGTATTAATTAGGTTGTTTTTTTAATGCATTTAACGCATGCGCAGAATGAGCTTCCAATCCGTCTGTTGTTGGTCGTCTCGAACCAGCAGCATGTCATTCTGTCTCTACGTGTCGCGTAAACACGACTCCGATCTCCGTCTCGCACGCCGCAGAGCTCGGATGCCGGCGTGTGCGCGCACATCGGAACGAAAAAAAGTCACTTGCACAGAAACCTGTGATTAACCTGATTAAAAATGTTAATCGTTTCACAGACCAAGCAGTGGCGGCTGGTGAATTTTGGGGGGGGGGGGGGGCGCAGTTTAAATATCACTCAACAATGAGAAGAAAAGAGGTTTTGAGTAGAATATTGTAAAAAACAAAGCTTTATTTCAAGAACACAGCGTGCTCAACACGGTCCAACAACAACTATCAACACACTGTAACTTTGGGCATGGGAGGTTCAGAGCAGCTTTAAGGAACATTGGGTTGGGTTTCAGAGGTTTGCAAAATAAAAGAGGTTCAGAGCAGAATAGAGTCAGAAAGAGATGCAGCACATGTTACATTGGGTGACAGAGCAGACCCACTACTGTAAAGAAAAATAGCCTCCTCTCTTTAAAGTGGTCACTTTACTCTCTGGTTAAAGTCAATCATGTCTGTTTCCATTATTCTTGAGGGAATGTGTCTGTCTTTCAGAACTTCTTCGTTGTGTTTCGATGCCTGTTCGGTCTCCTTCTGCTGACTGTAAACAGGGTTAGCTTCAGGCTGTTAGCGAGTTAGCTCAATGCTCTTAGCTAGATAACTGCGGCAAGATTCGTGCTTTACACTTGTCTGCAGCTCTTTAGATCCCTCACCCCGTTGTAGTCCAGAGAGTTTCAGTCCCTTTGGAACAACAGACAGGGGAAATTAAACAGCGCATTACTCACTGAGCCTCCAGCTGACAGCTCCGTTAGCAACCTGCTCCCGTAGCTCCGTGGAGCTCTCTGGGCTGAGGGAACGATACGTCTCTGATCTGCCGAATAGTCCAATCACGTGAAATAATAAAACGATGTCATTGGCCAACGAGCGCACATTTTTGCGACCCAAGATTCACGTTTCATCCGCCAATGAGAAGCCGGTCCTTGCCGAAACGACTGAAATATTTTCTCGATGCCGTACACACACACGTTAGATCGCCTCGAAAAAGGGGAGGGGCTTCTCTCCGTGATAATGGCGATATATTATATTTTTTCACATTAACTTAAGTGGTTGTTGACAGGCTGACGGTCTCCCACACACATTTAGCGCGTCAACACGGTATATTTAATATTTAAATGATTTGGCATATAATGTTTTTTGACAGGATTTTTTTTTTTCTTCTTCTTTTTTTTCATCTACAAATTTTAAGAGGGGCGGCGCCCTAGCGCCCTCTATGGACGAACCACCACTGAGCCCAAGTATAATGTTGACTAAATAATCACATTATTAAAAACAGCAAACATGATAGAGGGCTTGAAACAACCATCCTCTCAGGGTCGACCGCTCAAGTTCACAGAGTTAGGGAAAAGTGTCACAGAAGAGGCGATGATGACACATGAGATGGATTTACGTGTTAAAAATACATGTGGAAAAAAAAGAGAACATTAAGATTAAGAAGAGTTTTGCTGATTGTAGCAAGAACATGTTTTGGTATTTTTTATTTATTTAAAGCATAAACAACTACACAAAATAAATGACTCCATGGTGTAAAAGACTATTGGGAGCATTTGACAAAAGAAATGTCAAAACATTTTCACAAAATTATGTTACATGTTGAAGAGTAAAAAAAATACCCAAATATATTTTTGAGATGTGTTGCGTTGCATGACGTAACCCGGACATTCACATTTTCACAGTATAACAAGAGAAATTCCCCACTTCTAAGAATTCTCAGTTAAAATGCCAATTATGGCTTTTGAGAAACAAGTTTGTTCATTTGTATGCAGACCTTAACAAACCCAGTTCTTTTTTAAACATGTTTTGCCCAGTGTAGTAAATTCTGTGAAGTATTTTATACTGTATTCGTTGTAAATTTGCATTTTTAGTCATGAAGTAGATATTAGTACAGATTTGGGTTCAGAAATACACATGAGGAGTGATGGATATATCTAATTCCGATTTTCTTGATGGCATGGATATTGTTTCGTTAGACTGTGATATATGCTACACATTCTTTAGATTAATTTATTTGAGAAGGTGATATTAATTCATTTTGAGGTTGAGGGAGGTCATTCCAGATTAGTGGCCCTAATGTAAAATTTTGTTTGAACAGATGATTTGAGTTGCAGATACTCCAAAAAGTGATTGTTCCCATACTTCAGAACCAAATGGGGAAATTAAACCAGGGTATTGTTATTAAAGATGTGTTTCAAATGAGTGATGCCTTTAGCGGACCATATGTGGAGATTTAAAGGTTTATTACTGCTTAGAATGTCCGGATTGTTCCATATAGGGGTGAAATTTGAGGGTGCAAAAGGGATGTTAGTGATTTGGTGGAATTTCCACCAGGCTGTCAGTTTCTGCTATTGTTAGTATTTTGAAGCGAGGCTGGCGTTTGATTGATTGGCTGAGAATTAGTAGGTCTGAAATCTGAATGTCCTTACAGTCTGTTCTATATCTAACCATGTGTTGTCTGATTGATTGGGGTGGATCCATTTAAGAATGTATTGAAGTTGATTTTCTAGTGAGTAGTGGAAAAAATGTCGGGCTTTAAGTCCTCCTTGTGTTTTAGTTTTTTGTAAAGTGGCCAGTTTAATTATTTGTGTCTTATTTCTCCAGTAGAATTGAGTGATGATTGAGTCAAGACGTTTTAACCAGGAGTGGGTGGGTTGAGATGGAATCATTGTGAATAGGCAATTTATTTTAGGAAGTATTTTACTGTGTGCGTTGGCGCGGAAAGAACTCGTCACACGAAACCCTTCACCGTGATTTGTCAATCCGTTTGTCAACATTTTGTGAAAAAAACAACCAATGAACACTCAGTAAATCACAAAGGACCTCCCACCACACAGGTAAGGCTCATTTAGAAATAGCCGCAGTGATTTTGGCGAGCAGCGCAGAGCCTGGAGGGGCTGCAGAGCCACGAGGAGGAACACGCAGCCAGAAGAGATCCACTTGGACCCGGGTAAGTCTTCACTAAACGTTACGTGTCACGGTGTCCGTAACGTGTGCGCGGTGCTGACTAGTATTGTATTTTACAGAGAGGATTCACCAGCGCCTACAGCTCCACCTGCCCGGCCAGCAGAGAGATCTCGTGACACGATGACATGATGTTATTATAGTGAAGCCATATTGTAAATAGTCTGTGTCAATAGTTGTGTTCTGTTTTCTATTTCTCAACATGTATATAATGTAGATTTTTTAAATTATTTTTCTATGTACAATACATATTTATTTAAAAAAAATGTAATGGTCATTTTTTATTTGCACACACCCCATGAAACTTTATCTGCAATATGAAGTTATTTCTCAGTCCCATCTTTATCATTTTGGTGAATGTGTGACAGACCACATCATTTTTACTCAAAAACGGTAATACAAAATTTGGTTAAAGCCGGTTTGATCTCAATTTATTAAAAGTAACTTTCTAATCTGTGAGCTAGTGCCTTAGTGATGATTTTATTATCTACATTGAGGAGCGAAATGGGACGGTAACTAAATTGAGGAGTTGGATCTTTGTTTGGTTTGAGGAGGAGTGTATTCATGCTAGCTGGGAATTGCAATATTTTTATTATTCCAGTTATCATCTTGTTAAAAAGTGGAGCTATAATGAACCAAAAGTGTTTATAGAGCTCTGCAGGGTAGCCATCAGGTCCTGGTGCTTTGTTATTGGGCATAAGATTGAGGGCAGCAAAAAGTTCTTCCGGTGAGTCAAGTATGTTTGTTAATCTGTGGTAGAACAATGTCTTCTTGATTTGGGTCCTTTTCAGATGAATAAAGATTAGCATAAAAACTTCTGAAGATTTAATCCTTTTGAAAGTCGCCATAGACGGAAGCTTCTCTCCCGCTGCTGTGCAGCTTAGAATGCACTTGAAGTGCGTTTCCTCGTGTCCTGTAGTTTTCAGTTACTGACGACCGTGCCTTTATTATTCACAGTACGAGTGAGAGGAAGATCGATGGTCAGTGGAACCTCATCCATATTAATGACATCCTGCGGGCCAATGAAATGCTTGGCTATTTTCTCTTCTGTGAAGTTTCTGAAGTTGGACAGTTTTTCTTCAAAGTCCGCAGGTAGCTGTTGGCAGAGAGGCGTGCATGCTCTGATGCTCGGATTAACCCCTCCGGCCGGGTCAAAGTTGAGGGGAAATTCTTTTTTAAAGTATCAACTTATAACCCGCGTTTTATGGTGATGTTTTACTGGGGTAAAAACACTTTTCAAATCTGACACAGTATGTCATTAGAATAGTTTTGTGTTTGTAAGAAAAAAGAGAAATGCTGGTGTAAGTAGTTGTGAGACACTGTCCCCAGGTCAGATGAAGAGGGCAGAGAGGAAAGATAATAGTGGCCCTAAAGCAAGCCCATAAAGGGGTGACTGTGGCTCCGTGGTAGAGCCAGTTCAACCTTCAATCAAAGGATTGGCATGTAAGCTCCTCCCATCAGTGTATGAATGGGTGAATGATGACATGTAGTGTTAAAGCGTTTTGAGTGGTCGGAAGACTAGAAAAGCGCTTTACAAGTACAGGTCCATTTACCATGTAACCTTCGGCCACTGTGGTCCCGGGTAGCCCCTGCATTCCACCGGGCAGCGCTCAGTGAGCCTGTACACCACAGACGCTTGCATTAAAAAATGTTGTACGTAAATATGTATATATAATTTTGTTTCTTTTTGTATTTTCCCAGTTAAATGCATACACATGCACTTCTGTGTCATTGTCAATGAACTTATTCTGAACATCCTAAACTCGGCTGAGACGCTTAGACTCGCGCGTCACCTCAGTACTTTTTCTCTTCCGAGCTGATCGAGGGCTCTTTGCTTCACTCGGCACTTTAGAGCTGCGGCGTCTGGATTTAGAGTGTGGTGTTATGATCACTGAAGGAACTGACCTCCCTCTTAAAACTATCTCCCCAATCACAATAGATTCCTCCGCAGTGTTCTGCTCAAATTGCTCGTCCTCTTGGCTTGAACCTGCTGCCTCTCCCACTTCATCTGCATTTGAAGAACATTCAGATTTGTTGGCCCCTTGGTCCTCATCTGATGCTACTGAAACCTCTTTCTCTTTGTCAGTGTTGGCCACAGTCTCACCCTCGTCATTTCCCCTGTAATCCACTTTTGGCCTTTTTCGTACGGACCTTCGAGGGGAATCGTCTTCTTCCTCTTTCTCCATTTCCTCTACCTCTAGTCCTTCCTCCTCAGATGATTCCTGCCCTGCCTCTTCTTCCTCTCCTTCAATCTCTTCAGCAGGAGTTGCTTCTTCTTCTCCCGCTTCCTCAGTCTGACACTGTGTGCGAGCTATTTTGGATTTACGTCTAGGTGTCGCCTCAGCAGGCTTTCTTCCCTTCCTCAAAGCTCTAATTTCCACTGCTGGTTCAACTACTTCTGTGCATTTCTCTCCCGGTGCCTGTTCCTCTTGCTCATCATCAGGGTCCTTTGTCGTTTTGCTTCTTTTTGTGTCTCTCACGGCCTTTTTACCGCTACTTAGAACTCGTTCAACAACTGGTGCTTCCTCCTCATCTGTATCCTTTGCCTGCTCGTCCTTTGCCATCAACATCGTCTCCGTTGCACCTTCCGCCACTTCACATGCGGAGTTTGACTCTTCTCCTTCCACTGTATCTTGCTTTGCGACTGCTTCCTCTGCAACAACAAAGGTATTTCCCTCATGATCATGTTGTTCAACTGAAGCTTCTGTGTCCTCATCGGCAACTGTTTCAGTACTGTCGTCCTGCCCCTCCTCCTGAGCATCATGTTGGTTGGCTGCTTCCTCTTCTGCCTCAGCAGCAGTCTTTAGTACAGGAAGAACCTCCTCTGTAGCTGCTGCTTCCTCCTGGACGTTGTGATGTTTTTTTTGCAGATCCACTAAAACCACTGTCATTCTACGGAGATCAGAAAGCTGGGTTGCCATGTCCTCACTTTGTTGCTCCTTTGCCGAAGGTGTTGCCTCTTCTTCGACAGGTGGGCGTAAAGCTGAGTCGGTGGGCGGTGAAGGTAATGGTGCCTCTGTCTCTTCTTGTACCAAATCATCTGCAGCAGCTGTCACTCCAGCAGTCTCCTCTTCCTCTACAGTCATCGTCATTGTTTCTCCCTCAGACTCCACCTTTGCAGTAACAATATCCTCATTCTTCACCCTAATTTCATACTCTGGGTCTTTCCGCTGGGCCACTTCTGTTGGTGGACTTTCGGCTGGATCTGCATCTTCTTCTTTCTCTACCTCTGCTTCGACAACTGATTCCTTTGCTCCCTCTTCCGTGTTCTGGAGTTGTTTGTGGCTTCTACGAACAGACTTCCTTCCTCTTTTTGGAATTGTTCTTACCACTGGAGGTTCCAGTTCCTCTTCCTCTTCGTCTGACTGCTTCGTGCTTGGTCTTGACCTGTTATTTGGTGGAGCTTTGGACATCTTGCCACTACTTAGAGATCTAGTTGCAACAATTGGTGGCAGTTCCACTTCCTCAGTCCCCAAAGATGAGTTTCCTTCATCATATTCTTCACCTGAGGCCTCTACCTGCCTTTCTGCAGATGTTTTAGATATACCCTTCGATTGATCTTCCATTGCATCTTGTACTCGCTCTGCCACTATATCCTCTTTCTCTAGGGCCATTTCTGTTTCTTTGTTTTCTACTTGTTCAGTTGCATCAATTTCTTCAAGCCTCTCCTCCTTTTCCTGATCAGTTATCTGCTGTTCTTCCTCTTCCTCTCTTGCCTCCACTGCTGTAGATTCCTCTCCTCCTTCTTCTTCTTCTTCTTCTTTCTGGAGTTGCTTGGAGGTTCTTTTTGTCGTACTTCTCTGTGCGATGGGGAAAGGTTTCCCTTCAGTCCTTAAAAACGTGACTTCCTCTGCCTGAATTACTGATGCTACCTCCTTCCTTACTTGAACTTTTCTAGGTCTGCCTCTGGTTCTTGGTGTGGCTTTGACTGCTTGCTTTCCACTTCTCGGTGTTCTGGTTTCATTAACTAGAAGTGTTTGCTCCTCAACATCAACACTGTTAGCCTCCTCTTCTTTAGCTGTCTCCTCATCTCTCCTCTCCCCAGGATCTTGTATTTTGGCTGCTTCCTCTTCTGCCTCAGCAGCAGTCTTTAGTACAGGAAGTACCTCCTCTGTAGCTGCTGCTTCATCCTGGACGTCGTGATGGAGTTTTTGCAGGTCCACTAAAACCACTGTCATTCTACGGAGATCAGAATGCTGGGTTGCCATGTCCTCACTCTGTTGCTCCTCTGCTGAAGGTGTTGCCTCTTCTTCGACAGGTGAGAGTACAGCTGAGTCGCTGGGCGGTGAAGACAATGGTGCGTCCGTCTCTTCTTGTACCATTCCAGCTGTGTCCTCTTGCTCTATAGTTATCGTCATTGTTCCTTCCTCAGACACCACCTCTGCAGTAACAAGATCCTCATTCTTCACCTCCATTCCATCTTCCTTTGGGGCTTTCCCCTCGTCCCCTTCTGTTGGTGGATCTGAGCCCAGCCCTGTTATGACTTCCACTGCATCTTGTTTTTGCTCTGCTTCTTGTGTATCCACCTGTTCTCTGCCTCTTGTTGTTTTGCGTCTTGGCGTAGCTGTGCTTGTTTTTGTTTTACTTCTCAGAGCTCTAGTTTCAACAACTGGTGCCTCTTCCAAGTTCATTGGCTCATCTACCTCAGCTACTGCAAGGTCCCCTTCAGCATCATCTCCTACTGGAGCGTCTGCTTCTCCATCTGCACATATCTCAGAAATGGCACACCGTTTCTCTTCCATTGTAACTGTGACTGCATCATTTGCCACCTGGTGGTGTTCTTCCACCTGTTCGTATGCTGCTTGTTTATATTTTTCTTCTTCACCAGCAGCTTCTGCAGGGGGCTCTACAATCTCATCGACATCTGTTTTATTCGGTATCACTGATGTTTCTACCTCCTCGCCATTTTGTTCATTCTCAGATTGATCAGTTACTATTTCATTCTCATTTTCCTTTGCTACAGCAGTCTCTGCCAGCGCTGCAGTGTCTGATGCCACATTCTCAACTGTTATCTGCGAGTCACAGGAGATGCTGTTGAGATTATGCAAGGCAACATCTCCTACTTGTGGCTCCTTAGTCGTAAGTACTAATGTAACATCAGCTTCTTCTAGGTCTTGATGGGCGAGGATGGTGTTAGGATGGTCCGACATCTTAGCTGCATCATCAGGTGCAGTATCAACCATAACCTCTCCTTCCTCTTCAGGAGCCACACTGGACGTACCCTAAAAATAAACAAAGTCAATTGAATTATGAACAAGTTGCTGTACTGATCTGTAGACACACATGTGAATAGGAATTTGCATTTCACACCTCAGTCCTCACCAATTCCGAGACGTGCAGTTCTATCTTCTGTGGGGTAAAAACTTGATCCTCATTGGGGGATTCTGCTTCAATATCCTCAATTCTAAAAAGATTAGACACCTCTCAATAAATATCAAGATAATAGTGTCAGAATGTAATGGTGTCACAATACAGAGGAGCTTGGTGAAAAATAATCTACACAAAAGGAGTTGCTTTTATGACTTTGTTGCTTTCGACTTTATTGTATTTGTCACTGTATTTTGATGAGAATCACAAACTAATATGCTTCATTATTCATAGAGCCATAGACTACTATTTAATTTGCAGTTGACGGCGGCCTGTTCGGCTGATTTAACATGTTGAACTGGGGACTCTTGGGGTACATAAGTTAAACAACGTATATACTTATTTTAGGACTTATTCCTGCAGCACTGTATGATGACAACAGTGGTCCCACATGTCATCAACTCTGTCTATTCTTTGAAAGAGCTCTATTGTCAGAAAATACACGGTGTTGTAGTTGTGGTTGTTATTGTAAAGAGAAAATCCTTACGACACCCATCGCTATTGACAGGGTTTAATTCTTACAGACCTGATGACTTTTTCTGTCGTATCCTCTCCAATCTTTTGTCCCAACTTCCTTCGTTTTGCGCCACTACTCCTACCCCGTGCTGTGAGGGGCACTTCGGCATCTGAAACTGTTATTATTGTTACAAAGTTATTGCATCATTACAAGAAGCGATACAAACATTAACATACAATCCAAAGACCTTTTCACACGAATATTCTGACATAAAAAAAGGTAAAGACCCCCATTACGCCATCATGAACTATATAAAAGAGGCCCGGCCCCTTTCCCCAGGTCTTGATTTAAGGTAGTATGCAGGCGTTCCAGAGGCAAAGGAGGCGTGATGCCTATCAATAGCTCTGGCACTGTGTGTGTGTGTGTTTACGTGTGTGTGTGTGTGTGTACATATAGTCCCGCTTTGCTGACTGTCCAGCTGTTGTTTTGGCTTCGTTACTACCTCTGCTGCCAGCTTAATGGCGGAACAACTCCCCCCCACCACCTCTATTCTGTGTTTGTACTTTGTATACAGAGCAGTGATGCAGAATAGGCAGTGTGAAAGGGGCTTTAGCGTAAAGTTTATAACGTAGATGTAAAATGATGCTCACCTTTTGTAGCGCTCAGCACCGTCACTTCCTCCTACAAAATCAAAATGACCGGGATATATATATGTATATATTTTTGCGTGTAGAATTATTTGTACATCTTTTCTCAAATTGGACGAAATAATAACGTACCACAATTTCAACCGTGCGCTTCATAGAGCCGGCTTTTGTTATTTGAGTGACAATTGCCTCCATCGTCACATCCTTTTCCGTCCTTTCAGTGATCACGAGTGATTCCTCTGTGAATGTCAGACTCCTGGATACTGCTGAGGAACAGGGTCAGACATGCTCAGATAAGTAGAAAAAATACATTATTCGCAGCATATTCTTTGACAGAATGAAACATTTGACAATTTTAACAAAACACAATCGTTATCTAGTTTGGATACTCTTCTTTGTTTTTGTACCACTCTGGTCCATGTCCTGGATCTTCCTGGCGATATTGGTCCTCTGTCTGGGACCACCTATGCTCTGCACCTCCCACAGCAGGTCTGTGTCTCCTGGGTACTGACACAGGTATTTCTCACACACTAGGGAACAGAAAGGAGTTTATTGGCCTGACGGAAATGTACCATTAGTGCATCTTACAGACCCAGCTGACTAAGAAAGTAGATTCAGACTGTACATATTAATAAGGTGGAAATGTATACCTTTATACATGAACTTTGATATGGGGTACCTCAACCCCAGACAGTCCTCTTTGAAACTGAGCACGAAGTCCTCCAGCATGTGGAGGCCGAAGCCTTTTCCACGCTGACATTTGCGAACAAAGATGGAGTCCATCACGGGGAGCTCATAGCTTCTGGTTGAAACAGAGCTCCAAAAGCTACCTGCAAGAGAAACAAAAAGCGAGATCGTCAGAAATGATGAACACATGGACTAAACCCGGGTATTGCACCAATGCAAGTGAGCTGCAGAAAGTACGGGTAATATACGTATAGATTAATGCATTAAACATCACAGAAATTACCTGAGTGTTTGACTGAGTAGAAGCCGACAGCCTCTCCATCATTCCAGATTATTTTTGCGTGATCTTTTTCTCCATGGCAGAGGAAGGGCAGCTCCTCGGGGCTCATCTCATTGGCTCGATAGACGACGCGATTGAGGATGTATAAAACTATTTTTTCTCCCATCGTCTCCACCTGTGTAACAACCAGGAACACTATTATTCTTCAAAGGGGACATGTAATGAAACACTTTCCAGTGCTTGTGTACATACAGTTGGTGATCTGGAGTTTCTACCGACAATAAGACAACCCGGTCCGAACACCATCTGGTATATTTGGTACACAAGGCCCGAAATAACCTTTGGGTTACACTCCAATGCAGGGGTGCTCACACTTTTTCAGCATGCGAGCTACTTATTATGTGACCAAGTCAAGGCGATCGACCGACGGGGGGGGGGGTAGTAAGTGTGCTCACCTGCCGCGCGCGAGCCGAGAAGAGTTGTTGACGGGGGGGGGGGGGTGCTAGTGACTTTCTTTGCTCCGTCCCGATGCGCGCAAACCGGTGTCGGGAGCTCCGCGGCGCACGAGACGGCGGGCAGAGGACTGTTAACGCGACACCTAGAGACAGAAATGACATGCTTCTGCTGTAATGTGACGCTATAGAGAAAGTGACAGGGGGGCGGGCCCATTTTTTTAAATGTCATGCGATCTACCAATACTACGCCGCGATCGACTGGCAGGTCGCCGCGATCGACGTATTGAGCACCCCTGCTCCAATGGATGGCGGACGATGTTCAGGAGAGCGTTTCCGAATAGAAAAGCATCCGTTTATGGTCTTTTGATGAATATCTATTTAATAAATCTCAGGCTTGACATTCCCACTCATAAAGTAGACTGACAGACTCTCCCTGCAAACGCCTCAAATTAACAAATTGCCAGTTGATGAGCCTTTCAGCAAGCAAAATGATGTGAGGCACCTCCTCTTTCAACTCTCCTGGTGCAAATGTGCGCCATGTTTTTCGGAGTTTAGTTGGCAGTAGAGGATGTGGGCGAAACTTCAACTATGTATGGCGCAGCTTGCATAATTTCATGTACTTCAAATATGATCCACAAACATCCCCTTCATTACCTCCACAGCTCCACCTCGAGTCGGGTCAGCCGTCTTGAGAATGTCGTCCACCGCCCACCAGCGGTTCACCAGGTACAGGGCCACAGCCGTGACCGGGTCGCTGGGAGAGAAGAGGGCCAGCATCTTCTGTTTGCCGCCGCATCCATAGAGAGGGACGAAGCCCACGCTGGTAATGTCTATGGTGACCTGAGGACAGACAGACTGGTCAACGGCGCATTCATGAGAAAAATCAAGCACTTTGTTTTCATCCTGGACCAGAAGAAGACGTTCTTGTCTCCATGATATTTGATTAGCTCACTGTCAGTTATGAGGGCAGGTGGTGCCTGATAATGTTCCTGACTAGTTTGATATAGCACCTGCTGAACGTCCCCCTTTTAATTTATTTATCTGGCTGATGACATGTTGGAATGGTTTGAGCGTTATGCATCTGTGTGTGTGTTGCCGTGAAGGGACATCACCCGGAGAGAGAGAGAGAGAGATAAAGACGCAGCAAATAGCTGTGTCTATGCCACGACTTTGATACGACTGGAAAGCCTTATTTAGAACAATACATCCTAATTTATTAGCTAACTTATATTTTCTGTTCATATGAAATCGGCAAAGAAACGAGGAACTAAATCTGTCTGACAAACGGAGTGCTGTAGAAGTATAAAGAAGCTTAAAATGGGAAATACTCGAGTAAAGTACAAGTACCTCAATGTCGTACTTAAGTACAGTAACTGCGTCAATGTACTTAATTGTATTGCAATGACCTGGCATGTGTGTGGTTAGAAAGACATCACACCGGTCCAGTCAGGACCTGCGCGTGGTGTTTTTTACCTGGGTGGAGTCGGAGAGGGTGAGGTGGTCGGGGCAATCGGGGTTGCTGTAGAGGAGGTTGTCCATGTAGTTGTCGGCCAACCGCTCCAGCTCGGCCTGGCTGACGTTAGCCAGGAGGTCCACGGGGAACTTCATTCCTACACAACACACGGAGAGCATGAAGTTCTTAAATGATCTCTTAAACGTCACTCAAGCAGGGAACGTTGTACAGCTCTTCCCTTTCTATATTACATCACACTTTAAAGAGTACACATTTGGCTCCATTATATTTTTTTAGGGTATGGCTTCGGTTTTTCCATTGTTTTGTAACAGTCAACAAATCCCCACTAAAGACCAACAAACAGGGGGAGTTTTTATTATTATTTCTTAATCAACATCACTCAAACAGGGGGAGATGGCCTCGCCAGCCCTGCATAACGTATTTGTCTAGAATTGGGGACAATGTTTGGGTATTTCTGGGGGGGGGGGGGGTTAGAGTGTGTGTGCGCGTGTGTGTGAGAATGGTGCTGTCCGTGGTGCTGAAGAATGACACAAATCACCGACTGTTCTAAGTAATTATGTGAAGGAACTATTTTGGAGAAAACGTTTTTTTTTTTAGTGGCATATTGTAAAATTAAGTGGAGTGGAGAGAAGAGCATTTACACCTGTACATGTTCCAGTTAGTGTCCGACATTGAAGAGTCCCGTTCACTCAATGGTAGGGCAACACTCTCAAATAAAGCTCCCTTTAATAAGTGCTTCTATATGTTGTTAATTTATTCATATTTAATCAATCATTTGCACATTTTGGTCCAGATGATATGCAGCCCTTTTCTAGAAATGCTCGGTCTAAACTGTCAGATGGGGTTTTCCACAACTGTCACAATACCAACATTTGTTTACAGATTTTAATTTTATAAAAAATTCACTTCGAATTGTTTAAAAATACTTTGAATTGTTTAGAAATAAACTATGAATTGTTTTCTTTGTCATTATTATTATCATTAAATCGCAAACTTTGATACTTTTTATATTGCCATTTAACTTACTTTTATTATTAAATGAAATCCTTGTTTGCAGAAATGATTGCAGTGCCAAAATATAAATAAATGAGAAGAAAAAAAACAACTGAACTGGATAAACCCAAAACTGATAGTTTGACTTCAGTTTCTAAGTAGGACAGACTTGAATTAACACATGGCGGTGGTAACCTGATCAAATCCCAGTTCATCCTCAGTAATCTCTTGTGAGACGAATAAACTGTGACAGTTACTTCACAACATTTGCTTAAGTTCAGATCAGAAGCCAACTTTATTTTCTCCTTGCTATTTTCTGTACACATGCAGAGCTGTTTTGATTGATGAATATTCACTGACAATGAGTGAGCTCCTGAAGCTAACATGGCTAATATGCAGGCACGTGCACAGATAGTGCCCTAGTGGTGCTCAAGCACCAGCCCTTTTGCCCTGGATGAGTAAAGTGCCCTTTCTGCTGGAGCCACTTTTTTCATTCATCAGTATTTAAGAATAAAAGTTTCTCTCTCTGTCGTCAACTTCCCCTAAATGTGTTTTAATATTCGACGGGGCATTTATTTGAGTTCTTGCGAGAATTTCTCCCCGACATGCTCCTAAAAAAAAAAAAAACTCACGAAATCCGTGATGTCAAAGCCGTTTTGGGCGACGCGAAAAATAGTTTTGCTTTTGGTGTGAACGCACCTTAAGGCAAAAAAAAGTCTGCGATGAAAAAAAAACAACAAAAAAAACTGTTCATCACGTGCATGTCAGCGAATATGTTCTCAATAGTATGTTTCAAGTAGGCTACAGCCGAACCCTCGTTCTGTTTTGATCAATAGTAATCGAGTTGATAAGCGTGTCTTCTTGTCTGATAAAAAAAAAATACATAGATGTCTGCTAATTACGGTGATATGGTAACAAAAAACCGAAGACCCATTTTGACCCAGGAAAACCCCTGCATGCTTCAATAAATACTTTGATAGAGGCAAACAAACACTGAACCACAACCTATAAAAATATATTGCATCTATTACTGCAGAGTAGTGTAGGATTATGTCAAACTAGCAGGAAGTTGGAGTAGGGAGCAAACAGGGTTTACAACCGACACCTTCAGGGGCTGCAGGGTGGAGCCGGTTGGAATGAAGAGTCAAATAAGAGTTCACAAGGCTTCAACAGCTGTCTGTCGGACGCGCATTCATGGTCATAAAACATGCTTTGTGTTTTTTGCACGATAGAAAGGAATTTGTATCGTTTGTATTCAATTTTTTGTCCGAAAACCAAACTTCTAGCCTTGCAAAGAAAATTGGAAATAATATGCACACACACAACATGCATTAACACGGCTCACGCGCTAATCAGTGATAAAGACTTGATGAGACAGCTACCACCTGAAAGACCACTTTCTGAAGGGGGGGGGAGAACAACGACTTAAATGCCTGCAGTAGGCCAACAACGTCAAAAACAGCCCTGAGGGATAATCTGATAGAGTGGTTTTCTTTTTGCACTACTGTCCCGCACAAACACACCCATTGATCTCTGTCACTCTCCTCCTTCGTGCCAATGTGACATTCATGTACAAACAGAAACACACAGTCAAGCTGTTTTGTGTTTAGGTTAAAAATAATTATAAAAAAGGACACTGCAGGGACTCTGCGTGATGTTCCTTCTGGGGTTTCTTAACCCTTGTGTTGCCTTAGGGTCATTTTGACCCGAATCAATATTACACCCTCCCCCCCCTTTAGGATTAATTTGACCCCATTCAATGTTTAATGTCGGTGTTCTTTCGGTAGTCAACAAACAAACATAAAGTGCCTCACACTTAAACTTGGAAAACAATATTAATTCTAATAATTTTCTGGAGGTTTTTATTGCTGGCGTCAAATTGAACCCAAAGGGTAAAATATGTTAGTAAATATAAAGGTAACAGGAGGGTGAAACATTGAATCGGGTCAAAATGACCCAAAGGCGGGGGGAGGGTGTAATATTGATTCGGGTCAAAATGACCCTAAGGCAACACAAGGGTTAAGAAGGTTTTTACCCTTCTGCCTGGCGACAGTCAGATACAGCATCCATCCCCGGGCGCTTGACACGCCATGCTTGCCTTTCTGTTTCCCCATCTCTCACGCTGTCATGAGCATCACAAGCCAGGCATACAGTCTAGTTTGTGTTCATGCGTGTCGGAGCTAAACCCTCCCTCGGGGCAGTGGACCACAGCTCCGCCCATAAGCCACTGTGAACCACAATGCGGTACAGACAGTTTGCTGCTCAGTACGCTTTTAAAAATGCACACTGAGCGCCAGGTTCCAATGTCAATGGAAAAACAAGAACCTGTATGAAGAGCTGCTTTGAGAATGCTGTTAGGCAGGTTCTTCAGTTTTATCGATGACAATCGCAGCCAGGATTTTGGCATTAGGATATAAATATAATCATAAAAGACAAAGAAAACACCTGGGGCATCTATGGAACGTTTGAATGCATGCATGACTCTGGTGAAAAGAAAAAGCAGGACAAGAGTTCCCCTCGGGCCAGGGAGTCGAGAAAACCACAAAAATACACCTGTGTGCGTTGACAGATAAAAAAAACTTTCGGGTCGTAAAAACTGTCTTTGGTGGTTGCAAAGACACCCTTATATAAATAAAATATAATTACATTTATAAAAGGCGATAAAGGTTCTTAAAAAAATTAAAATCAGGAGACACTTAATAAGCCTATACCAGAACAGTATTTCGATGTCTTTATCTTGGAATAAGTTATCCTTTCTTTTCTTATTCTACCAAAATCAAGTCCAATTCTTGCTTACGGCATTGCTCACACAGTGTGACATAAGAATGCTGCAGCTCGTGGACTCACTGCAACTAAGAAAATAGATCACATGACTCTTGTATTAGCTGCTCTGCATTGGCTCTCCATAAAATCAAGAATCACATTTAAAATTCTTCTCCTCACCTACAAAGCCTTGACTGGTGATGCTCCATCATATCTTAAAGGAGCTTGTAGTACCATATTGCACCACTAGAGAGCTGCACTCACTAAATGCGGGGCTACTTGTATATCTTATAGTCTTAAAAAGTAGAATTGGAGCCAGAGCCTTTAGTTATCAAGCTCCTCTTTTATGGAACCAGCTTCCACCTTCAGTCCAGGAGGCAGATACAGTTACCTCATATAAGAGTAGACTTAAGACTTTCCTCTTTGATAGTGCCTATAGTTTGAGCTGAATCGGGTTCACCTGTTCCAGCTGCTGTTATGCTGCTATAGGCTTATAGGCTGCTGGGGGACGTTTTAGTATACACTGAGCACCTATCTCCTCTTCTCTCTCTCCTTATGGATGAATTTTCATCTCTCCATTGCACATTACTAATTCTGCTTCCTCCCCGGAGTCCTTTTGACTTCACGTCTCATAGGGTCCATTGGACCTGGCTGGGTCTGATGCCATGGCGCTGCTGATGCCCCGCCCACTCCTCCTCTCTACCTCCATCTGACTGATGGATCATGAAGGTCTGGATCGTGGTCCATGCCTTCTACTAACTATTCATACACTCTGTCATCTGTAATGATTCCTTCTGTACACATGACATCTATTGCTTCTGTCCATCCTGGAGAGGGATGTCCATCCTCTGTAGGGATGGGTATCGTTTGGGTTTTTTCTGATACCGGTGCTAAACCGGTACTTTTAAAACGATAACGGTGCCTGAACCGATACTTTTTTTTTAAACGCACAATGAGGACATTAAAAACCTCTTTGGCCATATTCCCTGTAGAAGCCGTTATCATGGAGCACTGACAAACAACGGATATCAGACTGTTAACAGACACAATATATGTTTTCCATTATATGATGTGATATGTATTGTCATGTGCAGACCTTATAGGGTTAATCCTGTCACTGTTTTGATGGGCAAAGAGAACAACCAATCAGCAGGGTTTTTCCTGCATAGAGAACATTTGGGCGCGCGCCTAAGCCGTTTTCCCGAACGCCTATGACAAATCCCGAGTGCCTTAGGCAAAAAAAAGTCTGCGATGGGAAAAAAAAAAAAAAAAAACTGTTCATCACATGTATGTCAGCGAATATGTTCTTAATAGTATGTTTCAAGTAGGCTACAGCCGAACCCTCGTTCTGTTTTGATCAATAGTAATAGAGTTGATAAGCGTGTCTTCTTGTCTGATCAATACGCAACTGTGAGGTGCGCGAATGGACAGAGCGACCAGCTGCTGATCACTCACTCAACAGCCCGACATGCACGAATACACCTGGACTATTGTCAATAGGGATGCACCGATCTGATCGGCGCCGATCCATATCGGCCGATATTCCCATTATCGGTTTTGATCGGCGTTCTCAAAACGGCCGATCAAACGTGGCCGATCAGATGACATAAAATCTGCGAGAACTATCAGACGTTTCAATCGCGGCACATCGCAACGGAGACAATGCGCCCCTCGAGGGCCGGCAGAGTGCAGAGGTCCACGAGGGGATCCTCACGCACCGAGCGGCGTCCCTGTCCCCCGAGTTGAATCACTGGGTCAACTCAGCCGACACTCACATGTCTGAGCCCCTATAGACTGATGTTGACGGTAAACGCTTTCGATCGGGAGCGCGCGAGGGTTTTGATTCAATTCAATTCAGTTTATTTGTATAGCCCAATTTCACAAATTACAAATTAGTCTCGGAGTGCTTTACAATCTGTACACATAGACATCCCTGCCCCAAAACCTCGCATCGGACCAGGAAAAACTCCCAAATAACCCTTCAGAGGGAAAAAAAGGGAAGAAACCTTCAGGAGAGCAACAGAGGAGGATCCCTCTCCAGGATGGACAGGTGCAATAGATGTAATGTGTACAGAAGGACAGATTTAGAGTTAAAATACATTCAATGAATATGACAGAGTGTATGAATAGTTCATAGTAGGCATACTCGTCTCCTCACGCTCCGCTGCCACAAGGACAGATACAGGAGAACATTCCTGCCGACGGCTATGAGGCTCTACAACAGTTCACCTCTTGCCAGATCACCCTAACCCTTCTTATATTTTGTGTTTTTTATTCTTGTGTGTTGCTGCTACTGGCTCGACAAATTTCCCCTTGGGGATTAATAAAGTATATATCTATCTATCTATCTATCTATTCCACGATGGAGACCTCCACGATCCATCAGGCAGATGGCGGTGGGGAGGAGTGGGCGGAGTCTCAACAGGATAGTGGCGTAGTCAGTAGCAGGAATTCCACGACCCAGACCTCGATGATCCATCAGGCAGATAGGATCTATGTCGTCTCATGGGGTCCGATGACCCCATGAGACGTGAAGTCAAAAGGACTCATGATAAAGTTAGCGGAAGGATTCACGTAACACAACATCCGGTTTTGCAAAGCTAGCGGAAAGAACCACGTGAAACCACATCCGTTTTTCAAAATAAGATGTCGACAAATCATACACTAACATATAAAAGTAAACAATGAACTGATTTTGTATCTTTATAGATCGTTTCTGAGATTTAGCTTGAATTACGCCAACATTAAAACTAGGGCTATGAAACGATTAAAAATGTTAATCAGGCTAATCACAGGTTTCTGTGGATTAATCATGATTAATCACATATATACACTTACAGGGCTCTCAAGACAGGCAAGAGCTCCGAGAAGAGTTGTTGACGGGGAGGGGGGAAATGCGTGAGTCTCACGCTCAATGTCACGCTCAATGCGTGACACTTGAGAGCCCTGCATTTATACACAGGGGGGCACATAACTTGCTCATCAGTGCGGAGCTCTGCACACGCCGGCATCCGAGCTCTGCAGCGCGAGACGGAGATCGGAGTTGTGTTTACGCGACACGTAGAGACAGAATGACATGCTGCTGGTTCGAGACGACCAACAACAGACGGATTGGAAGCTCATTCTGCGCATGCGTTAAATGCGCAAAAAAACAAAAACTAATTAATCCTGTAATTTAATTAACTGAGTTAACGCGTTATTTTTCACAGCACTAATTAAAACAGTTTTACTGTACCAAGGAAGAGTTTATAAAAATAAGTCTGACTTTTGTATGTTAAAAAAAGTCCTGTATATAGATTTCCCCAAGAGTTCCAGGAAATGAATGATGCAGATGTGTTCCATACATATCTGAAATCCCCTACAATAGCAATCAAACAATTATAATGTATCAATTAGGACATTTTTCAAAGTAAAAGTCCTAAATGTTTAAAGAAATCGGTAATTTCTTTAATGTTTGAGGTGCTTTATTTATGTATTGCCTTATAGTCCTAGGCAATAATGTTACACAATAAATAGAATGCTTCAATCGTCACCGTGATCGGTATTATCGGATCGGCAGATACTGATTTCAGTGATCGGCACCAAAAAACATGATCGGTGCATCTCTAATTGTCAATCTATTAGCCTATCTATTTTAATCTAAAGTGGAAGCAAAATGATTTTCTCAAGTATTGCCTCCATTATTTATGGGAAGAAAAAAAAATCCATAGATATCTGCTAATTACGGTGACATGGTAACACAGACCGTGCGCGCGCAGTGCGCCAACATTTTTTTGGGGAGCACCGAAGACCCATTTTGACCCAGGAAAAACCCTGATCAGAGGTACTGAAGATGACATGTGACAAATAAAGTTTTGCTTCCGACAGCGAGAGTTACACAAACAAAGTGATGCCCCACGGTCTTTATTCCTCCGTCATTATATTCCCGGTAACACTGGGAAACCAGCCGGGATCGCTGTACATCCACACATCTGCTAGCACACTGTCACGCTCGTAGCTCGTAGCTAGCGCTAGCTACGAGCTAGTTTAAACATGGTTATAATGGCTAATTTATTATTTCTTGGGCTACTTTTATGAATGCAAGACTTGCAATCAACGATACGGTACTAATCTGAGTTAAGGCTGCTCGTCATCATCGGTCTCCACGTGTTCAGGGGGACCGGTGACGGCCTAACGCTGGTGTGCTCGACACGGGTTCACGCAGTCACACACGGCGCATGCCTCCGCTGTCAAACTTAAATATGAGAGGCTCGTAACCTGCTGACAGGGCGGAGTCACCAGAGAAGTTCACAACAATAGTTTTTTTCAATTTCAATCGGCTCAGGCACCGGAAAGAAGCACCGAAATGTGCGTTGCGTTTCGGTCCGGGTAATACCGGTTGAATTGGAACCGGTACCACATTGGCACCGGTTTCCGGTACCCAACCCTAATCCTCTGTTGCTCTCCTGAAGGTTTCTTCCCTTTTTTCCCCGTGAAAGGGTTTTTCTATTTTTGGGGGAGTTTTTCCTGATTCATCCCTGTCCCAGGACCCAATGTGGATCCTAGGACAGGGATGTCTATGTGTACAGATTGTCAAGCCCTCTGAGGCAAATTTGTGATATTGGGCGAAATAAAATAAACTGAACTGAATTGAATAAAACGGTGTCCTGCTTCGGGAGAGATGTGCAAATACAAGACACCTCATTGGGTTTAAGGAGAGGACCACTGGAGCGAATGAGATAAGAAAGAGGAGGTTGAGGCCTTCATTTCTTTCTTAAAGGTGGAGGAGGGGGTGCACATAGAGTAAGGGTTGAGAAGATGCGTAGGATCATGATGTGAATGTTTAACTGCCAGTTTTGAGCTCTTGTAACTTTTGTTTTCCTGACTTACAACATACAACTCTCTGCATCCGGCCTTCACAATGGAGGAATCCACAATTAAAGGACCCATTTGACCATTAACCTGGTTGGGTCTTTAACACCCTGCGTGCAGCTTTGGAGTTACAACTGACACTTTTCTAGTGAGAACCACGAAAATAAAATAAAGCTTTGAGGGCATTTTTAACGCCCCTGCCCCCCTCCACCCCCCACAAAAAAAATACACCAACTGTTGGCATACGGTGTTCCAAGAACACAAGGTCATTCTTCTTCTATGAAAAAATATGCAAAAAATATGCAAGCATTCAATGCAGGCTTGTAATGCTGCTGCGGGTGAAAAACAAAGTGGCGTTGCCGAGTGCGCACTTTTCTTTTTTTCTTCATCTCGTTAACGCACCATAACACCTGAAGCACATCTTTAAGAAAACTACTGACTGGATAGTCCCGAACTATCTAAAATAGCACGAAAGTAAATAAAAAAAGAAGAAACGGGTAGCCTACAGAGAGTTCCTAAAGTCTCAGTAGCACTGGGACGGGGGGCGTGTGCGCTCTCAGCTGGCACCCTGCAAAGTCCCGACAACACAGAAAGTAAAAATCGATTTTAAAAAATGAACTTTTCTACATTTCCAGAAACGCAAACTCACCACTAATCGTGTATATACAACACGTCTGGACCAGGTTACTTCAAAACTGCGGTCAAGCCAGCCGCCACTTCGAAAAACAGTCAAGCCAGCCCGCACGATTTTTTTCAGTCCACGTATATACCAGGCATTATGGTGCGAGTGTGTGAAAACTGTTTTCAAAATAAGAGCGAACTTCCGGTGAACGTGATATGACGAAACTCGCCTTTAAATACAGATATAGTGATAGATTAAACTAAATTAAGAGATGAAAAATCATGAATGGTATGAATGATGAATACATTAAATGAAAGAAAGTAATTATTCCAATATTGGGATATTCTGATTTAGAATTTCAAAATAAAAGATAAAGAAAATCACATTCATGCGCAAATGTGTCTAATTTCAGAATAGATTTAGAACAAAATGGTGCGTAGTTATAAAATATTTTCACTTCTGATTCATGGTAGAGTACCTCAATGTGTCATCCAGAGATAATCAAGACATTCTGACGTTTGATTTCTCAATGAAAGCACTTCATAAAGAAAATAATAGTAATATATTTCCAATATTTGAATTTTATTTTAAGCAAATCCGTAACTTTCTTGAAGAAAATTACACTGAAGTCTTGTTATTGGTGACCTCAGCTACGCCCATGATTATTTTCATGAGATATTACTGTGCGGATTTTGAATGAATTCAATTTAAAATTAGCAAAAAATAAATTTTATTAATATTATGCCAATATTTGAATTTTATTTTAAGCAAATCTGTAACTTTCTTGAAAAAAAATTACACTGCAGTCTTGTTAGTGGTGACCTCTGCTAGGCCCATGATTATTTTCATGAGATATTACTGTGTGGATTTTGAATAAACCCACCTAAATACCCCACATTCGCGAACGAAGTTGCGTGAAGGTGCTGTTACATCTTAACCCTTGTGTTGCCTTAGGGTCATTTTGACCCGAATCAATATTACACCCTCCCCCCGCCTTAGGATTAATTTGACCCCATTCAATGTTGGTGTTCTTTCGGTAGTCAACAAACAAACATAAAGTGCCTCACACTTAAACTTTGAAAACAATATTAATTCTAATAATTTTTAATTTAATAATTTTCAAATTGAACCCAAAGGGTAAAATATGTTAGTAAATATAAAGGTAACAGGAGGGTGAAACATTGAATCGGGTCAAAATGACCCAAAGGCGGGGGGGGGGGGGGTGGGTGTAATATTGATTCGGGTCAAAATGACCCTAAGGCAACACAAGGGTTAAAGTGATAGATAAAAAGTGTTGGAGCAGAGAGAATCGGTGACTTAGGCAATATGACAACGAGAGCGTCCAAATAAAACGCCGGTGCGGGTGGTGCTAATGCTAAGCTTGCAAACACGGAGGGCATGAGCAATGAGGGAAACGTACTGTCAGCTATGCAACAGTCCCTGGCTAAAGCAGATATGGCGGAGATTAAAGAGACCAACGTGGGCCTGAGATCCGACATAGGCGGAATAACACGTCGCCTGGATGAAGCTGAACAGAGAATCTCTCAGCTGGAGCAAATCTCAAGGACTGCATTCTTTCATCTACGTAATATTTCAAAAATCAGGCACATCTTGTCTCAAAAAGATGCAGAAAAATTGGTTCACGCGTTCGTTACTTCGAGACTGGATTACTGCAACTCCTTATTATCAGGCTGCTCTAATAAGTCTCTTAGGTCCCTCCAGTTGATCCAGAATGCTGCAGCTCGTGTTCTCACTAAAACTAAGAAAAGAGATCACATCACTCCTGCACTAGCTACCCATAAAATCAAGAATCACTTTTAAAATTCTTCTCTTAACCTACAAAGCCTTGATTGGTGATGCACCATCATATCTTAACCCTCTGGAGTCTGGGGTCATGTTCTCGATTTTAAAAACAAAATTAAATTCACCTTTAAAAGGCTTTTGCATATGACACATACCCATGTGTTATACATCAACAATTCCAGAACAATCTCAGCTCTCTATATTATGAGGCACAATTGTCCTCAGGTACAAGTGGAAAGAAAAGATATGGCCCTAAAGCTGAAAATGTAAGTTCGATTTCTCAAAATTCTTCACATCTCTTCTGAAAACACACCTTTACTCATGTGGACCAACTGTTTAGGTGTTTAAAATTAGTTTACCAAAGGCAGTGAAATATCTGAAAACAATGCTAGATACATGTAAATAAATGTCAAAAAACAAATTTTGAACGACCGTTTTTTGAGTAGAAATGATGTGGTCTATCACACATTCACCAATATGATAAAGATGGGACTGAGAAATGACTTCATACTGCAGATACAGTTTCATGAACGTGCAAATAAAAAATGACATTACATTTTTTCTTCTTCAAATAAATGTATTATACATTAGAAAAAGTAAACATATTCTCCATAATATTCATGTTGAGAAATAGAAAACAGAACACAAATATTGATACAGAATATTTACAATATGGCTTCACTATAATGGCATCATGTCATCGTGTCATGGTCCTCCGGGGCACGAAACCTCTTTACTGGCCGGGCAGGTAGAGCTGCAGGTGGGGCTGCAGGGTGCGCTGCAGGCGCTGGTGAATCCTCTCTGTAAAATATAATACTGGTCAGCACCGCGAGCACGTAACGGGCACCGTGACGGGACACTGTAACAGACACGGTAAAACGGACACGTAACAGATACGCAAGGGACACGTAAAGTTTAGTGAAGACACTTACCCGGTCCAAGTGGATCTCTTCTGGCTGTGTGTTCCTCCTCGTGGCTCTGCAGCTCCTCTGAGGCTCCGCGCTGCTCGACAAAGTCGCTGCAGCTGCTTCCTTGTTGTGAAGTCTGTTCGCGCGGTGTTCTCTGGCTTCTCTGACTGACAGACTGCTAAATGAGCTTCACCTGGGAGGTGGGCAGGTCCTTGTGATTTCTTAGGTTTTCATTGGTTGTTCTTCTCCGCAAAATGTTGACGGACAACCGCATTGGCAAATCACAGTACTCGGTGCCGCGTCACCCGACACGTTCGTCCCCCTATCTTTACCTTCGCATTGAAAATGCCGGAAGGTTATGTTTTGATCGCCGTGTATTTATTTATTTGTATGCGTGTTATTCGCAAAACTCAAAAAGTATTGAACCGAATCGCATGAAATTTGGTGGGATGATTGTTTATTATCCGGGGACCAGTTGATTAGATTTTGGGATCGATCGGGTCAAAGGTCATGAACAGGTCAAAATGTTCTTGAATCGCATGAAATTTGGTGGGATGATTGGTTATTATCCGGGGACCATTTGATTAGATTTTGGGATCAATTGGGTCAAAGGTCAATGTCAAGGTCATGGAAAGGTCAAACTCTTTTTTTATCATAGCACGATACATTTTTGTCCAATTGGCATGCAACTAATGCCAAAATGTTCATAATTCAATGCCCAATCTTGTGATATGCGAAGGTATGCACTCTACCGAGTGCCCATTCTAGTTCTCTGAATCGCAGAGGAGCTTACGGTAGATAAATGAACGGAAGAGGAAATCCTCCGGATTCATCCAGTATTTTAAACGTATCTCGGCGACGTATTGTCGCGGAGATATACAGATTTTAAAAATGTAAAGCTGTCAAAACGCACTGTAGCGTGCTTCGTTTTCAGAGGGTTAAGGAGCTTGTAGTACCATATTGCCCCACTAGAGAGCTACGCTCACTAAATGCGGGACTACTTGTAGTTCCTAGAGTCTTAAAAAGTAGAATGGGAGCCAGAGCCTTTAGTTGTCAAGCTGCTCTTCTATGGAACCAGCTTCCACCTTCAGTCCGGGAGGCAGACACAGTCACCTCATTTAAGAGTCGACTTAAGACTTTCCTCTTTGACAGAGCTTATAGTTAGGGCTGAATCAGGTTCACCTGATCCAGCCCCTTGATATGCTGCTATAGGCTTATAGCTGCCGGGGGACGTTTTAGGATGCACTGAGTACCTATCTCCTCTTTTTTCTCTCCTTAAGGATGAATATTCAACTCTCAATCACACGTTACTAACTCTACTTTCTCCCCGGAGTCCTTTTGACTTCACGTCTCATGGGGTCATCGGACCCTATGAGACGGCATAGATCATATCTGCATGATGGATCATCGAGGTCTGGGTCGTGGAATTCCTGCTCCTGACTACGCCACTGTCCTGTTGAGACTCCGCCCACTGTTGAGACTCCGCCCACTCCTCCTCTCTACCGCCATCTGCCTGATGGATCGCGGAGGTCTCCATCGTGGAATATGCCTACTATGAACTATTCATACACTGTCACATTCATTGAATGTATTTTAACTCTAAATCTGTCCTTCTGTACACATTACATCTATTGCACCTGTCCATCCTGGAGAGGGATCCTCCTCTGTTGCTCTCCTGAAGGTTTCTTCCCTTTTTTCCCCCCTGAAGGGTTATTTGGGAGTTTTTCCTGGTCCGATGCGAGGTTTTGGGGCAGGGATGTCTATGTGTACAGATTGTAAAGCACTCCGAGACAAATTTGTAATTTGTGAAATTGGGCTTTACAAATAAACTGAATTGAATTGACAACCAGCAGCTTTCCCAAACCGCAGAGAGAAGCGCTAAAAAGTGCGATGAACTACATCGGGCGGTCGAAGATGCCGCTAATAGAGACAGGCGCCAGAATCTACGGCTCATCGGCCTTAGGGAGAAGCTCGACAGCGGTAAGCCATCAGAATGTTTGAGGAAAATCATCTCGGAGGCTCTGGGGGTCGAACTGGACGGAGCGCAACTGCAACGAGTGCACCGAACACCGGTCCCAATGCCCGAGGAAGGTCGGCCACCCAGGCCGATAATTATTAGATTTCTGAGCTTTCTGGAGCGGGAGCGAGTGTTGGCCGCTGCGAGGGAGAAGTATAGAAGCAAGAAGGATATCATCTGGGAAGGCTGTAAGCTGTCTTTCTTCCCCGACATGACCAAGGAGACGGCGGAGAAGAGAAGAAAGTTCAACGAAGTGAGAAGCCGGCTACACCAGCTGGATGTGCGCTTCACTCTCGCTTACCCAGCGGAGCTGCGCTTTTCATGGAGGGGGAAAAGAATGAAGTTCGCAGATCACCGAGAAGCAATGGACTTTCTGGACAAGGAAGAGATGGAAAAGCGGAATTAAAGAACACCTGTCTGACAGGACGGCAGCGTGCTGACGAGCCGCAGGAGATAAGGTATTGGATTATTTTCGCTACAGTCCAGGACAAGCCCTTATCACAGTGAGTATATGAGTGTGCGCACTCTTACTGGATACAGGGCAGTGACTCCTCACTTGGGTTTGAAGTTGGGGAGGAGCATACTATATTTGTTTCCTTCTTTCAAATCTTAAGCTTCATAGACGGGTTGTTAAAATACTGCTGAAGTGAAGTGCTGTCAACAGGCTATGCGGGAATGAACAGTACACAAGGAAGCTAAGAACCAAAACAAAGTAAGGGGGTTGGGGGTGGGGATTCCTGATGGTGACCTCTTCAAGGTGCCCCATGGTCCATTTTGGTGGTGGATCTCTTCCGAGTGAGAGTGGGAGAGGGTGTGGGAATAAGGTTGTGTTATGTGTGGTTGTTTTTTGTTATGTGTTATTGTTTATGTGGGTTTTGATATGCAGCTGGGTGGCACCACTTTTTTTGTTTTTGTTTTGTCCTTTTTGCTTACTGCTCTCATGTGTCAGCCATCATCTCAATATGGAAAGTGTAAAACCATACGTTAATCTATGGCTAGAGGTCTGAAAATAGTGTCCTGGAACGTAAATGGGCTAAAAAATCCCATAAAAAGGAAAAAATGCTTATTATATCTAAAATCCCAACAAGCCGATGTGGCTTTTATACAAGAGACTCACTTGATCGATTCAGAGGCAGCTAAATTGAGGCGAGACTGGGTTGGCCAGGCATACTATAGTTCATACTCTGGTCAAAAACATGGAGTGGCTATTTTGGTACACAAAAAACTGAATTTCCAATTGTTAAGAGAAGAAAAGGATATGGAAGGAAGAATGATATGTTTGGAAGCAAAAATTGATGGAATCAAAATAAATCTATGTAATATATATGCCCCGAATGTTGAAGACCCAGAATTTTTTCATGAAGTCAATAAATCAGTGGGGAACATAGTTGATGGGCACACAATCATAGCTGGAGATTTTAATCAAGTTTTGGATGGGGCTTTAGACAAAACAACTCCTTTATTTAATTTGCCAAAAAACAGACTGGCAATTTAATTCCTGATGAAGGATCTCGGACTGACAGATATATGGAGGCTTGTCAACCCAAGAGAAAGGGAATATACCTTCTACTCTCATAGACACAAGTCTCATTCCAGGATTGATTATTTTTTGATAAGCAAGGATCTGGTTGAAAGTGTCTCAGACTGCTCTATAGGAACCATAGCATTGACCAATCATGCAGCAGTCCAGCTAGAATTAGTAATGGAACCAGACCGAGTAAGGAAAAACCGATGGAGGATGAACATATCTCTTTTCCAGGATCCAGGATTTCGCAATTTAATGATAGAGGAACTTGACAATTTCTTTCTGTGGAACACTGGTTCAACAGATAAAGTTGGAACAGTATGGGAGGCCTCCAAAGCTTATATAAGGGGGGAAATGATAGCTTATTCCAGTAGGAAAAAAAGAGAGCAAGTTAAAATTTTAAGTGATCTAGAATCTCAACTCAAAGATTTAGAAAAAAACCTGTCCACAAGTCACACTGATTTACTGCTTTAACAATGGTGTGACCTCAAATTTAAATTAAATGAAATATATAATAAAATAGCACAGTATGCCCTATTTAGGCTAAAAAGTAATTTCTATGAGTGGTGAAAAATCTGGGAAATTATTAGCCAGACAACTCGAACAAAAGGAGGCAAGTTATGCTATACCAGCGGTTAAAAATGAAATGGGGAAACTGATGACAAATACAAAGGAAATCAATAGGATATTTGCAAGTTTTTATAGTGAACTCTATAAATCGGAGGCTGATCCAGAAGTGGATGATTATGAGACATTCTTCTCTAAAATAAACCTCTCAGAGATATCTATGGATCAGAAAAACTGTTTGGACAGCCCCATAACAGTAGAAGAGGTCAAGTCTGCTATCGCTCTCATGAAGCCTGGAAAATCACCTGGGCTAGATGGCTTTCCCGCCGAATATTATAAAAACTATGTCGATAAATTGGCTCCCATCCTGACAACGGTTTATGAGGAATCATTATCATTGGGAGAGCTACCAGGAACATATAACGAAGCCCTGATATCTTTGATTGTTAAAAAAGATAAAGATCCGACCGAACCAGGAAGTTATAGACCTGTGAGCTTAATTAATGTAGACTGCAAAATCCTAACAAAAATTTTAGCAATGAGGCTAGAAGATATCCAACCACGCTTAATACATTCTGATCAAGTAGGATTTATAAAGGGAAGATCATCTGCAGACAACATCAGATGTCTGCTACATCTTATACAGCTTAATCAGGGGGAAACCACTCCCATAGCTGCATTCTCCTTGGATGCCCAAAAGGCATTTGATAGAGTGGAGTGGAACTTTTTGCGATATACTCTTAAACGATTTGGATTTGGGGAAACATTTGTTAAATGGGTAAACGTAATTTATTCAAATCCACGAGCAGCAGTGATGACAAATGGAATGATATCCCTCTTTTTTAATTTAGAGCGAGGTACCAAACAGGGAGACCCTCTAAGTCCCCTGCTCTTCACACTATTCTTAGAGCCTTTGGCTATTGCAATAAGGACAGACGGGTATTAAGGGGGTCGTACAAGGGGAAGAGGAACATAAAATGTTTATGTATGCAGATGACATTTTATTATTGATCAAGGATCCTTTGATGTCAATTCCTAATGTTTTATCCACAATTGAGTCCTTCTCAAAAATATCAGGTTACAAAATAAATTGGCAAAAGTCTGAATGCATGCCGATATCAAGAGGATGCATTCTATCAACGGTCGATTCATCCCAGTTTAAATGGATCACAAGGGGACTAAAATATTTGGGTATTAGGCTGTGCTCAGATATACAAAATATAATCTCTCTTAATATGCTTCCTTTAATACAAAAAATTAGGACTAACTTTGACAAATGGAAAGTGTTAAATCTTACCTGATGGGGAAAGATTAATATCATTAAGATGGTGGTCGCTCCACAATTTAATTACATCTCTATGATGATACCAGTAACCATCTCCGAGGAGATCTTTAAACAATATAACCAGCTTTGTAAAACATTTTTATGGAATAACAAAACGCCTAGAATTAGTATGAAAAAGCTCTGGGCCTCAAGAGATAATGGGGGATTGGCTCTTCCAAATATGGAATTATATAGCATAGCATTCGAAATACATAAAATTGCACGGCACTGGAGACATTATGAATCCAATCCGGCATGGGTAAAGATGGAAGGGGAATTAGCCTTTCCACTACAGGTTATGGACTTGCTATCTCAGAAACACACAACGGAAACCGACCAAAGAAATCTAGTAGTACAACACTCCAAGTGGGCATGGGCAAGGGCACATAAGATTCTGGCGATTACTCAATATAAACAAAGCTATTCCTCCACTTGGAATAACCCTCACATCTGCTTAGGGAAAAAAGTATTTATATGGGATACATGGCTGGCAAAAGGAGTACATGTCATCAAAGATCTCTACAGAGATGGCTCATTTAAATCATTTGAGGACCTTAAAGAAACGTTTAATTTAGATGAGAAGGGGGATTTCTGGAAGTATTTACAGTTGAAGAGTAGCATGGGGGCTGGGTTCGGACTGAAAATAGAAAAGAAAGAAGAGAAGAAGATTCAGGAGTTCCTAAATGCTTCCCGAACCCAACAATCTGCCTCAATATTTTATCGAAAATTGTCGAATATTCAAGTTGGAATGTGCGATGGACTGAGACTAGTATGGCAAAAAGATCTTCGGACTGAGATAAGGGGAGATGTATGGCAAGAAATAATATCAAATGTAGGCTGGGCTACAAGGGATGCAAGAAGCAAGTTTACTCACGATAAAATTGTACACAGATATTATTTTACACCTTTGAAACTGTATAAAATGGGATTGAGGCAAGATCATAATTGTTGGAAATGTAATATAGAAATGGGCACTTTTCTACATGCTATGTGGGAGTGCTCCAATGTGTGGCCTTTATGGAAGGCAGTACTAAAGACATTAGAAGGGTGGCTCAAGCGGCCTTTACCAGAATCCCCACAACTGTGTTTATTAGGGGACACATCACTGGTGCCACCAGGCCTCACCAACGCAGAGATCAGACTGTCACTAACAGGCTTCATGGTGGCAGCGAGGCTGATCCTGAGAAACTGGAAGAGCCCACATACGGCCACGCTCACAGAATGGCTAAAACTCATGACGGAGACAGCTGCTTTTGAAAGTATGATTGCCAGGCTGAAGGACAGTTCAAGCCAAACTGACCAAGCATGGAAAAGTCTGATGGCTTTCATTACAAATTAGAGGAGGGGTCAAATACTCAGGGGTAAGATTTGGATTTTGAGGGGATTGAAAATACAGATGCAGGGTAGTGTATATACACTTACAAGTAAAAGATAATTAAGGGGGTGCCGGGGTTGTTTTTGTTGTCTTTTTGTTGTTTTTTATTGTTGTTGTTGTTTGTGTTTTGGAGGAGGGGAGGATATATGTGTGTGTATGTGTGTCTGTGTGTGTGTGTATGGGTATGTATATGGGTGTATATATGTTTATGTTTATGTCTGACATTTTTGTACTTGTTTTATGTTTATATCATTAAACAAATAAAAAATTTAAGTGACAAAAAAAGAATCCACACTAATATCTCATAAAAATAATCCTGGGCCTAGCAGAGGTCACCACTAACAAGACTGCAGTGTAATTTTTTTCAGGAAAGTTACGAATTTGCTTAAAATAAAATTCAAATATTGCCATAATATTAATTTATTTTTCGCTAACTTTAAATTGAATTTATTCAAAATCCACACAGTAATATCTCATGAAGATAATCATGGGCCTAGCAGAGTTCACCACTAACAAGACTGCAGTGTAATTCTTTTCAAGAAAGTTACAGATTTGCTTAAAATAACATTCAAATATTGCCATAATATTAATCATATTTATTTTTCGCTAACTTTAAATTGAATTCATTCAAAATCCACACAGTAATATCTCATGAAAATAATCATGTGCCTAGCTGAGGTCACCAATAACAAGACTGCAGTGTAATTTTTTTCTAGAAAGTTACGCATTTGCTTAAAATAAAATTAAAATATTGGCATAATATTAATAATATTTATTTTTTGCTAACTTTAAATTGAATTCATTCAAAATCAGCACAGTAATATCTCATGGAAATAATCATGGGCCTAGCTGAGGTCACCACTAATAAGACTGCAGTTTTTTTCAAGAAAGTTACGGATTTGCTTCAAAGAAATATCAAATATTGGAAATATATTACTATTATTTTCTTTATGAAGTGCTTTCATTTAGAAATCAAACGTCAGAATGTCTTGATTATCTCTGGGTGACACCTTGAGGTACTCTACCATGAATCAGAAGTGAAAGTATTTTGTAACTACGCACCATTGTGTTCTAAATCTATTCTGAAATTAGACACACATTTGCGCATGAATGTGATTTTCTATATCTTTTATTTTGACATTTTAAATCAGAACATCCAATATTGGAATAATTACCTTCTTTTATGTATTGTATTCATCATTCATTCAATTGGTCACCCCTGGTCACATGACATCTAAAGATGGCGGAGGGAGCTGGTGGAAGTACAGCTGCTCCGAGTAGATCTCGAATTAAACCAGAAATCTACAAGACTATTGATGGTAAAGTCATTGTGGAAGATGAACTTTTAAACTTCCTCGTCATAAAAATGAAGACTCTGAGTCATGACGATATTATTTTATTAGTTGTGAACCACTTCGGATCGGATTGGATTGAGAGTTCAAAGAAAGTTCTTTTTGAGCTCTGTCCAAGCTCCAGTCAACGATTTGTAGCACATAAGGGGGCACAAAAAGACGTAAATAACGTAAAGAGTTGTTTGAAACTACTAAATGAGGCGGGTGAGAATATCCCTCGTTTTGTGTCTCATTACATAGACGAATTTCCACCTGTGACGTTCAACTCCCTTGATGTTTCTTGCCTGCTTGGGAAAATTGAGCGTCTAAGTACAGACATGACCTCAATGAAACATGCTATGTGTATGCAGACAAATATCTGTGAGGATCTCCGAGAGATAACGGCGGATATGAATCAACGCATATGCCGGGTTGAACAGCCTGTGTTGAGCGGAAGGGATGCACCGATTCGCCAGGTTGACGAGGAGGCCCTGAGTCGGGGTATGGAAGCCGGTGTAACTCAGGTGCATGGAGCATCGGTGCTGGAGCAACATCATCTCAGCCGAGGGGTTGCGCCCATTTACTGCGAGAACGAGGAGGCACCAAGCCGGAGTATGCGGAGTGTAGCGCCGGCGACTGGGTCCTCCGCCCTGGATGCCAGCGCAGCATAAGGACCCTGGAGTGCGGAGCGGAAAAACGACGCGGCGGCAATGTCACCTGTGTGGAGCCGTGTGGTAAGAGAGTGTCGCCGCCTGAAACCTGCCACTGAATTACAGCCTGGAGCTCATCCACATCCTCCAAGAAAGAAGAAGACTCCTGGTATTGTTGGAACTGGTGCTGGGGGAAACATACAAACTATAAAGACTAAACTGGTGAGTGTGTTCGCTATAAAATGTTCGCCCGATTTGGACTCCGAGGCTCTGGCAAGGTATCTAAGGGATAAACTGTGCCGCGATGTAACCTGTCAAAAGATAGACACGGCTTCAAGCCAGTTTAGCTCCTTTAAAATTACCGCCGAGTGCAATGACGTAGGCGAAATGTATGAGCCACAGCTTTGGCCTGAAGGGACTTTTGTACGGCGTTTCTATGAAGCCCGCAAGGCTGCGGCTGTGGGGTCACTGGGGGTAAAAACACGTGTTGCTGTAAGGGACATGCTTGAGGTTGGGACATCTGCTGCCATGCAGTTATGATTGTGAAAACATGAGTATCAGAGTTGTGTCCTATAACTCGCGTGGCTTGCGCCTAGGACAGTCCGCCGGGGACAAAGCGCGACGCATTGTTATTGACACTTTAATGCAGAGTGCTGATATATTGTGTATACAGGAGACTTTTTTAGCCAAACAAGACCTGGATAAACTTAATTCTATCAATACAGACTTTCATGGGCAGTGGCGGTTCGTCCATAGGGGGCGCTAGGGCGCCGCCCCTCTTAAAATTTGGACATGAAAAAAAAAGAAGAAGAAGAAAAAGAAAAAAAATCCTGTCAAAAAACATTATATGCCAAATCATTTAAATAGTAAATATACCGTGTTGACGCGCTAAATATGTGTGGGAGACCGTAAGCCTGTCAACAACCACTTAAGTTAATGTGAAAAAATATAATATATCGCCATTATCACGGAGAAGCCCCTCCCCTTTTTCGAGGCGCTGGTCTAACGTGTGTGTACGGCATCGATACAACATTTCAGTCGTTTTGGCAATGACCGGCTTCACATTGGCGGATGAAACCGAATCTTGGGCGCACACATGCGCACGCGATTGGATTATTCGGCAGATCAGAGACCCGTATGTTCCCTCAGCCCATAGAGCAGTGTTGCCAGGTCCGCGGTTTTCCTGCGGAATCGGGCCACTTTTGAAGTGTTCTTGGGGTTGAATTTTGTGTCCTTGGTTCGGTAGACCTATTTTGCATGCAAATTACATGAATATCTTTAAATAAAAATCCATATTTTAAATGAAATAATTTATTCATACCCAAATCCTACCAAACTGACTCCAGATCAGCATGTACACACATTTTATTTATGATAATATACTGTATCTAATTACACAAGGCCATTTTAGGACCTAGGTGAAATAACTTGAGGGAAAACTGCTTTTGCTGCTGGCAAACTAAACATATGTTGTTACTTTGTAGATATTACAATACATTTGGCAATGATAGCAATGCTGTTGGACTTTAAAAGCAGTGTATATGGTTTGGCACGGGCATATTTTGAGTTCTGATATTGGGCTGGTTTTATCTCACAGACCTGGCAACCCTGCCAGGGAGCTCCACCTCCACGCAGGTACGCGAGCAACATAGCTAGCAGAAGCTTGTTGTTAGCATGGCGTCGGTGACTGAAAACTCTGTGGTATCTCTACGCGAAAGACCTTTCAATCGACGGTCAGATATTGATAAGAAGAGGCTGAAAGAGTTGGGACCCGAACATCCGGAATTAAAAATTCAGCAGCAAATCACTGACCGCGGGAGGACGTACACCCGGAGATTCTCCTCAAGCCGATATGCTAACCGGAGTTGATTAGCTGAATGCTCCATGAGTAATTCGTTTTTTGTTCCCCCTGTCTGTTGTTCCAAAGTCCTGGGACTGAAACTCTCTGGACTACAACGGGGTGAGGGATCTACAGAGCTTCAGACAAGTGTAAAGCACGAATCTTGCCGCAGTTATCTAGCTAAGAGCATGGAGCTAACTCGCTAACAGCTGTTAGCGAGTTAGCTTCATGCAGAGCAGTAGGAGACCGAACTGGCATCGAAACACAACGAAGAAGTTCTGAAAAACAGACACATTCACTCAAGAATAATGAAACAGGCTGGTTACAGACATGATTGACTTTAACCAGAGTTATTGAGAAGTTTGCCAACTTTAAAGAGAGGAGCTACTTGTCTTAACAGTAGTGGGTCTACTCTGTCCCCCATGTAACATGTGATCTCTTTCTGACTCTATTCTGCTCTGAACCTCTTTCATGTGACGGTGAAACTCTTTTATTTTGCAAACCTCTGAAACCCAATCCCATGTTCCTTAAAGCTGCTCTGAACCTCTCATGCCCAAAGTTACAGTGTGTTGATAGTTGTTATTGGACCGTGTTGAGCACGCTGTGTTCTTGAAATAAAGCTTTGTTTTTTACTATATTCTACTCAAACCCTCTTTTCTTCTCATTGTTGAGTGCTATTTAAACTGCGCCCCCCCCAAAAAAAAATTCACCAGCCGCCACTGTTCATGGGGCAGGAGAATCCACAACAGATCTAAGCCAGAGAATAGTGCGTGGTAGAATACCGGGTGGGGTCGCCATTCTGTGGCATAAAAAGTATGATCCCCTGATCAGTGTGATTAGACTAGAGGTGGACTGGTGCATAGCAATTAAAGTTGTACATAATAAGACTGTTTTTGTCATTTTAAATGTTTACACCCCTTATGAAAGTAACCAAAACGAGGATGAATACCTTCATAGGCTCGCTTTTATTAGTTCTTTTGTCAAAGAAAGTGCATATACAAATATATTTATTTTGGGGGATATGAACGCTGATATTTCAGATAATAACTCCCTGTTTGGTCAACACCTAATGCAATTTTGTCAAGATAATAAGTTGGTTCTTTCCAGCAAAGTGCTCTTGCCAGTAAATAGCTACACGTATACCAGTGAAGCGTGGCATACAACGTCTTGGCTGGATCACTGTGTATGTACAGCTGATGCTCATGACTGTCTCCAGGAGGTTGCAATCTTGTATGAGCTGGCTACAGCAGATCACATACCTGTCTCTATGATATTGCATGTTGAGAGTCTACCTGAGTTGACCAGTAATGATGATAACCATGAACACCACTTTAAAGTAGATTGGTCAAAGCTCACAGAAGATGATTTATTGTATTACAATTCACAAACTGATAAGAGCCTCAGAAATATTGATATACCGCTTGATGCGATTCTGTGTGGCAACATCAACTGTAAAAATCAAAACCACAATAATAATCTCTGTGTAATGTATGATAACATTGTGAATTGTCTAAATAATATAAGCAAATCATTCTGTAAAAAAAAGGCTAAACAACATAATCTTAGGCCAGGATGGAATGAATATGTGTCTGAACTCCATAGAGAAGCAAGAGAAGCTTTTAAAAACTGGGTTTTATCAGGAAAAGCAAGACATGGTCCAGAGTGCGAACACAAGAAACACACAAATGCACGATTTAAATATGCTGTGCGCTTCATTAAAAGAAATGAACAGGCCATGAGGGCAAACTCCATGGCCAAACATTTTCAGCAGAATAATGCCCTTGACTTCTGGAAAGAAGTTAAAGTTGTCAATAACATGAAGACGCCTCTGCCATCCAGTATTGATGGGGCAGTTGGTTCGGACAGTATTGCTGATCTGTGGAGTAAACACTATAGGGACATTTTCAATAGTGTTAAGAGTGACACATTTAATATTGGTAATGTTCCTAATGATGTTGGTGTGTGTATTAGACCTGATGAAGTGTTGTATGCTATTGAAAAATTGTCATTGAACAAAGCATGTGGCCTTGACCAAATAACAGCAGAACATCTGAGGCATGCGAGCAACAGGTTGTCAGTGTTACTTGCTGTATGTTTTTCTGGTTTTTTAATGCACGGCGTACTTCCTGATTCTATGCTCACTGTGTTGTTAGTGCCAGTAATCAAAAATAAAACTGCTAAAATATCTAGCATTGACAACTATCGACCAATTGCTCTGGCCAGTATACTTTCTAAAGTATTAGAACGAATCCTCTTAGATAGGCTTCAAGATTACATCTTAACCACTGATAATCAATTTGGTTTTAAAAGTAAATATAGCACAGACTTATGTATATATGCACTGAAGGAAGTTGTTAGTAAGTACAGGAGACATAACACCACAGTATTTATGTGTTTCCTGGATGCATCTAAAGCTTTTGATCGAATTAATCATTCCAAATTGTTTGTCAAATTACAAGAGCGAGGGGTGCCACCATATTTGATTCGGATTTTGCACTTTTGGTATGCACGTCAAACCATGCGAGTTAGATGGGGTAAGAGTGTATCTGCACCCTTCCTAGTGACAAATGGTGTCCGACAAGGTGGAATACTGTCCCCTGCACTGTTTAATCTTTATATGGATGACCTCTCTAAGGAGTTAAAAAAGTGTAAGACAGGATGTATGGTGGGAGAAAGTCTCATTAATCATCTCATCTACGCTGACGACTTGGTGGTCCTGTCACCTTATAGTGCTGGCTTACAGCAATTGCTCAGAGTGTGCTCAAGGTATGGGGTGCACTATGATATCGAGTTCAACTCCAAAAAGAGTGTTATTATGATAGCAAAAACCAGGGAGGATCAGAAGCTACATTTTCCTTCATTCTTTTTGGGAGTCCAGGAGTTAAATGTGGTTCAGAAATATAGGTATTTGGGTCATATCATCAGGAACGACCTCAGTGATGATGACGATGTGCAGCGGCAGTGTTGCAAACTGTATGCACAAGCCAACATGCTGGCACGTAAATTTCACATGTGTACAGAAGACGTTAAAACTGCTCTGTTTCGAGCCTACTGTACTCCTCTGTATACAGCCCACCTGTGGTGCAGTTATAGTAAAGGGAAAATGAAAAAGATGCAGGTAGCTTTCAATGATGCCTTCAGGATCCTGCTCAAGCTTCCGAGATGGACAAGCGCAAGTCAGATGTTTGTGAGCCGGAATGTTCCCACTTTTCATGCTGTTTTGAGGAATTTTATGTATAAATTTAAATGTCGACTAAATGTCTCAGAGAATGTAGTTATAAAAGCCTTGGCTGACCCAGCACTGAGTGATACCAGGTATTCGTCTTGTTTCTGGAAGCAATGGAACAAATGTTTGTATGTTTTTTAATCCAGAGTGATTTTTTTGGCTGCAATGGCTGGACCGGTGTCCTCGTATTGTATTTTATATATTGTTGTTGTATTTGTGTTTGTTGTTTTATGGACCCATGAGTCTGGAATAAAGATATATATATATAATTCGTGATTTTTCATCTCTTCAATTAGTTTAATCTATCACTATATCTGTATTTAAAGGCGTGTTTCGTCATATCACGTTCACCGGAAGTTCGCTCTTATTTTGAAGACAGTTTTCACACGCTCGTATCGTAATGCCTGGTATATACGTGTACTGAAAAAAATCGTGCGGGCCGCCTTGACTGTGTTTTCCGAAGTGGCGGCTGGCTTGACCGCAGTACTTCAAAACAGTTTGAAAAGTACATGAATGGCTTTAAAAAAGAAGTTTGCGGTCTCGGTGTGCGCCAGCGTTCAATACAGACACGGGCGCGAGCACGCGCAGAGAAAGCATTACTACGCAACGAATGTTAGCCTGAAATATCAGGAAAACAAGAACACTTTCAAACTTGTTACGACAGAGCTTTACAAGGCGGCGCTGTGTTTGAGGGGACGGAGGCTGTAAAGCAGCGAGCTTCCTGTTGGGACGGGATGTTTGAATTCTGTACATTGTGTCCCCGCGTTGAAAGAAACTACATAACTGCGTTCTCGTGCGTCGTTGTCTCCGGGCTAACTCGCGACGTCCGGTGTTTTATCTGCGTTTTACCATGAGCACAATTCAGCGCCAAGTGCGCTCGCGATAATCTGCATTTATTCCTGCAAATGCTGCGGCCGTCAACTATTTTTTCCTGTGAAAGTGCTCAGAAAACAAAACTGAGCGCGTGCACGGAACCGAGCCGAGCCGCGGGGTCCACGCGAACTCACCTGCGCTCTCTCACGGGAAGAGTTGCCTTTTCCTCTAAAACTCCTTCCTAATAAATGTAAATTCCGTAAACAACGCTCTGCTCACTTGTGGTGTCGGCGAACGGCACTCAGTGCGCATGCTCAGCTCGAGGCCGCCAATCCCGTGCATCTGCTTTATATAACTACACCATAATCCAGTATTACCCTTTGATCCCAAACTCACCGGGAGAATCCAACAGTCAATATATCACATCCGCATCTGCAAAGTTGTGCAAACGTGTTAGGGTTATATTGTGAATTAATTAAAATGGTTACAGAATAAATAAAGTTGCCAAATATTACTTAAAATATGAATACTTGTTTTAATGTGTATACAAGGATGCATACAGCCATAAATAGAGGTGGAGTTTAATAATTAATTGTGTGTAGACATTAAATAAAGTTAAGCAAATAAAGCAAATACCTCATATAAAGGGGGTCAAATACATGTATTGCATTTACATTATAATTAGATTTCTGTGGATTTTCAAAAAAAGTACGAAGACAGCTTTAGAACGTGATATCTGAAGTTAAGTACTGATGATGCGGCAGATTTGCTCCTTTATACGTGTAAACATGTGGGAAGGACTGTAATAATATTGGTGATAGTAGAGCGAACTTGTGCCCTTTGACATCAATCTGTCACGAAGCGTCCTATTTCGTAAGCATGTGACATGCGTTGTACATGAAATCTAAACGTGCAAAAACAGTTCTTGAACAAATGTACAAAGTTCGATGCTGTGATGTTGAGTTCTTTTTCTTACCCCTGTTCAACAGCTTTATTTCCCAAAGTGAAAAATACTGAAAAAAAGGCTTTCAGGCCTTTCGTCATCTCCTGATTGAATACTGAAACTGTTCCCATTGGCCAGAGCTCAGTTTTCATGCCTTACACCACAATGTAAAACCACTATTTGTGTCCTGCATTAGTTTGACTCTAGTTCAATTATTACTATATATATATTAGGGCTGTCAGCGTTAACGCGTTAATCTATGCGATTAATTTGGCCGCGTTAACGCACTAAAATATTGTAACGCAATTAACGCAAGTTTTTTTTTTTTTTTTTACCGCTGCAGTACGGTTTGACACTGTTTCCGTTTTTAAAACAATCATTTCTCCGCGAAAATAAGGAGCAGAAATCAGTTTAACTCGTGGATGAATCAGTCGGGTTTCCTCCATATCCTCCTGCTCCTCCTTCCTCCCGTCTCCCCCTCTGATACACAGAGGAACGGAGGGGCGACGTGTCGGGTGACGCGGCGCGGATAGAACGCGACACACGAAACCTTCACCGTGATTGGTCAATCCGTTTGTCTGTCAACATTTCGGGGGAAAAAACAACCAATGAACACTCAGTAAATCACAAAGGACCTCCCACCTCACAGGTTAGGCTCATTTAGCAGCCTGTCAGTCAGACAACCAGAGGACACGGCGCGAGGACAATGAGGCTCATTTCAGAGCTGAGATTGTTCTGGAATGTTTGATGTATAACACGTGGGGGTGTGTCACATGCAAAAAACTTTAAACGGTGAATTTAAATTTTTTTTTTTAAATGTATAAAATGCCCCCAGCCTCCAGAGGGTTAACGTGACATATTTGAATGTCAGTCAGTTATCAAGGCCACTGGTTCTGCTGCTGTTCAATGTTAAAGATGACAGGACCAATGGGGTCTCAATATACTTCTTTTTTTTACTAATCTGATGTTTCACTGAAGAAACAATTTATCATCCACGATATTAAATACCTCGCTGGCACTTTATATGTAGGAGCCTCTTTGAAAACACAGCTCTGTGTGAAGTTTTGTGTTTAAAAAGAAGAGAAACACTTTTAACCCTTGTGTTGCCTTCAGGTCATTTTGACCCGATTAAATATTTAACCCTCCCCCCGCCTTTGGGTCATTTTGACCCGATTCAATGTTTCACCCTCCTGTTACCTTTATATTTACTAACATATTTTACCCTTTGGGTTCAATTTGACGCCAGCAATTAAAACCTCCAGAAAATTATTAGAATTAATATTGTTTTCCAAGTTTAAGTGTGAGGCACTTTATGTTTGTTTGTTGACTACCGAAAGAACACCGACATTAAACATTGAATGGGGTCAAATTAACCCGAAGGCGGCAGAAGGGTGTAATATTGATTCGGGTCAAAATGACCCGAAGGCAACACAAGGGTTAAACGGTGAATTTTGTTTTGTTTTGTAAAATGTATAAAATGAGCCCAGCCTCCAGAGGGTTAACGTGACATATATGAATGTCAGTCAGTTACCAAGGCCACTGGTTCTGCTGTGTTCAATGTTAAAGATGACAGGACCAATGGGGTCTCAATATTTTTTTTTTTTTACTAATCTGATGTTTCACTGAAGAAACAATTTATCATCCACGATATTAAATACCTCGCTGGCACTGTATATGTAGGAGCCTCTTTGAAAACACAGCTCTGTGTGAAGTTTTGTCTTTAAAAAGAATGAACTTTTAACTTTTAACTTTTAATCGCGATTAATCGCAATTTCAAACTGTGCGATTAATTAGTTAATTTTTTTTAATCGATTGACAGCCCTAATATATATATATATAAACTGCAGGACAAAGGGACCCCAGACTCCTGAAAAAGGCTAACATGTTTGTTGGCCGTATTTTCTGGTGTTACACCAAAGAAAAATATCCATAATTGCCTATAATACACGTCAATAGATGAAACATGCATTCGGAACCTGTCTACATTCAGATTTTTGTTCTGGAAATGTGTGCAAATTATCGCATATTTATAAAATGCCCCTCAATTTGCATAGTCAAACATATGAGAGTGATTGATCATTTGTAATTGAAAATGTAATTGTCTCAATGTGAGTTATCATGAAACTTGATCTAATGAAGTGCATGTGTGTTGTATTGTACTTTTTGACAGGAAACAGCACAACTGATACGCTTCTTTAGTCCCAGCAGGTGGCGCTGTCCACTGAAACTTTCCCACTGCTTGTGGTTCGACAACCCAGGGGCAGCAGAACACCACCTACTGGCCCACTGTGCCAGTGTTGCACAATAACAAGTCCACAACATGAACACGATGTCTCATGGACACAGTGGTGTGGTTCCTGTAGGTATGAGGGTGTGGCACAAACCTGTAAACACATTATTTTCTAAAAAACACAGCCAAAATATGTACAACGGCAACATACATTAATAAGCACAATCACCATTACATTATAAAGGCTGAAAGACATATTTACATGATGAACAACATTTACTGTCTCAAATCAAACTCTTTTGACATTACGAAGTCTCGGACAACGACACACAGCAATCCATTAAATGTGTATTTTCATTCCAAAAGATAACTCGAAACACGGAACTTGATAGAAAACTTGATATGAAACTATCCAAACTTTTTTTTCCTTCATTTTCTGTTAACCTGGCCATAATTGTTTAAAAACAAGGACAAATAATTAAAAAAGGGTAGTCCTTTAATCATCCGCAGACAATGAAAAGGGAAACAGGAGACCTTCTCCCAAGGGTTCATCATTTTTTATTGTCAGGACTCATTGATTGTCAAACAAATTCACTGCCTGCCACCATGAATAACATGTACTGTATTCAGTATCATCACACACTTTGGTGCACCTTTGACCTTAAAATCCATTTGGTGCCATTGGACCATTTGTCTCGACTGATGTGTCCCAATTGGTGTGTTGATAGTCAATATAATTTTCATTTAAATCATGGTTTGCTTTAACTTATGTAAATTCCTGAGCACATTTCTAGAAAAGAAAACAATTAAAGCTGCAAGCAGCAATGAACGGGTCCTCGCTCATTTGCGCCACTTGGCCGAGAAAGCAGGATGTTTTACCGTTTACTCTAGTGTCACTAGAGGGCGCTCTGAGATGATTTACAGAACATGACGTCCCAACTCAGATGACTCTGCAAGTGTTGGGTGGAGCAGGAAGTGGAGTACAGACACCTTCTGGACTACTATAGGGAGTGGTACTCCGATGGTGATGTATACTGAATCACGCAAGAGGGTGTACTTTTTATTCTAAGGGATGTCATTACTAACAATCGGGAATTGATTCCAGATGGGTACGGTGACCACAGGCTGGGCCAGGCTGACTGTCAGACCCTGCTGCTGTACATTGACATGTTCTCGAAAGGGAGTCTAGTTCTTGGAAAAACTAGCATTTTTTGTCTGCTGGCGAAATACAAAAATAAAATGAAAAGATAATTGATCTAAAAAATAACATGTAGTTCATACTGTACTCAAGCCTTCACAATACCTGGATGAAGGAAGGTTGATGGTCGTCATGCCCCTTCAGTTTTTCCACATTCAAGTTAATCAAGGCTCCAACACTGTGGTTGGATATCAAACATCTATACATACCAGATATCAAACATCTATACATTCTCCACTGAATCGGCAGGTATTGTTGTCTCTAAATAATTAAACCAAGGCCGGTAAGATTTAGTCTTATGGAAGGCTAGCTTTCTGTCAGTAATAACTATCAGCTGCATAATTTACCTGAAAGTGGATCATTTTCCACTGTTAAGGAAATTATTTAGATAGTCAAAAGATGACTTGTGATGCATGATATTTTAACATAGCACTTAGTCAATCATTCACAGATGTTGTGTTTCTATCTTCATTTCATGACATGTTTTTACTTCAGCGCCACTCGTTGGACACAAACACTGCACGTACAACCTGAGACACAGCAGAGCGGACAGCATCGTCACCCATAGGACACGCTTCTTCAACAGCTTCTTCCCTGCCACAGTCAGACTGATGGCACAACACAGCTACTGAGAAAGAGGCACTCCTTGAAACTGTGAAAAATGTGCAACACTACAATCAGTGCAATAGCCCCACACAACCTTCCCCCAACATCTGAACATGTGCAATATCCCCATATCACTGTCCCCTCCCCCTCCTTCTTTCCTTTTACAAGCCAGGTACAGCACTAGCCTACTTACATACTTATTACTGTTTATACTGTAAATATTGCATACATACACATTACCACACTATGTACAGTGTTTTTTGTACGGTGTTTTTTTTTTGAGATATGTTTCATATTTCTATTATTGTTACTGTTACTGTTATTATAGTGTGTTGTTTTGTACCTCTTGACTCGGAGAACCCTGCAAAAATAATTCCGATGTGTCTGGACTGCTGGTCTAGGCACAGATGGCAAATAAAAAACCTTAAACCTTAAAACCTTAAACCTAGTTCAGACAGACAGATGACAGTAAGACGTCCTATATGTGGACTAGTTTAGACAGACAGATGACAGTAAGACGTCCTATATGTGGACTAGTTTAATTCAATTCAATTCAATTCAGTTTATTTGTATAGCCCAATTTCACAAATTACAAATTTGTCTCGGAGTGCTTTACAATCTGTACACATAGACATCCCTGCCCCTTAACCTCACATCGGACCAGGAAAAACTCCCAAATAACCCTTCAGGGGGAAAAAAAAGGGAAGAAACCTGCAGGAGAGCAACAGAGGAGGATCCCTCTACAGGATGGACAGATGCAATAGATGTAATGTGTACAGAAGGACAGATTTAGAGTTAAAATACATTCAATGAATATGACAGAGTGTATGAATAGTTCATAGTAGGCATATTCCACGATGGAGACCTCCACGATCCATCAGGCAGATGGCGGTGGGGAGGAGGAGTGGGCGGAGTCTCAACAGTGGGCTGAGTCTCAACAGGACAGTGGCGTAGTCAGGAGCAGGAATTCCACGACCCAGACCTCGATGATCCATCAGGCAGATAGGATCTATGCCGTCTCATAGGGTCCGATGACCCCATGACACGTGAAGTCAAAAGGACTCCGGGGAGAAAGCAGTTAGTAACGTGTGATTGAGAGATGAAAATTCATCCTTAAGGAGAGAAAAAAGAGGAGATAGGTACTCAGTGCATCCTAAAACGTCCCCCGGCAGCTATAAGCCTATAGCAGCATATCAAGGGGCTGGACCAGGGCAAACCTGATTCAGCCCTAACTATAAGCTCTGTCAAAGAGGAAAGTCTTAAGTCTACTCTTAAACGAGGTGACTGTGTCTGCCTCCCGGACTGAAATTGGAAGCTGGTTCCATAAAAGAGGAGCTTGATAACTAAAGGCTCTGGCTCCCATTCTACTTTTTAAGACTCTAGGAACTACAAGTAGTCCCGCATTTAGTGAGCGTAGCTCTCTAGTGGGGCAATATGGTACTACAAGCTCCTTAAGATATGATGGTGCATCACCAATCAAGGCTTTGTACGTTAAGAGAAGAATTTTAAAAGTGATTCTTGATTTTACTGGGAGCCAGTGCAGAGCAGCTAGTGCAGGAGTGATGTGATCTCTTTTCTTAGTTTTAGTGAGAACACGAGCTGCAGTATTCTGGATCAACTGGAGGGACCTAAGAGATTTATTAGAGCAGCCTGATAATAAGGAGTTGCAGTAATCCAGTCTCGAAGTAACGAACGCGTGAACCAATTTTTCTGCATCTTTTTGAGACAAGATGTGCCTGATTTTTGAAATATTACGTAGATGAAAGAATGCAGTCCTTGAGATTTGCTTTACGTGGGAGTTAAAGGACAAGTCCCGATCAAAGATAACGCCAAGATTCTTTACAGTGGTGTTGGATGCTAGGGCAATGCCGTCTACAGAAACCACATCACCAGATAATTGATCTCTGAGGTGCTCAGGGCCGATTAAAATTACTTCGGTTTTGTCTGAGTTTAACATCAAGAAGTTGCAGGTCATCCATGTTTTTATGTCTTTAAGACATGCTTGAATTTTACCGAGTTGGTTGCTCTCCTCTGGTTTTATCGATAAATATAGTTGAGTATCATCTGCATAACAATGAAAGTTTATGGAGTGTTTCCTGATAATATTGCCCAAAGGAAGCATGTATAAAGTAAATAAAATTGGTCCAAGCACAGAACCTTGTGGAACTCCGTGATTAACGTTGGTGGTTATCGGGGCGTCATCGTTTACAAATACAAACTGAGATCGATCTGATAAATAGGATTTAAACCAAATTAGTGCCGTGCCTGAAATGCCAATCGACTGCTCCAGTCCCTGTAACAGGATGTCATGGTCAATGGTGTCGAATGCAGCACTAAGGTCTAACAAGACCAGGACAGAGAGGAGTCCTTTATCTGCTGCCATTAAGAGGTCATTTGTAATTTTCACCAGTGCTGTCTCGGTGCTGTGGTGTTTTCTAAATCCTGATTGAAATTTCTCAAATAAACTATTATGATGTAGAAAGTCGCACAACTGATTTGCGACCACTTTCTCAAGGATCTTGGAGAGGAAGGGGAGGTTAGAGATCGGTCTGTAGTTAGCCAACACCTCTGGATCCAGAGTGGGCTTCTTCAGGAGAGGTTTAATAACAGCCACTTTGAAGGAGTGTGGTACGTGGCCTGTTAGCAGAGACACATTGATAATATCTAATAGAGAGCCGCCAATTAAAGGCAAAACGTCTTTGAGCAGCCTCGTCGGGATGGGGTCCAAGAGACAGGTAGACGTGTTCGAAGTAGAAACCGTTGAAGATAATTGGTCACGGTTGATGGGAGAAAAGCCCTCCAAATATACACCAGGGCATACAGCGGTTTCCAAGGCCATTCCACTTGAGGACAGATTGGCACTGGTTATGGGCAAGAGAATATTAATCTTGTCCCTAATAGTTAAAATCTTTTCATTAAAGAAGTTCATAAAGTCATTACCACTGAGGTTTATAGGAATGCTCGGCCCACAGAGCTGTGACTCTCTGTCAGCCTGGCTACAGTGCTGAAGAGAAACCTGGGGTTGTTTTATTTTTTCTATTACTGATGAGTAATAGGCTGCTCTGGCATTACGGAGGGCCTTCTTATATGTTTTAAGACTATCTCGCCAAACTAAGCGGGATTCTTCGAGATTAGTTGAACGCCATATGCGTTCAAGCTTTCGTGACGTTGCTTCAGTTTGCGGGTCTGAGGGTTATACCAGGAGCAAACCTCCTCTTCCTCACTGTCTTCTTCTTCAGAGGGCTATCGAGTCCAGTGTCATTCTCAGAGAGCCTGTGGCACTGTCAACAAGATGATCAATCTGGGACGGACTAAAGTTAGACCAGGAGTCCTCTGTTATATTGAGACGTGGTATCGAATCAAATACAGAAGGAATCGCTTCTTTAAATTTAGCTACAGCACTGTCAGTTAGACATCTGGTGTAGAAACTTTTGACTAACGGAGTACACTCCGATAGTATAAATTCAAAAGTTATGAGGTTGTGGTCTGACAGAAGAGGATTCTGTGGGAAGACGTTCAAATGCTCAATGTCAACGCCATAAGTAAGAACAAGATCAAGCGTGTGGCCAAAGCTGTGAGTGGGTTTCTGTACTCTCTGACAGAAGCCAATCGAGTCCAACAAGGAGATGAATGCAGCACTAAGGCAATCATTATCAACATCCACATGGATATTAAAATCTCCAACAATAATAACTTTATCAGTTTTAAGAACCAAACTTGATATAAATTCTGAGAATTCAGATATAAACTCTGAATATGGACCTGGTGGCCGGTACAGAATCACAAATAGAATTTAGACAGACAGATGACAGTAAGACGTCCTATATGTGGACTAGTTTAGACAGACAGATGACAGTAAGACGTCCTATATGAGGACTAGTTCAGACAGACAGATGACAGTAAGACGTCCTATATGTGGACTAGTTCAGACAGACAGATGACAGTAAGACGTCCTATATGTGGACTAGTTTAGACAGACAGATGACAGTAAGACGTCCTATATGTGGACTAGTTCAGACAGACAGCTGGACTGATGTTGGATCAGGTAACACATCACTTTATCACCATTGTTGGACCTTAAGCTGCTGCCTGGTCAAGTTCCACTTCTTATCAACCAGTGTGTTTACCCAGGAGTCATGTTTCCTCAGTTACTCTATTTCATTTAGTTGTCATATTCGATTCAAATGTTTTTTACAGAGGGAATTTGTATTCCTCCATGAATCAGAAAATGCTGTCAGCATCCATAAAGAAATGCTTTTAGGAATACAATGTTTTACATTCAAACAAACTCTTAATTAAAACCTTCAGAATATAGATATTACAACTGGAAAGTTCTGTGTATGTAAATACTGCTGATGTGAGAAAAATGTCACCATGAAACTCCCCAAGCAGATTACTGAAATTAATTAGTTTTTCCAAATGATAGGTTTTTTTCTTCTTCTAGGAAAGTGTGTCATTTGAACCCAATAAGTCTCGTACTGCTCAGCAGCCGATCAAGGAGTGTGTAAGAAAAGTCATCACACACAGCACTCTCTGTTATTCCAGGCCACTACCTCATGTAGAGAGGTGTTGGTTGGAACCGCCGGCTGTCTGCACACACAAGGCCTCCATTATGCTCGGGTAAATTTCTTCTTTATTTTTTCCTCCATCGACCATCAGCTCTAAAGCTGGCTTTTCATGCTAAATGAAAAACACACAGTCCATTTCTGTTGGGACGATGTGAGAAACGAGCAAAGACAGTGAGTGAAAGTAAAGGTTGGTGATTTTGCCCTTTTCTCAAACGTCCACACGCTACATTTTCTGCGACGGGTTCAAATCATTTCAAGTGATCGCTGGGCAGCACATAGTGAGGGAGAACCATCTGTGTTTAAAATTACAAATAAAAAAAACTTAAACAGTTGTCGGAATCCCAACGCAAGCCTCGTATCTCGCAATTCACATACCTATCTGTTTGCTTGGCTGACGTGTTCGGGTAGATATTGGCATTGAGTATGGAGCGGTGTGGCAAAAGAGAGAGAAGTCCGCTCGAGGCAGAAAGACAGAATCAGAATTGAAGTTCCTTTCTGGGAATTACAGACATATTTTTTCTGCATAACTGCAAATATTTGCTTGGTGCAAATGCAGCCACGAGAGAGAGTGAGTCCAAAGACCCCACACACCATGTCTCTAAAAGTCATAAAGCCATAAATGAGACATTTAGCCATTTTCTCAATCAGGTCGGTTGGTTGGTTGGTTTCTGAGTTATCTGCCTTATCTTAAATAAACACGTCTAACATCTGACTATACGTTGGAAGTTCGAAAGGGTGGATTTATCTCCCCCTCCCTCTACAAACACACACAAACACACACACATACATACAAACACAAACATCGCTGGATTCTTGATCCCGCAGTCAGGGTCCTGCTTTACTCCACAGGAACAAAGACGGGTTGTTCGCCCCGGAGGTACTCCGTGGTCCGTCTAGGTACGAGGCTTCAGTCGCCAAATGAACTGGGTGGGACTGATGACAGTCTGTATTTGGATACGCACCAAGAGACCACCCTGAAGGTCGGGCTCTGTCCACTCAGAGAACACACTCTTTGTACCACACGTATAATGTCATTTTTTATAATTCATCAATTGAATCAGTCACCGTTTTAGTCTTATATTTATTCACACAAACATCTTTTACACAAGCGGTAAAGTTCCTACTGTAACGGGAGACACCCTCCCTCCACGCCAGGTTCCCCCTCAGAGCCCCTCAGGAGGAGCGCAAGGCTTTGAAGCAAATTTGACATCGTGGTCAAACTATGGAATTACAATTTCCATCGTTTTGAAATACAAGTGGGCCCAAGCAAACCTTTTCCCATTGGCTTACACTGAGTTAGAGACATCTGTAATTTTCCTTTATTTATGTTTTCTTTAAGGAGATCAACATCCCAGAACGAACACTCAAACGAATATTTATATATATCGCAAGGTCCTAAAAGTTGTTAACTGCGTTAATAGCTGAATCTAGAGTTATTTGACTTCTTCTGTTCATGTGATGAATGATAACGAGAACAAGGCTGGGAGGCGGCGTGAAAAATAAATAAATAAGTGCGCTTGCCCTGTGGGCCCCGTGGATGAGGATGATTTTATTCTCGGATGTCAAACTTTTTCATGCGCGAGTAATAACTTTTGTAGTAATGAATGGGGGCGCCGCCTCCCAACACTGCAACCAGTTCTCTTTATACAGCCAGCGAGATATCCTGAATGTGCCTTGATCCACGATCTTTTACAACACCTTGACGTTTAGTTGCTAAGTGATGCCAAGAGGTCTGAATGAGAATGAGTTGCAAGACAGAAGTCTTTTTTGAATGACATTCCTCAGAACCAATCGGTGGTCAGTGAAATCAGAATTTTAAGTGACAGGCGAGCCAGAGAGATCTTCTCAGTCAGGCTAGCCGCTGCGTTAGCTTGGACAGCAGAGTTGAGAGATGCGGAAGAGCTCCATGTGGGAGCAGCTGAGGGTGTTTCTAAGGTCTGACACAATCGCCACCCAGGGCTTAGAGGTGAGGATCAGGTAGTAGTTATGGTTCTTTTTATTTAGCAGACGAAGAAAAATGGCAGAGTGGACGGACTGAAAAGAAATGCAGATACGATATCCTGCTTGTCCACCGTAAACAGCCAGCCGTCTGGCCAAAGTCCACCGGGCAACAGTGAGCCATAATGTAATTTCTTCGGAGTGGGGCAGGGAAGACTATGTATTATATCTTGTGTTTCTGAAGCCAAATAAATCGCTCCTAAACAAATCCCAAATTGAGTCATAACGTCCAGGGGGCACGATGTGCTCGAGCGAAACACTTTTTTTGCTGAACCAGAATCATAAATTCACAGACTTGGAAGGATGACACAGCACCTCTTTTGGGAAAGAGGTCTTCATGAGCCAGAGGGAAAAGAAGGTTGGACCCCCTCCAAAATACCAGACCAGCGAGAAAGAATGACACTTTTTGTTCATTGTGGACCCGCAGATCGACAGACATGTCGGAGGGGAGGGGGCGCAGGTTTCGTATTCACATTTCACCTGTCCTCTGCAACCCCACTGCGGAGCTTAAGAGGCCATGAATTGGGTTTATTGTGAGGAGCGGGGCAATATAGTCGAGGAGAGGCAGACAGCGAGCCACTCTGTGTCCACTCACATGATACCTACGTTTGACTTGGCAGCCGTGAACCCGATGCTGCTCACAGCTACTGCGAACACGGCGGTGATAATGAAGCATGAAGAAGATCCGTTGCGTAGCACTGCGGCAGATCGACGGGTTTTTTTTCTCTCCCTTTTTTCTTGTATTGCAGAAAAGAAGTATAATTATATTTTTGTGTCAGTGAGTCGATAAAACCATAAGATCCATTAGCAGCTGTGCTTTTGGTAATTTCACATAATCTTACTTAGCAGATGGACTCTGTCCCCGTCCCCCTCAAAAAACTAGCGTAAATTAGTATGTTATGCTCGCCACTGGAGGTGTACTGAATCTAATATGCATGCTGCTATTGCTTGTTAATAAACAGATTTCTTTTGGACAAAGGTACTTTTTCTTGCTGATTCAACTATTTGAATCATTTATCAATGCCATATTATAAATAGAATTCCTTAAAAGTCGAGAAATCCATATGTAGAAATATAAGCCAAATGTACCATTTGAGTAAAAGTTAAATCAGTGGGCTTACTGAGGCGGTGCCTTTCCGTATAGCGTCAGTGATTCAATCTAAAGTAATTACAAAAAGTTCTTCATTTCAGGCTGGTTTCGTGGACCCGGAGAGGTTGGAAGGAGATGACATTTTTTTTAAACATTACGTTTCTACGTAAAAACCCTGTGGAGCTAAAGTTAGCGGAGTACGTTAGTGCAACCAAAACTAGCGTTAGCTTTCCTATGTTATGCTAGCCACTAGAGGTATACTGAATGTATACGCATGCTGCTGTTGCTTTTTAATAATTGTAACAGTAAATAAAAACCTAAGCGGCTCTATTGCCTGCTTTTTATTGCCTGCTCTATATTTCCTGCTCTTTATTGCCTGCTCTGCCTGATCTTCTCTGAATTCACGTATTCGATTCACGGTGTGCAGTTAGTGAGTCAGTGTGGCGGGTCTGACTTTAATGGTAAATGATTACTTCTTTCTTTTTCTTTCTTTTTCTTTGCGCTTTAAAGCTTCTCGACCATGTTCAGTGGGAAAGCTGTTTACTGGAAGCACTTTGTGCGAGTCAAAAAAAGTACCCCAGTAGGCTACCTCCGTGATGCAAATTTATATTTTCATCAGGCATTCAATGCTTTCTTTCATTCAAACTTTACGACTAACGGCTGTTGTTGGTTTTTATGGATGTGACATCATGCTGAAATGACGAGGTTACTTCACAAGACAAAGCTCCCCCAGAACTCAGAAAACATTGCACAACAAGTTACTCAAGCCAAGTTGTACTTCTCATGACTAGTGAACCTATCTTTGTGTGGGTGGGGAGTGGGGGAGAGGGATCGGTGGAGTTACCCTTTAGCTGTCTTTGCTACAAGTGACCAGGGCTGTGTCTACTACCGCGCACTTGAGCACTTCGAGCACTGCCTTTCAGTGTTCGAAGTGCGCCACTGAAAAATCCAGCAGAATTCAGTGCACTGAAAGTACCCGGATGGTGCACTGCAAACGGGCAAAAAATGTAGTGTAAAACGATGGACACTACTCGCACTAAGCGGCCGCCATCTTGGCTACGTACCGGAAGAGGAGGAGCCCTTTCGCCAGCTTTTCATTTTATTTCTAAAACAATGGCGGACAGCACAAGCGGTAGACCACGAAGCTACAGACCGTAAATGTAAGTATCAGCGGTTATTACACATTGTACTGGTATTACAATGTACTACTAACATGCCATTCTCAGATTAGTGAGCATACATAGGTAGCATTAGATGCCATTGGATCTGCATGGCAGTTATGATAAACTAGCTGGGTAATCCACCACCCGGCCAGTCCGACGAAGGTGCACTTTTATCGGACACTTTCTGCTTGACGAGCGGGGCAGGTCGGCTCCAGGCGCTTGCTCCAGCGGCAAGTCCGACGACAGATAGCTATGTCAGTCATCGGACAGTGTTAAACAACGGCTGTTCTGTTAAACAATCGAAATAGCAATTTTAATAATGGATTGACAATGGATATGCTCAGTTTAATAACGGGTTAACATGACACCGCGAGCGTTTGCACACACGCCGCCCGATAATTAATACCGTTACGATAGCTATCTAAGCTTGTCCTTCTAGAAATAATTGTAGCTTTCAATCATCGTTGTGTGTTGTTTTTTTAATGTCGTGTATGTATTAATTTAAATGTAATCGTGGTCTGGGACAGAGCACTGAATGGCTATCCTATTTCTGTTTCCTGCCCCAGAGACGTTTCCTGGAGGTGCTGGTGCTGGTCCTCTGCTGCCCTCCCGACATCTGGCTCCAATGACCTCTGGCACCTCACATCCACCTCCAGGGCCTTGAAGAAGATGGACCGCCATCGCGTCTTCAGTATCCCGAAGGACCTCTCCACAACACAACACACCTCGCCTTTGACAGGCAGCAGTTGTAGCTTGGAGGTGGACAGGCTGCCTGAAGGGGTCATGAGGCAGATGGGTTGGGACAGGCAGGGGGAGCCACCATCCCCAAGGATACAGTATCCTGGTGGAGGGGATGACTGCTCATAGAAGATGGGGCTGTTATTCAGGACCCTGGCATCATGCACTGAGCCCGGGGCCTGTTGAAGGCCCTGGCCACCACCCGATAGGAGGTGGCGCTGGCAAGCCAAAAATAAAAACTAGACGGGAGATCTCGGGGCCCCAACCGTGGTCAGTCAGTGCCCAGCACAGCCATGAGGGCGTTGAATGACTCGGTGAGCCTGAAGTCCACCCTCATGTCACTGTGGCCATCACAATACAACGCCAGCAGTGGCATTGCAGCATTGATACGGCAGCGCCGCCTGGGACTGGGTGGCTGCTGTAGAGTGTGTGGGGATGGGAGGGAAGGAAGATTATATTAATATGTAAGTCATTTTATCAATAAAATGTTGTCATTGAGGTTTTGTAGTCTTTTATTGCGTTTTCTGATTTATATTAGAATTGATGCATGTTTGTAACAACAAATTAATATGCCTGTGTTCAATTGCTAATTGATTCCTGTATCAGGGTGAACTTCACTACAACAGAGATGTGTATAAAAGTACAGTCAGTCAAAGTAGGCCTATTACTGTGTGAATTCAAGCAGATGATGACTATCATTTCAGTGGATAATTCTTAAAACTAATTGGAATCTAGGGACAAACATGTACAGATTTGTCATGTTTTATTTCCATATGGTGTGTATGTGGATTGCAAAGAAGAAGGCTACTTCTGACAAAGATAATTGAGAATTTAGCATACCTAGCGAGGAGAATTTAATTGCAACTACTACATGAAGCTATGCTGTGAAGGTAAGGCAAAATCACACAATTAAATTTACATATACCATCTCGACTTCAGCCAGAAGGCGGAGGCTCCTGCCGCGATTGTGGAGGTATCGCAGTTTCCACATGGGGTGGAGAAAGGGGTAAACAAGGGACAACAAGAGGGCAAGAAGTGCTTCATTTGGTCAGTTTAAGGGTTCGGGTATCGCAAGCAGATTTGCATACGTCACTCCCGGCTTAATTTCGCGGGTGCCGTGAACAGATTTGCGTCCGTCACTTCCGCCAAGTGGTGAACGGTTAAGTGTTCCATTTGAGACAGCACTTCATCAGCGACGCAGTATACTGCAATGCAGTGCACTGAATTGCAGTGTACTGCATTGCAGTGTACTTCGTTAAGTGCGCGGTAGTAGACACAGCCCATGTATAGAAGGCCCGAAGTGTGGAGGAAAACAGAGATATACTGACATGTAAGATGGTAAATGTAGTTTCTCTGACAGCTCCTGAGAAGAAGAGGTAAGACAAACTAAATGCCGAGCTCGGATCATGATTGAGTGAGCTGCGGAGTTAGCCATTCGACACCTCTTCCATTGTGTCCTTTAAAATCCTCCTGCAAAAGATGGCAGGGCGCATTAAAGACCTGAAGTATTTACCTCCCCAGAAACATGAGCCGCTGCTACGCAACCGCCACCTGCTGCCGTCACCACACCCCTCGTCCTTTGTGCCGCACTACCGTCGTATAAACAGCGACATCTCGAAGGACCCACTCACCTGGCTGAGAATTTAAACACAAGTTGTCCAAAGCAAAACTCCCCACCTCCCCCCACCATGGAATCATATCCGCTACCTCTGTATTTGAGGTGTCGAGTAACAAGGGGCAGGGGGTGTATTCTGTCAGAATGAGGAATGGGAGTCTGCACTTTCGGTGCCCTGAGTCATGGTGGCTCACAAGCTCCCGCCCCTTCGCTCATTTAATATACTTTACATCGAACGTCAGTCCAGTTTAGTCATCGGTATTTTGGGAGCCAAAGTGCGGAGCTGGCCAAGTTAAAGCGCCACTCTCCGGTGAGATGCACTTAGTACGTGGTGCAGCTAGAACCACAGCATCAGTTCAGTTTTCCACTGAGCTGCGTGCATCTTTATGCCGAAATGACGACAAACACATTTCCTATACTTAATAAAACCTTTAATATTTGTGGATAAAAAGCCATCAATGACTCCACTATATCTGTACATATCAAATTGTTGTTTGCTGCCGTATTAATACTCCGAGTCCCGTATGAAGAACCTTTAACGACCTCAGTTGGCTTCAAGCGAAATATTGGGGGGGAGGATCCGACCATCACGTCTGCCGGGAGACAACGGGAGCGTCACCTGCGACCACAAGTGAAGGCCCAACAGCTCGGGAGAAGCACCATACCTTTATTCAAGAACACATAAACCGTCATCAATCACAAGCTTTTTAATATCGATCTGAAGTTCTTTTTTCTCAAACATCAGTTGCTATCTTTATGACAAAATAAACAACATGGTGGAGCATTTCATTTTGCAGAATGCATGAGCACAGCATGAGTCTTTGGTATTTGCTGCTCAATAGAAGAGCAGTCATGGGATCTCAAGTAGCAGCTGGCTTTTTGGATGGCGCTTCCCTCAAATAAACAGATTTTGTTGACAAAGGCACTTTTTCTTGCTAATTCAACTATTTGAATCCATTAGCAGTATCGTATTGTAAATAGAATTCATTAAAAGACTAGAAATCGATATGTAGAAATATAAGCCAAATGTACCATTAGAGTAAAAGTTAAATCAGTGGGATTATTGAGGCGGTGCCTCTTCGTATAGCATCAGTGATTTAATCTAAAGTAATTAGAAGTGTTCAGTATTTCACAATGAAATTGGTAGGAGAGGCCAACGAAATGAAAAATACTAGCCCAGTCCTCAGGAAAAATCGGTTTATATTACCCATTTGCTGCAAACCATAACGATTTGAATATCAACGTTTCTGGACCAAAAACTTGTTTCACGAAAACCTCATATCGGCTTTGTATGATTGACGGTGTGAAACGATTGGTCGAGTTTAGGCCATCATAAAGCTATGAAGTCATCTGCCTGCGAACTGAAGACATTTTTCTGAAGCGTTAAAAAGCTAGAAAGCGTTACCGATTTTCAGCCATATCTATGACCGCCAGCAGGGGAGATTGCTACGATGCGGTTCATCTGTGCGTGGGGAGTCGACGTGTTATGGTGATTTATGCTGCCTTGTTGAAAAATACTATTAATGCTACAACATCTATTTCTTTTTTATTTCAGGGATAGTGTTCATTGTCATCGGTCATAGTCTTCTGCAATAGTTTAATGGCACCTGACAATTCGCACCATTAACTTTTAATCTTGCGCCCAAATATTTTCCCCACAGGAGACGGAAAACAAAAATAATTTCACGTTTCGGGCTGTATTTTTCGAAAGACAGCCTACAGTACAGTTTGTCAAAATAAAATGAACTGATCCAAAAAAAAAATTTAAGAGGATAATAAATAATTTAGATCAATCATAATCAATTGACAGCACTATGAAGATTAGCCAGAGATCACGGTCAATTAATAACATAACATAACTAGTGTAAGGGAAAAGCAACAGACCATCGTGGACCTTCTTACGTAATGTTATGCAACAAGCGTAAATCCAACGTTTACCTTTTGGTTTCACACAGGACATGAGCAGCGGTCTCCTGGGTGGAAAGACTTGTGTTAAGTCTTGTAACGCTAAAAAAAACGGTCGCTCCATATACTCCGTATCCGTGTTTTTATAGAAAGGTACAATGGCACCATGTTTTCCTGGCGACAGGGCTGAATAGGTAGTGGAGGCTTGATGAAATGAAAACAGTACAGCGCCTGCATCTCAACAATTGTGCTTCAGTACAATGAGTGACTCGACGTTCTTTCATGTCCTTTGGCAGCTTTGAGAAACAACCTAATAAATACTGGAACCACTCCTCCTTCCCTCTTCCCTTTCATGTTTGCACGTACTTTCTTTTTTCCATTAGCTTCTCCTCCAAACACTTGATCAGGACCGGGTCCACTTTGGGGTCAAATTTGTTGGCGAACCAGTGGCCGTAGTTGAGTAGCCAGCGGAGCTCGGCCGCTCCGTAGATGCAGACGCTCCGCATGTGTGCGCCCGTGCAGGCCGGGTAAAGGTTCCCCTCTAAATAGTTCCACTTGACGAGTCGCGTCTTGCTCTTCAGATCTGTGACGTCGGCCTCTGACCTGGGGATGTGTCCGGGCACCCCGGGGACCCTGACGAGGGTGGCCCAGAAGTGTTCGTCCGGCGAGTACGTGTCGGCGGACCACGCCAGAAAGTCCTTCGCCACCTGGCTGCTGCTGATGTGATCGACGAAATTGCGCGACAGCACGAAATAAGCGCTCCCGATGAACATCTCGATGGCATGCGGCGGGGCGTCTTTGAGCGCCGCCGTCTTCACGGGGATGCGGCGGTACTCGTAAGGCACGTTCCTTAGCTCGTGCCGGAAGCCGAAGCGCTGCATCTTGAGCTTGCTGGGCCGGCTGGACTCCAGCATGTTGCTGCCATTCAGCTGCTTCAGCTCTGCGACCAGTTCGTCGTTGGACTTGAGAGGGAAGTCCTGGCCACACAGGTTGATGACATACCTCCACTTGACCTCCGACCTCAGCAAGTCAGAGAGGCAGTTCAGGTCGGCGTTAAGCCTGCTGATGTGCGCGTACTCCACCGACTCCAATTTCGAGGCGATGAACACATTGGGAGCACAGCGGGCCAGGTTCTTAACAGCTTTTATGAACGCCAGAGAGGACTTCTGATCGTAGTGGATGCAGTAGACGTTGTGCGGCGCGTAGATGGCGCGGAGGATGCGCTCCACCATGGGTGCATTCTTGTGCACCACCAGCGAGTAAGCCAACGGGAAGCCCCGCTCCGCCTCCGACACCGGGACCCCATCGTAGCCCCTCGCTCTGATGAAGGTCTGGCAGTTCGAGGTCAAGGTCACTGTGCTATCGTCGTCCACGTCAACCACGACCTTCCGTTTGATGGCGAGCGTCTTGCCTATCTCCACGGGGTCTAGCTCGTAGACGGCGGTGCAGTTGATGTCGTAGCCGCGCTTCAGGCTTCCGGAGAGGCCGGTCGTGATCCCGTAGGGCTCGATGTAGATGCCATCCCTCACCGTCACTTTGACGTGGACCAGCTTGAGCAGACAGACCGCCAGCAGAGACAGAGAAAACAGGAAGCACCTGTGTCTCAATCTATGTGTGGAGTGGGGACATCTTATTTTCATTCTGGAAATAAAAGGGGGATACAACATTTAAATGTGTATATATATATATATATATATAGTGAAAATAAGTGTTCAGGCATTGAAAATGCGGAAGGTTATGTTTTGATCACCGTGTATTTATTTATTTGTATGCGTTTTACTCGCAAAACTCAAAAAGTATTAAACCGAATCGCATGAAATTTGGTGGGATGATTGGTTATTATCCGGGGACCATTTGATTAGATTTTGGGATCGATCAGGTTAAAGTCAAGGTCATGAAAAGGTCAAAGTCTTCTTTTTACCATAGCACGGTCAATTTTTATCCAATTGGCATGCAACTAATTCAATGCCCAATCTTGTGATATGCGAAGGTATGCGCTCTACCGAGTGCCCATTCTAGTTATCATTATTGTGTTACTGTGATAAGCGTTGGGTTATATTTCCATGTTGTTATCTACGAGGGAGTAAATCATTTAGGATTACTCTTTCCCTATTGATAATGTATTCGTAGAGCATGTTGAATTTATGCTCTGTAGAAAGTTACCTTGCTCTCTAAAGTCGTCGTTTGAGCGGCTCTGTGCCATGCAAACTTCCCCCGGAGTTCCGAACGAGGACCTGTAACAAATACAACAACACAAAAACAACAACAACAAACCCGTTAGTGCCAGGGTAAATAAACAAAAACACACAAAGACACATTTACCGTGAAACAGCAGCAGCACCGGGCGGTGTGTGTTTGAATGTGTGTCCGCCTTATACCCACCGGACAGTCCGAATAACCCGTCCCGTTTCCTCGGGGAGGAATCACATAATGAAGGCGCCCCCGGATATCCCCTGAAAACCCGCTGCGCTCGTCCCGGTAACGTTTGCTTTTAAACGCGACCACAGGTTAAACGGCGCGAGGTTCCGCGCGGACGACTTGTCACACACAGCGCGGAGAGAGAAAGTGCCTCCCTCCCTTCAGTCTGCTGTGGCAGAGGCTCCCATCGCGCCCTGGGAGCGTGAAGTGCAAAGCAAAAGTGCCGTTAGGGGGGGGAAGGTGGGAGGGAGAGGGAGGGGCGTCAAATATTGGTTCTAAGATCAACTTTCTTCTTACTCAATATTGATTCTGCAGTTAACACACCCCCCGCACACACATACACACATCTTCCGTTTTTTGTTATTTATTAGGAGATGTGCACGTGGCAACTGTTTACCTCGATGATACAGTAATTATTATTTGGGGGAGGGGGGGGATTTCATTTATAAAACAAAACTTTTCCGGCTCACTTCCTCCTGAGGTTGAAAAACATTTGGTGCAAAGCCCTTCATGGGCCTCCTGGACAAAGTTTAGAGGAGTAGCTTTTTGCTGCTCTCAGAAGGATCACATCTCACAAAGCTGTGTCTCAGTGTCCACATGAGTGAAAGCAAAGGTGGACACAGAGGCACAGAGCTGCAGGGATATTAGAATATGAATTATCTCGTTTTCCAGCAGTGGCCCTCATTACAATACCGCCCTTTGTGTTTTATCTTATTCTCTCGATCATTTGCGGCTTTTAGAGCAGCTTTTTTTACTGATCCAGATGGTTGCTAGGGACAACTCATTCGTCGTTGGACTACCAACATCCAACGACGAATGAGTTGTCCCTAGCAACCATGCAGGGAAATCCCGACCATTCTTACCCTTTGTACACACCGTCCGGCTCTAACCTTTAACCACACACCAAACTGGACACCTTTATAAACAGGGTTATCTTTATTGTTTTGGTTTGACTTAACATTTAAAAAGAGATCACATTTTAAAAACACCAAAAGCGTTGGTCCAGAGAAACTTGAAGTGAATGGGGAACAGATTAGTTTATGGCTGTGGTGTGAAACTACAACCTCCCTCACGTTGTCAAAGAGAGTTGAACATAAAAACTACAAACCAGTGTCATAAGGTAAAGGAACACTTGATGGATATGATTACTCTGCAGGAAACTGATCAAAACTAAGTGAGTGAGTAAAACTCAGAGTTGAGTAATCAAAACCAATAGAATAGTTAAAATAGTTCAGCGTTCCAGTCCTCAGACTCTAAATAGTCTTTCCTCAAGAGCTCCTCCCAGTAACGGTCCACGATGGCGTTGGGCAGCATCTCGTCGTCGTCCACCAGGCGGATTATCTTGATTCTCATCAGACGTCTCAGGCTAGCTGCCTCTGCAGAAAAATACATTCAAAAATTGTGCTTTTTACATATGAAGTCCCTTTAAAATAGTGAACAAAATCATAATAATCGAGTGATTCTATTCTGTTCACGGTCGCTGCAGAAACACGGCGGTATCTTCCTGGTGGCTCCCTACGTAGATATAAATGTTTTGTTTCTAAACTAAGGAAAACGTAACGATTCTTTGTTGTGATTACACACTTTAGTTATAAATATCATATTTAATAGCTGCCAATAATCTGCCACCCCCCATCCAAATGTCACACACTGTCCCTTCAATGAGGCTCAGAAAAACTCCAGGTGGGAGATGTACGAGGAAGGGATTAATTATTGAAACAGAAAATAAACAAAAGAAACACGCTCCAGTGGCCGCCTGCCCTCTTTACTGCTCGGAAGGAAATGTCACAGGCATGTGGAAGTGGGCCGGGGAGGGGGGGTCAGGCATGTCATGTTGACGGGAACAACATACCTGGGGTCAGCTCCTCCGGTGAAGACCCAGCCGACCCGTGCTGGACATCCACCTCGTGGCTCGTCTGCAGTGCGTCTTCGACCGCGTCCGCGTTCAACAAATAATGAGACAGAGGCTTGTCGCCAAACGTCACCTGAGGCAAACAGAAATATGACATGTCTGAATGTATGCGATGACTTATTAAAGAGAGTCGCGGTGTCCCCCCCTTAATGGCCTATCGGATGTCTTTTCTGCAGCACTCTGGTTCATGCAGCCGCTCAACAGGCCTCCATGGCGCCATGCTATATTTCATTTTCTCAATGCGATGGAAGATATGGAGGTGGAAGATGAAGATGAGGAGGACTGTGTGTGTGTACTGGCGCACAGCTCAACGGTGAACACTAAATAATTTACACACTGACGCTATGTCTTGCCCTTACTGGCAGGCAGGAAACAGCCGCCAGGAGAACTCTGATCCGCATCAACAGTTTCCAAAGAAAGGTCGTCTGATTTATGACTTATGGAAATGACACAGAAAAGGGAAGCTGTTGATAGCACACACGTCATGTGTCCGTGCTTCTCCCGAGTTATTGACTGCATTGGAGGAGTCCCGTTAACATCCTGCTGATGAAAGTTGTGTCTGCTTCAAAATAAATGCTTTAAATTAACACATTAATGAGGGACTTTTACTGTGAAGAATGTATAGAAAAATCTGTTTAGTGAAGCGATACTTTAATAAAGTCTGTCTACTCATTATTAATTAATTACTATTGCAAACATTACTATTAGGCCTTTACTTTCATGTGTGTGTCTTAAAGAATAAGGATGTTTTTCTTTCTGTAACCATGAAGACCACAAAAACCAACCCAAATGATGTGTTGGTCTCTCCCTCCAAACTTTCCATCACTAGATTCTCAGCTCCAAGCCCATTGGTCCCTACTGAAGACATAAATCTTCACGAATCTGTGGTTTCATTCTTGAAATAAAGTTTCTAAACGGCTGTGTTTTACTTACAAGTTACTTTGATAGTGCATTTGTGAGGGACTATTTGCAGAGGATTTAATGGCTTGTGTATGTGGGAGTGTGGCTCATTAATGTGTTTTAATTATGAACCATTAATAATAACAGTGACAGTGGAGGCTTTGGCCCAGTGCTGATGGATGTCTGGAGCCTCTGTGTGAAGTATGCATGTTGTCTCTATGCCAGCGTGGCTTTTCAGTGTGTGTGTGTGTGGGGGGGGGTGTACAAATCTCATTTTTGTCCTGAGGGAGGTGCTGACCTGAAAGAGTTTCCTGTGGGAACATGAATGGACTCTCATGGATTTTTATGGGAAATCTTTCTTATATGTTTTGAGAGAGGTCAACAGAGTCACTGAAACATTTGGGTTCCAGATGGAATGAGAGCATATTCTTATATTGTGAGTGCAGTGGTGAGCTGAAGGCTGTGAAGGTGGTGTCTGACCTTGTCCCAGGCGTACGTTGAGCTGACGGGGATGTTGTTACCGAGGATGGACTCCAGCCAGCGCTCGGGTGCCCGGTGCGACTTGCCTTTGGCGTCCTTTATCAAGCCGTCGCCCTGCACGTGAGCCAGGTGCCAGGAACCCTGCAGGCGCAACACCAACACACTGTTTTCTGGGGAAAGGAAATAGTTTGCTGGTGTTGCTGTAACACAAACATGATGTGGCCATGTTGGGTGACACTGGTCAGTGGTGTGCTCTTATTGGTTAGAAATGGTACTCGCTTGCAGGACCATATACAGTTAGGTCCATAAATATTTGGACATTGACACAATTTTCATCATTTTGGCTCTGTACACCACCTCAATAGATTTTAAATGAAACTATCAAGATGTGCACCTCCTTTTTGAGGGATCAAAAATAATTGGACAAACTAACATAATCATCAATATAATTGTCAATTGTAATACTTGGTTGCAAATCCTTTGCAGTCAAGTACAGCCTGAAGTCTGGAACCCAGAGACATCACCATACACTGGGTTTCATCCCTGGTGACGCTCTGCCAGGCCTCTACTGCCACTGTCTTCACTTCCTGCTGCTTCTTGGGGCATTTTCACTTCAGTTTGGTCTTCAGCATGTGAAATGGTTTCTTCCCTTTTTTTCCCGTGAAGGGTTATTTGGGAGTTTTTACTGATCCGATGTGAGGTTTTGGGACAGGGATGTCTATATGTACAGATTGTAAAGCACTCCGAGACGAATTTGTAATTTGTGAAATTGGGCTATACAAATAAACTGAATTGAATTGGAAAAAAATGCAGCTCAATGGGATTCAGGGCAGGTGATTGACTTGGCCATTGCAGAAAATTACACTTCTTTGCCTTAAAAAGCTCTTTGGTTGATTTGTATGAAAAAGACCTGGACGACCACGGAGAACAACTGTGGTGGATGACAGAATAATTATTTCCCCGGTGAAGAAAAAGCCTTCACAACAGTTGGCCAGATCCAGAACACTTTCCAGGAGGTAGGCGTATCTGTGTCAAAGTCAACCATCAAGAGAAGACCTCACCAGAGTAAATACAGAGGGTTCACCACAAGATGTAAACCATTGGTGAGCTTCAACAACAGGAAGACCAGATTTGAGTTTGCCAAAAACATCTAAAAGAGCGTGTACAGTTCTGGAACAACTTCCTATGGACAGATTAGACAAAGATCAACTGATGGGAAGAGAAGAGTCTGGAGAAGAGAAGGAATTGCTCCTGATCCACAGCACAGCACCTCCTCAGTGAAGCCTGGTGGAGGTAGTGTGATGGCGTGGGCATGTATGGCTGCCAATGGAACTGGTTCCCTTTATCTATTGATGATGTGACTGCTGACAAAAGCAGGAGGATGAATTCTGAAGTGTTTGGGGACATATTATCTGCTCATATTCAGCCAAATGCTCCAGAACTCATTGGATGCCGCTTCACAGAGCAGATGGACAAGGACCCGAAGCCAAAGCAACCAAAGAGCTTTTTAAGGCAAAGCAGTGTAATGTTCTGCGATGGCCAAGTCCATCACCTGACCTGAACGTATAAAATGTGTTGTAATTCCTACACCGTTCACCTGATGTGGATGTAAATACCCTCAAATTAAAGATGAAAGTCTGCTCTTAAAGCACATCTTGAAAGTTTTATTCAAAATCCATTGAGGTGGTGTACAGAGCCAAAATGATGAAAATTGTGTCAATGTCCAAATATTTATGGACCTAACTGTAAATCAGTCAAATGTCAGTCATTTTCATGGACTTTAATTAACGTTCCAAAAGTAAGAGATGTTGTCTATAACTACGTTAAAAGTGCTATATTCAAAACTCAAAGCATTAATGTTATAGCAAACAACCTTTTTTCTATGTAAAGATATAGTGGAGCCACGTGGCGGCAATCCCTCAATCACATTTATGCTCTGAATGTAAAATTGAAGCATGAGGAAAATGCAAGACATTGTGTTTAATGAGTTGAGATTGTTTGGAGACAGCTGTAAAGAGAACACGCGACGACACATGTGTCCAATGAGAAGAGCTTCGCCTTACCTTCAGCAGCAGCTGCAGGGCACTTCCAGCTGGCAGGACCCCCCTCTGTACGAGCTGCGAGAGGTGCGCGCTGTTGTTGTCAGCTTGTGTCTGTATCAGCGCATTATTTCCTTTGGTTAGAAAGTTGACGTGTCCGGGATTATTTCCTGCTTGTGTGGCGCTGCTCCGACAGCTGCTGGGTTTCCTGTTCAGAGAGTTATTTTGTTTCTCGGCATCCTTCTTCTTTCGCTGGGTTAGCGGAGGAGCAGGAGGCCGGCGTGCCGGACGGCCCTGGGCTTTGTTTGGAGGGGTCGATCTCACCACGGCGGTCTGTGCAACTGGCCTGTGGCTTTCCTCTCCGCTTTGATTATACCCGCGTGCTTTAGAAGTAGACGGTGTTGCCGCCTGCTGCTGGGGCCAGACGTCACTGCTGCCTTCACAGTTGGGAGGCTGAGTGGACAGCTTGGCCTTCATGGAGACGTACACCTCCACCAGACGCATCTGCTTCTGCAGGATCTCCAAAACGGTCCTCTGACGCGAGGCGAGGGACACGACTTGATTCTTCAACAAGCGCTGCCGAAAGAAGTCGGGCAGACTACTGCACAGGGAAACAAACGGTACCGATGGGAAGTGGTGACAGTCAAGTCTGCTCAGAGAACTTTAGACCTCATAACAGTTTGAGAAAGAAACAACGCAAAAAAAAAACACTTCAATATTCAAAATGTTTTACATTTGCATTGATCTGGCATTGAATTACAATGAACTTATACATTTATAATTAATTAATGTAATTAATATAATGAATAACTCTCCAGTTTAACACCATTATGTAAACCACTTTCTGGAAGAAGAAGACAGTATAAATGAGTGTAAATGCAAATGCGCAACTCTTTACTCTTTTAATGTTTTACTTTTAACACGCATTTCAAGAAAATTTCTTAGACGGTAACTTCCTCATTTTTCAGCCTGGAGCTTGTTTTCCCTTGTTTGCGTGTCTCAATTTTGTAAACTGGTCCAAAAATCGACGGCAGGCACTAAACGGGCTCTGATGTAATCGCTGGGGCATCTCCTCTCTGTCAATGTACATTAGTGTCTGGCAACATTGAAAGTACACAAACACGTGTGTAGTTGGGGTCTAGGCTGAAAAACACACTGTGAGACTGTGACATCATTGAAAAGGTGTTTTCTACTTTGTTTTAAGGGTCAATTGCTGAGGCCTTTCTTTTGACACACTGTCCAAACATTTTCGTTTTTTGTTTTGTTACTTACTTTCCACGAATAATAATAAAAAAGTATTTAATTTGACATGTTAAGCAAACTGAAATAGTGCTCTATAAATGATGTAATATTAGTAGCATTTATAAAGAGTGATCATTTTATTGAGAAATGGCAGCGGTGAGTGACGTGACATCTTTTGCTTCATGGCTCCCAAAACGGGTGAGAGAAGTTCCTGAACTGACCTGTATCTTCGGGCCAGATTGTCCTTCTCCAGTTGCTGTTTGGTGAGCACCTCGGACACCACTCTCTGGATCTGTGTCAGAGCAGCGTGATATCGGCCTGAAAAGCAGCAAAAGTCCTGTACAACAAATCCAGCATCTTCCTTCGTCCTCTACTTGAAACTTGAGTCAACAGTGCGCATCATCTAATTTGCATTGGTCTTACCAGCTGGATATGCTCTGATCCTTTTGGCTGTCTATGGTATCTATGGTGTACTTCCAACATGAATATGTGAATAGTGATCATCGCAGTTGCTCTACCTGCGTCATCCGGAACGATCAGAGGCCACGCCGATATTTCCATTTGTTTCCTCACCACCTCCTCCAGAACCACCGTTAAGGCCTCTGATTGACGCTGCGAGAGAAGGGAGGCATCAAATTATTGAACGTGTGACAGAGAGGGCTGCGTCTTGAGTCTAAGGTGATCAAAGTGCAAAGAGCTCTTGCATCATTTGCGGTTGGGTCTTTGCTGCCGGGCTGAATGTCACCGGGCTGTCTGGCTTCGTCTCGTTCACACGAGTCTCTGGGTCGCACCTTCGCAGGGTCATTGCGGATGAGCCAGTGGGCCTCTGAAGACACGTGACCTGAAAGAGTATTGCATTCAAGACCTCAGCTGAAATCACCACCATAAGAAACCTTGAAGTCCTCAGGTGTCCTACGCTTAAAGTAAACAGTAGGTCCAATGCAAGCTACACATAAATTGATACCACAAATTGAAGCAGTACGTCTCAACTTGTTGCCAAAAGTCCCATTCTGTAGTTAGGTCTTTCCACTTAATAATATTAGTTCAGTTTTGCCTTCAGTGTTCAGTAGGGACGTTCCTAATGGCTGATTAATTTCCCTGATGTTTAAAGAGGAGTTTGAACTTAGAGAAGTATGAAGACTCACTCAGAAAACAGTCAACATTTAGCACAATGTTATCTATACGGTTAAATATTGTCCTACTAAGTATATTATAAGAGCCATCATATATGTTGTATAACATTTTCAATAACTAAATCATATTTGAAATGCTGTGGAAAATCAATCTGTCCCCAGAAATGCGCCAGGCGTATATGCATTATACACAGTATATATATATAAGGTGGAAAATGCATTTACTGCGAATCATATGTCCTGGATGTCAAAATGAAAGGCTCGGCTCACATTGGTTTGGAATGTGAGAGGAAGCTCACCTGGTGGTCTGTGCCGCGCCTCACATGGCTGCCCATCTGCAACAGAAGACGCTGGGAGAGAGAGCAGCTCTCTCATGTCATCCTTCTCCGCCATATCTAGTGCGCTGAGGCCAGCCAAGTTTTTGTCGGTGGGGTTCGAGCCATACTGGATGAGGAGCTTCACTACCTGCACCGCATGCACACAAGTCACAACAGCATGTCAGGGAAGTGGATCATTAATACATACACCTGCCGTTCAAAAGTTTGGGGTCACTTAGAAATGTCCACCACTGTTTTTCTCAATGAAGATAACATTAAATTAATCAGAAATACACTCTATACATTGTTAATGTGGTAAATGACTATTCTGGGTGGAAACGTCTGGTTTTTAATGAAATATCTCCATAGGTGTATAGAGGCCCATTTCCAACAACTATCACTCCAGTGTGAACCACGTGAAACAACATCCGTTTATCAAAATAAGATGTCGACAAATCATACACGAACATATAAAAGTAAACAATGAACTGATGTATCTTTATAGATCATTAACATTAAAACATTTTACTGGACCAAGGAAGAGTTTATAAAATTAGTCAGACTTTAAATGAATAATAATCAAACAATTTTAATGTATCAATTAGGACATTTCATCTCTAATCATAACATCATCAAACCCTAGATGGTATTGAAAATAGTAATATTTATTTTGATTCATTTCACCCTGTTATAATGGTAGAAACACTGTGTAATGGTACATTGTGTTTGCTAATTGCCTTAGAAGACTAATGGATGATTAGAAAACCCTTGAAAACCAGATGCATTCACAGCGCATTAACATGTAATATACAACATCGGCGGGTTGTTTTTTTGCAACCGATAAACAGAAGTTGCAACATTTGCAATGTGGAGGAGTGATGGAGAGACGCCATACGTCTTTGGTAGCAATCTATCAATCACCTTGAAGCATCCTCTGCTTTATAGACATAAACTCATATTTACAATGTTTACTGAGGGAATAAATCAAGAGGGAAGTAGAGTCATTTTATCATACAATTGTATTACTTTTTGCAGCCAGATGAGTTGTCCCCTCCCTGCTGGTCAGTAGAGCTAATGCAGGTTTTAAGACACTTCTGCATCGGCCTCACTCAGCAGAGCTGCAGTTGTCACCTGGGTGTAATATTTGACTGAAAACTATCCTCTACTTCTTAAAGTTCCATTCAGTTTCTGTCACCTGATGGTGTTCAGCATAAACGGCGTCATGCAGGGCCGTGACGCCGTCAATGTTCCTGGCGTGAACATTAGATCCGACCTTTAGCAGCTCCTCAACCACCGCTTTGTTGCCACAAGCAGAAGCTTCATGGAGAGCTGTCCAGCCTGATGATCAAAAGTCGACATTTACTGTAGAGACCAACTTTCTCGTGTGACGGTTAATCATTGTTTGTCAGAACATCGAAGTGATCTGAGTGAAAATAAGGAAGTGTCTGAGCTGCGACAAACCTGCGTTGTCCTCCGTGTTGATATCGATCCCGGCTTGAATCAGGGCTTTGACTTGCGCCAGGTCTTCTCTCTTGCATGCTATGTGCAGAAGGGTCTCTCCCATTCCATTCCTCTTATTGAGTTGCGTCTTCATTGGGGTTGTCACACATCGCGAGACCTTTGCCGCTGATTAATAAGATGGGGAAAAAGAAAATTCAAGATTTGTGAAATTAATCTAAAGCATAGATGTGTCAAATCAAAGGGCGAGTTCCTTTCATTTACACATTAAATAAACATATCTCATTCTCAACAAACTTATTGTTAGAACAGAAGTCAATATGTTATTATTATTACACACTTCCACATGGTGTGGAATAATAAGGTATCAAGTAATAATGACAAACATATCATAATGACATGGAAACTTCTTGTTATCGCTTGAGGAAGAATAAAATCAAAGTCCTCATTACAACAATAAACTACCCAGATTGTCATGTTGGCAGCTACACGCTGCTGTAAATGGATGTTTTAGTAGTTTCTAACTTACAACTACTTGATTGAGTTGTAGAATAAGCACGGCCTGCTGCAGACTGGGCACCGCTGGATATCCCTGACTCAGGAGGTTTGAGTGGATTTATCTCCATCGCCACTTCCTTTTCCGGCATTTTGTTGACAAACTGTGAATTTAAATTATTGACCTCCATGTCCTCGTCTGCCCCCCTACTGCTATGTGCTGCGGAAAGATTGCGCAACAAGCTCAAAGAGTCGTCATCTGAAGGTGACTCGTCTCCATTCCCATCATGCTCCTGATCACAGCTGTCAGTCATCTCCGGAATGTTTCTGGAAGACGAGTAGACAAACACACAGTCAGATAATGACACATTTCCAGATTCCTCACTGACTATTTTGCCCAACCAGAGCAACAAAGCCAAGTTAGCACCAAGCTGACTGGACTCAGCAGTTAAAACAACAGAAAGAGACACGACTTTTCTCTGCTTGTTCAACTACCACAATTAAAGAACCAACACCACGTGCAAAGTGTGCTTTGCGCACTGCTACTGTTAACGTCAACATAGCATTAGCAAATGCGGAGGCATGGGACTGTTTAACTTTACCGTTGCACATGTATTGGTGTGATTAACAGACCAAGCAGAACAAGCAAACACACACTATTTCTCTTTGGTTTGTTTAGTTTATTTATTTATCGAGATGATTATTGTGGGTTTCCCCTTTAATTTATCTGTTTAGTTTATTTATTTATGTAGCTAGATTAATATTGTGAGTTTCCCCTTTAATTTACTTGCCAACTTGTTTAATGTTGCAGAAGGGTGCCAGAATGTAAAAAACTGCAAAATCCCTCAACTTACCATATTTATATTTATATAAATATATAAATAAATATATCTATAAATATATCTATATAAAATATGGTAAGTTGAGGGATTTTGCTATATACATATATTTGTATATATATATTGATAATTGGCTATAATTGTGCCTCACCAGTTTATGTGATGTAATAAAATCTTTATAATTCATTATAAAAATAAATATGTTTGATAATTACAAGTTACTTGTTAGCCAAATGAATGCCTTTTTGAACAACTGCATCTACACAAAAATAAACTGAATTGAAGAGTCCCTGTTGTTATTAACATATGCTGATCACGTCATTTTGGAATATTTTATTGATATTAATGATCATCTTTGATATTTGCTAATAACCAGACCTAATATCTAAGGTCATTAATAAGGATTAGCGTGGCTAACACAGGTATTCTCTGTTTTCACAACTTCATCATTTGCTGTTCAACTATTGTCTTCAGTGAAAGTAACTTGTTTTTATTGTTAGATAATAATGGGGGTGAAGTAAATAAAAACGCCACCTCTCTGATTTCATAATATACATTTTCGTGTTTCAGTTTGTAAACTGATAACATATAAACTGTCCATGGAGAAATAAATGTACCTTCACAGGACATAATCCAGAACTGCATTATGTGGTCACCAGCTACAGCTACACAGTACCATTAGACCCACCTAGTGGTCAAAAAAAGGAATTGCTGTTACACTTCCTTCTTTCATCTTCCAAACAGAGACCTGGTCTATGTTATACATACAGTACAATCATTATAAATAAATAGCAATGCTAAAAGGAATTTCATGTCAAAGCTTTGAATTTGATCATATTTCTGTGTGCATTGTTCCCAGATAAGCATATCCAAATCCCCAACACTAGATGCTGGTTCAATGTTGAAAGGCTTTAATAACACATTTACAAAAATTACTAAGTCATTTATTGTTATGCATTATTCATAGTAATTGAATAATGCAATATATCTAATTTAATACTCATTTATGTATTACATATTCCTTCTAAATAAAAATGTAGTTGTCCTTTTATGTTTTCCTTGAGTGCTGTTTTTATATTTGTTCGATTGTAATTGCTTTATTGTATAGATTATTTTATCATCTTAATATTTAAATATCTGTTCATACATTCTCTGTGTGTGTAACGTGAAGGGTGCTGTAAATACTGTATATTGCGGTGTGCAATCCTGAACTGTATGACAACAGTAAACCCTTGTTTATGGAGTATCTGAGTTGCGCAAGGATATGAAGTACAGTCCATTTGTTTCTCATAATAAAGCTACACAGGCTACTGTAAACCTAAATTAAAACAAGTGAAGCAATTCGTTAATGTTCAGGGACCAACTGCCCCTTGAATCTCCATCACAGGTGAGTTATGGTTAGATTGGCTAACGTCACAGCTAACACTACTAGCCACCAGCTTCTGCTAGCTAACTAACTGCTTTAAAGTGTGCCCCCCCCCCCCCCCTAAATACAAATGTGTAATCCCAGTAACTAAGTTAGATCACAGCTCATTAGCTTATCTAGGTTACTGCCTGTTGGTGTTAAGAACTTTTTGTAACAGCTCGCTAACTTTAAGCTAATTTAGCTGTCACGGACTGTGATAAAACCTTTTGAAGCTACATTTTCTCAGAAGGACACAAAATGTTAGCAGCTAAAGTTACTGTCTGCTATTTTGCCCTCTTAACCACTATGAAAGTAAAGTGTTTGTAACGTTAGCCTAGCTTTAGCTGGGATATAACAAATGCCCCCCCCCCTCACGCTAGTAAACTACCGTTACCTTCATAATGAAGAACTCTGACAGAGAAACTTTAACGTTACTAACTGTATAACAGGTATGGTGTCGAGGTCTGTCATTACCTGTATAAATAAATATTGATGTCCTTCTTCTCTGTCTTCTTCAGAAACAAGGGCGAGTGCATGTGAAAGGGGGATGGGGGGGGGGGGGCATCATCATGGAGACCCAGATGGCGCGAAAACACAGCGCGAAGTACGCATGCGTCGGTTGATGCGGTCTGCGGGTACGTCCTCTCCCCAGAAGCTTTCTGATTTCATACATTACAGCAAACCGATGAACTCAACTCAATGCCTGAATGATGTAGAAAAACAGTCGGCGAGCAACGCACTATTTAGAACCTTTAGTCGGCAAACAGCTTTTTAAAAAGTAATAAGAATAAGAATGACTTTTATTTATAGAGTGCTTTTCATTCAAAAATAATCTCAGAGTGCTACAGAGCCAGTAGATAGTTAAAAACAAACTACAATAGAAAATAAAATAGCTGGCAGTGATTTAACATAAAGTCAAAAACGCCTTCCTGAAAAAGCTGTTCCTCATATTAGAGAGGGTTTTGATAGTCCTGTATCTTTTTCCTCGAGTGGCAGGAACACAAACAGAGAGTGACCCGAGTGAGATATCTTCAGATGTTGCCTTCTTCTGGGCTTTCCTAACCATGAAGGGATGTATTCAGGGACCTAGTGAGGTCTTCAGTAATTTTGAGTAAGGGATTTCATTAAGTAATAATAGTAAGAAAAGTAAAATGGTCTCTGGCAGTGTGGTCATATTATTGACAAATTGGTACTATTTATATTGTATTTTGCTATTCTGGTCAATTTGCATACAGCAAGTTGGTTTACTGTAATCTAACCATGCATCATAGGTAGCCTATTTATAAAATATGAAACGAATGTATGATTAAACATTTTGATATATGGGCCGAGCTCTGAAATTGATATTAGATTTTGGTTGACAATCATTAAAAATGCGCATTTAGTTCTTCACCTAAATATTTACACACAGTATAGGCTTATTTTCATTGTGATCCTTAGACGCGTCCAAGAGAGACAACAAACACCAGATTGACTTGAGTCTTTAAGCCGAAATGATGACAACACCTACAGTTCCCTGAACATCATTCCATGCTTGAGATTCTGTCCAACTCAAACTTAACTCAATAGATCATCCTCAGGTCCATGGCCCAAGCCAACAGCTCCATGCAAACATAGAACAAATCCTAAAACTTGAAGATAGTTTGTATTATTAAAAAAGAATGTTGTGCTATGAACTGATATCCCTCTTAAGTCCTTTCACAAAACATTTTATGAATTCTAGGACATATCATCATGTACTATCTTGTCATGTAATTTACATATTAACATGCCATAAAACTCCACAACAGGACAGACAGACAGACCATCCAGCCCCAGTGCAACAAGCTAATAAATAAAATCATAACTTATAGTCAAACAGCAGGAACCTCACTATGGGTTAACTGTATCCCAAATTGAGCAATATGTTGTCTATTTGTTTATTGGGGTGAGGAGGAGGGGGGTGATTTCATTTAAATGTCAACGTGTGCTCATTTCCTTCTAGCTTTGTTGCGTAACATTTTTGTGAAAATATATAGTGTATATGGATGTGTATATGTGTATATATATAAACGTGAAGGCCAATCTGACAAATAGCTATAACTTGATCCCCTACTACAACATGCAATCACTGTCTATTTTCTTATTGGAAGAGGTGTGGGGGGGGGGGGGGGGGGCAATATGATATCCATCTAAAACAACTGGTTTTAATTCGCAAGGCGAATGTATTGAACACCTAATTTTCCCTTTTCATCCATACCTCTATAAAGTTTCATGTCGGCTTTAAAAAAAAAGTAAGAAACTTCACATGAAAAAAGTGCAATAAATTTAATGAAGAAAAAAATTAATATATATATATAATGTATATAATACAGCACCATTCGAGCTATTGTAAATTAATGTTAAATGTACTAATTTATAAGGCATCAACGTATCAGTGGAACCAGTCCCCTCCCTCGCATGCTATAGGCTCCCCGCACAACCTTCAGAGCGTGTGCGCAGTGGCGAGATTGGCGTCCTCGCTCTGGCCATGCCCACATTGCTGCTGTCGCCTCGGAAACGGGGCGTGGGCTTGTGCGCTCGCGAAGCAGGTGATCGACGTGATTGGCTGAAGTGTCGGATGATGTCTGCACGTGCCATCGTTCCATCGGTTTTAGTGAGCCGCGGAGGAGACTCTCTCTGTGTGTCTGTCTGAGCTTTCACACCGGGAGGCTGTAACCTGGTCGCCGCCGCACCGCGCGCTCTCATTTACCACTCTAGTCGTAACGGCTCAAGGTAAGTGAAGGCTTAACTAAATATATATATATATATATATATATATATATATATATATATATATATATATATATATATATATATATATATATATAGCGTTATGTCTGTTGAGATTTGGCCTGCGAACGAGCCGGTAAGCTGTACGTCAAAGACTGGACCGTGTTGCCCCAACAAAGTTGCTCCGCGACAGCAGATAGACCCGCTCGCTTACCCATTCAAATTTGTAATTTGAATCACCAGTGTGGACAAATTGCAGCATGTAAAGATGCCTACCTCCTTACAAAAAAAAACAGGTCATATCGTAATGAAAAGCAAAGACTGGCTCCTAACTGTGGAGTATAGACGCAGTTATGTGTAATGAATATTTAGCCGATATAAGGGGGTTTATCTTTAAAGTAACAACAACAAAAACAAGTTAAAGTGGACCACATCCTTAAATTATTATTATATTTTAGTATTATTATCTTAGAACATGAGCTACTCTTCTAAATTGTTAATACGATGATATTTCTCTTTTCTTCTCAAATTGATTTAGATTTGTTTTCCTCCTGGCTCGCTTTTCCTCGAATCAAACTCATACAAATATTTGTCCCGCTCTCGGCGAGATGCCCGACGAGTCTGTTTTTTTTTGGCCCGCTGTGCGACAGATTAATCCCGGCAGGTATCTGTGAAATAGTCAGTCTGCCACAGGTTTGCAATGACTGACGGTATCGGAAGAATGGGGATCGGCTGTGACGTCATTCAATTCCTTACAAATCACATCAATATTCAAACAATTTTGCCATCCTTTGGAAGAAATGAAAAGGTGTCCCGCAAAATTTAAAATGTAAAGTTGGATTGAATTTTTACTACTGTAAAAACATGTAATGCTCTTTTCCACTGTAGTTGTTATATTTCCTTGTGAAGGTGTCCGGCTGACATCACTCTACTTGTTGTGTTATGTAGCTCCCCTGTTGCACCATGCTGACCGGTCTGTTCCGCATGCACGGCCTCCTGGTGGCCTCCCACCCCTGGGAGGTCATCGTTGGCACGGTCACCCTCACCATCTGTATGATGTCCATGAACATGTTCACCGGCAACGACCAGATCTGCGGCTGGAACTTCGACTGCCCAAAGACCGAGGAGGTGAGTGGACGACATCGGTTTGAGGATGTCTGTTATCTGTGACAATGCATCCGCCACACAACGTAAAGTAGCCCCCCCCCCCACCCCCTGACTAGTTTTAAACATGTCCTCCCACAGAGTATATGTCACACTTTAGTCGTGACAGTATATTATAGTAATAATACTAATACACTTTGATGTATTCAGCCCTTTTCAATTGAAAAGGTTACAAATTGATTTGCAAGGTAAAAACTATGAAAGATCATTCAAAATAGTTAAAAGGTTATCCAACATTGAGAAGAAAAGCAACATAGGAGGAAAAAAAAGAAATATAACAATATCAAATAATTAAGAGAATATAAATATTTTTACCAACCTCACAGCTCTGAAATAGTACCCTTATATCTACTGTCATCATGATCAACAGCTATAAATCATGCACAACATAAGGCAGATTTCAGAATGGTAGAAATTGGTGCATTTTTTTGGCATTTATTATAAAAATGGTATGTCATGTTTCTCACTGTTTTCATTTGTCCATAATTAACTGAAACATAAAGTTATTGGGTATCAACGCACATGCTCAACGGCAACAAATCACACACACCGTCTCTTTAAGACTTTGTGCCAGGCTAAGCTGACCATCGTAGTTTTTAGCTACAGACACAAGAGTGGTATCTATCTGAACTTCTTAACTGTCAGCGAGAAAGGAATTTCCCAAAAATGCCTTCTAAGTCTTCCACTTGTCATTGTCCACTTACTGTACATTTCTGCTTAACATCTTTGACCTTGCCACTGATCTGATTTTCTTCTCTTTTGACAGCAAATTCTGAGCAGTGACATCATCATCCTGACCATCACACGCTGCATCGCCATCGTCTACATCTACATCCAGTTCCAGAACTTGAGACAGCTCGGGTCTAAATACATTTTAGGTAAAATATTGACGGGCACACATAATGTTTATAAGATGCCGTGGATCGTCTGGCTGTAGCATTTCTAGCCAGCTAGCTGGATGCGTTTAAAAACACACTTGACTTCCTCTCTTGCAGGCATCGCTGGCCTTTTCACCATATTCTCCAGCTTTGTATTCAGCACAGTGGTCATTCACTTCCTTGATAAAGAACTCACGGGCCTCAAGTAAGGGGACACTTCTGCAAGCACACTGTCCCTCTTCTCAGCTTCTCTGTTAAGCAACAACTCCGGTTCATTGCTCTGCTCTGTCCTGTCCTCCAGCGAGGCATTGCCGTTCTTCCTGCTTCTCATCGACCTCTCCAAAGCGTGCGCCCTCGCCAAGTTCGCCTTGAGCTCCAGCTCTCAGGTATGAGGCTCACCATATTCCATACGTTTGGATATGAGATCCAGCAGTATAGCCCTGACTGAGTTTTGGTGCCGTAACCTTTTTCAGGATGAAGTGAGGGACAATATTGCCCGTGGCATGTCGGTCTTGGGACCTACTTTCACACTGGATGCCCTGGTGGAGTGCTTAGTGATCGGAGTGGGAACCATGTCAGGTACTTGCTGCCACTAGGGAGTTTATCTTGCGCCATTACGTCGTGACGTCAATGCTGGGTGTGTCAACAAGGCAGAACAATGACAGTGCAATGCAATTTCAGGGTGTTTTTTTGTCACATTGTACCCACCGTGACCTTGTTTTACCACAGCAATACAAAAGTCCTACACCTCTGTGGAAACATCACAATGATGGCTGGAAGTAGAGACATATTTTTGATTTAACTGATGTACTCACAAAATTGATTTTTGTTATACTGTATGTAATCTTGCGTGATCTCGTGACATCGTGAGCACCCAGCTGCCGTGCTAAGTACAAGTCTTAATGGCATATATACAAGTATGGTATTATGGCAAAAATTAACAAACAATAGAATTAGAAAAAGAAAAAAAATCTGGACTCCAAATGCTGTACTTAGACACGTGACTGTAGGTCCCAGTCGAGTCATTCATGGCTTCCTATTTACTATTTTCGAGTTGGTTACGTTTCCTGACTGAAGTCTTAAGGTGCGTTCACATCAAAAGCAAAACTATTTTTCGCGTCGCCCAAAACGCGTGAGTTTACTCGCTCGACCATTCTCCGTGTTCTCACCATAAGCGTCGAGACACTGCGCGAGGGGCGGGGCTTATCTCCGTGTCTCGTCTCCGTAAAGACCGTTATCATTTCCTTCATCCACCAGAATAACTAACCACTAGTTCTGCTTTATATTTGTTGTGGACGTCCCACACACTAACGCCCTCGTGTTTGGGTTGACAACGTCACCCGTAGGCTCACACAGCTTGGTCACTTTCACTGATGAGACTTCCGCTTCCAGCGCTACGAGAGCGGAACTCAAGAGCTGATTGGCCCGAGTTGCGAGATGACCGCCTCAAAGTTGAAATATTTCAACTCGGGGCAAAAATGGCGCCGCTGTCAACGCGTCGTCCACATCGCGTCGCCCCAAACGCGCCGCCCGGGAAAATATCGCGTCTATCGCAGCCACACGCGTCTGTACGTTGACTTTTCATGGGATTCGGTCACGCGAAAAAATAGTTTTCCTTTTGGTGTGAACGCACCTTTAGTTGCGCATGATGCGTTCAGTGACCGTTGGAATGATTAAATTCCGAGACTTTTACTGTGTTTACAGTTTCTGTCTATAATAACTCGTGTAATTTCGGCATTTAAAGATTGAGGATCTTTCCCTATCGTGATTTGGGAATTCTGGCGATATGGCGGCCATTTCTCATGTGAGTGTGTGTTTTGTGTCTTTATTAGGTGTGCGGCAGTTGGAAATCATGTGCTGCTTCGGCTGCATGTCTGTCTTGGCCAACTACTTTGTGTTCATGACTTTCTTCCCGGCGTGTGTCTCACTGGTGCTGGAGGTAAGGGTCCAGTGTTTTTTATCATATGCGTGCACATGTATGTATATATGTACGTGTGTGTTAATGTCTGTTATTGTTTTTGACTGTCCTTTGTTTGCTTTGCAGTTGTCCCGCGATAGTCAGGAGGGCCATCCCATCTGGCAGCTCAGCCACTTCTCCAGAGTCATGGAGGAGGAGGACAACAAACCCAACCCCGTGACCCAGAGAGTCAAGATGATCATGGTAACGCATCTCATCCTTTTTTATTTATTTCTCTATTTTCTATTTCAACACAACCCGTGATTTCTGATCTCTGCTCCGCGTGCAGTCTCTGGGCCTGGTGATGGTTCACGCCCACAGCCGCTGGATCACCGAGCCTTTTTCCATAAACACCACGGTGGGAGTCCCAGAGGTCGGCATGGAGCTCGACTACCTCTCGCCGCGTAGGATCGAGCCGGAGAGAACGTTGTGGCACTTCTACCTCACCAGGTGAGGCTGGCGATATGATATTTAATACAGCATGATGTTCATTCTCTCAAGAGGTTGGCGACGGTTATAATGCCGAACTCAGGGCTTCGAATGTCTCTTCACTGTGACTATGTTGTCTTACATACAGTCTATGTTATGCATCCATAAGACACAATTATGCTCATGAGCAGAGGAGACTGTATATGAGGATGGGAAGTAAGAGGAGGTCAAAACTCTAGCGACTCATGTAGTTTAAAGTAGAAATGTGATCAACATATAACAATGATAGCAATTTCATTACCTCCTACATTTCATGATCGCCTGATGCCACTTAATTATTTCCAGATAGGAAACTGGTCATATAAAGAGACATTTAGGTCGTATTCACAAAAGATGATGGTGTCAATGATGTTAGAATGAAGCTTTTATCTCTACAGTTCCTCATCGTATGAACGGAACATCGAAGTGTGTATTTAAGGGACCAAAATCACTTCTAAAACTACATTATTATTGTGCCCCCCCCCCTCCCTTCCCTCCCTCCCTCACATGCAGGATGCTTACCATGGACATAGAGCAGGTGATCTGTCTGGCCTTGGCCCTGCTGCTGGCTATCAAGTACATCTTCTTTGAGCAGTCCGAGATGGAGTCCACGCTGTCGCTGAAGAACCCCATCACCATGTCCGCCCCGGCCCTGACCCCCCGGCGGCCCACCGAGACCTGCTGCAGGAAAGAGCCGTGCCCTCCCCAAACCCTCGCTCCCACACCCGCCAAGAGCGCGGCTGTCCCGGCGACTTCCATCGAGGCAGAGAGAGGTGCGTCTTGACGACGGTGGTGACGTGCCGCTGCAGATGGACTCGTGTAGCGCCGTGGTCTCCAACTCACTCTGCCTTGTTGCCTCAGATGAAGTCATCCGGCCATTGTCCACCCCGGCCGCCGATCCACGGCCGAAGAGCTTTTTCCTGGAAGGGGACGAAGAGGAGGAGCTCAAGTCTGAGACAGATCAGCCGAGCCTCCCCCCAAAGCCCAGAGACCTGGTCGCGTGTGTGGCCGTCCTCAACAACCCTGAGGTGAGACACCACAACACCAGCCGGCGAACAACGGTTACTTCACCTCCCCGAGCTCCCAAAGGCGTCTCGTTTCGGTCATCGAGATGGCGGCAGGTTTCGAGGTGATTGTGTGATTTACCAACGTTATAATAAGCTTAGTCACTTCACTCTCTCTTCAAGGCTGAACAAATTAGAGCGTGAAAGCCACTAGAAAAGACTCTTGCCCTGATTCCGACGGCTCCCTGGGGTCTCGCATACAAGACTGGAAAATGTGCAGAAATCCCCTCAAATGAATTCCAGTGATGGCTCTTGAAAATTTAATTTGCTCATACGCAGCCCTATAAAATAAAAATAAAAAACTCCACTGTAGTTTATGCCAACGTATAGAACAGCTGGCTTTGTCGAGTTTGTCTGTATCAATCCTCCTCCGCTGCGTTTCAGCACCCGGGACAGCTCCGCAATAACACACACTACATACATCAAGCCGCACTATCTGTTTGAGAAAAACTCATAATAATTAATGTTGATGCACAATTAATAATGTGTGATCACCATTTCTTATTTCATTAGCTGTTTGGGATTTCTTGGCAAAAAAGCTTGAGTAACATAATATTTTGTGGGTTTTTTACGGGATGGTTTCAGTGGATTTCCAGATAGAATCGCTGGCCACTGAGTCACAGTAAGTCACTGCATGCATTTCGTCTTGCAGCTAGGGGCTCGTTTCCTGAGCGATGCCGAGGTGATGCAGCTCGTCAACTCCAAACACATCCCCGCATACAATCTGGAGGCCATCATGGAGAAACCAGAGAGAGGCGTGGCCATACGCAGACAGATGATATCTACAAAACTTCCCTTCCCTACTGCGCTGTCCACCCTGCCATACACCGACTACGACTACTCCAAGGTAAAGACTTGCGCACACACACATTCAATTCAATTCAATTCAATTTAGTTTATTTGTATAGCCCAATTTCACAAATTACAAATTTGTCTCGGAGTGCTTTACAATCTGTACACATAGACATCCCTGCCCCAAAACCTCACATCGGACCAGGAAAAACTCCCAAAAAACCCTTCAGGGTGAAAAAAAGGGAAGAAACCTTCAGGAGAGCAACAGAGGAGGATCCCTCTCCAGGATGGACAGATGCAATAGATGTAATGTGTACAGAAGGACAGATTTAGAGTTAAAATACATTCAATGAATATGACAGAGTGTATGAATAGTTCATAGTAGGCATATTCCACGATGGAGACCTCCACGATCCATCAGGCAGATGGCGGTGGGGAGGAGGAGTGGGCGGAGTCTCAACAGGACAGTGGCGTAGTCAGGAGCAGGAATTCCATGACCCAGACCTCGATGATCCATCAGGCAGATAGGATCTATGCCGTCTCATAGGGTCCGATGACCCCATGAGACGTGAAGTCAAAAGGACTCCGGGGAGAAAGCAGAGTTAGTAACATGTGATTGAGAGATGAAAATTCATCCTTAAGGAGAGAAAAAAAGGAGATAGGTACTCAGTGCATCCTAAAACGTCCCCCGGCAGCTATAAGCCTATAGCAGCATATCAAGGGGCTGGACCAGGGCAAACCTGATTCAGCCCTAACTATAAGCTCTGTCAAAGAGGAAAGTCTTCAGTCTACTCTTAAACGAGGTGACTGTGTCTGCCTCCCGGACTGAAATTGGAAGCTGGTTCCATAAAAGAGGAGCTTGATAACTAAAGGCTCTGGCTCCCATTCTACTTTTTAAGACTCTAGGAACTACAAGTAGTCCCGCATTTAGTGAGCGTAGCTCTCTAGTGGGGCAATATGGTACACACACATAAACGCACGCACATATGCTCTGGCCCTGTGCTTCCCATTTTGACGTTTCTGTTTCCCTAGGTTATGGGCACCTGCTGTGAGAATGTGATTGGCTACATTCCTGTGCCAGTAGGCGTGGCCGGGCCGCTGCATCTGGATGGGAAGCAGTTCCAGGTTCCCTTGGCAACGACAGAGGGCTGCTTGGTTGCTAGCACCAACCGCGGATGTCGAGCAATCGCTGTGAGTGTCCGATATATTGTTTTCCAATGATACGGATAGCACTAGAGTGGACAAAATAATCGAAAGAGTGAGGTGAGATGTGGCCCCTTTTATTCACATTCACATGTGACACATTCACATTCAATTCAATGATTTCAACACATTACACAAATGTGTCAATCACCTTGTAGCCCCACCTTAAAGCATACCCTGCTTTATGGTCTGCTTAACTCTGAATGGACCATCATTTTCGAAATGAACATAATGCTGTATTGAAGAAGACTTGAAACTAGAGATTGAGAACATAAACTCATGTTTACAATGTTTACTGAGGGAATAAATCAAGAGAAAAGTAGTCATTTTCTCATAGAGTTGCCCCCTGATGGCCATTAGAAAGAATGCAGGTTTAAGGCACTTCAGCATTGGCTTCCCTTTTCAAGTTGGGTCGAGGGAGAAACTGACTGTGTCTGCCTGTCTTCATTCTGTGTGATAGGGGTAGTGTGGAGCACTGGGTTGATCATGTATCACTTCTTCCAGCTGTTATCAGATGCATTAATCCCCTGAAAAACGAGTTACACAAAAGAAAGTTTCTTTTAATCCAGAATGTATTCTTGTGATAACGCGCTAATGTGTACTGAATTTGACTTTCGCTCAGCTGGGAGGCGGAGCCAACTGTCGCATTCTGGCCGACAGCATGACCCGAGGACCCGTAGTGAGACTGCCCTCTGCCTGCCAGGCTGCCGAGGTCAAGGGCTGGCTGGAGAGCACAGATGGTTTTCAGGCCGTTAAAGAGGCTTTTGACAACACCAGCAGGTAAAGCAAAAAAACCTGCCATAACATAACCAGGAGTAAAAGTATGGTCTCGGTGTGCATCGTATGTCTCATGTTGTTTTTGTGTGAAAAGAGCCTGTGGTTGCTGTTGGCAGGTTTGCGCGGCTCCAGAAGCTACTGGTTGGTCTGGCTGGGAGACACCTCTACATCCGCTTCCATTCCAAGACTGGAGATGCCATGGGGATGAATATGATCTCCAAGGTAATGGTTTAAGACCGGCTAAGTGTATTGTTTCCTGCCCACGGGGCGTTTTGGAGAGTCCGAGCGGCCCTTTGCGATATTGTTCAAAGGATCATTTGGTCTGCCTGCAGGGTACGGAGCAGGCTCTGAGCCGACTGCAGCAGGAATTCCCAGAGGTGCAGGTGGTGGCGGTCAGCGGGAACTTCTGCACCGACAAGAAACCGGCTGCCATCAACTGGATCGAAGGCCGGGGCAAGTCTGCCGTCTGTGAGGCCACCATCCCCGCTAAAGTGGTCAGAGAGGTAGGAGGAGCCGGAGTCCACTGCTGTAGTTTACAAACGGTGTGAAGTTGTTACTGGCATGAACCAATTTAGACCGTTTCCAGAATTCCCAACATGTTTTTATTCTTTGGCATTTTAGCCTTTCTAAAAACGTGTTTTGCTCCCTCGCTTTAATAAGGTGGTGTGGCAGCAATCTAACAGCACTAAAAATTACTTTTGTAGAACTGAAATTGCTTCAAATTGAATGTTTACCAATATTTTTGGGTGACGACATCATAGAATATGACGGCAGACATGTGAGCTTCGTTTGAAAACCTCAATCAAATTTTCTAATGTAAAATGAAAAAGGACATACGTTACATCACACGTGGGCTCGATGTGAATATTTTAGAAATGGATTATGATGTCATGAAACTTTAATAAAGCCAATCATTCTTTGTTCTAATGAAGCGTCATTTGAAGTTTCATCGTTTCACTAAAGCGCTGTGAATATTGGCGTGAACGCAGCATTATGCATTTAACTTGTCTGATATGTTGCCATGCTTCTTGTGTAGCCCTTGCCGTGGTGACGGTGTTAGATTTTGCTATGATTACGGTCTGAAATTCCTCATATGCGTTCATGATCATCTCCTGCTCATCGGCGGAGAAAGAAGAGGCTCTTCCTTTGAGTTTATTTGCAAAGGCAAAATTGTTAGAAAACTGTTAGAAAATCATGTTTTCGGTGATCGAAGCTTACCCCTTTTGAAGAGAGACAGGCACGCGCAACGACCCTGATACAGGAGTCTGGTTCGAATAGACGAGATAGTTTGAGTGCTTATCAGCCTTTGATCGACTTGGATGAACCACGTACGAGGAATGGGGCCCATGTCAATTCCAGGAAGTGCTGGCAAGCCAGAAAAATGTAATAAGAGGAGTGCAGCTCCTTTACATAAGAACTTAGAATGTAGCGAGAGAGAGAGAGACTTCCTTGGCATCGGGTCCAGCTGGATATACTGGATCAACTTCATGTTTAAAGCATGCACGTCTTTACAGTGAAGAAAGTGTCTGAGACATAATCTGTCAAATCTAGGTTCCACGTCGTAACCCGCTTGTCGATGTGCTGCAGGTTTTAAAAACGTCGACAGCAGCTCTGGTGGAGGTGAACATCAGTAAGAACCTAGTGGGCTCGGCAATGGCGGGCAGCATCGGTGGATTCAACGCACACGCAGCCAATCTGGTGGCCGCCATCTACATAGCCTGCGGACAGGTACGCTAGTTCTATCGCACGCGTGCTTTTTAATGTATTTTTGTGTTTCCTGTATCAACATGTTTGTGTGTGTGTCCTCCAGGATCCGGCCCAGTCAGTGGGCAGCAGTAACTGCATCACCCTGATGGAGGCGTCCGGGCCAACAGGGGAAGACCTTTACATCACCTGCACCATGCCCTCCATAGAGCTGGGCACCGTAGGAGGAGGCACCAGCCTGGCTCCCCAGCAAGCCTGCCTGCAGGTACATACACACACACACACTATAATAAATACAACAATGGATGATTCCTGTTGAATAAATGCTCGTGGCTCATGTATCACAATGTATTGAGCAAATTCTGAAGTCATTCATGTGTATGTATGTGTGTGTGTGTGTGTGTGTGTGTGTGTGCAGATGCTGGGCGTGCAGGGAGCCTGTCAGGAATGTCCCGGGGACAATGCCCGGCAGCTGGCCAGAGTCGTCTGTGCCACTGTGCTGGCTGGAGAGCTCTCCCTGATGTCTGCGCTGGCTGCCGGCCACCTGGTCAAGAGTCACATGATACACAACAGGTAAGAGCAAAGGAACCTCCATTTATAGATTTGTTTTTATTAACACAAACATCAATATATAGAAGATAAGCCATTGGCTAAACGTACTTTTGCCATAATGAATATAATGAGTGCTGACAGTACTACAAAATGTTTTATAAATTTTAGATTAGATTGCTTCAATTTGTCTTTGCTTGGAGTCAAAACATATGACGTATTGAAGGAGAACAAGCAATTTTTTGGTAACAAATCCTAACATCGCCTCCAAAATTCATGAAGATGAAGAATGTATAACAAGTGTGTATTCGACACGCGGTGCGATCTAACTGTCTAACTGCAGATCCAAGGTGAACCTCCAGGAGGCTCCAGGAACGTGCACCAAGAAGGCCTCCTGAGGGTCCAAGGGGAGCCCGTCTTCCTGAGGTCCCGAGGGGAGCCCGACCTTCTTCCGTGATCATGGGTTACCTGACGTAGCAGTATGGACAATGTGAAAGGGACTAATAATCATTCATCAAGACAGCAGACCTTAGGCGTCTTCCAAGTGCTAAGACGCTGGATATGAAAAGAGTAGATACATTTTTACGGGGCTCCAAGCAGAGCAGTTAATTACTACAGTCTTTTATTTCCACATGCGGTCAGGTTTCCTTTTGGGGGTGGGGGTGGAATGGACAATTTGGGTTCAAATAAAATATTTCCGCTATCCTGTTGCCAAATGCAGCATTGCCAACAGAGATGCAATCGAATGCTGCCTACCACGGACTCTTCATCATTGCATGTCTTCATCGGGGGGGGGGGTTGCGATACTAACGCGTCGTGTCCTAGTTGTGAGTCCGAGGGTTCAACAATAGAGAGACAGGACAGATTTGCCACTAAAGAGTTGACGTAATGAATATATGAATGATTGATTGTCTTGATCCAAGAATCACTTTAAAGCTGAGACTGCAAGCCTGTCCTAAAAGTGCTGAGTTCATCTCCTGCAAAGGGGAGCACAAAATCAGGGCTTGTGTATCCTTCAAAAATAAGGAGGGAGAATGAATAAATCATGTACAACTAAGGGGACCATGGGAAAAAGTGTTTAGCCTGTTCATGTTGGGATTATACTGTAGAATCATCATAAAGGAACAAAACCAGTGGATCAACTATATTTCCATAACCCTAAAAAATTACTTTGAATAACAGTGCGGATATGCGTGTGTTTGTGTCCATCACAATGTCTGCTTGCAGTCAAGTTATGTCGTCGCTGTGCGGTGATGCACACAGTCCGCATCTAAAAGTAAATTACGCCTGAGTCAGCTGGTCCATTCATTCCAACAGGAATGGGAAACCTGAGGGGAAGGGGGTTTGTCGAAAAAATTAAAAACTGTTGCATCGGGTTGAGCATAAAACCGTATAGACCTATGCACACGTGGGGCCACACATAAAGTAAGCATGAAATGCTATCTTCCTCTGAGCATGAAATGTTAAGATGAAGCGGTTTCTTTCTGTGGAATTGGCTAACTATTAACCGCTCTGTGAAAGTTCGACTGCACATTTAGCGGACATTGCTACCATGGTAGCTGCAGAACATATGGAGAGCATTGCACACAGAGCATCTTAAAATAAAATAAAATCTTCAAAGCGGCGAAAAATGTTTAAAGTTAGCGTGTCTCTATGGTCCTCGCTTTGAACACAAGGGGGCGACCTCCATACAAATACCGCGGGCCGATCTACAAACGAGGAGTTGGTGGGTGTGTTTGACGCTTCAAAATGCAATGTGGGTGATGTGAAGTCAGTGATGGTGAGTCTTCCTTTTGTACCAGCAGATAGAAAATATGTTGGATATATATTTTATAATAAACATAGACTTTGCAACAACAGGTTGTGCTGTTTTTTTGATTCACGCCTGTGTCACAAATTGCATGCGAACTGGAATGTATGATGACATTTACAATGAACCTGACAGCAAATGCACCACACGCCAGCCTTGACACTGAAGAGCGAAGGGGGTCAAGTCAGCACTCGATCCATCTGCCACCTCGGTGTTTGTGTCCGATTCTGTGGAGATTATTGATAACCACTGGGAAAAGCAAGCCACTGATCTGGTCCACTGTGTGGCCAGATAAGTGGTATTTATTCATCTCGATGTTAATACACATTGAGGATTAAAATAAAAGATTTCTAAAAACAAATCAAACAGCACCTTCTTTTCTTGATCAGGGATAGATTTATAATAAATACAATTGATCTATCATGCATTGGATTATGTACATTATTAACTGAAATAATAAATACTTATTCAGTATTTTTGTATGCAATGTGTATTAATTAATTATTAATTGTTGTGGTTTACGATGAGCATTACGACACATTTTTGCATCATCACATTTATTCCCCCAAATAAATAAAATGCATCATTCTTTTTTTAATTATGGATTATTTAATAAGGGACAGTACACATTGATAAAAACATTTCAGTAAATGTGCCAGAGTTAGCCAAGAGGCTATTTTTCATCTGTAGTCCCAATGATGCTGCTCAGCACTTCTCTCGTGCTTCTTCTTGTTCTCATTTAAAGTTGAACAACTTCCATTATGTTCCATTCAAATTAAAAAAAATTTTAAAAAAAAAGTAAATAACAACTTAACTTATAAATAAAGAGTGAAACATGCTTTTTTTCACACAACATGCGACGATAACAGTAAACAGATTACATCAGTCTTTAGAATTGATTGCAGTAAAACTTAAATCTTGTTTTCGGATCGAATTTAATCTATGATTGACAGTTAGTTAGTGAGAGCTTCACTTCTAATGGGATTACAGAGTTCTAACTCCCCCCTCCCTCATCCTATCCCCTCAGCAGAGGTCTGGGTCAGAGATCCTCCTACTGATCTCCCTCGGCCCTCACCAGAGAATCTGCCGGCCAATCGGATGAGTGCCCGGCACATCTCACCAGTTGAGAGGGCGCTGATTGGTTAACCGCCGGTAGGACGGCTGCAGAGGCATGCATAATAAGGGTGTGAAGTCTGGACTGCGGCCTGTCCTTAGGAGAACAGAGAGGTATGAACAGACACGATGTTCTCCTGCATGACACGCCAGGAAGTCCTATTTGTGGTTGTTTCAACTGAGACTGACATGGAAACAAGACAAGCAGACTTTGTGATGCTTTTTACTTCTCTTTGCAGTCACTGTCTCGTCTAGTCGTTTTGCATCTCTTTGTAACAACGTTCTGTCTTTTTCCCCCGTTTGTATAATTCTTGATGTCCCCGTGCAGTAGCCATCTTGTGCCTTTTCTTTGGCCTTTTGGTCATTTGTTTCTCATTGTACACATTTTCTGTTGTTTTCAGTGGATTTTGTGTCTCTTGTCATGTCTTTTTTATTCATCTATTGTCCCTTTTGGTGATTTTGTGTTTCTCTGTTGCCTTTTTTTGGAGAGTTGTCACTTCACTGCCAACAGGGCCCCTGTACCCAGAATGGCTCTTTATACCTTCCTTTGAATACACCTGATCGTGTTCTATTTTGGAGTAGACTTTATTCCACCGTTACATATTATTGAATAGAACGTATACACAGGCATTTATTTCCTCTTTTGTAGCTGTAAGATTGTAAAGAAGATTTCTTCTTCAGACTGGTAGGTCTGTGAAACTTAGTGATCAAGTCATATCAAGATTACGACGACGCTTCAGCAGAGCCTCTGTACAAAGCAGGTGACCTCAGCAGAGCCTCTGTACAAGCAGGTGACCTCAGCAGTGCCTCTGTACAAAGCAGGTGAAATATCTATATGAAATATGAGTGGAGTGTACTGCATTTATTTATACACATCTTGGATATATATATATATATATATTTCATCCATTCCAGGCTTATAAAAGAATATATATCTATATATATATAATTTTACTTTTTGATATGTATATATATATATATCTTTTTATTTTTTATTTTTTAAAGCCTGGAACAGATGAAATAAATACAAATAATAGAACAAGAACTGAAGGAGACCAAAATGAAGAAGAAGATGGGCTTTACCTTCCCATCCACCAGGTGGCAGTGTGGATATTGTGGCGGTTTACCGATACACACGAAGAAGCAAAAGCAAAACAAGACACAGGAGAGTGGCGTGAGCTCTGCCCTCTGCATGGTGTATTACTACGATGTTTTCTTTTACTAAAACGCATTGCATTTATTCGCACGTGGCATGTCACCTCGCGAACACGCGGCTCAGCGTGCTGACGCCGCAAAGCACCAGGAACCTGTTTCACCAGGTAACGTAAGCTTAACGCGCGGTTGAGTTTAGCTAACGGCGTCACCTAACGCCAAGTTAGCGTAGGTTAGTGGTTGCGTCATATGTCACGTGTGTGTTGTGTTGAACCGCATATTAACTTTATTCAATATTCCAGCTCCGTAGCCTGTCTCACCTGACGGGGGTCCATTGTCAACCTCCAAACAAAGTAAGTTCCATTTTCCTGCTTCCCAGACCAGACTCCGTTCAGAGGTGTAACATTTTACGGATTTGTACGATTTATTTTTCGATTAAATGCCATGAGAAGAAACTATAAAGGTGTTTACAAGTCGACAGTTAAACACATTCTACATGGCGCATACTCAGCAGAGAAAGAAAAAAAAAATACACTTTTGATGGTAACTTATGATTCCTTGTGGTTTCCTGTGTGACGTCAGAGATTGGAGAGCAGAGTGGATGGAGTCATGTGGAGGAAGAACATCCACCTGACAGATGTGCAGATAAGGTGACCCACGCCTTCATCGTCACATGGCATCACCAGTCCTGAGTTAATGTTTTTAAACTGATGCGTAGCGTTGTGTCCCTCCTCCCCTCTACAAGTGAGCTGTCTGAAGGCGCGTATGACAAGCTTGCAGAGAAGACACTGGACGCCCTGACCGAATACTTTGAGGACCTGATGGAGGAAGCTTTCACTGGAGCAGACTACGACGTTGTGTACTCCGTAAGTCTTGCCTGTTCGCTTTGGATCGTCTGACTGCAGTGCTTGTTGTCTTTACCCACTGGTTAGCAGGTTGATTATATAATATTAAATGTTGACTCTACTTTTCTCTAGATTTGTTCCCTCAGTAAACATTGTAAATGTGAGTTCATGGTCTCAATCTGTAGTTTAAAGTCTTCTTCAATACAGCATGATGTTCATTCAGTAGATTATCCTCCATTTAGAGTCAAATAGACCATAAAGTAGAGTGTGCTTTAGGGCGGGGTTACTGTGACGGACAGGATACCGGAGACGTATGACGTGTCTCTAAATCGCTCGTCCACATTCCAAATATGGTCGCTTCCGTTAATTCTGATACAAAAAAGCCAAGATGATGACGGTCAGTAGAAAGTGGCATTTGTTCAACATCTGTGTGAGCACTACATGGGTAAACTACATGCTCTCTGCCTTCTTTTAATTAATTTTTAATTGTGTATTTTATTGTGCCTTCTTAAAGCACGTTACTTGTGTTTAAAAAAAATTATGTTATTTCTTTTTTGGCCCATGTTATTGTTATTATTATAATTATTGTCATTGTGTCAATTCAGTTTAGTTATTACTACTCATGTCGAGCACTTTGTGACTTTTGTGGTGAAAAGTGCTATATAAATAAATGTTACTTACTTAATCTACAACAGTTTACATAGCAGCCTTACTAAGTGACTGGCATTTGTCACCACTGCATTAGCCTCACTGTTAAGCTGACTTCACTTAAGTTACTTACTCATAGTTCTCTCACTCCCACTTGAGTCGCTGCCTGCGTCTCCCGACTGGTTTAACAACACGCGGTTGGATTTCAGCTGACATGCACACATTCCTCAGCCCGTGCTGCTGTGAAAGACCCTGTTTAACCTCCTGTAGAGTTCGATGATGACGGCACAGTAAATAGTAAATAGTCGGAGAACATGTTCCCATGGCTCGTGGAATCCCGGTTAGTATAGATCCACCTATACAAGGGCCAAATCATTTCCTCAGTAAACTGGAGTGTCTAAATTCCTAATTCTTTGCACAAATTGTTCTGATTGTTTGTCTAGATGAGTTCTGAGGCCACTATGCCCTCTACCTGGTCGCCTAAAAGATTAGAAACTATGCCATTTAAAATCATTTTTGACATTATTTTTATGATAGGCGTCTTAACGACTTGCTATGGTTAAATAATTGATTTTATCACACATATTGCAGCCTTCATCTGAACATCTCATGCTTCTGGAAATGTTTCTTGCTGTAAAATCATATTCTGTAAATCAAAATCAGGTTTTGGTTAAAAAAAGAAGAAGCTAAAAAACAAACAAAAGCTGGTAAAGGTGGTGGAGATTGTCAGTGGAGGGGCTGCAGCTGTGGGCCGGTCCCCCTCCGTGCTCCATAAAGCTAATTCAGACTGGGCCTGTTTGTTTGGCTGCCGACTCTGTTGCCTTATTGATTTTCTTGCCCGGTAGAATCGACACACTTTGGAGCCCACAGCTGGCTCGAGTTTACCCTGGCTTGAAAACTGTAAATCCCTGAGATGCAGAGTAACGGTGAAAGGGCCCTCCCCCCATTGTCAGGACGCAGGGACAGGAAGAGAGGATGACACTGTGAAGCCAGAGCAGCGTTCTTTAGCAATTGTGATGAACTCCCTCTCACCATCTTCAAATAATAGTTTTTAATGCAAATAACCAGCACAGATGACGATTAATCAAAGACGTTTGGCGCCCGTGACAGTTTGATTTAAGAAAAAAAGAAGCGGTTGTGAAGAACGTCAGTCTGGAGACTTGCTGTCAGAAAAAGAAATCAAAATCAGCTGTTCAGAAGTTGCTGCATTTCTGTCAGCTAACGCAGTGAACCTGTCGACATCATCAAATGTGGGCCGATCAGAACCGAGACGTGCTCCTATGAGCTGATGCTATTCTGGCACCTCCAGTTCAGACAGACGGGATATCGCCCCGGGAAGGAGGAAGCGGGGGGGGGGGTGGAATGGACAACTCCCTTCATCGATAGTCAGCCTGCCTTCATTATCAGGCCTGATATCAGTTGATGTGGAGGCCGTCTCGCAGTCAGAGAAAGATGTGTCGTCTTGTGTGTTACCGTCACACTGCCTGCCTGTCAGTCTTAAGAATTGCTCTGGGACGTGTCTGTGCGTGTGCGTGTGTGTATTGGAAAGCAGCAGCCTCTGACTGATTGTCCAGTATTCCAATCTTGGCAGCTGACACTCGAGGCCATAAAACATACTCACACAGCAGAATAAAGAGAGCTGTACCTTTTGCGGGCTAAATAAGAGCCGGGGGCCTTGCAGAGGGTCTCGGAAAGGTGCCGGGGTAAATTTCCATGGAATAATCAAGTTCGGCATTTTGGCCGTCACCATCTTAATTTTTTGCAGCCAGTAAGTGATCATATTTGTAATCGGTGGAGAGTCGAGAGACGCAGTATTCGGGTCTGGTAGCGACCTGTCAATCACGGGGTAGCCCCTCCCTTAAGCATATCCTGCTTTATTGTCTGTTTGACTCTAGATTGACCATCATTTACTAAATGAACAGCATGCAATATTGAAGATAACTTGAAACTAGACATTGAGACCATAAACTGTTTCAATGTTTACGAAAGGAATAATGGAAATAAAGAAAGATGTCGTACCGATTAGTCGATGTTTACGTACTGTTTATGTCTGATGAGCAAGTTACAGAGCACCACATCGTCGGGTCTAAAATATGTCCACATTTGAACTGCAGCTTGTTCTCTTTTTAATAAAAAAAATGTTTTATTGATTTTCACAGTTTTTATCCCACCAGGGAAGATGATTCACACACGTCTCAGGGCAATTACAGATTGAAATTTAAAACCTCATTCCCGACCCCACCCACCCTACCCACCCCAACCACCAATTGTAGGGTTACAGGCTACAGAACTTATACAATACATTCAGGTAATTTCAGGTACATTCAGCAGACGGAAATGTAAACAAAGTCAAATAATTACATTAATCCATCAGGTAACGTAAAGCAATTTGGTGCAGCTTGTTCTCTGGGGGAGTGCAGCCATTCTTCTGACGACCATCGGCGCTTTCAGTTTATTTCTGTTGTCTAAAAGTTACATTATTCATTAAAAAAAGATCCTTAGATGAAGCTCAAGTATTGCTGCCTGTTCTAGTTGAGATTTCAATTGCGTCCAAATACATGATAAGACAATTTATTAATTCATCGATATTAAATCAAATTTCAATTGTATTCCAGAGAAGACAAATAATTTCAGTTCTGTGATTTAATCCGTCAATTAGTAATAAAGAATACATTTCCAAACTGAAAGCCCTCTACAATGTAGTAATATTGAAGTTTTTTGTTTACGTCTGCTCCGCCTTTTGGGTCTCGTACAGAGTGGAGTGCTGACGGTGAAGGTGGGCAGAGACCACGGCACCTACGTCATCAACAAGCAGACACCCAACAGACAGATCTGGCTTTCTTCTCCTACCAGGTGACGCACACACACACGCACACACACACGCACACACACACACAGTGCTTCTCTGCAGCACTAGCATCTGTCTGCAAAAACTCCAGCTCTGAGGTAAGATCAGATTAAACTTTATTAATGCCGGAGGAAATTCTTGAGCCATAGTTTCATTAAAGATGCCAACAGCAGAATAGCAACAAAAATAAAGCAATAGAATTCAAAATAGAAAATAAAGTTAAGATGAAAGGGACAAGAATTTTCTTTATTCTGGTTGAATGACAATTATCTATTTATGAATATTTGTGTTTTATTCTTTTAAATATTTGTGTTTTATTCTTTTCGATCATAACGACTTTTCATTCTACCTCCATCTGTCTAATGCTGACACAATAGTAAATAAATAAATAAATGTAAGTCATCTCAGAGGTTTCCCTTTCTATTTCTTTGAAGAAAAAATATTAATACTAATCTGAAATGACGACGTCTTAGCTAATTCCCTCGGGTCTCTTGTTGCAGTGGACCGAAGCGCTACAACTGGACGGGGGAGCGCTGGGTGTACGCCCACGACGGCGTCAGCCTCCACCAGATGCTCTCCAAAGAGTTCTCCGTCATCTTTAATACAAACATGGACCTCTCTGGCCTGCCTTACTCCTGAGGTCCAACACACCTACCGTGTGTGTGTGTGTGTGTGTATAAATATATATATATAATGTACCACAACTCCACAACAGTTGTATTAAATAAGTGATCTCTACATGTTATCTACATGCTCTATGATAAAAAATAATGTACATATGTATGTTGATTTCATTAAATATTTTTAAAATAATATTGATTTTGTTTCTCAAATCTTAGACGTTACTTGCGATTCTCAAACTGCCGTGTGTTCCTTAGCATTGCAATTGGTACGATTTATATTTGCTGTAATTGATTTATGTTGTACCGTTTTAATGTATGGAGGACATAAAATGTCTTAAGTATAAATAAATACATGAATACATGCTTAAATAAATGTATAATTAAATACAGGAATAAATAAATGCTTCAATAAATTTATAAATACATAAATAAATAAATGCTTAAACAAATGGAATGTATATTCCATACAAGGACACATAAATAAATGAAGAAATACAGAAATTTAGACATCGATTAATTTTATTTTTTAGGTTTAACTTATTTATTTATTCCTGTATTGATTTATTTATACATGTATTTATATATTTATTAAAGCATTTATTCCTGTATTTATTTATTTATACATTATTTAAGCATTTATTCATGCATTTATTTATTTATACTTAAGACATTTTATGTCTTTAAGAGACAGACGCTGAAGTGGAGCGTTTCTGACACATTAGTAGAAGATCCCAAATACGAGGTGGCACCTGAATATGAGCATGGCATGTCTCCTTTAAGTGGCCTTTCATTAGATTACTTATTAAATACTTTCTTTATTAAAATGTTATGATTGAACGAAAGTAGATTTTTAGGATATAGTTTATTGTTTATTTCTTCCTCTTGTGTGTCTGTGGAGGCTCACCTCAATTTATTTCTCTTTTCTTATTATATAACCAAAATAAATCTCAATTTAATCAACTAAAATGGCTTTACCTCCTGAGCCACACAATCTAATTGCATACACACTTGAAGTGTCAGGAAATCTTCAGTGAAGACGCAACTTTCCTTTGAATGATTTTAATATTCCATATCCGCTCCACAAACGAGAAATGTGGGGCTGTGGTCTGCATGGTTCATATGTTATGACATTGGCCACACTTAACCCTTGTGTTGCCTTAGGGTCATTTTGACCCGAATCAATATTACACCCTCCCCCCGCCTTAGGATTAATTTGACCCCATTCAATGTTTAATGTCTGTGTTCTTTCGGTAGTCAACAAACAAACATAAAGTGCCTCACACTTAAACTTGGAAAACAATATTAATTCAAATAATTTTCTGGAGGTTTTAATTGCTGGCGTCAAATTGAACCCAAAGGGTAAAATATGTTAGTAAATATAAAGGTAACAGGAGGGTGTAATATTGATTCGGGTCAAAATGACCCTAAGGCAACACAAGGGTTAACTTCATGTCTGCATTGTTTAGTCCTTCCTGGAGCCTGGTTCATGTAAACTACCAAGTTGTAATTTTTTTCAAGAGACAGAGCCCTCTGGTGGCCATCTTATTTCTGACAGGAGCAAAGGAAGAAGTCATGTGATGTTATAATAGAGAGTGACCACGCAGGTTGGAGGGGCATTTCCTGTTTCTCACCCATAGTCTATGGTTGTTCCTTTTTAAACACGACCGTGGTCACCCCTGAACCTCAACCAAGTGTTTGCAAATGTAACCGCGACAACAAAGCAGGCCTAACTGTGTTCGTATTGGTAAGATGTCAGAAAAGGAGTGCTGAGCCTGACGTTTAAGGTGCCAAGGCCCTTTGGGCACCTGTAGGTGCGTGTGATGTAATGCTGAAGCAAAAACGGATGAAGAAAAAGAACGGTAAAAGTAATGTTCACAATGAACAATGGTGTTGTGGTTTTTTCTCTCCTGATACAATACTACTTGTGTATTTATTTCCGTAATTATTGCCTGCAACATCCATTTCCAGAACAATTTAGATTGTAGGTAAGAGCCCCCCAGTGGTCTGGGGCATATTTCTTGAATTTGATCTTCTGTACAATTTGAGAAAAAAGAGTAACAGAACATTTGTGAATTAAAATGAGTGTTCATTGTAGCCCTGCCATTAACATTTTCAACAAAAGGAAAACACAATTAAAATTCTTCATAAACATTTGTGAAATGGAGTTAACGGGCAAGGCTCGAATAGGCTAGTGATTTGCATCAGCGATAGCAATGCCTGTGCTATCAGTTAGCATTTCGTGATTAGCATTAACGATTAGCCTTAACGATTAGCATTGACGCTTAGCGTTGCCGATTAGCAGTGGCGGGCCGTCAGGGCCAGCAAGGCCTTCTCTGCTGGCCTAAACATCATCAGAATATATATTTTTTTCTAAATATATTTTCCCACAAATATGTATTCAATTATTCCCCAGAGTAAGAGTTATTCTCTTAATTTCATAGCGTTCCTCTTGGTTGCGCTGCTGCCAGCGCCAGGTTGCGATTTGGAGGGCTGGTCTTTATGTTAGATCTTTTATCCAATCATATTCAGCCATCGTGTGTTGCCAGGGGGCTAAAATCTGCCCTTAGGCCTTCAGAATCAACATTGCGGGCGCTGGTAGCTTCAAGTGAATGGGAATGACGATGTTGTGTCAACCAATCAGCTTTAGAGTTGGCTCCTCTAGGCCTTCGAGAAGGCCCCGGAACCGGCACAGGAGCAGCTAGCAGGCGGAGTGCTGCACGTCTTTTGATTGGATTACCAATATTGAGAGGCGGGTCCTATGGGCAGGTAGATGCAAAACCTCAGAACTAGGAAACTGAATTTGATAAAGGAATTAATTCGCGGACTACAAAGCTGTTTTTTCAACCCACAATGGCGGAAGGAGGAGAAGATGTCGATTTGGTCGAGCATATACTTGAAATCTGCTTTGGGTGCGACAATGCCCTGTTTAGTGAACAAACTAGTGCAAGTGACTTTTTTCTTCTTCTTTTTCTCCGTCATGATGCACGCATTCTGCAGCTTGCGAGACGGAGAGCCGAGAGAAATGACATGCTGTTGTGTAGATACGATCAACATCAGACGGCTGTTTAGTTTAATAAATAAACAAAGACGTGCTATAGAGAAAATGACGGGGGCGGGCCAATTTTTTTTAATGTCATGTGATCTACCAATACTACGCCGCGATCGAGGTATTGAGCAGCCCTGGTCTAGAGCCATGGCATCATAATGATAGTAATAAGAGGTGGATTAATTCGGGTGGGACTGTGTAGGACCTCACTGAAGGCCCAGGCCCCAGGCCCCAGGCCCACGGCCCGCCACTGCCGATTAGAGTGAGCTTATTGAAAGTTTATGATGCAACCATGACACAATCCCACACCGTGATTCCAATCATGAAACAAGCATCATCCCACAGTGGATTATGCAATGAGAAGTAGCTTAAAATGGGAAGAAAATGAACAGACAAATTATCCACAGATTTCTGATGAAAGTTGTAGTGAGGCCTGTGGAGTATCCACGGCAACGACGCAGCCCAAATCAAATCCCTGCGAGATTAACAGCCCCCGATAATTATTACCACCCACTGCGAGATACTGTTGTCCGACTCAAACACAAGCAGATGTTTAAAGAAAAATGACAACAATAAATATATTCACAGAGGATCGCTCTTCATTCATGGCAGTCTGTTCAAATACAAAGCCCAATCTTTGCCTATGCTATATAATCACAAATCTGACTGATGCATTGTTGCACAAACTGTGAGTGAGTGTGTGAGTGAGCGAGTGAGCTCCAGCTCCTTCTGTAAATGGCCTCCTGCCTCAGGCAAAATCCCTACTGCTAACATCCAGCTGCACCTTTTGGATAACACTTTGTGCCATCTGTAATGTCTATTATGAATTCATAATATGTGCAATATATAGATACATCAGACTGTCTAAAACCGAGACGAGACCGAGTCCCTTCAAAAAGCCATTTTAGGGTGAGTACTTTGACATGCACCAAATATTCTTAATATGCTAATTGCTAATGTACATTAATATTCCACTAATATTCCCAGTTTAAATTCTGCCGTTCATATTCTAGTTAACGTAAAACAATCCAGTGAATCCCTCGTCAACGCCATTCTCTTCTGTGTTTGAAGGCTCGATGCCCTAACACGTAAATACAGTGACAATAAGAAAAGGTAGAAAGACATGTGATATTTTGTATCAAAATATATATTTACTTTTTCAAGGTTTTCCACTGGTGACTTGTTGGAACCTGTGAACTCCGCCTCCCTGTGTTCAACCAGACGACAAATTCCAGTTCTGCCGAGAGAAGCCAATGGCCAAGTGTTTTCAAACATGCATTATCTCTACTAACCAGCAGGGGGCGAAAAAAGAAGTCTGGTTGTATAGAAATCTATGAGAAAATAACTATACTTCTCTCTTAATTTATTTCCTCAGTAAACATTGTAAACATGAGTTTATGGTCTAAATCTATAGTTTCAAGTCTTCTTCAATGCAATGATGGTCATTTAGTACATCGTGGTCCATTTAGAGTAAAATAGACCATAGAGCAGGGTATATAGGGATAATATACTTCCTATATACCGTATTTTTTGCACTATAGGGCGCACTAGATTATAAGGCGCACTGTCAATGAATGGTCTATTTTCGATCTTTTTTCATTTATAAAGCGCACCGGACTATAAGGCGCATTAAGCGGAAAAAAAACAGTCAGATAAGTCAGTCGATCAAACTTTATTAAACGCGTTCACAATAATTCTCAACATTATTCAAACGTTAATGAGCGTATTCACAATAACTACCAACCTTATTCAGTTGTATTTTGGGATCCTTATACACACACTGTAATATTATGGTGAAGCACAGTATTGTAACGGACTGAGGGAAATGTTATGTCCGGATGTAAGTGAACGTCTCACGAGCTGGTAGCTGTGAGGCGTGTCTGTGATTGGACAGCGAGTGATGTTGTTGTGTGTGTTGTTGTGTTCCGCGGGTTCGGAGCGGAGCTATGACCCGGAGCAGACGTGAAGCTGGTTTTGAGGTTTCACGGCGGTTTGTTGTCGTTTTGGCGTAGGCTACGGCCAACAGTAGCTTGTTCTATGTTCCTTGAATAAACACCCTATAAGCCATCTACGTCTCGTAGCGTTCCTGACCCAGGGTCGCTACAGTATGTATTACTCCGCGACGCTCCTGGCTACGGTAGCCGTAATGCTGCAAGCGGTGCGGCTTTGTAGTTTACCAAAGTCGTACTAAAACATTTTGACTTAGCGCCGTGAGCGCCTTGTACCACACAAAATCGCTTAGAGGTCAGTAAACAAAACCAGAATTAATCCATATATACGGCGCTTCGGATTATAAGGCGCACTGTCGTTTTTTGAGAAAATTAAAGGCTTTTAAGTGCGCCCTATAGTGCAAAAAATACGGTATATATATACAGACTAGGTCTATAATGCACAGAGCTGGTTGTAAACAAGAAAGAGGTCTTGTTTCTTAAAGTGCCTTAAAGGGTACCTGTAGTGAAAACGAATATGTAGCCAGATCAAAAGATAATGTGTTTCTAAAGGTTATTCATGCACTGACGGTCCAGTATTCAATAACAATACGTAGTTTAGGCTGTTCAAAGTCCTCAACTCCGACATGCGACATTGCACTGGAGCTTGAATATGTCGCGGGTGGTGTGACGTCAAATCGTTGAGAGATGACAGCCAGCCACAGCGGATGTGTTCAGATACCAATATAAACAACGTCGAGCGCTCGCAAACAAATGCTGAGAGATTGATAATATGGACGATGAAAGATTGTCTGATTCAGCAACTGGATACTTGTTTGAACCTTTAAAAGCAGACTATCCCCATTTAGTGAATTGTGACAGCGATGATAGCGATGATTCTGATGAAGTTGATGCCGACGGACCGCCGGTACAGATGCTTCACCGTGCGGACCGTGCACGCAAGTCGGCGGACGTTTGGTGCAGTTGTGGGAAATGTGTGCCACAAAAAACAGACATAGAGTGCATTTGTTGTAAAGAGCACGAACTTATGTCCGATGATATAGTGCCATTAGACCTCATCTGCTTCACACAAAAGAGTGAGCTTGATAGCTACATCGCGCATAAGCCAGCGCTGGAGATGTCTTTCATTGATGCAATGTTCGGCCGACATGTTCGGGGGTGCTAGTGACTTTTTCTTTGCTCCGTCCGTCCCGATGCGCGCAAACCGGTGTCGGGAGCTCCGCGGCGCACGAGACGGCGGGCAGAGGACTGTTAACGCAACACGTAGAGACAGAAATGACATGCTGCTGCTGTAATGTGGCGCTTTAGGGCCGTCCTGCAACCGCAGGGTTGTGGGGGTTCCCCCCCCCCCCTCTCTTGCAAGTCAAAAGTGTTGAGCAAGGCAGCTGAACCCCCCCCTGCTCCCGGGCGCGGCTTCGCGCCACTGCCTGCTAATAACTAGGAATGGTTAAATGCAGAGAACTAATTTCCCCTTGGGGATTAATAAAAGTGTATATTCTATTCTATAGAGAAAGTGACAGGGGGGCGGGCCAATTTTTTTTAATGTCATGCGATCTACCAATACTACGCCGCGATCGACTGGCAGGTCGCCGCGATCGACTGGCAGGTCGCCGCGATCGACGTATTGAGCACCCCTGATATAGATTGTGTAATTCTTGAGGCCACCGATCTATCCCAAGAAGCAACGCGTGTAGAAGTGGCTCCGGATTGGCTGAATTCCTTTCAACGACTCAACGTCATAGTTAGCTTTGACATGAGTAAATAACTAGCAAAATGGCTGCGCCCTGAAGCGTTCACGGACTCGGAATGTTGACAAAGAAATGTAAATCCTCGGGCTATGCGTGACTTGTTGACAATAGCGGCGGGGTAAATATGATTATTTTGATGCGCCGAATGGATGTAGCACGTTGTTGTTTTGCACTACAGGTACCCTTTAAAGACATATATGAAATGACATATGATGTTTACGTGAACCATATCAAATTGGGTATATTGTCATATTTGGAGTACTAGTGTAACATAAGTGTGCATGTAAAGATTGTCTTTAAAAAAAATATATATTTATCCTCAAAATTACAGAACATGATCATACACTGCCCATGTAATTTTCCATTACCCCCCTAAATTCCGGCCTCCAGATTCCCCGAAATCACACTGGCTGAATTGTCAGAAAGCCATAACAGTATGAACTAGAACGGGCACTCGGTAGAGCGCATACCTTCGCATATCACAAGATTGGGCATTGAATTATGAACATTTTGGCATTAATTGCATGCCAATTGGATACAAATTGACCGCGCGATGGTAAAAAGAAGATGTTGACCTTTTCATGACCTTGACCTTTGACTCAATCGATCCCAAAATCTAATCATATGGTCCCCGGATAATAACCAATCATCCCACCAAATTTCATGTGACTCAAAGAAGATTTTTACCTTTTCTTGACCTTGACCTTTGACCCGATCGATCCCAAAATCTAATCAAATGGTCCCCGGATAATAACCAATCATCCCACCAAATTTCATGCGATTCGGTTTAATACTTTTTGAGTTATGCGAATAACACGCATGCACACATACAAATAAATACACGGCGATCAAAACATAACCTTCCGCATTTTCAATGCGAAGGTAATAACTCAAGAAGTTTACACAAAATAAATAAATAAAATACAGAAGGGTATTAAAGAAAAACATATAAACAAGTAATGAGTTAAAAAAATTAAAAATTAAAAGAAAGAAGAAGAAAAAATGCCCACGGTAGCATAACATATTTGTAAATTTAAAGATAGAGTCCTCTATGTAGCAAAGTATTGTATGATCGGACCCCAAAGTAGATTTTAATTTCTCAGGATGTCCCCGCAGTGAGAACTTCTTTTTCTCCAATTTTATAAAACACACCACATCCATCAACCAGAGAATAATTAGGAGGAAGAGGTCATTTCCAGTCTACTAGGAATAAAAGGTTTGAAAAAAGAATTATGTTTTTGTGTTTATTTATTAAAGTTTGATCTTCATCCCCTCTGAACACCAAAAATGAACATCCAGACGATGTGAAGAAGATTTAGATTGAGGGACTCTGCCTTTGAATATTGTATCCCAATAACGAGTCAGTTGTGGACAGAACCAGGACATGTGTGTCCGACCTGCTGGTCTATTGAAGCTATCCTAACGTGTGTGTACATTTGCGAATGGTTGAAGTGAGAGTATTATATTTAACCACGCACACAAAATATCTTTTATTGACCCTAATGGTTCCAATATGAATCTGGTATTCTCATGTCAATTTCTTTTTTAAATCCACGTAGCTTTTTACAACGTTAATCTCAGTAATTGATTTGAAGATTTGATATATTTGGGATATGAATCCTTCTATGTTCCTGGTGTGTTCATGATTTCCTCATCCACTGAGTCTAGAGGTGAACATTGGGGTTGTCAGATTTTGTAAAATGTTGCACTTGGAAATAGCCAAACAGATTAATAAGGGATATTGGATCTCTTTAACGTATCCTTGGAACTTCCGAACTTTTCCACACACCAACGTATAATAGACCAATGTTGGAAATTATAATGGTTCACGCCATGGAGAGAATGCAAAGTCTAGTCTGGGTTGGATTAATATTTTCTGTCAGTGTTGGTGTCTTTTGCCTCCTTGACAGTCGATGAAAACGGTTGCCAGTGAGGCCTTAAAAAACAGCCCGATGAAGATTTATATTTCATACTTGGGGTGACCCCCACAGAAATCCGACTTCCTCTTAACCCTTGTGTTGCCTTAGGGTCATTTTGACCCAAATCAATATTACACCCTCCCCCCGCCTGTGGGTCATTTTGACCCGATTCAATGTTTCACCCTCCTGTTACCTTTATATTTACTAACATATTTTACCCTTTGGGTTCAATTTGACACCAGCAATTTAAACCTCCAGAAAATTATTAGAATTAATATTGTTTTCCAAGTTTAAGTGTGAGGCACTTTATGTTTGTTTGTTGACTACCGAAAGAACACCGACATTAAACATTGAATGGGGTCAAATTAATCCTAAGGCGGGGGGAGGGTGTAATATTGATTCGGGTCAAAATGACCCTAAGGCAACACAAGGGTTAAACATCCACAGCAATTGTCTAATCTGGCCAGCTGTTTTTATTTATTTAAAAAAAATGTTTTATACCTATTGTTACATGACACAACAAAAGGAAACAAAATGAAATGAGGATGGATGTGGCGGATTACCCCCTCTAAGCACCCAGAGGTTTAGTGCCACTATTATCCTCCTATGGTGGGATTTTCTATGTAAATTATATAACAGTTATGCTTCAACACAAATCAGTACACAGCTGTTTTGTCTTTTGCCCCCACCACCCTGCCCCACCCCCCTGCCCCACCAACGCTGCCGCCACCGCTGCTCCGTCTGGTCCGAGCATCGCTGAGCTTCAGGACGACGCGCTCTGCTCCTCAGTCGCCAACAAACACCGACTGACAGGAAGAAAGTAAGGGTGGTCCATCCGACCGGAGGCGGGTGTCTCCATGGCAACCGATTGACCGACGAAAACCCCCACGCCCCCCGGAGCACAGTTGAGCTGCACCATGAAGTACAAGAAGTTCATGACCATCATGCAGGTGGCCCTCGGAGTGGCCCCCCTCAACAAGAGAGAGCTGATCCCGTCGCCGCGCAAACTCTGGAAACCCGCTCGGTGAGTTGTAGCTTATGTGTGTGTGTGTGTGTTTGTGTGTATGTGTGTGTGCTATGGGGAAACAAGCCGGAGAAAATCAATGTGAAATCAAAGAGAATCTCTTTATGTTAATGATGCCGAAGCTTCCCGTAGGCCTCCGAATCGTTTAAGGGCCACTCGAAACGTTCAACTACTTCCATGTTTGTTTTTGCCGACTCAAGCCCCATTGCGTGTCACTTAACTGTGTCTTTTTAATGCTTTAAAGAGGATAATTTTGTTCTACCATATCATGGGAAGTCTCCTCACAATATGCAAGGATTTGATTAATCACCGGTGCAAAGTTATTGCTGAAAACTTTAAAACAATTAACATTGAAACAAGTAAAAAGCTCTGGATGTATCATATATGAGAGTAATCGCAGGGCCTTCCTGTGTAAACCCTTCCAAAGTCACCTTATGCTTTTGTACAGTAAAACTTGTCACTTTAAGGTGAATTCAGTGTTTTGTCCTTGTGGGGATTCCGCAGAAAGAGTGACGTTTGCTTTTGCTCACATTTAAACGTGTGCTCACATTTTTTCTTCTTTATACATTTTAATTCATAAACCTGAACAGAAGCTGCTCTTTGCTTGTGTGGTCTGTTGTGTGCTCAGCTTGACCGCGTGGTTGAGTGCAAGGTTAGCTGCCGAAGCCACTAATCCTGCCACGTGATTTAAATTGATGAGAATGAGTTCTTCACCTCTGCTTCATCAATGTATTCTCATCCAATCTTTACAAAATAAACGTCTATATTCACAGTAAATCAGTTGGTGGTGTTTTAGGAAAATATTGTGAATTACTGAGTTAGGTTGACGCAACAAAACGACTCGAGGAAAGGTTCTGTCGCCTTCTGTGGGAGCTGGTTTATGGTGAAGTGGATTACATACAATTTGATTTCATGGGATATCTAGGATTTTTGTTGCATTCTATTTTTTGTAGGTTGAGCTACGAAACGCCTGACCATGTCAGGTAGATTAAATGTTTAGTGCTTGGGCCAGATGCCCAACGTTGCTGTGAAAATGACGTCATCAGAATGTCTCCGTCATCAGAATGTCTCCGTCATCAGAATATCTCCGTCATCAAATCCCTTTCTGGATAATGTGTTCCTGGACATTTCTGAACTTTTTGTATCTTTTAACATGAATACAGCCCGTGACCTCTGGTCACACGTGTGATACTCTAAAGTCTAAACATTGCTCAAAACTTCTTATTTTTCTCAAACAAGTAACACACCAATGCTGCATAGTTCCACCAGGTTGGCCAGGAAATGGAGGAAAATGAAATAAACTATAAGCTCTGCAGCAGTCGTAGATATGAAAAAGACCCGGTTTCAGCTCAGTTGCATACACTAAAAAAAACAATTCAAGCCCTTCTTAGAGGTGACACATTTAAATATTGTTTGATACATTTAAATAAATCAATTACAAAACGAAGATATTTATATTGAATGGGTGTAACACAACATGTAGGAATACTTTCATTTATTAGATTTATTTAGGTTACACTCACAAAAACGATTCAAGCCCTTCTTCGAGGTGACACATTTAAATATTGTTCAATTCCCAATCGGGGCGGTCCTTCTGTGTGGAGTTTGCATATTTTGTTAGTTAGTTAGTTTATATTTTGAGTTGGACAAACATAAATTAATTTAATTTAATGAATATCGTTATTTTATTTTAGATGTATTTGATACAAATGAGTTAGACTAACTTAATTACATTTTATTGCACTGATGTGCTAAATTTGAGTTGGAGTTGCATATAATTGTTGGATGGAAAACCTGCCAACAATTTAATTGAGTTCATCCAATGAGTCATTTCTTTGAGTGTAGGTGAAAGAAGAAGACTATCTTTGTGATCAAAATGTGGAGCAGGGCACCAAGTATCAAACTCTAAAATGAGATCAAATATGACACTTTACTTACTCACTGACTAATATCACTGACGGTATCAGTTTAATGTATTTACAAGAATAATACCGTTATTGTTATCATTAATTCAACTTGTCATCTGATGCCCCGAACAATCGAGTTTTCATATTGACTGAAATGGTCAGACATGCAGAATGAATTTCACTTAATGTAAAGGTGTAACGCGCCCTGCAAGCCTGGCTGGCTAAGTCCAAATGCTTCACCAAAAACCATAGAGGGGCTCAAAATCAGCAACGCTTTGGTACAGAGAAAAACAAATTGAGGAGGAGCAGCGAGACAGTGGCCGACTGAAATATAGTTTAAATCTTAAATAATGTTTACAGAACGTTTTTCAAGATGTGTGCCTTTTCGGTGCGTCAGTAACTTGGTTCCGAATACAAATGCCAGGTAAAATGATTCCATTATGTTTTGGTGACTTTGTAAGAGTCATAAGCATATTACATGAATTTCAATTATTCTGAAATGTCCATATGGTCCCATTCCCATATGGACTTTGAACACAACAGCAGCCGCATGGACCTCGGGGTCCAGCAGAAACAATCTGGTCATCGCCGCTATTGTCATGTTTTTCACAACACCGTTAACCCAGCCGGCTATTTATATGCACAAATCATACGCTGATTGAAAGCAACTAAATTCACAGAATTGTTGAAAGGAATTGTGGGAAATGTCAAAGTTAGAACAACAAAATAACTCCTTCAATGTATTTAACAGTGGAGTAGGAGTTAAAATGTTTTAAATGACCTCTGTGTGTGTGTGTGTGTTTGTGTGTCACTTCCTTCACTTCCTTCATATTGCGTATGGCACATGCCATTACTGATTCACAGTGGTAATGTCTGAATAATGAATGGATTCAAACTGCTGAATTTATAACCATGTGTACATAAAAAATGCACATATTAATGTATTTGTACAAGGACATACTTTCCCCCGGGGACTATGGGGACATTTCCCCCTTACCTTTTAAACCTCTATGTCTGCCCATTTCTTTTTAATCTCCTATCTTGATATTGGGTATAACCAAGGGGAGGAGCTGTGTCTGCATTCCTGGCAGGACATCAATCCCGTTCCCAGTGGCGCTGGGAAGTGCATCTCTCCTGATTTTGCAGATGAAGTGGTTCTGCTGGCCTCGTCAGGGCTGTGACCCCCAGCGCTCGCTGGGATGGTTTGTAGCCGAGTGTGAGTTGGCAGAGACAAGAGTTGGCGTTGCAGACTGAGCGAAACCAAATAAGTCAAAAGAGAAGTAGAGTCATTTTTTATAGACTTCTATACAATCGGATTTCCTTTTGTAATCAGAGGAGTCACCCCTGATGACCAGTAGAGGGAATGCTAAGTTTTAAGGCACTTTTCCATTGGCTTCACTTTTATCAGAACTGGAGGTTACCTTTTCTTCTTAAGAACGGAGAAATCTCTCGGTGTGTGTGTGTGTGTGCGTGGAAAGAGCAATAAAAACACTGCTTATCATCTTAATGTTTGCTTTGTCATCCTAAAGCTGGACATCAGATGCACACACACACACTCAGGTATACACACACACACACACACACACACACACACACACACACACACACACACACACACACACACACACACACACGTCCTGCATGCAGCAGCAGTAGCAGTGCAGCCATCCTCCTCCCTCTCTCCCTCCATCTCTCCCCTCTGTTCTCCTCCCTCTCAGCTTCTCTCTCTCTCTCTCTCTCTCTCTCTCTCCCTCTCTCCCTCTCTCCCTCTCCCTCCTCAGTCTTGCTTGGTCTCCGCTCTGTCAACAGCTCCTGCATCTTTCTCTGTCCCTCTTCTTTTCTTTTTTTTAATATCTGTACGGCGTTCTTGTCATCCATCACCATGCGGTTGGGAATGTCCTCCTTCATTACGGATATCCTGAGCACCTCCACTAACATCTGTTTCTGCTGGAACGAGGTCAAGGTAGAGTCCAACCTCCTCCTCCCCTTTCTTACCATCTTGCTGCTGTGCTCTGGAGCAAGGCAGCAGCAGCAGCAGGGGTAGTAGCAGGGCTCAGGGCCTCTGGGTGCTGCTGGACACACACACACACACACATTCTATTACATGATGATCCAGCAGGCTGCTGTGGATACACTTCAGAGTTTTGTGTATGTGAGTGAGTTACAATGCTCAGCGCAAGTTTGTGCATGTATCCGTCTTCGACATGGTGACATTGTGGTGGTGTGTTGAGAAGGTCTGTGGAGGGTTTGTACTTACTTCATCATATTGGCTCCTGCAATTTGGGGTTTTCTTGTGTTGAGCCAATAAGTCCAGTCACTTTGTGCACTGATGGATACTGTTGTATTGAATACTAAGTTCTATCCTTTTAAAATGAGTGTACACTTAGTGTAAAGCTATAACCCAGACTAAACCCTAAACAACTTGTTTTAATTGCCTCACTGTCATCCTAGTCAGATGAGAAAACAATGTGCATTGATGTGCATCCAGTAGTGATATGTCCTATATGTGTTTAGCGTAGCTTAGCACAAATATTGGTAAACTGGAGAATCTGCTTCCCTTGGAATTTCACAGTTCTATCAAAATTGAAGAAATTCACCTTGCACCAAATTCAAATCTGTATTATAACCCCCTGTATCTTGTTAGCTCGCAAGCTAATCATGAAATGATCATATATTACCACACTGACTCAGACTGACCCGCTGCAAATTAACAGTGATTTGGACTGTGGTCCTGTGGTGGTCTTGGTTGCTAGGAACCAAGACCACTATAATAGACTACACACACTGTGCCCAGTGGTTGTTGGTTAAACACATACCTCAATGACTACTGGGTAAGTTGCTATGTGATTAGGCACACACATTTTACTTTCTCTTAGGATGATTTGTCATGACTTATGTGAATCTCTCTGTCTTTTCATCTAGCGCCACCATCAGCTGTATATATTGGTTAGTGCAAAATAGCAAATGTTAGCATCATAGAAATAGAATAGGAGTAGAACGGACATTGAACTGTTTTCCGTGATCATCAGACTGGTACAAAAGAAAATGGCAATTGTTGTTAGTCGTTTTGCTGATAACACAGTAAAGTGTGGCTAGTTAGCTAGCTTGTCCTCCTCCGTGCTGGAGGGGAGTGAGGTAGAGTGACCATTAGGCCATCGCTGCCACTGGCCAGGGTGGCGTTATCTAGCTAGCTTGCTACTTCCACCATGCTTTCATGCTACAGAGCCAAACATAGCTGTCACCCATCTCCCAATAGCAATGTTATTTCCTTTACGGAAGTTAGCCCGCTACAATGGTCGCAATCGCAATGGTCCACATAAAAATAGTCGCCGCTCCGACAACATATATTTGAACGTGACTGTCCGTTCCATTTCTATAGTGAGCATGCTAATATGTTATAATATGTTAATAAGGTGGCCAACAAAGCACTCATTAGCATATTCATTCATTATCATAAATCATGTTTGTGTGCAGATAGCATAGCATTTAGCTGTCAGCACACCATCACAGAGCAGCCAACATGGCTGTAGACTCTTGATAGTCTTGATACATTCTGTTTGTGCTTAGTGAGTCTAATCACAACCCAAGGATAGGTCTGCACCGAATCTGCATTTATTAGACAAAATATCAGACCACTTGCGCATAATATCAGTCCAATTCAAGATTAAATTAGGTTGCATCATTGCACACATTGAAACATGTGTCCTTGAAGAAGGACATTTGGTCCGGTTTACTCACCACTACTTTGTGCTGCAGACATTTCCAGTTTTTTGAGGAAAGTTTAATTAGCTTGTGTCCGGTGAATGTCTTCATTTTTGGTATTTAGAAATGAATACTGCCGAATACCATGTGTAGGTTGTAAAATACATATTTATGTTACCCGTGTGTCTACGCTTCTTAACAAGCTCTATAAGCAGCATCAGTGCGTAAGAACATATGCAGTGTGTGTGGGTGAATATGTTATCGTGGTGACTAAAGACCTGACTTTATTGATAGTGGCTGAGATTCTGGGGGTGGGTGTTTGAGAATCAGGGATAGACAGACGGATGTATTGAGAGACTTGGCTTTTTTAATGTAATTTAGCAGTGACACTGCTGCTTGAAATGTTACTCAGATGGAGCTCTTGGTGTGTGTGTGTGTGTGTCTGTCTGTGTGTGTTAGATTGATGGATTTGTCCCGGGACTGGAGCGGTATTAGATTCAGTGCTGGGCGTCGGCGGGGGAGTGCAGAGGCAGCTGCGGATCTGTCGCTGATAAACCAATCAAACACCACGGCAGCCTCTCTGTCCACTCACAGCTGGAGAAAAACATCGTCAATCCTACACTATTTATCTGGTAGTCGTTACTGTAACACAGCTCCAGAGGCATCGATTCGGCTAAAGCTAAGGTGCGGCAAGGTCACCTGACAATAAATGCTGCAAACGTACAGATTGCAAAGGCAAAGTGTGCAGTGTGTACCCCTGCATCTTAATTATAATATATAATTCATTTTAAAATCCTTGGCAGGCAACTTCAACAATGGGATTGATTACATCCATATTTTTGGCATGATGGAACGCAAACTGATGAAATCCCAAAACAAAATGAAAATGCAGCAAATGGAGAACCCTGTAAAATCACCACCAACCTCAGACTGCAGATCTTAAAATAAGTATTTACAAACACATATACATTTTTTTTTAAAAGGCTCACTACTTTCCCAAAACAGCTTGACACTGCAGTTTGTTTTGATCAAATGTTTCTCAAACAGAAGGGAATGCTGCATATCAATGAAATATTTTTTTCAGACTCAAGGTCCAGATAGTACAAAACATTAAATTACATTAATTACATAAAAAATCACAAGTAAAATACATAGACCTAAGAATGCCTTATAAACAGACGGCTGTACCAATGTCCCCACAGCTGGGACTGGTGGATAACTAACCTTATGTTTGATCAAACCAAGACCATATCATATTTTGGGGACTATTTTCAATCCACATTTTGGTGAATGTTTCTGGTGGCATGACAGTGTATGTGGTAGACTTCAGCAACCTTATCTGAAACCAGAGGACTCACAACCTGGGCTAGTTTTATATTGCGTAAAGCTTTGGGATCGACTCAGTTTCAGGTTGGATTATTTTTCAAGTGTAATTTAAGCAGGAAATTGACTCTTTGCTAAACTCCGCCCCCACTGCTTCCCTGTCGTGCCGACAAAGCGACCGTGGAGCCCAAACTGTCACTAACTGCAGTGCCTGAAGAAACCTTATCTAATCACGTGACTTCAGAGAGAGAATGCAAACAGATCTACGAAAAAGGGCCCGTGGAGACACTCTGTAGCAAGCGTAGCATAGAGGTGGTATTGCACTATTACACACCAATTAACCACGACAAGCTCCACAGACAAAACCAGCCAGAAAATAAAGACAATGGATAGTTGTCAGACCCTGTGTCACGGGGAGTGTAACGGTGTGAGGCTCAGGCGCAGAGAGACAGGCTGGACAAAATATAAATAACAAAAAGGCGCTCTTTAATGAGGCAAAACAGTTGTAAAATAAACAAGGTCCAAAAGGGGCAGGCAGAGGATCATCGGTCAGGGCAGGCAGGGTCGAAGCAGGCAGGATCAGGAACACGGACAGGAGACTGCGAACCAGAGGCGGGCAAGGGGGGGACGGCGATGGGACAGACGAGAGTGGGACAGGGGAAACGGCTGGGACGACAGTGGAACACGGGGAACTACCACCGGGCGGGAAGGGGACGGAATAGGAACAGGAGGGACCAGGGCCGTCCGGGGCAAAGACGGGGCACAGGGAACTGGGGCCGGCCAGGACAGAGATAGAGCACGGAGACCTGCGGCCGGCTGGGACTGGGCAGGAGGAACTGGGACCGACCGGGACGGAGACGGGGCAGGAGGAATTGGGACCGGCCGGGGCGGAGACGGGGCACGGGGAACTCGGACCGGCCTGGACGGAGATAGAGCCCGGAGAACTGGGGCCGGCTGGGACGGGGCAGGAGGAACTGGGACCGGCCGGGACGGAGATGGGAGAGGGGGAACTAGCGCCGACCGGGACTGGGCATGGGGAGGTCGGATCGGCCGGGACTGCAGCACGGCGGAGGCGGCAGTGGGAACCGGTGGCGACTGCGGCACCGAGGCGGCAGCGGGAACCGTCGGGGGCTGCGGCACCGAGGCGGCAGCGGGAGCCGGCGGCGACTGCGGCACCGAGGCGGCAGAGGGAACCGTCGGGGGCTGCGGCACCGAGGCGACAGCGGGAACCGGCGGGGACTGCGGCACCGAGGCTGCAGCGGGAGCCGGCGGGACACAGGGAATGCCGGACAGGAACGCCGGCGGCTGCCAAGGGGCAGTGGAGAACGGCCGGGGCTCCGACTGGTTACGGGGAATGCCGGACAGGAACGCCGGCGGCTGCCAAGGGGCAGTGGAGAACGGCCGCGGCTCCGACTGGTCAGGGGGAATGCCGGACAGGAACGCCGGCGGCTGCCAGGGGGCAGTGGAGAACGGCCGGGGCTCCGACAGGCACGGCGAGGGCTGCTGGGGCTTGGGCTGGTAGCCAGACAGGGCTGGCGGCGCCGACCCATCAGGCGACCGGGAACCGCAGCCGGCCCGACCCAGCTCGCTTGAGAGTTGCAGATCCCTCAGCTGTACGGTCAAGGAACTCTGTTGGTCGTGGAGCTCCTTGTACTTTCCAGAGATTAACCGCTCAATTCTTAAAAGACGCTCCTCTTGCGTCTGGAGAGCTGAGCGCACACTGTCCTCTGCTGAGCCAATCATGGTCCGATTGTTCTGTCACGGGGAGTGTAACGGTGTGAGGCTCAGGCGCAGAGAGACAGGCTGGACAAAATATAAATAACAAAAAGGCGCTCTTTAATGAGGCAAAACAGTTGTAAAATAAACAAGGTCCAAAAGGGGCAGGCAGAGGATCATCGGTCAGGGCAGGCAGGCAGGCAGGGGCGAAGCAGGCAGGATCAGGAACACGGACAGGACGACGGGGAAAGGACACGGAACCATAGACGACACGGAACATAGGAGACACGGAACCGGGTGTTACACCCTGGTTGGAACTAGACAATGCTACACTGTGATTGCCAATCACTGATTGGCCAGTCTGCGTTCAAGCAAATTGTGTGTATCAATGTGTGTCATGTGTTGTGTACACACAGTCGATATACAGCGCCCCCCTGGAATGCGCGGCAGGAGAGACAGCTTAGCCAATGTTTTGCATCAGCCTGGGGAGCTAGCTGTCAGTAAAAGCTGTATTAAAGAAAACACTTTAAGGGGAGCTTCCTAAAATTATTCAGGGAGGGTCATTACCTTCTCATTGAAAATGCGGAAGGTTATGTTTTGATCGCCGTGTATTTATTACCTTCGCATTGAAAATGCCGGAAGGTTATGTTTTGATCGCCGTGTATTTATTTATTTATTTATTTATTTGTATGCGTGTTATTCGCAAAACTCAAAAAGTATTGAACCGAATCGCATGCAATTTGGTGGGATGATTTTTTATTATCCGGGGACCAGTTGATGAGATTTTGGGATCGATCGGGTCAAAGGTCAAAGGTCATGAACAGGTCAAAATCTTTCGCAGAACTCAAAAAGTATTGAACCGAATCGCATGAAATTTGGTGGGATGATTGTTTATTATCCGGGGACCAGTTGATGAGATTTTGGGATCGATCGGGTCAAAGGTCAAAGGTCATGAACAGGTCAAAATCTTTCGCAAAACTCAAAAAGTATTGAACCGAATCGCATGAAATTTGGTGGGATGATTGTTTATTATCCGGGGACCAGTTGATGAGATTTTGGGATCGATCGGGTCAAAGGTCAAAGGTCATGAACAGGTCAAAATCTTCGCAGAACTCAAAAAGTATTGAACCGAATCGCATGAAATTTGGTGGGATGATTGTTTATTATCCGGGACCAGTTGATTAGATTTTGGGATCGATCGGGTCAAAGGTCAAGGTCAAAGGTCATGAACAGGTCAAAATGTTCTTGAATCGCATGAAATTTGGTGGGATCATTGGTTATTATCCGGGGACCATTTGATTAGATTTTGGGATCAATCGGGTCAAAGGTCAAGGTCAAGGTCATGGAAAGGTCAAACTCTTTTTTTACCATAGCACGATACATTTTTGTCCAATTGGCATGCAACTAATGCCAAAATGTTCATAATTCAATGCCCAATCTTGTGATATGCGAAGGTATGCGCTCTACCGAGTGCCCGTTCTAGTTTATTTATTTATTTGTATGCGTGTTACTCGCATAACTAAAAAAGTATTAAACCAAATCGCATGAAATTTGGTGGGATGATTGGTTATTATCCGGGGACCATTTGATTAGATTTTGGGATCGATCGGGTCAAAGGTCAAGGTCATGAAAAGGTCAAAATCTTCTTTTTACCATAGCACTGTCAATTTTTATCCAATTGGCATGCAACTAATGCCAACATGTTCATAACTCAATGCCCAATCTTGTGATATGCGAAGGTATGCGCTCTACCGAGTGCCCATTCTAGTTCCAATGTGTTCTTGTTGTGACAACAGATGCAAACCCTGAAGCTTCCTCTACTACAGATTCCTACTCTTAGAAAACATAATGATGTGTCTGCACAGACTTTGGTGTGGATTATAACTGTTTTGATTGTTGGGCCAGACGGTTTACCAGCTACAAACCAGCAAATACACCTTTGATGTAAATTATTTTTTGTTTTTGTTGTCATTTTTTGTTGTTGAGGACTGCAAGCTATCTGCTATCTCTCCAATTGGTTTACATTAACGCACAGTGTAAGATTGTGATTATTCTGTCTGCTTTCCAGCTCTTACTTTTTTTAAATTTGGGGCAGTCAAGATTTGACCTCAGTTTAGAAACGCACACTAATCCTAAACAATTCCTCATCCTCCCCATCCTGTTAAGACCCAGTCTTCTGCAACTTGATTTATATTAAGATGGGTTTTGTTACTCCCTTTTCATCCCTTTCAGCTAAATATGATTTCCCTAATAGCTATCTCTTCTTTCAAATAAGGCTCTTTTATACAAAAAGCAATTACCCCATTTTCCCCAACTGCCCACCCCGATTCCAACATTGACTAGTTCCTTACCCCTTAACCTTGATCAAAAGTGGTTTAGATCAACACTCCGCGGTATAATTGAGTTCTCCATCAGCAGTTCTTTAAGGTTTTCCAGTGGGTCGATAGAAAAAATGAGAATAGAATATTTTCATCTATTATTTATTTCCCTATAGAAGTAAGCTCGATGGGTAATAAGAGACTATTCATAGCTTTCACTTCCTCCACAGTTATCTCCTCAACTGTATTTGATGGATCGAACAACCCAACGTTTTTTAGGTAGAGGTTCCTGAAGCCAAATCTTATTTATGGGGGTCCATGACTTACAGTGAATCAATTTAATTGCCGTTGACACAAAACCGGTGAACCACACCCCTGAAGGCTACTGGGAGCATGTGCTGTTAGCTGCCTTTTTGAATGACCATTTAAGTAACATACTTCGTCTGTATCCGTACCATGAACATGCCTACTGACCCCAACCATCGTAACAGCGCTGTTCGGTCGCCTCGCAACTCAGCATGTCATCATCACCTTTGTACTGCAATTTTGGCTAGGCTGGCCATTTTTCTTGGATCTGATTAAAAAACTTTGAATGAATAAAGCTAGATAAACTCTTGTTGCCCAAAAAATTATCCCTTAAAGCCTTTCCCAGGACCTGGAATTAACTTGTAAGAAAACCAACTCCTAACTCTACAGGCATTTACTGTCACCACATTGTATAAGTCATAAAGATCCAGAGTTGCGCTAAATGTCGGTTCCATGTCTTCAGACACAGTTGATGCTCCTCCTGCTCCACTAGCTACGCACTGCTAATCAGTCCACTGACCCAGCAACATCAACAGCTGGCACGTACCACACTTAAAGGTTGAAAACATTTGTCTACATTGTGGTGTAAGGTGTGTTCATACACGATTAAATAGTCTGGATTAGCAACTACTCTACAGGGCGCAGCAGTGTTCACAACATTTTAATGCAAGACGTTTCCATAATTCTTTTATCCGTTACACAACCATGTCATGTTCCTTTCAGTCTGGATTGTTAATTTGCTGGTTTTCTTCAATGTGTCACTCTCTGGCTTCAATGTTAGAATTCACTCGGATCCTCATTTAGACCAAAGACAACACGTTAGGAAATTTGGCTCGCGGTAATAAATCCATTGCAGTAGAATTAATTTATCGAAGGCAACACTGCAATACTAAGTATCACATCAAGGAGTTGAGCCTTCACACCTCATTCTAGACAGTAGCTCATAATGCAGGGTTTAACAGTTTTTTCTAGCCCGATCACAAACCTTCCAAAAAGTAAATTTTTGGCCTGAAGCCCAGCGGCTTTATAGTGATAGCCTTTTGTTGACATCTTGACACAGAAAGTGCGGGCGTAGGTGACGTTGTAAGTAATGGTTAACCTTGGTTAACATCCGAGACGTAACGTTGTCAGTAAAATGTACTTGACTGTTTCCCACGAACGCCCGTCCACTGAATAAAAGTCCTGCTTTGGTTTCACTCAACGAACCCTCGTCCCTCCAAAGCCTTAGCAGACTTTGATGCTCTTAATACTACAGCCAGTTGGTGTGAGTGTCACGACGCTTATGGGTCTACCCCGGAGTTATAGTTTAAAGCCTAGTGCACCTTGTACAGGTGCTAAAGGGTCCCATGCAGATTCTGTGTCAGGATGCCAAAGGGCTACTGCCCAATCGTTGGTATTTGACCCCCTGGGAGTGAGACCAGATAGGTGATTGAGAGAGAAAGTGAGCCTTTAGGCCAGGCCTATTCAACTAGCGGCCTGCGGGCCGGATGCGGCCCGTTTGAGTTTAACTCTGGCTCGCAAGACTGCCTGCAAATCACTATAGCTTGGTAAGAAAAAATAAAACTGATGGACACGCCTCTTTTATACATTGAGACATCTAACCCAGAGCCATCGAGTTTCACTGTTGCCTCAACCAACCCCCCCCCCCCCCCCCCCCCGTCAACAATCCTTCTCGCACAGGTGAGCATCGGGTGCTGATTTGATCAATATTCTGTGCGGCCCTCACACCCCCCGTGATTTTCTTATTCGGCCCACTTGCTACTGAAGTTGAATAGCCCTACTTTAGGCTAAAGCAGATGCTTTGCATCCAAAACCTAATGAAATCATACAAATACAACTCTTCCAGGACAATTGAAATGCTCCTTTGCACTTCACCTGATAAACCTTTCTTTAACTGCCGCCATTATCTCGCGAGGTGCCCAGTTGGTCCCACACATGTGCAACTCTCAACAGAGACGAGCTGGCCCGATTGTTTGCTACTTCCTCCATAATCAGCTTCGGGGAAAAAAACACAATGTGTTTAATACTCGTGTTATCACTCGCCTGATCAGGTAAGGGAGTTTCTAGATTTACTAGCCAGATGTGGCATTTTACTTTCCCCAGGCAATCCTAATTGTTTATGCCTGTAGTTGAGACAGAGACAGCAAGTGTGTTCTTCTGTCTCTGCGCAGCTAAGACTGTTTGTGTCAGCAAAGTGACACCCTAGACTGGAGACGGGAGGAGGAGGAGGGGTGTGTGTGTGTGTGTGTGGGTGCTTGTGGCAGAGTGCGAGCATTAGCCAGGGGTGGGGGTGGCTGGGTCCATATTTTTTATTCTAATCAGAGCTATCCTGTCGGGGCTATAGGCGAACGCTTCTACAGATTAATGTTCCTCTATCGATTGATCCATTTGACCGGGTGGATGGATGGCACCCTAACGTGACCCGCAGCCTTCAGTATCCACTGTCTCTCCGTTTACACACTGCTGCACACTGGAACTCACCACAATGATACCCCCCCCCCCCCCCCCCACACACACACACCACACACAGATATACCTCATAAAAGTGGCAGAGTGCTGTCAATAAAGGGATAATCAGCAGCAGGCTGTATGTTTAACCGTTAGAGTGACTTTCAATTTCTGCATCTATTAAATCCAAGCGTTTGGAGCTGCCTTAGACCAGGCAACTCCGGTCCTAAAGAGTGAAGCCAATGTGGGAAGTGTCTTCAATTTGTATTCTCATCTACTGGCTTTCGGGTTGAAAAAAGAAGTCGGATTGTATAGAAGTCTTTGTGAAAGTTCCTTCTCAGTTGATTTATTCCCTCAGTAAATATTTTAAATATGAGTTTGTGGTCTCAATTTCTTGTTTCTAGCGGGAAATTTAGGAAACAAAAGAAAATGCGGGAATTCTCCAACAGTTATTGCGCTATTGCTAAAAGCTAAATCCTGACCTCTTCCGTCCTCCGGAGCTCCGACTGCAGGTCGCATGCGGCAGCGAAGCCGGATGTGGGTCCGTCAGTGGTGGACTGGTCTTCGCTATAGTCTTAGCTCAGGAAAGTTTCTTGTGAACCTGCTTAATTTCACCAGAATCAAGACGGGCATTAAGAATAACTATATAGAGTGAGACCATCTTCTCGCTGATGGTCTCATTCCCAAAGGTAAGTCCTATACAGGCATCAGAATTAAATCAAGATAGTTTCATAACCAGTTAAAAGTCCCATACACATAACTTTAAAATGGCGGTGTGCCACAAACAACCAAGATAGAGCTGCCACAAGCTTTGACGCCTCCCCTCTCCATCGGAAGACAATGGCTCACACCAGCGCGAGACCACCCAGCCACTGACCATATGTACAGGCATTGCATCCTGTCTAGGAGGACCTCCAGCTGTGTATATCAGGCGTCCGTCTCGTGCGTCTGACGGATCTGATCCTATTTTAATCTGACTGAACAAGCTGCAGAGTATTTTTAAGCTTTATGTCTTTCTTCCTTTTTTTACTGATAGAACTAGAGCACAGCGATTGTGTATTAGGCCCTTAGCATGTGACCTAAACAGCTGTACTGTGCCCGAATGCATCCTTTGTGATACTGCCGACTGAGCGGCTGCTCTGCTGACATGCTGCATTACTACACTGCAGGCACTTTGAGTCCTGTGCCTTGCTTTCGTCCTGATGTTATGCGTATTTCCCGATGGAATAATGACTATTAAAACTTCCAGGGCGACCGACACATATCAAACCCTGTTCTAGCGTCAGATGATTGCTGCTTAGCTCCAACGTAGCTTTTGGAGTTAGCCTTACTGAGGGAGTACGCACAGCTTATTATGGCTGCTGACAGTCATTGTAAAGTTGAGGGGATTCAGGAGCCCAGAGCTGGATGGGGGCCTTCAAAAATATATTCAAGGTCGAAAAAATCCACAAATAGCAACAGTGAAGACATTGATCCGTGAAGTCTTTACCGCTGCAGTACTTGTATGTATGCAGCTTTGCCCCATGTCTTCTTCTATTATTCTAATATATATTCTCTGAACAAGTGAATGAGTGGAACCATAATATTTACAAATCTGTGACTGTGCACCATTCACTGTATCACAGTACAACCCTCAGCCCAATGACTATTTTGTGACTGGATCGTATAGCATCCTCTCCTGCTAATGACTCGGCAGACATCCGGGTCAAGGTGAGGGTCCCAGACGCGTGGCTTTAACGTAGAGGTGCAGAGCGAGGGTTGCTCAGTGGGGGTTGGGGTGATGGAAGATTTACTTTCATCGGTTGGTCAGCTGACAGTCAGTCCCGAGAGTGGGATTCAGTACATTTAGATCAAGGACACTTGAGTGGGGGAGGACACTCGCTGCCATCAGGCTGACACCAAAAGGGTCTGTGGGAGGAGAATAGTGTTCGGAAGCCAGGTATGCAAATAATGGAGGAAGCGGCAGACGTCGCATGAAGAGACGAGTTCACGGTGCAGGAGGCGGATTGATAACAGCCAATCATTGGATACTGCCCACTGGTCAGTGTCTTTTTATAGTTCCATTCTGATTTTTTCATTTTGCATGATGATGCTGCAGGATTAATCAGGAGTGATAAGGACACACAATATGTACTGGCCAGAATGACATAACCAGTGGTGTATAAAGTACCCACAAGTCATACTTGAGTAAAAGTAAAGATACTTGACTGGAAAATTACTCAAGTAAAAGTAAAAGTCACCTATGAGAATACTACTTGAGTAAAAGTATTAAAGTATCTGATTTTTTTTGTACTTAAGTATCAAAAGTAATTTTCTGATATTAAATGTACTTAAGTATTGAAAGTAAAAGTAAAAGTAAATGCTGTTAATAAAAAAAACAAAGGGTCAGAATTTTGAGAATTGTGAAGTTTATTTGTTTGGGTGCTGTGGCCGCCATGAACAAGGAGTATGAGCTAGGATGAACTTAGCAATATATGAATACTATGAAATTACTCAAATATAAAAACACGATTAACACAGAAAAAAGCAGAACCAAAAGTAACAAACAGAATCATCACTTGAAAGTGAAAAATGTCTTGTTCATCTTCAAAAGAAGTTGATTTTCAAAATGGACAGATTTCAGTGTCGCTCTTCTGGGGCTGAAGACGAGTCCTGCGATGCTGAAGAGCCGTTCACAGGCCCTGATGCAGGTAGAGTGTGTCTAGCTTCACAGGCCCTGGTGGTGCAGGTAGAGTGTGTCTAGCTTCACAGGCCCTGATGGTGCAGGTAGAGTGTGTCTAGCTTCACAGGCCCTGGTGGTGCAGGTAGAGTGTGTCTAGCTTCACAGGCCCTGGTGGTGCAGGTAGAGTGTGTCTAGCTTCACAGGCCCTGGTGGTGCAGGTAGAGTGTGTCTAGCTTCACAGGCCCTGGTGGTGCAGGTAGAGTGTGTCTAGCTTCACAGGCCCTGGTGCAGGTAGAGTGTGTCTAGCTTCACAGGCCCTGATGCAGGTAGAGTGTGTCTAGCTTCACAGGCCCTGGTGCAGGTAGAGTGTGTCTAGCTTCACAGACAGCAGCACACAGTTGGGAAGCATTTCAGCAAGTCAAAGTGATCCACGTCTCCATCCAGCCGTTTGCTGCTGTCACGCGCTTGAGATGACGAAGAAGAAGTCCTCTTCATCAGATGAACTGGACCTGGTGGCATCACATAGCTGCAGGGAGGGTTCTTCCATGTGCTGCTTGATGTAGTCCATTCCTGAAAGAAAGTGAGAGTATTATATAAATAATAGAATTAATAACACTTCCTAACATGTCATGACCCCAACCTAAAGTTTTGTACAAAATAGTTTGTTTTAATTTGAGGTTTATACATTTAGTTTCATGCACTGTCCGTGCATCCAGAGTTGATTTGTGAATATGTACTTGTATCTCTGTACAACAACAGTCCCAAATCAATATCGTCGCCATTACTGGACCGTCACTCTTATAATATTAATACAAATAATAATAATAATGCTGTAATGATTAGCATTATATTATAGCCAAGACAACTCAAATCAACAAATTCTCACAACTGTCAACACTTCTTCAGCTCATTAACTCGCTAGAGATCCGTCTACTCCACTCACGCTAATTGACGATAGCTAGCGAACGTTAGCCTAACATACAACATGCGTAGGACAATCAGACACCTGTCTCCCCCTCTCCTGCCAAAGATATAACTTACTACAATCCTGAGGACAACACTGCTAGATATCTTAACAGGTTTATTATGACTAAACATTAACGTTGCGGCTCATGGGATTAATCTTAATTTACCTCAATGTGTTTCCTGAGGTTGGTGAGTTGTTGAAGGCCAGTATCTCCGTAGCTTTCGGTCGGCATGAGAGGCACTTCATCCGGTAGGAGGAAACTTTCACTCCGACAAAAGAAAAGAGTTCGCCCAAATATGGCCACGGACGTTGATCTTGGTCCCCGTGGTTGTTCGAGTAGCTTCCATTGCTGCTCCACATGAAATGAGTCGTATCTGTAGCCGCTCGCTCGCTAACATCCTGGGCATCACTGGGAATAGAAAACACGCGGCAAGGACCACTGACCCCCAACCTGGTGTTCGTGCTGCGTTCAGGTGCGCTGCGGTGTGTTCCACAACAGTCCCCGATGTGCTGCGTTCAGGTGCGCTGCGGTGTGTTCCACAACAGTCCCCGATGTTTCTCATGATTATTCTTTTCCGTAGTAACGAGTAACGATACTGTTTCAGGGGAAATGTATCGGAGTAAAAGTACAAGTTTTCATTGCAAAATGTAGTGAAGTAAAAGTAAAAGTAAACAGAAATATAAGTAGTAAAATAAAGTACAGATACCCAAAAAAACTACTTAAGTAAAGTAACGAAGTACTTCTACTTCGTTACTATACACCACTGGACATAACACTTTCTGTGCGTATTCACTACCTTTTCTCATTATCAGGGGCTTCAGGTACCAACGTTTTGACACGGTCCTCTGCATTTTCACCCGGAAGGTGGCCATTAGTGGAAAATTGACAGAAAGTCCTTGTTGACTTGTTTTAAATGAAGTATGGTGTTTTATTGACCCCCTGGCATTTCCCCAGCTCCACTCTCTTTGAGCCAAACTTTCCAATTTGGCACTTAATTTTGTATTTTAAATGAATTATTTGTATTCCCAATAGTTTAGATAGGATTGTATGCACCAAATGAATTGTGCAATGTCCCTGAAAAAGTCCAAGGGGTTGAGAAACGTGAGCATTGAATAAAATGATATGTACAGCTTTCTATAGAGCATAATATTATTTAAAACATTAATAATGCCGATACCAGTTCTCTTAAAGTAATAGCGATACAAATAGAGTACTTCATTCAATGTTTGCACTGTTCGCACTGTGGTAACGCTAGCTGTTGACACTGTTAGCTGTTGGCACTGTTAACTCTTGGCACCGTTAGGTTTTGGCGTCGTTAGCTGTTAGCACCTTTAGCTGTTGGCATCGTTAGCTTATGGCACCGTTAGCTGTTGGCATTGTTAGCTGTTGGCACTGTTGACGCCGTTACCTGTAGCAGGGCTCTCAAGTGTCACGCATTGAGCGTGAGACTCACGCATTTCGGTCTTAAGTCACGCACTCCCGCCACACATCGTATTTCTCACGCTGAAAAAAACTCTCGGCTATTTAATGTTTTAATGTGCCGCAGCGCGCCAACATGAGCTCACCGTGGAGGAATCAAGCGTTCCCCTGGAGTTCTGCTGTGAGGAGCCACTTTATCAGCCAATCAAAAAAAAAGAAATGGGCTACACAATAGCCAATCAAAAAAACCTGTATCTGTTGTATCTGGGTGAGATTTAATCCAGCAACCAATGAAAATAAAGCATCCTGGAATTGCGAGCGACTGACTGATATCCGAAAATTTCGTTCTGCGGGGGGGGGGGGAGGGGGGGTGCTGATGGAAATGTCACTCTTGCCTGTCTTCAAAACTTGAGAGCCCTGCTGTAGGCACCGTTAGCTGTTGGCACTGTTAGCTGTTGGCGCCGTTAGTTGTTGACACCATAAGCTGTTGACACCGTTAGCTGTTGGCGCCGTTAGCTGCTAGCTCTGCCGACTCCATGTGGAGAGCCGTGTCCAGGCAAACCGGCTGTATGGGTTGTAGCTGCTGCGGTAGTCGGCCGATTACACGTTGAATTAAATTGAAGAACACCTGTGGCGAACGGCTGCGAGCAAAACCGTACAAATAAGTGATTTTTTTCTCGTCTGACTGAAGACATTTCCATAAAACTTGCCTCCCAGATGCCCTTCATAAACTACAGTCTACTTTTTAATATTTTGCGGCATCAACTCACTCAACTAAAACGTGGGCTGAATACAGATATAATGAAGTGTGCACTACAAAGAGAGCATGTATAGACATTGTGGATCTTGTTGCACCGCAGGGTAAAGCAATAGAAGGTTTATGTAGCCGGTAATAGATATCTGGGTGTTTGGCTTCATGAACTGTCTGTGTTTGGGGTTGAAAAGTTAGATTCAACCCCTGTTTTCTCCTTTGAAGTCTGTAAAATGTATTCGATAGTGTTGATGAAGCAATAGCATTCTGTCATCACATGTAAAAACCACTCACCTGTATACATTCATACAGTTTCAATATGACACAGTACAAACTCTCTATTTAAGAATTCTGTTCCGCTGCAGTCTTTCCTGTAGTTCGGATATAAAGCGTCTCAGTGTATTGACCCGTTTCACTTTCTTCATTTCATTTAAAAAAAAATAAAAAAGGCAGAACGGTAGAGAATCTTGCAGACTCATCTCGCACCACCTCACAGAACCGTACCTGCTGCCCCTGTGTGCTGCAAGGAAATACACACACACGCACACTCACACTCACACACACTCATACAATGAAATTATGCACCTCCTCATTTTGACACCTCGCACACACACACAAAAACAAACGCACGCACACACAAAAGCGTTGCAAACACACTGCAGCTAATGCAACACACGCATTTTTTTTTACATGTACACGGAGGCTCCCACATAAGCGCATTACTTTGCCACCTTGACATGAGTCAAGGTGGCAGCAGCCACTCCGGCATACACACATAGACCAAAAATAAACCACGGCTCTGACCCTGTGTTCAGTGGGGGGGGTCACGTCTTCTTTGTCTTTCCCCAATCATCCTCCTCCTCTTCCTCCTCTCTGCCTCCTGCTGTCTTACTCAACCACCCAGCAGCCTTTATTGTGACATACAGGCGGCCACACCCTGCGCTGCAAGTGTTAGTTAAGCCTGCAGAAAATCACAAGGCCAATAATTCCATGTTTTAGTATAAGTCACTCTATAAGTCACTCCCAAAGCAACTATTAAAGACCACTAACAAATATCTCATACTATATATCATTTCAGGATCATACTTTCAGGCCAGATTTAGAGTCAACAGAGTTTTTTTCTTTAAAAAAAATATTCATAGCATTTTGCAATGTGGAAAATGTCATTTGAATTCCAGTTTTAGGTAGTTTGTATAATTGGCATTGTGAGGAATTACATTAAGAAGTAGCATTTGCAGCTGTTGTACGCAAGTATTCAAGGAACAGTAGCAGCATGTTTATACTGTATTATAAACAGTATATATACAGTATATATATATATATATACAGGACTGTCTCAGAAAATTAGAATATTGTGATGAAGTTCTTTATTTTCTGCAATGCAATTAAAAAAACAAAAATGTCATGCATTCTGGATTCATTACAAATCAACTGAAATATTGCAAGCCTTTTATTCTTTAATATTGCTGATTATGGCTTACAGCTTAAGAAAACTCAAATATCCTATCTCTAAATATTAGAATATCATGAAAAAGTATACTAGTAGGGTATTAAACAAATCACTTGAATTGTCTAATTAACTCGAAACACCTGCAAGGGTTTCCTGAGCCTTGACAAACACTCAGCTGTTATAAATCTTTTTTTTTACTTGGTCTGAGGAAATATTAAAATTTTATGAGATAGGATTTTAGAGTTTTCTTAAGCTGTAAGCCATAATCAGCAATATTAAAAGAATAAAAGGCTTGCAATATTTCAGTTGATTTGTAATGAATCCAGAATGCATGACATTTTTGTTTTTTTAATTGCATTACAGAAAATAAAGAACTTTATCACAATATTCTAATTTTCTGAGACAGTCCTGTATATATAGTATATAATAACTACCAGTATTATATATATATAATACTGGTAGTATATATATATATATATATATATATATATATATATATATAGGGCGAAGGCAGGGTGTCCCCTGCCTTCGCCCTATGTCAGCTGGGATCGGCTCCAGCGTCCCCGCGACCCTAATGAGGATGAAGCGGTATTGCTAATGGATGGATGGATGGATATATATATATGTAAATAATAACTATCAGTATCATATAAAAGACTAAATACAAATTTAAATTGTTGGATGGTATTTACATTAGGGCTGTCAATCGATTTTAAAAAATTAACTAATTAATCGCACATTTTGAAATTGCGATTAATTAATCGCGATTAATCGCGATTAATCGCGCTTAAAAGTGTTTTCCTTCTTTTTAAAGACAAAACTTCACACAGAGCTGTGTTTTCAAAGAGGCTCCTACATATACAGTGCCAGCGAGGTATTTAATATCGTGGATGATAAATTGTTTCTTCAGTGAAACATCAGATTAGTAAAAAAAAAAAAGTATATTGAGACACCATTGGTCCTGTCATCTTTAACATTGAACAGCAGCAGAACCAGTGGCCTTGGTAACTGACTGACATTCAAATATGTCACGTTAACCCTCTGGAGGCTGTGGGCATTTTATACATTTTACAAAATAAATTTAATTCACCGTTTAAAGTCTTTTGCGTGTGACAGACCCCCACGTGTTATACATCAAACATTCCAGAACAATCTCAGCTCTGAAATGAGCCTCATTGTCCTCACGCCGTGTTCTCTGGTTCTCTGACTGACAGGCTGCTAAATGAGCCTAACCTGTGAGGTGGGAGGTCCTTTGTGATTTACTGAGTGTTCATTGGTTGTTTTTTTACCGAAATGTTGACAGACAAACGGATTGACAAATCACGGTGAAGGTTTCGTGTGACGAGTTCTTTCCGCGCCGCGTCACCCGACACGTCGCCCCTTCGTTCCTCTGTGTATCAGAGGGGGAGACGGGAGGAAGGAGGAGCAGGAGGAAACCCGACTGATTCATCCACGAGTTAAACTGATTTCTGCTCCTTATTTTCGCGGAGAAATAATTGTTTTAAAAACGGAAACAGTGTCAAACCGTACTGCCGCGGTTTTTAAAAAAAAAAAAAAAAAAAAATTTTGCGTTAATTGCGTTAAAATATTTTAGTGCGTTAACGCGGCCAAATTAATCGCATAGATTAACGCGTTAATGCTGACAGCCCTAATTTACATACATACATATTGCCATGAATTACTGAATGCATAACTGTGGATGACTTTTTATAATGAGCCAAGGAGCAGCCACTTTGTTCAATTTGTTCTATTGGCTCCAATATCCACAGTTTGACTGTGTGTTGCTCCCCGAACCCACGGAGCATGCTCAGTGTGGCACTGCATAACCACGTTTATTGCTAAACCAATGGTTTATGTTTATTTTCAAAAGACAATGTTGCATTAATAGCAAACTGTACATTTCCTTTGAATACCTAACTTTATTTTGAAAAAACACTATGTAAAAAGCGAAAACTGAGTGGCACATTGTACCATCTCTCTACCAGATCTCTGAGTTGGATCCGGGGCTTCTGTAGCTTTGTTTTGGCATTGCATCTTTTTGAGGTCACACTGACGGGACATATGTACATGTTTAGTGAATTTATTGGATCTAGCCGGGTTCTAAATCTAGCTACACTATCCCACTACAACAAAGGTGACATGATAAAAAGGTTACATGTTTTCTCAGAGACGGTGTCCCTGTCAGTAGATGTTGCGGATAAGTTTTTAAAAAATGTTTTGAGGTGGAGGAAATAATATAAGAGACAGCTTTTTTCAAAACCTAGGCAAATTCAATGCTTCAAACTGCGACACACTAGGAACCTCTTAGTTTTGGATGTTTCAGTGTCAGTTTATACTGGTTACATGCATCATGTTTTCTCAAAATAAATGTCCAACTTAGATTCACTTAGTTTTTAGGTTTACTTGCACAACAAAAGCATTTTGTTAAGTTGTGGGAAAGTTTGTGGTTTGGGTTCCAAATCAGGTAGCAAACCGGTTATGTCAAGTGAAGCCAATGTGGAACTGTTTAAAACTTGCATTCTCTCTACTGACCAGTAGGGGGAGGCTCCTCTGGTTGTAAAAGAACTGTGATTGTATAGAAGTCCATGAGAAAATTATTCTACTTCTCTCTTGATTTATTCCCTCAGTAAACATTGTAAACATGAGTTTATGGTCTCAATCTCTAGTTTCAAGTCTTCTTCAATATTGCATGCATTTAGTAAATGATGGTCCAATAGGAGTTAAACAGACCATAAAGCAGGGTATGCTTTAGGCCGTGGCTGACTGCTGATTGACAGGTCACTACTAGAGCTGTATACAGCGACTCTACGTCTCTCCTCCGCAGTTCAAATATGGTCGCTTCTGTTCACTGGTTGCAAAAAGCCAAGATGGCGACGGCCCCAAAAGAAAATCTGCTTCAAAGCGTCAGTACACAAACCAATGGGTGACATAAAGATGACTATGTCCACTTCTTTAATACAGTCTATGGTTAAAATAATGCTTGTTACAAAACTGGCATTAGTCAAGTACACAAGTTATGCAACAAAACTAAGTTTAAAATAAGTGAACGTTATCCTGTTAAACTACCCATTTAATCATCTAGGAATGAGTTGGAATCCCATACAGATGCTAAGAGGTGGTCAGTCAGTTGGTATCAGATGCCGAGGGCCACGGTATTTCTGTTAGATAATTGATTGATTGATTGATTTAATGCAACAGAAACAAAACATCTCTTCCTTCCCGTGACTCCTTCTTTCGTCACCTTTTTCATCTCCTTCCTCCCTCTATCTTTATGCGTTGCATCTTCTGACTGTGTCTTCCTTTTAACAAAAGAAAAAATAACAAAAGAAAAAAAAACGTTTGTCCTTTTTCTTCCTCCTCACTGCTTCTTGTCCTGCTCGTGCTCCCAGAGTCTGAGATCTGTGTGTGTATGTGTGTGTGTGTGTGTGTGTGTGTGTGTGTATGTATGTGTGTGTCTCCTGCAGCAGTGTTAATTAGCGGAGGCCAGATGAGGTGATGGTGTGTTACTGTACCCTCTGCAACGCCACTCCCTCTGTTATCCTGCACGTGCACACACACATAGGCTTACATAACAATGCAGTGCAGATGTGCTCTTGTTTACAGTTGTATCTAGTTGGGCGTAAAAGGTGATTAGTTCTACTATCTGTCTGCAGATGATTAGGCAGTACAGCTGTTGTCATTTGAAATCCTTGACTCATTCAACTCAGATTTTTTCCTATCTTTTACTACTTCTCGCTATTTCTGGTACCTTGGTGCACGATGTATTTTTGGAAAATGCTCAAAGGATGACATTTTCCACGCCTTTCCAAGAATAATGTGGGCCAATGAGAAAGCTGATTGAGAGAAAGAGAGAGAGAGAGAGAGAGAGAGAAAGGAAGGTGGAGACAGAAGAAAAGTCCGGTTTCAGTCTTGACGATACACAAGTTACTCTCTCTCAGACGCACTGCAGTAGTCTCTCTCTCTCTCCTCTTTTTTTCCGATCCGCTCCTCCATTCAGCTTCCTCAGCAGGTTACCACTATCCCATAAGCAGAATAACACACACATGCACACACACACACACACACACACACACACACACACACACACACACACACACACACACACACACACACACACACACACACACACACACACACACACACACACATATGCACACACGCACACACGCAGGTGCACACATGACGACACAGTGACCTTGACAGACAAGCAGAGGCTTGAGGCAGAAGTTGCTCTTTGACTCTTAATCACTGATTCGGGATAAGAACAAGCGGTATTTACCATAAGCGGTATAATTACAAGGTCAGATCCGAGGCAGGCAGCAGAGTGTAGTGTTACACTGCTTGTAATGGAATCGCTGCAGCAGAGTGGCCCGGCTTTTATCTTGCATAAGAATATACAGGACTGTCTCAGAAAATTAGAATATTGTGATAAAGTTCTTTATTTTCTGTAATGCAATTAAAAAAACAAAAATGTCATGCATTCTGGATTCATTACAAATCAACTGAAATATTGCAAGCCTTTTATTTTTTTTTATATTGCTGATTATGGCTTACAGCTTAAGAAAACTCAAATATCCTATTTCTAAATATTAGAATATCATGAAAAAGTAAAAAAAGGATTTATAACAGCTGAGTGTTTGTCAAGGCTCAGAAACCCTTGAAACAGGTGTTTCAAATATTTGATTTTCAAGTGATTTGTTTAATACTTTACTAGTATACTTGGTCTGAGGAAATATTCAAATTTTATGAGATAGGATTTTAGAGTTTTCTTAAGCTGTAAGCCATAATCAGCAATATTAAAAGAATAAAAGGCTTGCAATATTTCAGTTGATTTGTAATGAATCCAGAATGCATGACATTTTTGTTTTTTTAATTGCATTACAGAAAATAAAGAACTTTATCACAATATTCTAATTTTCTGAGACAGTCCTGTATATATATATATTAGCATTAAAGATTCCGCTGGGTACTTTAATGAATATATTGTGTGTGTTTATATATATATATATATATATATATATGTGTATATATATATGTGTGTGTATACATATATATGTGTATATATATAATATATTATACATATATATATATATGTAAACTGGGCAGGGCAGATCAAACATGAACTGAGGATGAAAAGGAGTCGCAGGAACCAAATAGTTTTTCACAGATTATCTGTCTGGTGAAATAGCGTCAATATATTGTTTTTTTCAGTGTTTGTGTATTTAATTGCAGATTTCCACAATTCTAAAGAGTTAATTGAGACCATAAACTCATGTTACAATGTTTACTGAGGAAATAAGTCAAGAGAAAAGTAGACTCTCTCATAGCATATATAGCCAGAGGAGTCGCCCCCTGCTGCTCAGTAGAGATAATGCAAGTTTTAAGACACTTTCGCAATAGCTTTATTCAGCAGAACCAGAGGTTGACACCTTGTTAGCCCCAAAGTTAGTCAGAGTGGGCTGAATTTTAGGATCCACCAGCTGATCTCATTAATCTGTCAAAATGTCTTGATATTGGAAAAACAGTTAATTATTAACATCCCTACTCATGTGGCCAGTGCAAGTTCTGTTCACCAAAAAAAAAAATATCGATTGTACTCTCCTAGTATTTCCAACATTTGATTAAGCATTCAAACCCCTTAGTTGTCCTATCATCACACACATTGTATTGAGCTACTAGAGTAGCTCATGTACTTCTATATTGATGTGTTGCAATATGGTACAACCAAGCTCATCAACACCATACTGAAGCACCCCACACAGGCCGATCGCTTGACCCACAAAGTAATAGTCACTGCAATTAATGTTCTGCATATCCACGTCACAACAATCCTATTTAGCCTAAATTTAGCAATACCGGCGTTCGTCTTCGACGAGACCGAGCAAAGTTCCAGACGAAAGAAAGACTGCAAAGTGAGAACCTAAATGTCAAAAGCCTCATGAATGTATATGAGGTTTTGGGGATTGTATAGGTAGCCGGTTCATACTGAGATCTGCTGACTGCTGCCTCTACAGGAAAGAACAGCCCTGGGTGTGTTCTGCATTGGAATTCTAAATTTATACTACACAATATGATACATATCTGATGCTACTGTGGCATATCTCTTCATTTCATATTGAAAACAGTAACAATACGATGCGTAACAGTATCTGCTTATTGACACAAATCCATAGTGTTATCAGCAAGTGCCTCTTTGTTTAATCTGTTTATCTGTCCATCAACACAGCTGTGAATGAACTCCCGCCCTTACAGTGGATCTGCTGCAGAAACTGCCACTCTAACCCTGAGGTGTGTGTGTGTGTGTGTGTGTGTGTGTGTGTGTGTGTGTGTGTGAAGGGGGGGGAGGCATTCTGCTTATGGTATAGTGGTAACCTGCTGAGGAAGCCGAACAGAGGAGTGCATCGGAAAAAGAGAGGAGAGAGAGAGAGAGACTACTGCAGTGCGTCTGAGAGAGAGAGTACCTTGTGTATCGTGAATACTGAAACCTGACTTTTCTTCTGTCTCCACCTTTCTCTCCCTCTATCTCTCTCATTCTCTCTCTTTCTCTCTATCTCAAACAGCTTCCTCATTGGCTGCTGCCCACATTATTTTGGAAAGGCGTGGAACATGTGATCCTTTGAGCCTCTGCCAAAGATGCATAGTGCACCAAGGTAGAGAGCTAGTAAAAGAAAGGAAGGAACAAGTTGAATGAGTCAAGGATTTCTGTACACAGTAAAGCCCAGCCCTGTTTTAGGGTGTGACATTGACAGAATGACCTTGTAGATTCTTGTGATTTGTGGTTTCAGAAGATAATCCTGCAAACGAAAGGCAGCATGGGACCTAAACTCAACCACATTAGAAGCTCCTTGTCCTTCAAGGGTCGGGGACTGTCGTCCATCCATCCATCTATAAAGCTAATCTATCCAGACAACCATACAACCATTCTTCCATCTAAAAGACTTGTCCATCCAACCATCCATCTCTCCTTTTATCTATTTTCTTTCCAGACCATGTGATCATTGACTATGTTCACATACACTAAATCAGTGGTCACCAACCTTTTTGAGCCCAAGATCCCTGACCTCCGCCTTCATGACCGGCAAGATCTACCTTTGAGGCGTTGAGAGAAAACGACTGTCCAGACTGGACTTACAACTTTTTATTTGGCCTAATTGTCATTTTGGTCCAGCGTTCAAATTGATGTGACCAGGTACACAGAATTTAAGTGTAATATAACAAATACGATATTTGTTAACCGCACACAATATGAACAAGAAAAAACACATTTGCAATGAGCAGCTGGATGAACTACCAATATAAATGTTGTATTTGTTTACATTACAACACGACACTGACAACATGATCAGTCAGTGCAACTCATGTAAGTTCAGCTCTCATCATAATGCCATCAAGCCATGTGACTCCAGTCAGTGTGATGGCTGTGACTGAACTCTGTCTGTGAGCTTGTAGTTAGTTCATAAGCACAGACAGCCAGTCTGAGGCAGTCTGTCAGCTGTCTGTCAGTAATCCAGCTCCTGGTCTTTGATTTGGTGATTTTCTCAACTCCACTGACGAGTTTTTCGGGGCAAAATTGGTATTCATGAAAGTTTTCTCATCTGGGATTGGTTTTGAACACAGACCGTTGGTGATTACATTCACATCAGCTCTACAGACATCCTCAGATTTAAATAATTGTCATCATAATAAATATGAGAATCACCATTTGTGACTCCTGCATCTGTCCCTTTTCAAATAATAGAATAAATGCAATTGCAATCACTTTCAAGTAAACCAGATTGCTCTATCAGACAAGAGAAAAAAAAGCTAAATGTTGAGCTTTTGTTTTGAAGGACAACAGCAGAAAAACCCAACTCACGGAGGTAAGACCTGGCAAGTCGCCAAGAATCTCGGCTGTCGCGCATGCGCAGGCGTAACCTGTTAATGCCGTCACGTAAACATGTACATGAAGGTACAGGCATTTCAACATGTATTTATTGATGACTTAGTTTTATGTCGGTGTACTTTGAGCTTGTGTAATATGTGAAGTTATCAATAAAGGTATTTCTGCATTTCCCCTGCGCCTCACCTGTAGTGGTACGTACGTTCCCCTCTATCGGGGCGCACAGCTGACAACACGGCTGTCCGAGAACCCGTTTTCAGGCGTTCATGAATCAGGCGGAGATCTTTTCTGACCTCAATCTTCCAGTCAGAAAGAAAACATTTCAGAAGACACCTCAGAAAATGTTCGAAAACAAGGAACAATGTGTTTCTGAATTTATTTTCATTTTATTTTGGAGATCGACAGGGAACGTCTCCGAGATCGACCGGTCGATCGCGATCGACGGGTTGGCGACCACTGCACTAAATATTCCAGATTCTCTCTTTATATTTCGAAAAATCTAATATTCCTAATAAGCTGGATGGATGAAAATGAACATTCGACCAATATTCCTGTCGACATGCAGCCCCGCATTTTCTGATTGTTGTAAAAAACAGGATGTCTAATGCCAGCGTAAACAATTTACCAGCATCATGTGGTCCATTTGAGGAGCTCGTCGCACCCTCCAGTGAATCCCACGTTGACGCCATTCTCAGCCGAGGAGCCAAAAAGTTTGACGTTTGCTATATTTGCGCGTATCCCAAAACCTTTCGATATCCATGTCTTTCATACTGTTTAAAGGGTATGTTTCTCCATCTGATTCTAACATTTTGGACTTAGGCTGTGTGTCTCAATCTGCTGTATTTCAAATGCGCTGTATACATGTCCAAAGACTCCTCTGGATGCAAAAAGGAGTCCGATTATATAGAAGTCTATGAGAAAATGACTTTACTTCTCTTTTGATTTACTGCGGTCAACTCAGCCGACACTCGGATCTCCGTGGTCAACTCAGCCGACACTTACATTTCTGTGCACCTATAGACTGATGTTGACGGTAAACGCATTCGATCGGGAGCGCCCGAGGGTTTTGATAAAGTTAGCGGAAGGATTCACGTGACACAACATCCGGTTTTGCAAAGTTAGCGGAAAGAACTACGTGAAACAACATCCGTTTTTCAAAATAAGATGTCAACAAATCATACACTGGCATATACAAGTAAACAATTAACTGATTTTGAATCTTTATAGATCGTTTCTGAGATTTAGCTTAAATTATGCTAACATTAAAACGTTTTACTGTACCAAGGAAGAGTTTATAAAAATAAAACTCAGACTTTTGTATGATAAAAAATTCCTGTATATAGATTTCCCCAACAGTTCCAGGAAATGAATGATGCAGCTGTGTTCAAGACACTCCTGACTTCCATTATCCTGGGAATCAGACATATCTACGGTCCCAATTGGGAGATATTTCAAATTAAAAGTCCTAAATGTTTAAAGAAATCGGTCATTTCTTTCATGTTTGAAGTGCTTTATATATGTTTTTCCTCATAATGCCCGGCATTGACTGATGCAGCTGTGTTCAGAATAATCCAGACTTCCATTATCCTAGTTATCAGACATATTTACTGTCCCAATTTGGAGATATTTCAAATTAAAAGTCCAAAATGTTTAAAGAAATCGGTAATTTCTTTCATGTTTGAAGTGCTTTATATATGTGTTTCCCCATAATACCCGGCATTGACTGATGCTGCTGTGTTCAGGACAATCCAGACATCCATTATCCTGGGAATCAGACATATTTACTTTCCCAATTTGGACATATTTCAAATTAAAATTCCAAAATGTTTAAAGAAATCGGTAATTTCTTTCATGTTTGAAGTGCTTTATATATGTTTTTCCCCATAATGCCCGGCATTGACTGATGCAGCTGTGTTCAGGACAATCCAGACATCCATTATCCTGGGAACCAGACATATTTACTGTCCCAATCGGAAGATATTTCAAAGTAAAAGTCCTAAATGTTTACGAGTAATCCGAAATTTACTTAATGTTTGAGGTGCTTTATATGTTTTTCCTCAAAAACCCATACTGACTGACCTACACTGGCAATAATACAGCCGTGATGTTCTTAGGTCAATTTGACCCGGTTAATGTTTAATCACAAAAAAGTTGTCAGAAACAAAAAAATCCTAATAACTATAGTTTCTACCTCATCAGTGTTGGTGGAGTTTTTCTGCAGGGATCAAATAAAGTTTCCCGTCAAAATAGTATCTGTATTTCTCGCACAGGTGGGGTCGTTAGAAAGACAGTGTCTGTGTGTGGGTATGAGATTGGGATGAAACAGGATGTGTGTCACTCGTCAATCAGGCAGTCTATTAGAAGTACTATAGTACATATTTATTAGGAGACATGAAATAAACCCTTACATTAGTGTCACATGTCCAATAAAGGTGTATTTAGGGGGAAAGTGAGAAGATGATAAACATTGTTTGTTCTGTAAAGTGTGCTTTTCATGTAGGGTGATGGGCACACAGCAGGATATAGATGGTTCCCATAACAACCACCTGGTTCTTTTGTTTGAAGTTTGAAATGTGTACAACTTTATATATGGGGCTTTGAACATGGGCGTGTACACAGCAAAATCAGCAGAGCCAAATTAACTCTCAGATTTGATTTTAACACTTTTGAAGAGTGTATAAGGGTCCACACCACAAAGTTTTAATTTCACTCTTTTTGGAGAGTTAGCACTTTAACACCGGACAATCCAGACATCCAATATCCTGGGAATCAGACATATTTACTGTCCCAATTTGGAGATATTTCAAATTAAAAGTCCTAAATGTTTAAAGAAATCGGTCATTGTGATGCACTGGTTTTAAAATAAATGTTTTAAAACTAACATGTCCCTTTACCTTTAACAAACTTTAATTTTCAAGTATTTCTAGTAAACAAACACATAGACACCTTATAGAGTTAAAATGGGAGTGACACGTGTTGTTAACAAACCATCCCTTGAGAGAGTTAATTTTTAACACTACATACAAGTGTTAAAAAAAACTAACACTACTGAGTGTTACGAAGAGTTAAATTTAAACTGCCAAAAGAGTCAATAATAACACAAAATTGGTGTTTGTCGAAATCTTATTTTGAAAAACGGATGTTGTTTCACGTAGTTCTTTCCGCTAACTTTGTAAAACCGGATGTTGTGTCACGTGAATCCTTCCGCTAACTTTATCAAAACCCTTGCGCGCTCCCGATCGAATGCGTTTACCGTGAACATCAGTCTATAGGTGCACAGAAATTTAAGTGTCGGCTGAGTTGACCAAGGAGATCCGAGTGTCGGCTGAGTTGACCGAGTTGACCGCAGTCTTGATTTAGTCCCTCAGAAAACATCACAAACATGAGTTCATGGTTTCAATCTCTAGTGTCTAGTCTTCTTCAAAACATCATGATGTTCATTTAGTAAATGATGGTCCAGTTTAAAGTTGTTGACTGTCATTGACTGATCGCTGACGCTACCACTGATGTGTATGGCGTCCTACGTTACTCCTCAAATTTCCAAACATGGTCACTTCTGTTCATTTTTTGCGGAAAAAAAACATGTCGCTGGCTGTAATCCAACATGGCCGAACTCAATGCTTCAAAACGGCAGTCCACAAACCAACGGGTGATCTTACGATGACTAGGCCTACGTCCATTTCTTATGTACGGTCTATGGTTGCACCATGTTGCATTTATCTCTTACATAAACTTGTCTGCCCTGGTCTCGGCATACTGTAACTTTTGTTATTCCTGGTTAGCCTCAGCCCAGCTTTATTCACGGTCGAGTTGGCTGTCTGATCACATACACTAACAAGTGTGACTATGTTTCTCTGGCTATTCCTCATCTTTTTGTCCTTTCTTCAGGACACCTCGTCCTCCTTTCCGCCTCCTGGACTTTTATCTAATCTTCACTCTATTTATTTCACGATTACGGTTCGGATAGATAATTAGTGTCATTGACGGAGCCACTGTAAAATGTATGGAGAATGTGATGCTGCTAATCATTCACTCACGCACACATAGAGGGTGGAATGAGATGTAGTGTTGTGGTCTGATCCAAAGTGACAGACAAAACTGAGATAGAGGACAGTGTCTGTGTGTATTACCTTGATTGGTGATGCTCCATCATATCTTAAGGAGCTTGTCGTACCATATTGCCCCACTAGAGAGCTACGCTCACTAAATGCGGGACTACTTGTAGTTCCTAGAGTCTTAAAAAGTAGAATGGGAGCCAGAGCCTTTAGTTATCAAGCTCCTCTTTTATGGAACCAGCTTCCAATTTCAGTCCGGGAGGCAGACACAGTCACCTCGTTTAAGAGTAGACTTAAGACCTTCCTCTTTGACAGAGCTTATAGTTAGGGCTGAATCAGGTTTGCCCTGGTCCAGCCCTTGATATGCTGCTATAGGCTTATAGCTGCCGGGGACGTTTTAGGATGCACTGAGTACCTATCTCCTCTTTTTCTCTCCTTAAGGATGAATTTTCATCTCTCAATCACACGTTACTAACTCTGCTTTCTCCCGGAAGTCCTTTTGACTTTACGTCTCATGGGGTCATCGGACCCTATGAGACGGCATAGATCTATCTGCCTGATGGATCGTCTGGGTCGTGGAAATTCCTGCTCATGACTACGCCACTGTCCTGTTGAGACTCCGCCCTCCTCCTCCCCACCGCCATCTGCCTGATGGATCGTGGAGGTCTCCATCGTGGAATATGCCTACTATGAACTATTCATACACTCTGTCATATTCATTGAATGTATTTTAACTCTAAATCTGTCCTTCTGTACACATTACATCTATTGCATCTGTCCATCCTAGGAGAGGGATCCTCCTCTGTTGCTCTCCTGCAGGTTTCTTCCCTTTTTTTCCCCCTGAAGGGTTATTTGGGAGTTTTTCCTGGTCCGATGTGAGGTTTTGGGGCAGGGATGTCTATGTGTACAGATTGTAAAGCACTCCGAGACAAATTTGTAATTTGTGAAATTGGGCTATACAAATAAACTGAATTGAATTGAATTGAATTATTAGGATGCCAAATAATACGTGCATTCATTTGCACCCGGGGATGTGAATAGAGCTGAGAGTGAAGCCCATGCACAATGAGTTGGAATATGTGCCTATATTTTTTTTAATCAAATGTTACGTATCTATTCAATTACCTTTTATTCACATTTATTTTAATTTAGGAGGTGAACAGCTCTCTCTTTCAATCAAACACCGGTGCACGGTAGGCCAGTGCTGCATGAGTGAGTCTCATGATGATTTGTTTTCTCGTCATCAGACTGTGATGCGAATGTTAGGAGTTGGTTGATGGAGGCATCAGCTGGTGGAGCTACTTTAAATCATGGCAGGAGAAGAAGAGGAGGGCACAATGAGATGAGGTGTATAAAAGAGCTACAGTGAAAGCTCAAGTGATGGAAAACCATGATGGAAATATGACATTTGATCTGTTATACATGTATTGTAATTTGAGGAAGATCCAACACAGATGTCGTTGTGCCTTTTGAAAGGGAAATGAAAGCTTGAATGACAAATAAGTTGTTTGTTTCATGTATGTTTTATTTTAAGTCTCTTTGTTAACCTTTTGTTTTCTTCCAACAAGTCAGCTTTTTCAGTACTGTATATATAAATACCAGTGAATATAATCCACAAACCAAATGTGTATCTTTCACATTTTATTTGGGTTCATTTTGAGTAGTATAGGAATGTAACTCCAACGTAAACTCACCCGCCTTATTAGTCAGTGCAACTGACGGAGAACAAAGAGCAAAGAAGTGAGGAGGACGTGGAGATAGATGGTCAACCAAACACAAGTCTCTCACCCAGGAGACCGCTGTAAATGTCCTGTGTGATGCCTGTTATGTAAATAGTAGCTATGTTGCCTAAATCTAACGAAACAAGGTTGTTGTCTAAACCTAACTCAGTAGTTTTTTTCCTAAACCTAATTAAGTAGTTTGGTTGCCTAAACCTAACTAAGTAGTTTTGTTTTTACAAAAGAAAACAACTTAGTGTATGTATAAAACAAGCAGAAACTGACACTAGAGGGGAACCTAGAGCTGACTCTTTCCTCAAAGTCCTTTTCTAATGATTCAGGAGTGAATCCGATTATAGAACCTGCCTCTTTAATAGTAACGTTAATCCTGTTATTTAAAGGTGCTAAATTTCAAATTCAAAGCTTTAACATGGCAACAGAAAACTAGCTGCTATGGGAAGACGTACTGGAGCAATGTCTACTTGAATCTGTCATGTAGCACCTTTAACCTTTTGGGACGAATTCAGTTTCAGAGCCTTCCTTCTAAAATACACCTTCCCACAACCCGCTGTGTGATTAACATGTTGTGTCCTGTTGAATTAATGTATGTATTTTACAGATGCATTGACTTTTACTGCTGAACGTGTAGATGCAGCTGCTACATGTGTGTACTGTATACGTGTCCGTGTTTGTGTGTGTGCGCACGCAGCATTGTGACGGAGAGAGTGCTGACCCTGGTGTTTCCTTGTAGGGAGTGGTACAGCTCAGAGGTGTGTGTGCAGAGGCACTTGGATGGCTTAAACGCACACAGCCTGCACTCCCAGCAGCCTCCCACTCTATGCATGTTTGTGACTTCCTGTCGTCACCAGGTATTCCACCAAACACACTCAACTGTTCATACTGCACACTGCTGTAGGTCTGTCTGCCCTGGCAGCGGAGTTGGCTGACCTGGTTTAGTTGTAACTTGAACACTATATGGCACATCATTTACCTGTACAACTATAAAACTGCAGCTGAATTCTCTGTTTACAGTTTTTTTTGTTTCTTTCTTGTTGTGATTGCCTTATCAACTTTTGTCAAGCTTCTGTATCACAGGCTATTTCCCTGTTTCCATCTTACCTGCTTTTGGTTTTCAGCATCCGGTTTCTTAAAGGGACAGTTTGGATGTTTTGAAGAGGGATTGAATGAGCTACTTCTCCATAGTCAGTGCACGGATGGTGTTTGGAGAAACAGACAAGAGTACCAGCTCGGAAAGAAAAGTGATGTACTGCTGTGAATGTAATTTAGACGACTAAGAAAGAAAAAAAGAATACAGTTTAACGTTCTATATTTAGAATATTTTCACCATTTTTACTGTGCCGCAAGACAGCCTTTCCAACAGGGAACTAAAGCCGGTGTATCCATCTGTGTTCTCGCTAAGGCCACACTCCAAAAAGCATTGCTTTTACCGCACAGACCACAGGGTAGTTTTGTGGATTAACTAAACCAATCAAGGCAGCGTAACAGTAACCGCTGTGTTCTGCTGGGTAAAGTTAATGTTTTCTTCAATGGAGGCTTTGGAGAGAGCATAGATAACGGCTTCACTCCCGCCGTTAAACAAAGACAGTATAGCTATCTCACGACAAGTTAAACTGGACAAAATATTGTAAATATAGTGTATACGTCAACTCATATTGATTGTTTAGATGTCTAAACACATTTTGCTGAGATAGCAGTACATTGCTTTGCTCCCTTTCTGGTACCTCCGCCATCTACTGTAAGTAATACACTTGCTATGGGGAAGTGCATCAAAAAATCAAAACTATACCTTTTTAAAGTGTAATTCTACCCAAATTAGCCCTCTAACTAGTGGTGCTGATAGGTTGGGTTCTGTGATATCAGGATGGTGGGGGGATAGGAATGAACCGCTGAGCTGCCGAATGGGAAAACAACAGGCTTTATGGTAATTACTGATGTATCCTTTTAATTCTATCTTTCATTTGTGTATTGTGACTTCAATTGTCTGTTTCCAGTCAACCACCATTTAAACTGAAGCCGTAAGACCAGCAGCTCTAGATGGAGGCTTTCTCTTTCCCCTCCTGACGTCGGCTTCTCTCTGATTAATTGTGGCCTGTTTGACTTCCCGAGAGCAGAAAATAGCTGCCGTCTCCCAGCATGCCGCCGTCTCCTGTGGACCTGTATAATTAAAAGTAAAACAGGAAGTATAAGGAAGACTCGTATTTAATGACTTGTGTTTATTGCAAGAAGTGTAATAGTCATTCAGGAGTGTTTAGAACTTAGCCCTGAATTTTTTATTGAAAAAACAACTCAGAGCAGACAACGTCGTGGTAGCAACCTGTCAATCACAAGGTAGGCCCGCCCTAAAGGATACCCTGTTTTATGGTCTGTTTGACTCTATGGACCATCAGTTACTAAATGACACCATGCTGTAATGAAGAAGATAAGACATTCGAGATTGAGACCATGTTTACAATGTAATAAATGTTTACTGAGATAATAAATCAAGAGGTGTAAAGTAATTTTCTCATAGACTTCTATACATTCTTTTTGCAACCTGTAGAAATAATGCAGGTTTAAGGCACTTGCATGTTGGCTTCACTTGTCAGTGGGTTAGGTTTCAATCAGAACTTAGTTGTAAAAACTTAGTTCACCAAATGTAATGCTGAAAAGAGACTTTTTTGCCTGACTGCTGTAGCCTCAGTACCTTCAGAAAAAGTTTGGAGATGTTTCATGACAAGATCACAGCCAGCGTGAACAGAAGGATTGGTAACATTAACTTCCAACACGTCAAATAATGATTCTACTTCCTATCATGCTTTAGGATGTTAGTTGAGCAAGCCCTTAAGTTAAGTAACATAATAGATGTAAAATGACGATTTAACATGGGACAGGAACTGCAGTTTCCTCTGTTTGTTTGACCCATCCAACCTACACATACTCTTTCGCCCTTTATTTAAAGTCAGTTCCTCTGACAGCCTACTCATAATGAGGATGGGTTTACATTAGAGTTAGTGCATCTCATACGGACGACAGGGCACTGACCCAGCGTTGGGATTGAGAACCAATGTCTGCACTTTCTACAATGAAAACAATTTTACATTTAATTTCTTTATTATTTTGCGACTACACTTAAAGTTATTTCCCAATTCAGTGGTCATTTTCATTTTTGCGGTGTTATGCATTGGGTAAATACACATGTTTACAACGTTTTTTATGTTTTCAATAGGTTCCATTTTTATGTTGTAAACTGACCTTTAACTTGAGTTTGACAGGTATGTTAGAATGTGTGCTGTTCCCATGCACGAGGCTTGGCAGCGAGCTTCCCGTCAGCTCCACTGTAACCTTCCAGCATGCCAGTTTGGTCAATAGGCTGGCCCGGGTTGATGCTGCATCAGTGTGATGGGGTCAGACCTCACGTTCACAGGTTTCATCTTCCTGCGAACATTGATTCTCATTCCTGTCCTCCTTTCTCCTCCTGGTTCTCCAGAAGCAGAACAACCCTACTTATCTCTACAGTAGGGGAGGTAATTTACCTTGCACCATAAGCAGGGCTTTTGCAATAGCAAACTCAAGAAAGCAGGTATAGTATAGATAGAGTTTTGCACCAGCTCTTTGGTAAAAAGGACTTGGAATTGTATCGTTCTTTTCTAGTCTTCCGACACTCGAAGCGCTTCAACACTATCATTACCATTCATAAGCCATGCAAGATGCCACCTGCCGATCAGGACTCTCACTAACCATTCATATCCATTTGAGAGCAATTTGGGGTTTAAGTGTCTAGCACAAGGACACATCAGCACGGACTAGCGGAGCCAGGGATTGAACTGCCGATCCTCTGATTGAAGGACTACAACTAACTCCTTTTGATTGACCTTGACAATAACTTGTTCAACATGTTCAGCCATTTAGATTTTTTATTAAGCTTAATGCACTTATTAAGCTCTAAAGTCTTTTTCCTCCTACCTTAGAAATTATATTGAATAACGGCTAATTTATACTTCAGCAGAGAAGGTTTTCAGAACTGCACGAATTGTGACGCCGCACCCGGCACTGCAGACGCAGGAGCCAGGGCTGTGTATCAACACGTTTGATTTTTTATTTGTTGGTTCATTCCGCACAGAATGAACAGCTAGTGGATATTTGCTGAATTTGTATTGGATTAAAATGACAAACTCCGCCTTTAAATACGCTTTAAGTCTAAGCCTTATTATGATTATTGAATGTAAAACATAGTGACGTGCAATATCAGAATATTGCACGAGAAAGTGTTGGAAATCGAGTGCAGTAGTACCTCTGTAAAGGATGATGGCCTTACAGCCACGAAAGACTGCCCCCTCGACACCACCAGCGAGCCCGGAGGTCTGGAGCAGAACTTTTTAAATGCAAATCAGCATATTAGATGTGATTTTTAGCAGCCACCAGCTAATTGAGAATTTAAAAAATAGTGCTGACTAGACAACAATTGGTTGATGCATCAGTATCAATCACTCAATCCATTGGCTAACGGTCGGCTATTGGATTTAGCCTCTGGGGGCAATAGCCAATCATTTCTTGTGTGTGTCATTATTTACCATCCGGGATCACATTTCGACTGATGCTATCTGCCTTTATTTCTTCTTCTCTCCAAATCGACGTTAAACCTGCATTCAACCAAAACTGTCTCAAACGTGATTGGTCACGCTACTCGGACTACAAAAGAAAACCAGAAAGCAGCTTGAGAAATATTGTCTACAGATCCTATACGCACAAGAAATCAAGGGACAACTCTCACATTAAGTAGTGATTTGAGTAGTAGTAGTGAGTAGTAGAGCATCAATCTGGTGACAGTGAGTACAAAACTGTTGATCTTTTGGAACCATGTCATTTTTTACATGGCAGGTGAATTACCATGTATGAAATATGATAATTAAGAAAACAAAGTCATGTTTATTGCGTGAACATTAATCCTTTGTGTTCCATGGCACTGTTCCATTCATCTCTCTTTTTTTAATCATCCTCAAAGGCTTGCTTCCACTTATTTTATGCCACACCTTATCAGGTGTTCAAAAGTTTTGATAATTTTGGAACACGTCTGTGTCATCTTGCTGTTTTCAAACAGAAAATGTGTGTTGTCTATGAGCACAACAGGGAGGGAAGAAGGGAAATCAAATCTCATCTGGAATATGAAAGCAGTCTATGGATCGATGCGCCGCTTGGCCCTCGAGCTGCGTCACGGTTCCATTTAGGAAATTGTTCCTAGGATTGATTCATATTCTTTGCCGCGGCATCCCTTGTAGAAACATCCATAAAGAAACTCTTGTGGAAATATGAGTAATGCACTAACACCTCAACAGCCTTCTCTCAATTCTCCGTTCTGTTTCTGTGGGGCAGGCAGCGCTCTGGGTCTGAACACATCCGTATGCAGATCAAAGCGCCGACTCAGCAGCTACAGAGACGCTTCAGGTTACAGTGTTTTACAGGACACACACTCACATACACACACACTCACATTCACATCCACGGTATAATCGTACACAGCTAAGCGGAAAAAGCGGACAATAAATACATTTAATATGTTTACATGATCTATAAAGGTTTTCTTTGTCATCGGCATGGTCAAATTATGTTTCTACGTTTCTAAGTACAAGAAAGCTAAACTATCTTTACATAGCAAATAGTTATTCGATGACCTTTTAAATCGATATATTATTTTTCTGAATTTAGAAATGTTGCACTTTTTGAGGGAATTTGATTAATTCATTACGGAAAACGTACCACGTAAGAGCCATATAAACTAAGGGGCAGGTCATATTTGGTACGATGTGAGGTCGTACTTGGTCGTGAATAAAATAATAAAAAGTGTTTATAGTATAAACTATATTATATATATAAAAGACTGCAAGGTAACGATTTAGCATAAATAATTATATTTCTTATCCCCACAGGATAAACCATAAGGTTTTTCCCACTCTAGTGTTCACTGTGGCTCCTAATCTCACGGGCAGATTTTCCGTGCTTCGCCCATTCATTCAGACGATCAACCTTTTTCGATTTTGATTGACCCCGTCGTCTCTCATTCCGTGCCCCCCTCAGGGAACCTTTGACCCCAGTGCTAACACAGCACTCACCGCTGTATCATGGAGCACAGATACAGAATGCGTTGTCAGAATTAAAAGAATGCAAAATCTGGCAATTGATCAATATCACTGAGAGCTGCAGAAGTAGTAGTTGTAACATTTGCTGTTATTGAGCCACATGACGAACTGATCCTGAAGTAGTGTGTGATGTTTCTCTCGCTCGGTCTGTCACAACAGATTTCATCAGCCTCCATCAGTGAGACTGGCTGGAGAACATTCATCTGGCCTCAGTGGGATATTTCTGAACGACAGAGTTGTGAGAAAAACAATTCTATTTCAGGACACTAGCAGTTAAAACACATTCAAGTTAATGATAATGTCGTATAATTCAAAATAAAAGGTTTGAATAATGGAACCTTTTTCAATTCAATTCAGTTTATTTGTATAGCCCATTTTCACAAATTACAAATTTGTCTCAGAGTGCTTTACAATCTGTACACATAGACATCCCTGTCCCAAAACCTCACATCGAATCAGGAAAAACTCCCAAATAACCCTTCACGGGGAAAAAAAGGGAAGAAACCTTTTGTTCATTTGTTCCATCATTCATATTATGTCATTTATCCGTCATAATGTCAGTGTTGAGGTCTTCTAATATGAATATCAAGGCAATAAACAAAAAGGTGGGATGCATTGTCACATGTTCAGTCAATAAGAGAGAGTGAAATAATTCATCTTAAAATATGTGAAATCTATGCACCCCAAGTAAGATTTTTATTTGTTTTTATTTTCAGGTGAAAAAGAAGGTTTTGCCAGAATAACTGTTTAAAGTTCATAGCATTCATTTTAATCTTTGAAACAGTTGTGGATAAAAGGATTCGTCCAAGGTCAAGTTACATTCTTTCATCTGTGGAAAAAAAGTTTGAATACTGAAGTCTCCGGTAGATTTCTTGTTATCATTTTGGACAAAACAGACTGAAGTGCACCACTACCACACATTCTAAATGGGACTACAAGCAATTTGTGTATAAGTTTCTAACATGACAGTAATGTTATGAACACACCATATACCGGTGTTTGGAATGCACTGAGAAATAAATTCAAAGTTATTTCTATCTTTCGTCAAAAAAAATCTTAACAAATTGGAACCCTCTAATTATAATTGAACACGAGGCAGTCTTCTCTCTCGTCCTCCGTATGGTGCGTTTCCCCCGGCGGCCTCTAGATGTCGCTGCCTCTCTGTGACTGCCCGGCTTGCGAGGGCTCTCTTTGATGCATGATTGGCCCAGTAGCAAGTTGTTTTTTTGCTCGTGCACACGCACACGCACGCACACGCACACACACATTCCCACTCATTGGCATATCAGCTAACGCTTGATGAGAATCTGGCCTGGAGATTCAAGGTAAGGAGATAATGGATGTGCTGACAGATTGAGCACCTCAGCGAGAAGAATTAATGTGTTGGTGTGACAACAACGCCATTGAACAAGTGGCTGTCACATGTTTCATGTATGTCTATTTGTTACTTGTGTCCATGCGAAGACACTCTAAGAAAATTAACTTGTTAAAAGCTCGAACATGGCAGTGAAATATTTCACTCTGACATTTAAATATGAACGAAGACCGTGAAAACAATCTGTCACAGTAGGTGTATGACTTCTATGATATGCTGGGATTTTATAGTACTTGTGTGTGTACAAAATATTGGAAATTGTATCCAATTAGTAAGTAACTAAAGCACCTTTGTGATGAAGGGCACATAGTGCTTTACAGTAGCATCAGTACAGTAAAGAGCAAAGGTCAAGAATAACCTTTTATGTGGCTGTCCAATCAGTGTTGATGGTGAATGTAGTCCGCATTTCTCTTCTTCTCCGGTTGAAATGAAAGTCAGATTGTATAGAAAATGAAAAAATGACTCGACTTTTCTCTTGATTTATTCCCGACATTGTAAACAGAGTTTAGGCTCTCAATTTCTAGTTTCAAGTTGTCTTCAATACAGCATTATGTCACTCCTCCACGATCCAAATAAGGTGACTTTGGATATGGCTGCAAAGAAAACCAACAACTGCTTTGGAAGTTTCCTAACTGAGTGAAAAGGACCTGGAAGTATAAAAGTGGCCGACCGTCATAAGACCTGTTCGAGTTTTCTAAATGCCAAAGAAAGGAGCTTCAATGCTTCCTGCCCTTAACTGCTTTAGCATAGGAAACATGGGGCCATTCTTTAGAAATAAATATGTGAATATAGCAAACTGTCAATGAACCAATGCACATTCTCAATGACAACAAGTATCAGGAAAAAAACTATTTAAAAAAAGCAAAGCTAAAAGCTAAATATAACCGAACTGTTATTGCCCAAAGGAAACATTGATCTTGAAAAGCTTTATTGATATTGCAGCAGGAAGCAGGGTTGACAGCAGCAGGAAGGAAGGCGTTCTGGTTTCTCTCCGGTCATGGAAGCAGCTCTTTATACGATAGTCACATATTTCAATGGGACCATGTTTAAGTTGCCTTTCTTCTTCCTTTGTTGTAGTCCCGACACGGCAGACCTACGTGAGCGACATCCGCCAGCAAAGTAGTTTAGTAAAAGTGCAGTCGGATCCTTTGAGCAACGTGGGTTTGGCTTTTCCTAACTCCTCACGTAGTCTCCTTTACGTTCCTCCTTGCCCCTATGACATTTTTCCATTGAGGTCAAGGAAAATTGGTTCGGAAGAGACGTCCCCTTTTAGGCATTTCCTGGGCTCTTTCAGGAGAGGGACTTAGGAGGCATGGTGCTAAAATGGAAGGGTTCAGAAATTCCTGGCGCGTCAAATGAAACGGTCGATCGTTGCTGCTCGGCTTCTGATGCCGACGAACAAGGGTCGGAATGAGATGCTCCGGGCCGGCAACTAGCGCCGCTGTAACACAACGTGCCATTATTACACGTTCAAAGCAACTGACGAGGTCTCAAGCTGGAGAAAGGGCGGGAGGGAGGGTCAAACCACTACAGGACTTAAGTCCCACCGTTAGTGTCGTTGGTCACAGGGCTCATTGGTCAGTGACGTTTACGTCTTTTACGTTCCTTTTCTAAAACACAAATAGTGGTTTTGTCGCCTTTCCTGTGAAGACTGAAGTTTATTTTTGAAAAAAACTAAATATTCAAGCCGTCATGGGGTCTTTGGAGGGTAATAGCTGCAAGCTTTAGAGCCACTGACCAAACCTTTTGACGAGGTATGAGAACAAATGATGTCTTTTATTTTAACATCAAAGCATTTCAACATTTTCTAGAAGAAACCTGGATTACAAGTATGAACTTGGAAATGAGCAACATATGTCCCCTCTAGGGGGCTGTACTGGAGTTGCCATCAACAAACACTTCACAACCCAGATTAGTTACTAATAGTTATCCTGTCTATGATCATATTGGGCAACTTCGAATCTGCATTCTCAAAGCCTCCTGGGTATTGTGAAAGAGCAAATATGTAATACATCCATAGAGACTTTGGGGAGGCCAGTAAGACGTTTCTCCCACCCATTTATGAATGTCACGTTTCATCTTTCACGTGTTAATAGACACACGATCGAAACAGATTGCACCAGCAAATAATAACAAATCACCATGTCATCTGTTCCAGCCCACATATTTAAATGTGTAAACAATTCCATTGATACATACAATACTCATATTGGCAATATATATTAAGAAAATAAAATTAAGGGGAAACATAAGGGAAATAAATAAAAACACATCGTTTTCTAAATAGTCCTGGGATAATTAATAATCAAATGAAAGGGAAATCCAACATATTCAATCATTTGCTTATCCCTGAAAGATAAAATAAAATACATTATTACGGAATGAATCTTCTTTCAAATGAGTAAAACAACTAATCAACTCATGTCGGGAGCGTCAGCAGGAAACGGAGCCGTGAAGCGTGCAGAGTTGGTATACAGTGAGCACTGCTGCCGCGTGGAGACGCACAGCTCCATCGACACTCCCACGGCCCGTAAACACCACACACCATGGCGGTGTTCACCACCTTTCCAAAGGGGAGGATTCGCGAGGTGTTGCAACCTTAAGCAAAACAACTGCCAGCGTCTCCAATGAAGAGAAACAGGAAACGCGGCGGGGTTGTTTTTGTTTTTCTTTCCGTGATTGCCGCGCTGTTGTAACGGCGGTGCACGCGAGCCCACCACAATGTTGTTGTGCTGCAACGGACGCACCGCCCTCTTTTTGCCCGCTGGCTCCTCGTAGGCTGAGGCTGGAGCACTAGCACTGGCTGCGGCGAGGGCGGAGCTGGAGGCCCGGGGCTGTCACAAAAAAAAGACATGTTCCATTTCAAAAACTAGCCACAAGACGCAAACTGCTGTTCACGGCTCAACTTTTTTTTGGTAATAATTTTGTGTGTGGAGTTTTAACCGCGACGACCGCTTGTTCGGCCCCGACTCGAGGAAGTAGGATGCCGGTGAAAGGCGGAGGAAGACTGGCCTCTCACCAGAGCAAGAGCGAACATATCGGCGTAAGTAGCGCTGTGGCGCACGCAGCGTTTGGCCGTGTGTGAAGTTCCAGTCGTTAACTTCGCCATAACATTTGTACGTTTTTGTGTGTATGTATGTGTGTGTTGTGTTGTTGTTGTGTCGAATGGTTCGACTTGTCCAAGTTGTGTGTTCGCGTGCGTTGCTTTTTTTCCTGCGTGTCTGCCGAAAGTGAGCGCGAGGTTTCGTTCCTGGAGCTATGAGGTGCACGCGGGCCAATTAGCAGCTTGTCAGCTACACCTGTTGTGCTTCACGAGAGCCAATATGTACAGCCCGGTTACGTAATAGTGACTGTACAGCGTTGCAGTGGTGAGGAGCCCGCGAGAATTTTAGCCTCAATCTCTGACACCCTGCAGGGAGGTGATTGTAATCCGGTCCAGATTGACATGTGATTTGATTGGGGGGATTATAAAGTCACTGGTTGTAATTGGTAGACCCAGAAGGGTGATGGAGTGGATGACATTGGCTACGATGTTATACTGCCTTTTAATGAGATGAAGGCACCCCAACTGCAGAAGAAAAACGTTGTAATCGTGCACAGGATTTAGGATACACATTTACCCATTTTGCGCCTCCAATTTGGAAGGCCACAGTCGTAAATGTGGCAAGTGGGTCATGATAAATGAAACAAAACATGTAATTCTTCACTTTGACAATTACAGCCGAAGTTCAAGCCTTGGTGTAGGGCAAGTATCGGTTTGGGTATCATGTGAAGATGGAAGTATAAAAGGTGTGGAAGTGTCATTGGGGCACGTGAGCCAGAAGGCTGTTTGATTATCTATGGAAATGCAAGCCCTTGAGGTGGCTGTAAGCGTGTGCCCTAAGCAGAGTGAAGTGTCATTTGATTGACAGTCCCAAATGTCAGAGGAAGTGTTCGAACAGAAAGGAGTTTAACTCTTTAATTTGAAGAGACAATGCATGCAGGTGAATCCTAAATAAGTGAAAGCAGTTAAAGTATCCGTTATACTCATTTTTATACATGTTTTCCATGTGTTTTTAATGCCAGGAAAACGAGGCTAGTGAAAACAATAACTAGTGGAAATGTCCCGGCGGAGACCCGGAGAATAGCTGATTGTTGGAACAGTGAAAAGATAAACAAAGGATTATTTAGTTTCTGGGGAGTTTTGACGAAAGGGTTTTTTAAAAAGTGGAATTACTGTCGTCTGGCGGCTTTGAGGTGGAGCATGTTCATTGTATGTTTTGTTCGTGAAGACATTTGAGCAATTGCCCAGTCCTTTCTTATTCACTTAAACCCCATGGCGTGTCCACCCGGGTGTCATGTTTCGATCACCGTCAATTAGAACCGGTAAATACCTTGGACCATCTGAAGTGAGTCATCTCGACAAAGCCATATGATGATTGTGGTTTTTTTTCCCAGTAGGAAAGGGGTTTTATGTGTAAAACATCTCTTGTATTTTCAGTTCATGTGGGAGCTCAGAAAGAGCAGAGATGTCAGTGGAAGTGTAGGAGACGAGCCCCCGGGGAATACAGCAAGTTTCTTCTCTCAATCTCGAGCACATTTTTCTTGTCAATGAGATGCTTATGTAATAAAACAAATTAAACACAAACTCGTGCTGAACGTTGCTCCCAAGCCGTGTCCTATCCAGTTGGTACATTCGCACAGACAACCGAATGCACCGCGGCATACCTTCATGTATTATGGAACATGAAATCATGTTTCCAGCTGGGTCCTCTTCTCTCTGAGAGAAGCATTTCACCCTCGTACGCCGCACCAGTTAGCCCGGGCTTCTAAACGGTCACGCCGTGATTCAGTGGGAGTCCGTTGGCCGGCTCCATTCTGTCCTCTCACAAAAGTGGAGGAGCCAGTCGAGCCGGAGTGACGTCTGCACGCAGCTGCCGGCGAAACAGTTGGAGCAATTCAATTCCTGGCACGTGTCCCAAAAGTACTCTGCTGACACAGGCGGTACACTGGCACACTATATCCATGGAGATGGTGGTGGGGGTGGGCGTCGATGCCCAGAATAATCTTTGTGTTCTCGGGAGACAGTCAAACACTTCACACTGAAAAACTAATATAAACAATGAGTGTCATGATGTATCTTGCGACCCCCTCAGATACATCTTGTGTTTCCCCTTCCATTGGTTCCCCCAGTTAAGGAACCACTGTATTGGACCTTGATTTGTCAAAACCAACACATTCCTGTCTGGTATTTGTATCCATGGACTGAATATTTGTTTGTCAAAAGGTGTACTTTATTACAGGCACAAATGTTTTTACAATTTATTTATTAATCCACATAGATAATTATTGCAATATATTTTTTTATGATGATAATTAAAGTTTTAGCACTATTCTTTGTAGGACAGAACCCTAAAGAAACCAAAAGGTTTACTATGGTATATTATATACAATTATGTATTATAATTAGGGATGCACCGATCTGATCGGCGCCGATCCATATCGGCCGATATTCCCATTATCGGTTTTGATCGGCGTTCTCAAAACGGCCGATCAAAACGGCCGATCAGATGACGTAACATCTGCGAGAATTATCAGAGACGTTTCAATCGCCGCGCCACGGAGACAATGCGCCCGGCGAGGGCCGCAGAGGTCCACGAGGGGATCCTCACGCACCGAGCGGTGTCCCCGTCCCCCGAGTTGAATCTCTGGGTCAACTCAGCCGACAATTACATGTCTGCCCCTATAGACTGATGTTGACGGTAAACGCATTCGATCAGGAGCGCGCGAGGGTTTTGATAAAGTTAGCGGAAGGATTCACGTGACACAACATCCGGTTTTGCAAAGTTAGCGGAAAGAACCACGTGAAACAACATCCGTTTATCAAAATATGATGTCGACAAATCAAACACTAACATATAAAAGTAAACGATTAACTGATTTTGTATCTTTATAGATCGTTTCTGAGATTTAGCTTAAATTATGCTAACATTAAAACATTTTTACTGTACCAAGGAAGAGTTTATAAAAATAAGTCAGACTTTTGTATGTTAAAAAAAGTCCTGTAAATAGATTTCCCCAAGAGTTCCAGGAAATGAATAATGCAGATGTGTTCCATACATATCTGAAATCCCCTACAATAGCAATCAAACAATTTTAATGTATCAATTAGGAAATTTTTCAAAGTAAAAGTCCTAAATGTTTAAAGAAATCGGTAATTTCTTTAATGTTTGAGTTGCTTTATATATGTATTTCCTCATCGTCCTAGGCAATAATGCTACACAATAAATAGAATGCTTCAATCGACACCGTGATCGGTATTATCGGATCGGCAGATACTGATTTGTCATCGGTATTATCGGTGATCGGCAGATACTGATTTCAGTGATCGGTGATCGGCACCAAAAACCTGATCGGTGCATCTCTAATTATAATAACGGTTTGGGCCATTTGTTCAGTATAAACTCACTACTACTTTTGAGCATGTGCACCACAGGTTTCCACTGGAACTGGCCTTTAGATGAGGAAACTAATGGAATATCTGCACAGGGTTTCAAAATATATACAAATAACCGTTAAAGGGATAATTAATGACAAACTGTAGAGGCCGGCAATATGTTGTTGGAGTGCCTCAGTAAGCCCGATCCAAAGAAGAAGACCTAAGCAACCCCGACTGGCTTACTTCCGGTTCGACTTGTGTTATCTAGAGCTGCACCGATCAGGTTTTTGGTGCCGATCACTGAAATCAGTATCTGCCGATCACCGATAATACCGATCACCGATCACTGAAATCAGTATCTGCCGATCCGATAATACCGATCACGGTGTCGATTGAAGCATTTTATTTATTGTGTAGCATTATTGCCTAGGACTATGAGGAAATACATATATAAAGCAACTCAAACATTAAAGAAATTACCGATTTCTTTAAACATTTAGGACTTTTACTTTGAAAAATGTCCTAATTGATACATTAAAATTGTTTGATTGCTATTGTAGGGGATTTCAGATATGTATGGAACACATCTGCATCATTCATTTCCTGGAACTCTTGGGGAAATCTATATACAGGACTTTTCTTAACATACAAAAGTCTGACTTATTTTTATAAACTCTTCCTTGGCTTGACACCTGTCACACTGGCAGTGTGACAGGTGTCAAGCCGTCACTGGTAGGTTCCCCCTTTAAGCCACATGGAATGAGCAGCCAGAGTGATATTTTGTAATGTCCTTTATTGTCTCCAACCACAGACATTCAGTGCGTTTACATGATGGTATAATTCGAATCTTGCTTTAGTCGGACTATGCTATCTTTTGGGGGATCTGCTGTTATCCTAATATACATGGCAGTGAGTAATTCGAATCATTGGCCGAAAGCATGTCATATCCGATACGATAGGTGGCGCTGTTTTCATTACAACTCGTGGTGATACAGCCATTTCCGCTTGACCTCTTCACCACCACCAACAACAACATTTCGAGAAAGATGGCGAACAGAGAGCAAGGCGAAGCTACATCCCTCTACTATTTTTCCATGGTGTTAATAGGAGTACAGCGAATGCAAATGGCACTATTGGCTGAGTTGATAACGGAGAGAAGACGCCGTCGCCGAAGGTACACAGAGAATTTAATTTATCGTCTCTTTCGACTTCCGGCTCACGACATGGGAGGGAGGGAGGGAGGAGGCGGCGGATCTCGAGCATGCGCAAAGACGCAAAGTCCAGTTCGAATCAATTCAGAGTTACATGCCGCGAGTCGAATTATCAACTGGATCGGACCGAGCTATCCAGGGGTGTTAATCGGACCGAAGTCGGACCGCACATAGTCCGACTAAGGTGTTTACATGAAACGGATAATTCGATTTCAGTCCGACTAAGCCAATAATTCGATTGCATGTAACCGCACTGAGTGTCTCTGCTCAGCACTCCCCATCTTCCTCCTGTCCAGCTCCTTTATGGAGACAAAGCCTCGCAGATACACAAACACAGATTGTCATCAGCTGGTCTGATTGTCATCAGACCAGCTGATGACAATCAGACACCGTTCCCTGAACCACACCCCCGCTCCACCCACTCTGCAGCCGAGCTTAAACACACCCCGCTGCCACAGTTATCCTCCAATGAGTGAATCAAATAATTCAGTCGCAGCTCCCATGATCGTACATAAAGATAATCGGATCCGGCACCGGACAACACGAGCTATCAAACCGCTCTTTAACTTGCAGTCACATATTTACTCCTATTGTACTTTTACTTTGCATCTATGTACTTTTAAGAATTGATAGGAAAAAAATCTGACATTTAAAAGAAAAAGTGAAAATAGCCTCAAAATGTGCAATGCACACATCAGATAAGTTACAACAATAGCCCAGAGAAAAAGATGTGCTCATATCTAGGCCTGTAAATAGATATAGACTGGGGCTCATGCCAACTTTTAAAATGGAAGACGTGGCTTTGTTGAGACTGTCTGTTGACGCCCACACACTCCTGATGATTAATGTTGATGCATAATAGATAATGTGAGATTACTATTCCTCTTTTCAGGGGATAGGCTATATTAGGTCAGGATATTGTCTCTGAAATTTAGATTAGATTCTAGGCAAGGACACAAATATGCATTTTTCTTTTCTTCCTTTATTGCATTTCCATTTACTCTGGAGTTGTAATACAAATAGGTACACTTCTATTTGATTCTTATTCATCAGCTTCTTTCCTTTCAACAAGAGCAAAGAAATGCATAATGAGCCTTCTGGTTGAGGAGCTAATTCATGATTCATTTGGATTGTCTTTTTTTTCCCTCACGGGAAAGAAAAGTCTTGGATCGAACATATAACGACAAACCCAATATGGAATCCATTGCCTGGCATTTTTGACTCTGCCTTTTAATCTAAAAGACTGTTGAGGAGTCGGAGATTAACGCCTTCAGCGTGAGGTTTCTGATCTCCTGCCTGCTGACGCTCGTCAGCGGCAGTTGTTCTTACTCAGGTTATTTCAAGCATGGTTGGGTCTTTTTTTGTTTTGTTTTTTCGCACGAGCATTATCAGGTCAGTCAACATTACAACTGTGCTTTGGCCCACTTAGAGTGAGCAAGCAAGGAGGTTCAGAGGAGTCGTGTGCTCTGTGGTATTGTGTTTAAGAATGTTCTCCTAAGACACAGTTTGTAAAGACTGAAAATGGTTTAGACAAGTTATATTTTCAAAAGTGCATTTTACAATAAATAAATGCATGTTTTCCTTCAATCGAGTCTCGTGGCTTTCGTTGCCCATCGAACTCTGTGGATTCAGGGCTTTTTTCCACCAAACCAGAGTTGTGGTTGTTGCGGAATCAGTGGCGGGACTTGCCAAGAGGGTTTCGTTGAATTGTCTTTGTTGCGTTTCATTAGAAGTGTGTTTTTACGACCAGCAAGATAAATATATCTGTCTGGTGGCTCTGGGGAAGAGCATATTGAATGTATGTGTTTAAAAACAAATGAATAATTGTCAAAATTATTCATCATATATTTACTTCAACACCAAATGAAGCGTTTCGCCAGGGAGAAAAAAAGAGACGTAAATGACCGAGTCCGCCCGGGCCTCATGTTTCCATCGCTGTTGGAGTTGATTGTCACCTTTTTTGTGGTTCAGTGGGCTTTACAGTCGTTCATGTGTCATTTCCCTCCATTTTACCTGAATCGGCTCTTTTTTTTCTTCTTTTTCATTTCCTGCATAAAGTGTAAGGCAACAGACAGCTGTTAACAACATTAACATGTGATCTCTTTTTGGTAGGTGTTAAGCTGTATTTTATTAGCTCTCATCATTGTATGTGTGTAAATCAAATTTAAAATACCCTTGCCTGTATTCAGAAACGGACGGTCGGAGCTCTAAAAAATTTGATAAAATCTCAAGCATGGCAGAAATGTTGCAAAAACAACTTGTATAATGATTATTGTCATTGTTTACATTCTGATCGGTATTATCCTGGTGAGCCGCACCGGGTCACTTCTAGTCCCCTGGGGCCGGTATTTCAAAATGATCCACCAGGATTAATCCTCCTGGATTGGATTAAATCCTGATCAGATCCCAAAAACGGGTATTTCAAAGCAAATCTTATCCTGAAGATTCGGATTTGGTAATCCAATCCTGCCTTTTATCCGGATTAAACACTGCTGTTGAGTATTTCAAAACTTTGGTGGGAAATCTGGATCAGTTTGATCCTAAAAATCAGGATTATCCTGATCCCACCTCAGAGTTGGATTTGAGGGAGATTACATGAAAAGGTTGGACCAGCCGAAGTGTAACTGCTCCCAAAGTTCATTGTTTGATACAGATATAGCTAGACTTCTGTTTGATCAATGTTTATTTTCTTTGCACGTTCCTTTCTTTTTCAGAAAACACAGTGAAAAATTGAAGTAAAAAAAAAAAATACAACGTATTCATTGAAAATCAGTCAAATGTATTTATTAACATGCATTCAGCACACACACTTAATGTTCATAGCCAAAGCTTAAACGGGTATTGCATTTGGAGCAGCTCTGTGTTAACTGGCTGTCTTCTCTTTCCACAAACATCTTTAAAGAGAACACATATTAAGGTTGTATCTCATTTGTTGACAACTGTTTCCTAAAAATGCAACTTAATTGAGTTTATTTTGTATAGTCCATTATCACAAATTACACATTGGCCTCAGAGGGCTTTACAAACTGTACATAGACATCCCTGTCCGAGGACCTCACATCGGAGATATGTACAACACATTCTAAAATCTACACCCAATGCATTGCGAGTAGGGCTGTCAGCGTTAACGTGTTAATCTATGCGATTAATTTGGCCGCGTTAACGCATTAAAATATTTTAACGCAATTAACGCAACTTTTTATTTTATTATTATTTTTTAAACCGCGGCAGTACGGTTTGACACTGTTTCCGTTTTTAAAACAATTATTTCTCCGCGAAAATAAGGAGCAGAAATCAGTTTAAACTCGTGGATTAATCAGTCGGGTTTCCTCCTGCTCCTCCTTCCTCCCGTCGCCCCTCCGATACACAGAGGAACGGAGGGGCGACGTGTCGGGTGACGCGGCGCGGAAAGAACTCGTCACACGAAACCTTCAACGTGATTTGTCAATCCGTTTGTCTGTCAACATTTCGGTAAAGAAACAACCAATGAACACTCAGTAAATCACAAAGGACCTCCCACCTCACAGGTTAGGCTCATTTAGCAGCCTGTCAGTCAACCAGAGAACACGGCACGAGGACAATGAGCCTGATTTCAGAGCTGAGATTGTTCTGGAATGTTTGATGTATAACACGTGGGGGTGTGTCACATGCAAAAGACTTTAAACGGTGAATTTAATTTATTTTGTAAAATGTATAAAATGCCCCCAGCCTCCAGAGGGTTAACGTGACATATTTGAATGTCAGTCAGTTACCAAGGCCACTGGTTCTGCTGCTGTTCAATGTTAAAGATGACAGGACCAATGGGGTCTCAATATATATATATTTTTTACTAATCTGATGTTTCACTGAAGAAACAATTTATCATCCACAATATTAAATACCTCGCTGGCACTGTATATGTAGGAGCCTCTTTGAAAACACAGCTCTGTGTGAAGTTTTGTCTTTAAAAAGAAGGAAAACACTTTTAAGTGCGATTAATTAATCGCAATTTCAAAATGTGCGATAAATTAGTTAATTTTTTTAAATCGATTGACAGCCCTAATTGCGAGTAAATGCATTAAAATGTGGACCGCGACATACAGAAGCTAGCCTCTTTACTAGCTTGTTAGCTCCTTAACACAGAAGTCAATGGAGCAGCGTTAGCTCGCGTTAGCGCGAACTCGGCTTTATTTTACTTCGCCGAGCTATTCTTTCAACTTTGTGCGGTTTTACGTAATTTGTTAACTCAATGTAGTGATTGCCTTTCATCTCGTTTTAGGACGCATCAACACTGACCAATATTATACTTAGATTTAGAGACGACAGTAGTGCCAGCTTCAACTTTTTTCCGTAAAATGTTCGCTCCGTTTCCGGTTTCCTGTGTGTGATCCAGGGGGCGGGGACGGATTTGGAAATCCCAATCTGCCGGTATCAGGATCACTCTGATCCAATCCCGCAAAGTGTTGAAATACCGGGATGGATCAGGTTGTTCCGTGGCTGAGGAAAGGGGGATTTGGTTATCCGGATCATTCTGATCTGGATTACAAGTTTTGAAATACCGGCCCCAGGGGCCCCAGGGGCCGGTATTTCAAAACTTGTAATTGAGTTTCACAAATTACGTAAATCCGCACAAAGTTGAAAGAATAGTTCGGCGAAGTCAAATAAAGCCGAGTTCGCGCTAACGCGAGCTAACGCTGCTCCATTGACTTCTGTGTTAAGGAGCTAACAAGCTAGTAAAGAGGCTAGCGTCTGTATGTCGCGATCCACATTTTAATGCATTTACTCGCTATGCATTGGGTGTAGATTTTAAAATATGTTGTACATATCTCCGATGTGAGGTCCTCGGACAGGGATGTCTGTGTGCAGTTTGTAAAGCCCTCTGAGTCAAATGTGTAATTTGTGATAATGGGCTATACAAAATATACTCAATTAAATTGCATTTTTCGGAAACAGTTATCAACGAAAGAGATACAACCTTAATATGCATTTTCTTTATAGATGTTTGTGGAAAGAGAAGACAGACAGTTAACACAGAGCTGCTCCAAATGCCATAACCGTTTAAGCTTTGGCTATGAACATTAAGTGTGTGTGCTGAATGCATGTTAATAAATACATTTGACTGATTTTCAACGAATACGTTGTATTTTTTTTTTTACTTCAATTTTTCACTGTTTTCTGAAAAAGAAAGGAACGTGCAAAGAAAATATACATTGATCAAACTGCAGTCTAGCTATATCTGTATCAAACAATGAACTTTGGGAGCAGTTACACTTCGGCTGGTCCAACCTTTTCATGTAATCTCCCTCAAATCCACCTCTGAGGTGGGATCAGGATAATCCTGATTTTTAGGATCAAACTGATCCAGATTTCCCACCAAAGTTTTGAAATACTCAACAGCAGTGTTTAATCCGGATAAAAGGCAGGATTGGATTACCAAATCCGAATCTGAATCTTCAGGATCAGATTTGCTTTGAAATACCCGTTTTTGGGATTTAATCCAATCCAGGAGGATTAATCCTGGTGGATCATTTTGAAATACCGGCCCCTGCTGATTCCAACTTTCGAATTTGGGGTGAGTTCGTAAAAAACAAGTAACAAGGGACCTTGCCACCTAAAGAAAACCCCCCTAAAATCCTGTTCTCTGAATCTCAGATTGCTCGATTGAGGACTTTGTCAATTTCAATTCAGTTTATTTTGTAAAACCCTATATCGCAAATTACAAATTTGCCTCAAAGGGCGCTTTATAATCTGTACACATACGACATCCCTGTCCCAGGACCTCACATCGGATCGGGAAAAACTCCCAAGAAATAGAAAAAAACCTTTCACCGGGGAAAAAGGGAAGAATCCACGACTTTAAGTTAAGTTTCAAGATGTTCCAGATATCCCCCCTGACCATGGATTTAGACAGCTGCTGCTGCTGGGAGCGGCTGACTGATAAGATTCCTGAGTGTGTCTGTGTGTAGCTCCCTCCCTGTGTGTGAGTGTGTAGTGTTTACCGGTACTGCCCTGTGGCTGGGGAATAGGTTCAGAGGCCAGGGGCCTGGTGCAATGCTGAAAGCCATGCGAACCACAGCACTGCTTTCTTACTTGTGTCATAATAGTGGAATAAGTTATTCTAAACGGTAACTGAATTCACTTTTGGCCTTGTCTAATAAATCACGCGAGTATCGAATTTCTGCATGAAATTAATGTTCCTGACCATTTCATTGACTGCCATTTCTGAATCAACTTCTTTTATCTTGAGCCGTTTCTAAGAGTTTGCTAAATGTTTTTTTTTTTACATTAGCCTGGAAGGGGGTAATATTCTGAGAGAGAACACACAATTCAAGAGAATCTTTCTGAGGAAAAAAAAAAATGATGAGCTCAAGGTACCAACTTTCTGAGATGATACGGAATAGTTTACAAATGGGCTCACTGGAGCTCACGGATGCTATGTTTTTTAAATATTTTTTTATATTTTGGATCAAATTTTTCGAAGAGTAGTTCATGTGGATTTAGAAAAGTAATACATCTGGAATCGTAACTGATAAAGATTTGGGGAAAGTAGACTTTAAGAGTGTCACATTTAAGAATGGAATTTGGTGAGTGTTTAATCGAGCTACATTCTGGTTCCAGAGCAAATTCAGATTGCCTCGACCGGAACGGCAGTGGATTCCCTCCTGGAGGAGAACTAATCGAGAAACCGGCAAGTAATTTGTGAACGCTAATCCCGGCAGTTGACCAGCTGTGAACCGTCTTGAGAAGAACAGGCAAATGTCATAATTGGATAATGACTCCTGTTTTATAACGACCTGCTTTGTTGGCATTAAAAGCTGATCCAGAAAAAATGATCCAGAGGGGTTTACAGCGAGCTGCTGTGGTTGATACAAATATGTTTGAACGGAGTTTCGTCCTGAGACATTATCAGTGCCACCTAGAAAAAAAAAATACAGAGTTGTCTGTGCAAGTCCACGGTACTTTTTAAAATCTTTATAGACACAGTTCATGTCCAAATAGCCACAAGTGTGATGTAAATTTCATTCTCGACGGCAGTGTAAAGACTCTTTAAACCGATAGCGCTGTCGGCAGCCTATCAGGATAAATGCTTCACGGTGCAGTCAGGTCTTATAATCATCTGTGACCAGTATGCACACACTTTTTATTATACAAAAAAAAGTGTTCTTCTGTATAGAACTTCAATATTGCTCTCATGGTAGCAGAGCTTGAATGTTGTTGGCCTCCGAGTGCAGCTCGACTTGAAGAGGCATTGGCAGCACATGTCTCATGCAACTTTATGACGTGTGTAGTTCGTGTAGCCGTGATCAGCGCTTCTTCTTCACTGCAAGTCACGACTACCACGCAATGCGTCTCTCTAGCCTCTCTGTTGCGGCTCCCGGAGGCTTTGACAAAAAAAGAATATATATATATATATATATTAGGGTTGTCAGCGTTAATCTATGCAATAAATTTGGCCGCGATTAATGCACTAAAATATTTTAACGCAATTAACGCAACTTTGTTTACTTCCGTCACACGAAACCTTCACCATGTTTTGTCAATCCGTTTGTCAACATTTTGGGAAAAAAACAACCAATGAACACTCAGTAAATCACAAAGGACCTCCCACCTCACAGGTGAGGCTCATTAGCAACCTGTCAGTCAGAGAACCAGAGTACACGGCGCGAAGACATTGTGCCTCATATATAAAGCTGAGATTGTTCTGGAATGTTTGATGTATAACACATGGGTATGTGTCATATGCAAAAGCCTTTAAAAGGTTAATTTACATTTTTTGGAAAAATCTAAAAAATGAGCCCAGACTCAGAGGGTAACGTGACATATTTGAATGTCAGTCAGTTTACCAAGGCCACTGGTTCTGCTGTTGTTCAATGTTAAAGATGACAGGACCAATGGTGTCTCAATATACTTCTTTTTTTAAACTAATCTGGACGTTTCACTGAAGAAATAATTTATCATCCACGATATTAAATACCTCGCTGCACTTTATAGGTAGAAGCCTCTTTGAAACACAGCTCTGTGTGAAGTTTTGTCTTTAAAAAGAAAAAATAACTTTTAATCGCGATTAATGAATTTCAAAATGTGCGATTAATTAGTAAACATTTTTTAATCGATTGACAGCCCTAATATATATATATTAGTGCTGTGAAAAATAACGCGTTAATTCAATTACAGGTTTAACTAGTTTATTTTTATTTTTACGCATTTAACGCATGCGCAGAATGAGCTTCCAATCCGTCTGTTGTTGGTCTTCTCTACAGCAGCGTGTCATTCTGTCTCTACGTGTCACGTTAACACAACTCCGATCTCCGTCTCGTGCGCCGCAGAGCTTGGATGCTGGCGCGCGCACTGGTGAGCAATGCAGGGCTCTCAAGTGTCACGCATTGAGCGTGAGACTCACGCATTTCGGTCTTAACCGAAGACCCATTTTGACCCAGGAAAAACCCTGAATGTATATATGTGATTAATCATGATTAATCCACAGAAACCTGTGATTAATCTGATTAAAATTTTTAATCATTTCACAGCCCTAATATATATATATATGTTTTGCCAAGTGTACGATCATTCAAAGGTAATACCTCTTATCTTTGAGTTTGAGTTATTCAGTGTCACTGAAAATAACAAATGTAATATTCGCTGTCAAGCCTCTTCCCCTGCAGGTGGCTCATCATGATATGCAGAGCCCCGCCTTTGTTAAACTGTCAATGGATAAATTAAAAAAAGAAAAGTCACGGAAAAAATAAAGGTTAATTCTGTGTTGAACCTACATAGTTCAGGACTGATTGATTGACCAGTGTATTTCCCCCTACTCTTCATAAGAGTTTTACTTTGTTATAACCAGTAAAATAGAAATACAATGTCAACAATTGTCTTTTTTATGGTTCTATGATTTCATAAATACGACAAACTATAGTTGTTGCATATAACATATGAATATATATATAAAACATTATAAGCTGTGATATCAAATAGCTTTTGTGGCTCCAGACACATTTTATTTGGTGGAAAATAGGGCAAAATGGCTCTTTGGATAGGAAAGGTTGCTGACCCCTGCCCTAGCCCCTTACCTGAACCTCAACCATCACAACTAAATCGCAGACCTTAACCTTTACCCATACCTCATTTTAACCTTAGTCAAAACCAAGTCTTCGTCTCTAACATGCCTTTGAAGAAGTGAGGATCAGCCAAAATGTCCTAACTATCCACAAATGTCCTCACTCTGCTGGCAAAAACTACGATCCTCACGCTTTAGCAAGCAAAGGAAAAACACATGCACATAAATCCTCACACCCCTGGTTATCTGTACTCTTTTTTTTATTTATTTATTTATTTAACCAGGAAATGCCTCATTGAGATTAAAAATCTCCTTTACAAGAGTGTCCTGGCCAAGACAGCAGCAGCAGCACGTCACACAAAGTTTATACAATACAACATAAAACATAAAACAGTGACAGACAATATATAAAACGAAAAACTAAATCACAGCATGAATAAAACCAAAACTAAGTCTCAAGCCAACACAACCCAGCTCACACAGGAGCACATACCGCCGTCATATAAAACATCGACAGCTAGATGAATTTCCCTCCAATATTTTCAATCTATTTTTAAAAACACCTAAGGAGACCGGCTCCCGGAGACCCAGGTCTGTCTGCAGCAAATTCCAAGCCGCAGGAGCAGCAAACTTAAAACCTCTTTTCCCCATTTCCAAACGGACGTGAGGGACGGAGAGCAAGAGGAGGCCTTGAGCAGAGGTCACAGAGCGAAGATGGTAGCTTCCAGGGTTTTTCAGCTGATTCTAGTGTTGTGGGTTGAATGATTACATTTATTCTTTGGATAACAACAACAACAATGCTTTCCTTCTTCAGCGTTCCAAACCAACCCCCACCCTCAGCCCACTTAGATCAGTTTACATACTTATACCCCCCTCCCCTCTCTTAGGACTCTCTGTACTAGTTTCTAATAGCAACTATCGGTGCCGCACAGTAATGGCGCCGTACGTGAATTTTAGCGATCTCCACGCAAACGCCGCCGACGGAGCTGGCAAATGTGTCTCATGATAAACAGATCTTGGTGCAACCAAAGTCATGTACATACTCTCAAGTCGTTCTGTTCCCGGACCTGGAGTACCTAATGCTCATGTCGACCATTCTGGCTACTGGAGTTTACAGCAGTCAGGACATAGCGCTGAAGGAACTCGCAGGCGATCAGCGAGCAGGAGTCGGCACCCGAGGCTGCTTTCATTGTGGCGGGACTTCAACAAAGCGAACCTGAAGAAAGTTCTCCAAGTTCTACCAACACATAAAAGCAACACGAGGGGGATCTCACCACTACACTCCCGCCTATCTATGCTACAGGACTGTTTTGAACGTGCTGACTGGGATATGTTCGACAACAACGTCAGTGTTCATCAAGAAATGCATAGATGACGTTGTTCCTACCAAGTCGGTTCGGTTATCCCAACCAGAAACCGTGGATAAATGTGTCCCAGGCTGTTGTTCCTGAGAGCTTCAAGATGTCCACCATTGTGCCTGTAAACACCCCAAGGTAACCTGCCTGAATGACTGGAGACCCGTAGCCCTCACCTCGATTGTCAGTAAATGCTTGAGAGGTTGGTCAAGGACTTCATTTGTTCCATGTTGCCTGCCACGCTGGACCCATGGCAATTTGCATATCGTCAAAACAGATCCACCACCTGGAGGGAGGAACTGTTGTGTGCATGCTGGTTGTGGACTACAGCTCAGCGTTCAACACTATTGTTCCCGCCAAGCTCGACACCAAGCTCAGAGGTCTAGGCCTGCACTCTACCATGTGCAGCTGGATACTGGACTTCCTGTCGGGCCGCCGCCAGGTGGTGAGGATGGTCAACACGAGCCCCTCAGGGAACAACAGTGTTGGGGCTGATCACCGACGACGACGAGACAGCCTAAAAGGCCCAACAAACGCCTGTATTCCTTAGGCGACTGCATAAGCGGCGCGTGGCCAGGGCCAAAGCGGATGAAAGACAATAACCACCCGGCCACAAATGTTTCAAAATCCCCCACCCAAGAAGTTGATATCACCTTTTTAACCGTGCAAATAACTAACGAGAGCTGGAATGTGACATTCTGGGGGCGTGTTGGCATTTTTGTTTGCTCGTGGTGGAGTTTTGAATGTGACGAATGTGCACATGTACGCGCCATGCGGAAGCACACCAGGGGTGTGTGTGTGTGTGTGTGTGCATGCGTGGTGCATGTGTGCACGTTCCATAACATTCCATACGACGCTCTACAGGACTGCTTCGAGTCAACGGACTGGGATGTGCTGTGTGGACCCGCCGCAGGGAGGACATCAACAGTATGAATACATCAAGTTCTGTGAACACACCACCATCCCATCACGGACTGTGCGCTGCTTCCCCAACAACAAGCCCTGGATCACCAGGGACCTGAAGGCGCTTCTTAACATGAAGAAAGCTGCTTTCAGGTCTGGAGACAGGATGAGCTGAGAAAGCCCAGCGCAACCTAAAGGTGAAGCTCAGGGAGGCAAGGACTCCTACAGGAGGAAGCTGGAGGCCAAACTCCAGCTGAACAACACAAGGAGGTGTGGTCTGGCATGAAGCAGATAACTGGCTTCAAGGTGGGAGGAGACAGCCAGGGGCTCCTGGAGAGGGCCAACGAGCTGAACTGTTTTTCAATAGGTTCAGTTCACAGCCCTCCCCGTCTCCTCCACATCACACCTCCCAAACACCTCCTCCCCTCTGTCCCCCTGCTGAGCTGCACATCCACCGAGCCCTCAATAACAATGGGCTCCTCCACCTCCCCTCTCTCTGTGACGACTGACCAGGTGAGAAGACAGCTGGAGAAACTACACCAGCGCAGAGCTGAAGGTCCTGATGGCATCAGCCCCAGGGTCCTAAAGACCTCGCCACCCAGCTGTCTGGTGTCCTGCAGCGCCTCTTCAACCTCAGCCTGAGGCTGGGGAAGTCGGTGCTGTGGAAGGCGTCGTGCCTGGTCCCTGTCCCAAAGTCAGCACCATCTGGCCTCAACGACTACCGACGTCGCCTCACCTCCCATGTGATGAAGGTGCTGGAGAGGCTGGTCTTGGCCACCTCCGCCGCAGGTGAAATCATCGTTGGACCCTCTGCAATTTGCTTACCAGCCTCATGTGGGAGTGGGGCGCCATCATCTACCTGCTGCAACGAGCTCAGTCGCACCTGGATGGAACCGTGTCTCTGTGAGTCACTTTCTTTGACTTCTCCAGTGCATTTAACACCATCCAGCCACTGCTGCTGAGTGAGAAGCTGCGGTGGCGGTGTGGACGCGTCCACCATCTCCTGGATCACGGACTACCTCACAGGCAGACCACAGTTTGTCAGAATGGGCGTGTGCTGTCTGGAGCGGTGGTCAGTGATGTTGGAGCCCACAGGAACTGTTCTGTCTCCTTCCTCTTCACCCTGTACACCAGTGACTTCCAGTACAACACGAGTCATGCCATCTGCAGAAGTACTCTGATGATTCTGCAGTGGTCGGGTGTATTAGGGATGGACGGGAGGAGGAGTACAGGGCAGTGAATTGAGTGACTTTGTAAAGTGGGCGATGAGAACCACCTGCGGCTGATCGTGGCCAAGACCAGAGAGATGGTGGTGGACTTCAGGAGGAAGGCGACAGCTCCTACACCTCTGAGTGTCCTGGGAGTGGGCGTGGACATGGTGGAGGAGTACAAGTACCTGGGCGTCTCCATCGACAGCCGACTGAACTGGAAGGCCAACATCAACGCTGTGTACAAGAAGGGATGAGTCGACTCTTTTCCTGAGAAAGCTTGATCCTTCAACGTGTGCAGCAAGATGCTGGAGTTATTCTACCAGTCGGTTGTCGCCAGTGTGCTGCACTTTGCCATTGTCTGCTGGGGGAGCAGCATCGGAGCCGGTGACACCAGCCGTCTTAACAAACTGGTTAGGAAGGCTGGCTCCATCATCGGCTGCCAGCTGGAGCACCTGGAACAGGTGGTGGAGAGGAGGTCGTTGAAGAAACTGGTGTCCATATTGGACAACCCGGACCACCCTCTCCACCACCTCCTACAGGGACAGAGGAGTACTTTCTCCAGACGTCTCCTCACGCTCCGCTGCCACAAGGAGAGATACAGGAGAACATTCCTGCCGACGGCTATGAGGCTCTACAACAGTTCACCTCTTGCCAGATCACCCTAACCCTTCTTATATTTTGTGTTTTTTGTTTTGTTTTTTTATTCTTGTGTGTTGCTGCTACTGACTCGACAAATTTCCCCTTGGGGATTAATAAAGTATATATCTATCTATCTATCTATTACATGTCATTTAGCAGACGCTTTAATCCAAAGCGACTTACAATAAGTGCATTCAACCAAGAGTACAAACTCGGAACAACAAGAATCCAGAAAGTAACATTTCTTCAACAAAGTCCAATTTCAAAAGTACCATAAGTAAGTGCCACTGAAGTGCTAATCTGTTTTTTAATCCAGATATAGTCGGAAAAGATGTGTTTTTAATTCCACCACTGATTGTTGTTTCCTGCGCTCAAAAACAAGACTGGGAAGACGTTTATCTGTAGAATGACAGGAAGAGGGAGTGATGGCTTACAGGCCGCTTCCTGCAAGCAGAAGCCTCTTTTTCCCTCTGCGTCTCCACCTCGGCCCACAACCCCCCTCCTTCAAGAGTCCCGAGGCCAGGACCAGAATACAAACTCCCTGTTTGGACTCAAAAACGCACATAGCAGGGCTCACTGTATCCCATGGGGGTCCCGCTATCACTACCCCTCAGGCCTGCTCGTCCATCAAACGCGTAACACGAGATACGATCTTTGTGATCCGTGTTCATCAGCTGTGGAATGTCGGCACATGAGCTGTCAGAGCCTGTGAGCTCCTGATTTCCTTCACGGATGTGCGTTTGTCTCTTTTGGCGAGTCCTGTGGTCAGAGCTTATTCTGTCCAGCCGTGTACAACCACTCCCTTCCAAAAGACTCGGCACACCTGCATAAATTGCCGCCCGTATGTGTGTGATGTATGTAAATAAGGGGCTGGTGAGTCACGCTGGTTGTTTGCCCGGTTCATCCTGTGTTAGAGTTGTATTAAGCGCCAAATATAACAGTACTGTTTCCAAGGTAACACAAAACCCACAACACTGTACAGGTCACATACTTTACAGTTCCTTTTGTATTAGAATTTTCATTATCGTTTTATATATTGGACTCTGTCAACACTGGCATGTCTGGAGTTAATGTAGATACAGAGGGGTGATGAATTGGTCGATATTCCTCTTTTTAATATGAACAACCGTTTTTGATGTGGATAAAAAAGAAGCAGCTCACTTTGGCTCGCTATTTATAGATTTCTCCTCGGCTTTTGACACCATCCAGCCACGTTTAGCAGCACACAAGCTAATTAATCTTTTATTTTTACCCTCTGCAGACTGAGACATTTTGTTCTCCTATTACCGGGGCCTCAACTCATTTAAAGAAATTAAAGATACTCTTTTCAAATTAATGGTATCTCCAGTTATATGCCAAATATATCAGAACATTCTAACTAAATTCAATACAGTTTATTTTATATATCCCAATATCATACATTTAAAATGTGGCTCTGCTAGGCATCTGGTGTAGAAACTTTTGACTAATAGTGTACACTCCGGTAGTATAAACTCAAAAGTTATGAGGTAATGGTCTGACGGTAGAGGGTTCTGTGGGAAGACCTTCACATGCTCCATGTCAATGCCACATTCAAGAACAAGGTCGAGTGTGGCCAAAGCAGTGGGTTTCTGTACTCTGACAGAAGCCAATCGAGTCCAACAATGAGCTAAATGCAGCACTAAGGCAATCATTATCAACATCCACATGAATATTAAAATCTCCTACAATAATAACCTTATCAGTTTTAAGGACTAAACTTGATAGAATCTCTACTAATGAGTAGTCTTTTTACATTAAATCCCTATTTTTCCTTTTCTTCTCTTCCTGTAAAACACTTCCAAATGCAAGTAGTTAATACAATTTTATGTCAGCACAACATAGGTTTTCTAAAATATTTCTACTGCAGTGATTCCATATATTATAAAAAAGTTATGTTATAAGAACAGGACGTTAAAGAAAAAGTAAAGTGGTATTTGAATATTTATTAATTTTCTACGACCAACACTTAAAGCCCCATTATGTAGTTTTTCCCTTTTTTCCCTTCAGTTTTTGAGGTATTTAATGTTTACTTCAGTGTCGTAAATACCCAGTTACGATAGATGCAGCCTCGCATACACTTGTATTGAGTTGGGATCATGTGTTGTCCTGTATTATAATTATAATTATTGTTATTATTTGTATGTGTCACAGGTTATAAAAGGTGACGAGGGGGAGGTGACGCAAGTTTTTGTTTTGTTTGGAGCACGCTGACAGGCGGTGTCTTGTGAGCGGACTCAGAACGGCAGCAATCTGGCGACTGTTTCGATTTTGGATTTATACCAACAGGCGGGATCACTAATACGAAGACTGCGCAGGAACACTGTGAACTGGGCCCAGCACCTACCGGACTAGGGTGAAGTAGCGCGAGGATTGAACGCGGCGCCTCGCCACGTTTCCGCCTGGTCGGTCAGCTGTTTGCCGGCTTTTGGGGGGAGGGGGGGTGTGTGCGTGTGCAGTCATTTACTTTTGTTTTGGGGGACTGCAAAGACTTTGGGGACTGTCGGGATCTGGGGATTATACTTCGTTTTGAGTGGGTTTGATTGTTTGTAGTGTATGTGTTCATTTTGGGGGCTTGCAGATGCATTGAATTTGATTTAATATAATAACATTTGGGTTTCCGCATATCGACTGTGTGTTTTTCTTTTACGACCATTTGAGCAGAGAGTTAACACCAGAATTCGCAGATCCGCCCATTCCCTTTTTTTAGCGTATTGTACCTTTTTCCCTTGATTGAGTTCCTAAGGGCGAATTGTTACAACATAACCAAAAGAATGACAACATTTAGTTTAGATGAAATACCGATCGCGTTTTCAGCCTATATACGTTGTTTTCTAAATGTTTGAATGTGGAGTACGTGTGATCGAATACAATAAGCTACAAAAAGCTACATAAAAAAGCTACCCTTATACTGTAGCTGCGAGCGTGGAGTGGCACGATATGACATTGCGTAATCACTGCCAGAAAGCAGGTCGAAGTACATCCGCCCCGGATCGGGCGGCTCCAGAATCCTACATAGCGGAGTTATTTCCCCACAGACCCCCGATGGCAATGGCGGAGCCGCAAATCGCCATATTAAAAGTCATTGTAGCGGCACAATTTTTTTCAAGCTGTTATTTTAAGGTACAATTGTTACATAATGTTACTTTAACACCCTTTACTATCTTCATACTCGTAGCCGAAGGCCCTGGTTAGAAAAAAAGATGCATACATAAAAGATGTAGACTCAACAACACAAAGATAACTTATTTATTTAACGACAGAACCGGCATTATTCCGCCCGTCTCCGACATGCCTTTTATCGTAGCTCAATACACTTAACTGAGTATCTCTGAAGGTTGCAGTACTTTAAAAATATTCTCAGGGACACAGGGGGCGCAGATCACTACAATCAGTCGTCATCAGCGGCATGCTTTTCGGTGCGGCACTCCAGTTGGCTGGATACTGGTCTCCTTCATTGGCCTACTAGTCTTAGTGTGGGAGGGTAAACAGTCCTTTGTCCAATCGGCTGCCTTCCTACCAACTCAATAGTTCCGCAGAGTGTTCATGTCAGTCCAAGTGCTTCTGGAAGGCCAACCTTTTTTTTAAATTAATCGAAATGAAATGTTAAAACGTTGACGAATGTCATGTGAAATACGTAACCTGTCAGCAGCTGTCCTGTGTTTTCACAGCAGAACTACTATTTCCCATGTATTTATTTTTCAATTCAGACTTAAAAGCGGCGCGGAAATCAAAGTCTTGTTGTCGTGACCGGGATGTTAATCAGAGAATCGAGACGCTGTAATCAGTGAGCAATAACAGGAAGGACTCTTCAGACAGAGACAGAGAGACAGAGAGAGAGATAGTGTGTGTGTGTGTGTGTGTGTGTTATTTTTATTTTTTATAAGCGTAATCTTCAAAACTGCCCTCTCAGACGAGTTCCCCTGCCACAAACGGATGAAACATAAACAGGACGGAAGACACAGATAGATTTTTGAACAGAACCCTCTGGCATAATACGATTTAAAAGCGCATATTTAGGGAAGGCAGAGAACGCTCACTTCTCCACAGCAGGCCGGTGTGATCGCATTATGTGTGTGAGGAAAAGAGGATGGAGGAAGCTACTATGAGATCAGAAACGGAACAATAAGAGGACTCACTTCTGCTTCATGAAAACAGTCAGTCAATTTTATTCTAAACCAAGTGTTTTTAATATAGGAACCTCAAATGAGCCCCCTAATGGCCATAAGAGAGGATGCAGGTTTAAGACACTTCAGCATTTGGCATCACTTTTCAGACCTGCTTTGCCTGATAAAAGGTGACCTGATATTTTGAAGAAAAAAAACGTTTGAGGGTCTCGTGTCTGCATCTGTCAGATCATCTGGTTGAGCTGCCAGTAAATTACACAAATTAAACGGAATAAGATGTTCTGTATTATTCTTTCTGGAAAAAAAAACAATGCTGTGGGAGATGCAAAGGTGATGCCTTTCGATAATTAGGTATGATATGATATACCTTTATTCGTCCCACAGTGGGGACATTTCAAAAATCACAGCAGCGGTGCACATCAGAGCATCAATGAAAATAAATATAAAACACAAAACTACTAAAAACTAAATACTAATACTATATATATATAGGGGGAAAACAAAGTAAAGTGCTGAGTAAAGTAAAGTGCCGAGTTTGCCAGGATCTCTAGAATCTCTAGCATCCTGAAGGCAGCAGGAAGGAAGGACTTAAGTGTTATGCTGCGTTCACATCAAAAGTGCCGCGATTTTTTTCGCGCGACGACATCCCATGCAAAGTCAACGTACAGACGTGTGTGGTTGCGTTAGACGCAACATTTATCCGGGCGACGAGTTTTGGGCGGCGTGAATTTCGCCCCTAGTTGAAATATTTAAACTTTGAGGCGATAATTTTGCAACTTGGGCCACTTGGGCCAATCAGTTCTTGAGTTGCTCCGCGCGTCATCACTGTCCCGCAGTTGTTGAATCGGAACAAGATGGAGGACAAACTTATCGCTGCGGTTTGCGGGCACCAGGAGCTCTTTAATACCTCTTATGAGTACCGGAATCACAGAGAATACAAAACGGGTGATGAGAGATATGTATATATATACATACATTTATATATATGTATATATATATGTGTGTGTGTATATATATATGTGCATATATATATGTGTATATATATATTAGGGCTGCAACTAACGATTATTTGGATAATCGATTAGTCTGTTGATTATTTTTTAGATTAATCGGATAAAAAACAACTGTAATTTTCAACCCTTTATTCAAAACAGGGTTCGTACAGTCATGGAAAACCTGGAAAAGTCATGGAGTTTTTAAATGGCTATTTCTAGGCCTAGAAAAGTAATTAATGAGCAATTTTTGGAAAAGTAATGCAAATTTGTTATATTCAAATATTGATTTAAACGGAATATATACGGTATGCTTTGGAATTCTCATTGTTAGTTTAAATACAACATCATCTGATGATGTGTGCAGGTGTGCAGGTGTGTTGCTTTGTTTTTATTGTCTTTTTTTTTCAGTTTTGGCTTTTTTTTTTTTTTTTTTTTTTTTTTTTCTTTTTTTCTTCTTTTTTTCTTCTTTTCTTTTTTTTTCTTCTTTTTCTTCACTTTTTTCTGAGTTACTTTACTTTTGTGTACTTTGTGGCTTTTTTCACATTAATGACTGTCCGTTTGTTCGGCTTGTCGTGAGTATCGAGCCACTGCTCGCGCTACCGGCTCTCGCTCAGCTGATCGCTACCTGCCCTGGAGGCGTCTGCTGGGAGACGGCTGCCGGAGCTGGGAGGGTGGCAGGGATGAGGCGGTGTCAAGCAGGTCGGTGTCGTCGAGAGCTAAGAAACGGGAGGTCTTTAAGACGGTGCCGGGGATCATAACGAAGCGTGAGGTCGCGGATGAGCTCGGCGGTGGTCTTGGATCGAGGGCTTGGCAGGGGCGAGTGTCTCACTGAGACGTGCGTCTTCGGCTCACTGAGGCCTGGCTGACTGCAACGGACGGACTGGGCGGCGCTACAGACTCAGACAGGCTTGTTGGGCTGAGAGCTGGGATCGCTGGGGGCGTGAAAGAAGGGTGGTGCCTGAAGACATGTATGAGTGCCCGAGGCGCTTCTGTGTGTGTGAAGGAGCTTGCCGGGCGTGAGCCTGATGCGTTTTGGCCGTGCCGGTCGCGCGGTTGGTTTTGCTGGCCCGCCGCACGCATGCCGTGGCGCATGTGGCTGATGTGACTGGACATCTGCTAGATCTAGCTGCTGCATTCCTCTCCACTCTGCCTGCTCTGCTAATCACACACTTGCCATCTGCTATCACCATCACTGGTGACTCTCTGCCACACTGGATAAAATAGCCCTGCCAACCATCATACAATAGACTGCACAACTGGGAACAATAAAACTCCTGACCCAGGGCTAAGGCATATCTGAGGCGCCCCTCGGCCCCCCTTTCCCTGCTCCTCTGACGAGGTCCGCTGGTGGGAGGGTCCTGGACTGTGGGAGCTGGTGGGTGGTGAAGAAGGACTGCGGTGACTGGGGACTGTGAGGGACGCTGGGAACAGGCAGGACTCGGACGAACAGCGGACTGGGGACATCAACAGACTGGGGGACATCAACTGGAGGACACCACTGCATCACCCGACACCACCCCGGAACCAACGGCCCACCTTCCCACCTGCAACCACACCCCCTGGATCTGGGACTGCGCCTGCTTCCCCCCTGAACAAAGCTGCTTCTGAGAAAGGAGAAAGGCATGAGCTGATGAAAGCCCAGGGAGACAAGGACAGAAAGAGCAGGGAAGCAAAGTGAAGAGGAGGAGAGAGAGACCAACAGGAGGTACAGGAGGAGGAGAACAGGTGAACAACCAACATAGCTTAACTGGCTGAGGTGTGAGCAGGAGACTGGAGGGGCTGCTGGGAGGTGGGACAGGAAGGCCTGGGCTCCTGGAGGTTTTGTTGAACTGTTTTTTCACCTCCTCCAGTTCAGTTCACAGCCTCCCTCTCCCTCCTCCTCCCACACCTCCCAAACACCCTCCCCCTGCGAGCCCACACACAGCTGCCCTCCCTCCTCCCTCCACCTGGTGACTGACCACTGAAGAAGACTGAAGGACCAGGTGAAGACCAGCTGAGAAACTACACCCAGGGAGAGCTGAAGGTCCCGCCACCCCAGGGTCCCCGGGTCCTGGTGACCTGCTGTCCCCAGCTGCTGCCTCTTCCGCCTCTTCAACCTGAGGCTGAGGTGGAAGTCGTGCTGCCTGGTCCTGTGCTGTGGTCCCCACCAAAAGAAGTCAGCACCATCTGGGCCTACCGACTACCGGACTGCCCGTGACACCTCCCCAGAGGACCCTGGTGCTGCTGGTCTTGGGTGTTGCACCTCCTGCCAACAGGTGAATGCACCTGGGACCTCTGCAATTCGCACCACCAGCCTGCCAGCATCTACCTGCACCTGCCTACCTGAGCTGAGCCAGTGGCAGTCGCACCTGGATGAACTCTGTGTCTCTTTGACTTCTCTTCTTTGACTTCCACAGTGCATTTCCAGCCACTGCTGAGTTGCTGAGTGAGAGGCTGTCTTGCTGGCACCATCTCCCGTCCACCATCTACCTCACAGACCACTACCGGTTGTCAGAACACAGGTGTGCAGTCTGGGGTGTGCTGTGGTGTGCGGTGGTCAGTGATGTTGAGCCCCCACCTCCTTTTCTTCACCCCTCCTTCCTCTTCACCCTGTACACAAGTGAACATGCCATCTGCAGACTGCTCTGCAGAAGTACTGCATGTGTCTGATTCTGGGGACGGAGGAGGGGATGGACGGGAGGAGGAGTGGTGGTGAGTTGACTTGTAAGTGGGAGGAGAACCACCTGCTGAACGAAGTGGCCAAGACAGAGAGAGATGGTGTGGGGGCAGGAGAGGAGACAGCCCCTCCCCTCCTCCCCTGTGAGTGGTGTGGGTGTGTGTGAGGATGGTGAGTATACCTGGGCGTCTCCCAGCAGCCGCTGAACCGACTGAACTCCAACAGCTGTGTACAAGGCTGGAGAAAGACTCTTTTCCTTTTTTCCTGAGGAAGCTTGATCCTTCAGCGTGTGGTGCAAGATGCTGGAGTTATTCTACTAGTCGGTTGTCGCGCCATTGTGCTGCACTTGTCTGGGGGGCAGCAGCAGCTGCGGTGTGCAGCCCGGTTTAACAAAAAACTGGGAAGGGGGGGCTGGCTCCATCTGCTGCTGCAGCTGGAGGGAACAGGTGTGGTGGTGAGGAGGAAGAAACTGGTGTCCCTATTTATTGGACGGACCGGACCACCCTCCACACACTCCCACAGGACAGAGAGGAGTACTTTCTCCACCTCTCTCCTCACGCCTGCCAAGACAAGAGAGACAGGGAGAACATTCCTGACCGGCTATGAGGCTCTACAACAGTTCACCTCTTGCCAGATCACCTAACCCTATATATATTTTTTGTTTTTTTTTTTTATTCTTGTTGCTGCTATACTGCGAAACAAATTTCCCCTTGGGGATTAATAAAGTATATATCTATCTATCTATCTATCTATCTCACTTGTTCATGTATACACCGAGTTTTCACAAAATGTTTAATCATGGAAATTTGGTTTAAATTCCTGGAAAGGTCCTGGAGATCCACTAGTCAACATGTGTATGAACCCTGTTCATTGATCATGTGTATGAACCTGTCACAAACAGAACTGACAGCGCTTTACTCTCCTGAGTTTACTCAGCCGACTGTTTGTGGGTTAAACGCGTCAAACGTGTCGGTGAGGGGGCGGGGCTTATCTCTTGCCTTTCTCCGTGGAAAAATATTGTCCGCCATCCGCCACGGAAAAATAACCACTTTTCTACGTTATACTCTTGTGGAAATGCCACACACGTCGTAACATCTAGCGCCCTGGTGTCTGGGTTCATAACATCACCCGTAGGCGCACACAGCTCCGTGAATGTCTCCGACGACGTAAATTACTTCCGCTTCCAGCGCCACGTGAGCAGCAGCAGCCAATTAGATTCACTAACGGAGGAGCAGCTCAATGCTGATTGGCTCTCACAACGCAACATGATGGTCTGTCCTCTCCCTCCGCTCTGCTCTTGTTTCTCCTGCGCGGCTCTGCGCTCAAATCAACTTTTTTTATACTCCACAACTTATTGAGAGCCGTAATAATCGCGCGACACAACGAATCGATAATGAAATTCGTTGCCAACTATTTTAATAATCGATTTTTATCGATTCCTTGTTGCAGCCCTAATATATATATATATATATATATATAAATGCTACAAAGGTCATATTGTCATGTATCTGAGGTAGCTGAGCAGGAAGTAAAGACATTAATGAATGTGAGTCAGTGAAATAGATTTGACTGCTGTACTGATGAGCCTAACCCCCCCCACACACACACACACACACACACACACACACACACACACTCTTGCATGCAGAACTGCAGGTGCGGTGAGAGGCGGGTGTATAAATAGCAGCAGTGACATCATTTATCACGGTGTAGACACTGGAGCTTCCTCTGTGTCAGCCAGCGAGCAGATCCCATACCTGTCTCTGGGCCTCTGACTGCGGCAGTGGTTCACTTCTGCCCGCCGTGTCTCCACTGCCATCAGGGAGCACCTTGAGCTGTTCCCTGCAAGCCATGTTTGATTTGTTCGTACACTGGGAGGAACACTCTGGAAAGATTTAACAGTATGTCTCCATTATGGACATATTGCAGAGTAATTGTCAGTTAACTCACATTATGTTGATCCATTGATTAAAATCTACTGCGAGAAACCTTTTCATTTTGTGTTGATTCCCTGTGGACAAAAGCGGTAGTGTTTCCGAATACCAGAGTTTGTAGAAAACCTAATTTTACCACAGCAGGCGCCTGACAGTCTGGCCCCGCTCAGTCGTGATTTCTTGTTCTCCAGTACCTCCCTTCCCCCCTGCAGGGCCCAGCCATACGGCCTGAGTCTCCAGCAGCATGGTGACCCAGAGGGGACAGGGGGAGCAGCCTGGTTAGGAGGAGGAGAAGCTGCTGCTGCCACTGCCAGGTGCAGAGCTCTCCACCTGCCTGATCTGTCAGTGGTAGGCTTGTCTGAAGGGGTGTCTGGTGGTGAACCTGCTCGATTTCTGTCTGGTTTGCCGGAATCTGACATAGTGGCACCGATAACTAGCACTAAGAATATTTATACAGACCTTATTCGTTCTCGTCGACTTCTGACTGCCTAAATTCTGATTGGCATCAGAATTTAGTGGAGACGGTTTCTTAACCAGTTCAAGTTTAACCTATTTGTGGTGTTCGCATTGTAATTATTGGAGTTGTAAAACAATAAAGCCATAGCAATGCATTTACATTTAACATGTTCAACTGCTAGATCATTTATCAATAAAGATGCCACTATTTCTTGCGACCAAATATGATTTGTGAAAAAACAAAACCCCCAATCATTTAGGTCATGGTGGAATGTGTTTGTTCAATGTACCACCCACACACACACACACACACACACACACATCTAAATATTAAGCGTGTCAGATGGCGGCATAATGAATGAGAACACTGAACAACAAAGCTGGTAATCGAAATAAAGAGCAGTGTGTTGTGGAGTTGAGTCAGTAGTGCTTTAAAGAAGCCCTTTGTCCAAACACAAATCCACCATGACACAATTACACAGTGCTGTGAAGGAGAAGGGGGGGGGGGGCACTCAGTCCTTCTTGGTGGAGTGCTCTGAGCTAACACAATGAAGACCAGTACATACCAGCCTCTAGAGGTCGATGACATTTTCATTAAGAAAAAAAACGTACACTTAGAAGAAGTCTCCCCCCATTCCCTCCAGGCTCTAATTGTCTGAGCATCCATTGGTGAGCTAACGTGGTATTATTCCTGCAGCTTATTCAATTCAATTCAGTTTATTTGTATAGCCCAATTTCACAAATTACAAATTTGTCTCGGAGTGCTTTACAATCTGTACACATAGACATCCCTGCCCCAAAACCTCGCATCGGACCAGGAAAAACTCCCAAATAACCCTTCAGGGGGAAAAAAAGGGAAGAAACCTTCAGGAGAGCAACAGAGGAGGATCCCTCTCCAGGATGGACAGGTGCAATAGATGTAATGTGTACAGAAGGACAGATTTAGATTTTAAATACATTCAATGAATGTGACAGAGTGTATGAATAGTTCATAGTAGGCATATTCCACGATTGAGACCTCCATGATCCATCAGGCAGATGGCGGTAGAGAGGAGGAGTGGGCGGAGTCTCAACAGTGGGCGGAGTCTCAACAGGACAGTGGCGTAGTCAGGAGCAGGAATTCCACGACCCAGACCTCGATGATCCATCAGGCAGATAGGATCTATGTCGTCTCATAGGGTCCGATGACCCCATGAGACGTGAAGTCAAAAGGACTCCGGGGAGAAAGCAGAGTTAGTAACGTGTGACTGAGAGATGAAAATTCATCCTTAAGGAGAGAAAAAATAAATAAAAATAAAAAGTTTGGGGAGAACTAAAAGGAATACAAATAACATCAACTCAGGATTCTTCCCCAGAGGACTTTATGTTATTAAAGAAATAAATAGTTGATAATAATAATACCTTTGTGCTTTCTTTCGTAAGTTAGGTCACATCGGTAGGTTACATCAGCTGTGACTACGAAGCCTACATTCAGTTTGTGACATGCAGGCCCCTTTGTACTCCGCCAAAGATCGTTTATGAGGCAACAGAGGCTTCACTCTGTGACGCGACTGTACAACAGTCTTCGGGCAGCATTAGGCCACAAACCATTTTCCAGAGTTGATTTGTTAAATTTTTTAAAGATGTCGGCCATTGTTTTCCGCTCATTCCAGCTTGATAAACAAAAAGCAAAAAAAATGTTAAACTACGATTTGAATAATAACCTCTATCGTAATCGTTTAGTCTCATTCTTATTGTTATCTACTAAAGATCAGCTTTTTGGATTATATAAAAAAAGGGGGTTGGGGGGACGGGAGTAAAAATGAAAACGCCAAAGTATGGTTTTATATTTTGGTACTACGTTGTCATTGGCAAGTTCCATCATCAAGTGTTAATTGAAAAACAAAATGACCTCACTCGACCAGGTTGTCTCAGGTCTCTGTCTGTGAGCTAAATTTCCACAGTCAAGCAGTAAAGTAAAAGTGTGTGTGGGGCTTACAAAATCCAATGGATTGATTTCAGACTCCTGTTTCCTGCCTGCTCGTTGGAACGCCATCTATATGTTTATTTGCCAACACATCCATATTTACACTCGCGGGACGAAGCTGGCGAGAAAAGAGCGATGCACTCAATAGGCTGTGTTTGATACGTCGCCTCTGCTCCCAGGTCCGGTTGTGTTTAAAACGATGCGTGTTTGTGTGTTTTTCTGTGTTACCTTTAACGCAGCTCCCATGACCTTGAGGGTGCCATTGTCGAGCATGGGGTGCATTTTGAGCGACTCAGTACTTTGGAGCTTTCCTTCATTTCAAAGTTAAAAGGGACGCAAGGACAGAATAGGATGTGCTGTTGTATATTAAATTAGGGCTGCAACTAACGATTATTTTGATAATCGATTAATCTGTTGATTATTTTTTTCGATTAATCGGATAAAAAAACTGTAATTTTCAACCCTTTATTCAAAACAGGGTTTGTACGGTCATGGAAAACCTGGAAAAGTCATGGATTTTTTAAATGGCTATTTCCAGGCCTAGAAAAGTAATTAAAAAAATAAAATCCCAAAATGTTTGGAAAAGTAATGCAAATGTGTTATATCAGTCGCACGCAATTCCAGGATGCTTTATTTTCATTGGTTACTGGATTAAATCTTACCCAGATACAACAGATAAGTTTTTTTTCTGATTGCCTATTGTGTAGCCCATTTCTATTTTTTTGATTGGCTGATAAGTGCTACCTCACAGCACAACTCCAGGGGAGCGCTTGATTCCTCCATGGTGAGGGCAGCGCGGCTCATGTTGGCGCGCTGCGGCACATTAAAACATTAAATAGCCGAGAGTTGTTTTTCAGCGTGAGAAATACGATGTGTGGCGGGAGTCCGTGACTAAAGACCGAAATGAGTGACTGTCACTCTCAATGCGTGACACTTGAGAGCCCTGATAACATCACCCGGAGGCGCACACAGCTCCGTGAATGTCCCACCAACGACGTGAATAACTTCCGCATCCAGCGCTACGAGAGCAGCAGCAGCCAATTAGATTCATCAACAGCGGAGCAGCTCAGCGCTGATTGGCTCTCACAACGCAGCGTTCCGTCTACCCTCTCCCTCCGCTATTTTTTCTCCTGCGCCGCTCTGCGCTCAACTCAACTTTTATTCTACTCCGCGACTTATTGAGTGCCGTAATAATCGCGCGACACAACAAATCGATAATGAAATTCGTTGCCAACTATTTTAATAATCGATTTTTATCGATTCGTTGTTGCAGCCCTATATTAAATCACTGTAAAGTATCTTGATTTCATTCAGAATCTGGCATATTTGTGTCTTTGCTTTGTGATAAACGTTTCCAGTTCAGCAGTAATGTCCTCTTGTCCAGTGCCGCTCGTGGACGAGTTGGGATGTGGCTCGCTCTCATCAGATTAGCCTTGCCTATATGCTTCTCCCTGTGGAGCCGTGTTCTCTATTCATAATGGAAAAAGATAATGCCTGAAATATTTAACGCAACAAGGGCAGGAAAAGTGTTTCAATAAGAAATAAGGTTAAAAACATTTTAGAAGTTGATTTCCAGGGGAGAGACCACGTAAAAATGTTTGGATCCAGTTCAACAGCCCACGTTGGAGGATTAAGCCGCCTAATCCGGAGTTCCCCAGGTAGAAGGAATAAGAGGAACGGAACAAAGCCTGTTATTAAAGAGTAACTGAACAGAACAGTCATTCAATCCTTTATTCTATAAATGTCTAAAACTAATGAGGATTGTCTAGCGTCCGGTCCCGGAACCCAGGACCCATAGGATTCCAGCTCCTTGTGAAGTGGAGAACCAGTGTAGAATCTGGAAGCAGCAAAAGCTTTTATTAACGGGCCGCTTTCCATTTTTTGTGTTGTCTAGAGCAGCGGTCCCCACCCCCAGGCTGGGTTGGTACCGGGCTGTAGAAAAAAAAGTGAATAAAAAAATAAATAAAAAATGTAAAATCAAAGTCCTGAAAATATTTTATTTTGAAAAAGGACCGATACACCCGTGTGTGCATCTGAGCCGCATTAAGGAGTCATAAAGTTTCGGTTTATCGCTGCAGGCAAGTCTCACGCGCCAAACCCTCTGCTGGCAAAGAATCTTAAAACATATTCAACCAGCGCAATGAACTCTGTCACTTCAGGGGGATGACAAGTGTTTTCAAGTTGGCCGATAAAGTCATGTTTCGACATGTTTCACACGTTGACCGGTGGAAGAGGCTTTTAAAAGAGTTTGAGCTGTACTTCAACCACAAAAGACCCGACTGCAGAACAATAGATCCACGACCCATTTGTAAACACACATATCCGGTGAACCGAGACCGTCCGAGCCAGAAGAAGATCTGCTCGAGATGACAAATGACAGTGGCCTTAAAGGGACATTTCACGCAGTAACTCTGCCGGTGTTCTAATGACATTGACCAGAACTCAGTTACGAATAATTTTATGACGTTATATTTATAACTTCATATTTATAACGTCATATTTATATTGCCGGTCCGTGAAAATAATTTCTGACACGGAACCGGTCCGTGGTTCAAAAAAGGTTGAGGACCACTGGTCTAGAGACCTATGATCCAAAACTGATACAGATACTGTCAAATAGCTAGATGGGGTGGTGGTGAAAATGGGGCCATTCTTTTCAATTGTCTTCTGTGATTATGTCATATTCTACACGTCGGTTTACCGCTGCGGCATACACATCCCCGTTTAAAGGTACTTCTCGCTCGCCAACGAGTTTTTCGTGGAGCAAAAGCAGAAGCAGTGTGCCAAAGGATTTGATTTGCTGTTTGCATGTTTTATTTTGTGATAATAAAAATAATATATGTAATTTTTTTTACAAAGTTAGGAAAGCAATGTTTAAGTCGAGGCTGATGTTCCCTCACTCATAAAAGAATGCTCAGTCACTTTCACACGGGGAGGCAAACAGCTGAAACTGGGATCCAATTTGTGCTCGGTATTGGCAGATACCAGGCAGCAACCACCCGTTATGAAAACTAAAGCCGATGCTGAAGTGCCTTACACCTGCGTTCTTCCTAATGTCCAGCAGGGGGCGACTCCTCCAGTTGCAAAAAGAAGTGAACGTATGGAAGTCTATTAGAAAATGACGTCTCTCTTGATTTGACAAAACTATTGAAACATGTGTTGACAATAACCCAAAACCACCTCAGCTCGCTTATTATGAGCAATATGTGAAATATTACTTCCACTATCTGTAAACATTTGCAATATTGTAATCTGTGCAATAATCCTACATAACCTTCCTCCACCTCTCAAAATTTGCAATATCCCATTTATAACTCTCCCCTTTCTCCTCTTCTCTTTTCACAAGATAGGAACAGCACTCAGGACTTTGCCCTCCTTTTTATGTTGAGAACCTGTTTTTAAAACTGTATTTAATAGTGTACATACTACCTTATGTATAGTGTGTTTTAATTTTATTTTATTTATAGTGTGTTTTTACCTCTGTGAACTCTGCACAATAATTCCAATGTGTCTGGACTGTTGGTCTATGCACAAATGGCAAAACATTGTGAACAGGAGTTTATGGTCTTGATGTGCATTTTGTAAATTATGGTCCATTTGGAGTCAAATAGACCATAATACAGACTATGCTTTAGGGCGGGTATAACTTGTGATTGACAGGTCGCGACCAAAGATACGGTGTTTCTACAACACTCCTCCGCATTCCAAATATGGTCACTTCCTGTTCACTGGTTGCAAAAATCAGGAAAAATAGGCCAAAGCGCCAAACTCGAGGCTTCAAAATGGCAGTCCACAAACCGACGGGGGACCTCAGTGGTGACTACGTCCACTTATATAAAGTCTATGACAGATATACAAAGGCTAGGTATCGGTATCATGACCTAAAAAGCTGGTGTCTGCTATTTAATATTATTGATTATTGTTTCATAGAGAGAGGGAGCGAGAGACACAGCTATAATAATAATACAAATAGGATCAATAGCAATAATAATGGCAGCAGTGGATTTAATAGGATTCTAATAATAGCAGTAATATATAATATACATTGCATTGCTGGTAATAATGGTAGCAGTGTCCATGGCGGCAGGTGGAACCCCGATCCATGGGTCTTTGAGACCAGAGAGCAAACATGCAAATCAAATTCAGTCAAATTCAGTATCCGACTGCTTCATTACAAATGTAAATTCATTCTGCGTTCTGCACTACTCACTTGACCTTTTTTATGATGTGCTCTTGCTCATTTAACGCAGCATGTTGGTTGTATTCATCAGGATGATGATTCAGCCTGAGGCTTTCTCTACTCTTTAAACGTCTGTCACACAGAAAAGGAGTTGTTAAATAGTTTTAAAATGCCATCTTCCATTTCAGTTGCACGTCCACAATTACACAACCAAATGCAGTTTAGAGATAGGCATAAGATTACATTTCACTGTAAAATCACTAAATCACTGTACATCTTAGTGTGCACTTTTCACGTATGAATTATTCAGAGACCCACCTAAGAGCCATGATGTGTCATCATCCATTCTGGAGGATTAGTGTGGAGCCAGACAGTTATTTTGTTTTTTTCTTGCTTTTTTTCTCTCGACACATTAACCGCTTAGTGGTCTGTTTGTCGTCAGTGTTGGGCAGGTTTCTCACCAAGTGTGATGAGTAACTTTGGACTTGTTGTTCCTTTAGAAAAAATATTATAATAAATATGACTTGCATGCATTATCTATGTATTGGTACGTAGACATTGGAGACACCCACACACTCCCTGCATCGCAAGATGGGAATTTACTATTTAATGTTTGTTTTGCCCCGTCGTAGGCGTAGCCAGTGTAAGGCTTATTACTGTATGCTGGCTCAATAGCATGCAACTGCCACGCCGAATATTCAGTCATTTCCACAGTCTACGGCCGCTTTAAGTTGACTACAGCACCCAAAAGCCCCATCGCCTCTCCAACCGATCACGCAACATGTGCTGAGCAAATGATGCATGGAATATAACATTCATAACTATGTTTTCATTGGTGTACGTTCACCTCAAACTCAGAATTGTCTCGTGTTTGTTATCTTAGAATGAGCCCTTCATATCTACTAATGCTACGTGTCCGCTGAGTACGCGTCGCCCAAATCGCGTCGCTCGGAAAAATGTTGCGTCTAATGCAACCATTACGCGTCTGTACATTGACTTTGTATGGGATCTCGTTGCACGGAAAAATCTCGTCGCTTTCGGTGTGAACACGGCATTAGGTGTTTCGCTTTAAAAAATGTTCCTTGTAGGCCACCGTAGTTGGCTACAGTAAACTGGACCGCCCAAGATTTGCGGTAAGCGCAAGCCACCATCTGAATTACGCAAAAGATACCACGCCGTCTTTCGCCCTTTTTTGAATGTCAAAAAATACTGAAATATTTTTTTCCTGACAGATGTATTGCAATTGTTGCTATTGACGTAAAAGTCGTAAAGATATTTGTGGTATTTAGAAACTCCAGTGTCTCCATTGCAGAGATTGTCCACCAGAGAGCAATAATTTACGACACATCCAAGTACCATGAAGCTCAGAATTGTTGTTTTTTATGGCTAAATGTGGAAGCAGAAAGAAAACATGAGGGAGAGCTATCCATTATGCCCACAAGGAATCATTTATTTACAAGACCTTCTCGAGCCATCAAAGCACCCTCTGCTAGCTCTGCTAGCTCTGTTAGCTTACAGTGAGCGATTGATATGGAGCCATTATTTAAATTGTATTTACAGTAGCCCGTAGCGGACAAACCAATTACTGGCTTTAGATACAGCCAATTGAGTTTTTCGTTTCGGCCACTGTAGTTTTTGCCACATGGGAGAAGTTTCAGTTGTTGGCAATCTCAACGCTAGATTGTGCCAGATCCGGCAAACTGCACCTTTTTAATGTTTGTAAACTGGTGAAGAATGTGTGTTATTTTACAAAACGTATATTTTTTTTCTCAGACTCTGATCCATTAATCTCCACTTCAGAAGTGCTTATGTCCACCAACCTTTCCAGTTTCATCCCTCTCTATATTCTGAAGGCTTTCACAGAGGGGGTTATTCAGTATGTTCCCCTTCAATAGAAAAAGTAGGTTATCCTGTGGTATATATAATAAAAAATGTTCTTGAAAAGAATAAATACATAAAAAAGATTGAATAGGACTCTGTGATCACGTGCATGAAGAAAACATTGGAATCTAAATGCTGACTGGGGTTGTTCTGTAGTTGGAACAGGGTCCTCACAAATCAGGTAAAACAAATGTCAGTGTTTTGAGTGTGTGAACGAGTGAGAAAGAGAGAGAGAGAGAGGGGGAAAAAGCAAAAGAGTGAGAGGAAAAAGCAGCAGCAGAGTAAGCAGAAAGACATACAGAGGGTGAAGGGAGAACAGGAAGCGTGCTCCGTTGGACAGTCAACCAGCACCAGCTCCTACCTGGCCATGTCATCTGGCCTGTGCAGGAAGTGGAGGAGCGCGGTGCGAGCGCTTCGGACTCTCCGCGGGACAGGAGCAGCAGGTGGAGGAGGAGGAGGAAGAGTAGGAGAAGACACTGTAAATCTGCTGTTATTTTTAGTCTCTCCTCCCTCCCAAGGCTACGTGGGCTAATCCGTCACTGCACGGGCTTAAATCCAAGTTGTAGGTAAGCGGAGGCAGGCAGGCAGGTCAAGGAGTCGCTCCCCGTGGGCAGCCATGTGTAAATGGCACACGCCGAGCATGCCGAAGCAGGGCCGTGGGTTTGACGGGTCCTCTACGACCAGCCATGAGTCTGGAGTCGCTGCCCCCCCGTCGACAACGCTCGTGGGTCCCTTTCCTATCTCAGGGGGGGCATCGTGAAGAAGTTAAGCTTAGGGCACCAACATGGCTAGCAGCGGCAATAGTCCCGCCCCCCTGAAGCTGTAAACCTAGGGGAAACACTGATATATAATAACAATTTCCAGGATTTTTTTATTTGATTGACATGTAAATAGAAAAACACTGATTGTGCTGCAATTATGGCCCCAAAAAAAACGCATCGAAGAATGCTGGATCACTTTCGATCCTCATGTCCTTCAACTTTTTTTTTTTTTTTACAAGTCCATGTTACAAAGATCATCAGAAACAATCAACGTACTGATTTTTATTGTGTGTGTGTGTGTGTATATTGTACGTGTAGATATTGTACTGGACACAGTTGTTTTAAAGTGTAATCGGGTCGTGAATTTTGGACAGTTTTCCTAATGTTTTTTATTTGGTGCTTTGATCAACACTAGGCCGTGTGCCATGTAGTCCTGTTATTGAATTTCTTCGGTGGCCTATAATAACCAGCGGAGAGGTAGAGTGGTGGGTTTGTGTATCTGTAAAATGTCAGACCGTTCAGGTGTCGAAGCCCTCTGGTGGCGGTAGATATTCATAACAGCGGGGGCAAAGGTCACCAAAACATCCCACTTTAACACAGGAAACAGCTGCTGGGTTCCCGTTTCTCGCCCTCAGTCATTGGTTTGGAAATGACCCCGATTGCTCCGTACCCGTTACCACCTTTGTATTATTGTAACCGTGACGACGGAGGTCAAAGGCGCTACATTCTGAGCGTTAATATAGCAGCTCACAATTGTTTTCTACGTGAAGATATAGTGGAGTGATGTGTTCCTGATCGCCCTCCCTCTTTATGTGGAGCGAAATAACGTCAGTATTAAAGATGCTCCGATCAGCATTTAATTAATTTCCGTCACGTGATCGGCTTTTTTGATAGGCGCTTTTGGCCGTTCACCGATCAAGCCATTTTTACCAATATCGGCCGATCATGATCGGCGGCCAATCAATCGGAACATCACTAGTCCGTATAAATAGGATGCATGTGTTGGTTAAAGGAAGCGGCAGTCCGGCTACAACCACAGCTCTTCAGCACCGGCACGGAAGCGGGACTCTCCAGCTTAATTCTATTAGTACGGGACCTCCGGCTCTCGTTGACACGATTTTGCCTTGTAATCCACGTCACGGTCTGGTGTCATTGATTATCCCGTGACTGACTGTGACTTTTTCTGACCCGTCGGTATACATTCGCACGTTGAACTCTCACAAACACACTCAGTCACATCTGTTTTAAAGCCAATTTCATCACCGGTACAGGCGGTGTAATGGAGAGAAGAAAAAAATTAAGTTCCCTTGTCTAAAAAGAGGGCATTTCATTTGTTATATGTTACTATATTTCTTTTTTCTTTCTGCACAGCCATCTGGCGGTCCATTACTGTCTGTGGAGCTTATGATGAAGCATTCAAAAGAAACACAGAAAGGGAATACGCTGACGTGGAAGTCGAGGAAACAGAATGAGAGGAAACCATCTCATCTTCATATCCTCCTCTTCCTCACCTCTCTGTGTCTATCTGATGCCTCTCATTTAGGTGGTGTAAACGCTGTATGCTGTTTTCAGAAACCGGGATACTTTTTCCATGTATCTGCCAATAATAGCTGGGCTTCCGGTTTTTATGTCTGCAGGGATACAAACACGTACACATCATACCCCGAGTATGAGCATAACCTGCGGTGATCCTCAGAACCAGTCCATGTAAATAAATGCAGTCGTAGAGCGCCGCAGAAATGAAAAGTCAGGCGTGTTCGCGCTTCAAAGGGATTTTTGACTGTTTTTGGTGAGGTGGCTGAAACGAGCTTCATGGTTAACACAAGCTTCCATAAAGGTTTTTTTCCACGATATATAAAATGCGACAGTAAAGGCCTCTCTTGTGGAGATTTTACGTGTCTTTCGTCAATAGGAACCGTTTTTTACTTCTGCTCATACTTCTGTGTTTATGCATCAAAAATCCCCAAAACTGCTGTTCCGTTTTTTTAAGATGGTCTCGCTGAAGCAGCTGGGCTCGGGTTGAGCACGTCATCATTTGGTGTGTGCGTGTTTTTTAATTGTGTGAGTGAGAGAAAGAAGACAGAGGAGCTATGAGCTGTAAATAGATGAGGCCAGATGTCTGTTGTCCAATTACAATCGTACACCAGCCCGGGACGACACGCAGGCAGCTGTTATTGACATGATACTGACTGAGGTCAGCTCAGTACACACACACATACACATACACACACATACACACTTTTCCTCTGATGTGTGTTAATCTGGGTTAGTCTTCTTTCCACTTGTATGCGCTCAGCCCTCCAGGGATCTACATGTTCTTACTCCACACGGATTTGGCCAGCGCGTATTTCTGCGCACATGTCGAGGCTCACAAAGCCTTGTTGGATGATTTACAAAAATAAATAAAAAAACAAACAGTTTAAGGACTTGTTTATTATTATGCTGCTGACTGAATTCTTGCCTGCTGTGCCTTCTGTGTTCCCCACAGGGCTCAGAGATGGAGGATATGGTGTGGGAGCAGTACACAGTCAATCTGCAGCGGGTGAGTTCCTTCACTAAATGACATCCATCCGCCTGTTCATCATACCGGGGACAAAGATTCATCAATAACTCCATCGGACGATGGGAGTCTTCTTGTCGATGACGCATGTTTTTTTCACTGAGAAGAAGTACGTTTGTCTTGAAACAGACACCAAAACTACATTGTAGCTGTAAAAAAAAACGTCATTAGAGATATTTGTATCTGTCCCGACGGCCCTCAAACACATTGTGTGTGTGACCAACGCTTTTGGCAGAAGAAGCAGTCGTAGCTTAAAAGCTCTACGTTGTGTTCTTTCATCAAAACCTTTTTTTATTCTCCATGTCTCTATTAAAAATGTTGCCCAGAGTGAACCGTTTACTTTAACCAGATTCAGTAAAAAAATATAACATTCTGAGCTTCTCAGCGCAACTAGGAGGCCGTAGTTGACTTAAACGACTTTTTAAAAGCTTACTAATGGCGACGCAGTTTCCATTATTCAAACTTTAAAACATTGCCACTTAATCACGAATAGTGAGCGTGAGATTTCGCCACCGTAAATCAACCATGGCAAAGCCAATAAAATGTACTCGACCAGGATGGATGCAGTTATGGGTGAGTGGGTAGCAGGTCCGTCTTTCAATCAGGGGGTTGGAGGTTCAATCCCCACCCTAGTCGATGTGTCCTTGAGCAAGACACTTAACCCTGAGTTGCTCCCTGTAGCTGCGTCTACAGTGAATGAATGTAACAGTATTGTAAGTCGCTTTGGATAAAAGCGTCAGCCAAATGACATGTAATGTAATGTAATGAGGGTTCAAACCTCAGGAGCACACAAATTCACGTTGGTACCTGGTGACGTCTCAGGAAATGTCCCCCCTGCTTACAACTCCTGTGGAGTACAAGGAGCTAACGCTGCAATGGGGACACAAAAAAACCCATGTCAGTGAGCATAATCACAGCTGCATTCTGTGTCCTCCAAAGTGTACGAAGTAAAACCATGAAGTGGTCCAAGAAGGTTGTTTCAACGAGACAGGATTGAAATCCGATACATGATGTGTTGTGAGTCACATCCTGTCCGACTGCGCTGTGCTCACCGATGGATTCCTTTTTTTCCTGAAGGACTCTAAGATGGGTTTCGGCATCGCGGTGTCCGGCGGGCGCGACAACCCCAACATGGACAGCGGCGAGACGTCAATCATCGTGTCTGACGTGCTGCAAGGAGGACCAGCAGATGGCTTTCTCTAGTAAGTCCATAGAACAGCGACCAAAATCCTGCTCAACGTTTAACGCGTTAGCGGACTAAGTGGCCGCTTGTTGTGGACTTAATGCTAACATGTTGGTTCTGATTAAATTTGTGAATATATTCTAAATGTGTTGTGATATTCTCAATATGCCAACAGATGATAGCCTAAAGCAAAAATACACAGTTATAAACCTGTAAACACTGTCTGCTAAGTTGTAGCTAGCTAGCTAGCTGTTGCCATGTGGGATGCAGCTTGATTGAGCATGCTAATGCAGGCGCTTTAATTCATCTATTTCCATTTATTGATTAAAATGTTTTTAATTTGCTAGTTTTCAGTTTGCACACGGCTTACTTTGTCGGTTCGAAATTTCAAAGTGCCTTTCCCCAGTAGTTAGCCAGCTAACTAACTTGCAAATTAATGGATTTATATGTTACATTTAAATGATCCATATATTTCCATTTTATTTCTACTTTTTCCTCCATGGAAACTCCCCTTCCTTTAATATTCCTGGAATTTTGCAACCCTACTGCCGTGTACTAGTTTTACTGTCGAGGTCCCACTCATCACGCTGATCAAACCGTCTATTTTGTATACAGCTTAGTTAGCTACGTAGCACAGTTCTGTGCAGGAGCTCTGCGAAATGTCTGGTTAAAGATAACACAGAACATGGCTATAAATGGTACTGCACATGGGTGTCTTCTGGTCACATAATCATACAAAAAGTCCAAAGAACATTTTCTCAGCCCTAACCAGAAATCAATTTTAAATAAAATTTAGTGGAATTTCACCTAATTGGTACGAAGCTGTGTTTTTTGAGTGACTTTTTTTTTTTAATGTCGAGGTTATGATTATTATGTTCCCATAATTGTTTTAACTTTTGTGTGTTTGTGTCCTTTCTTTATTTTCAGTGAGGATGATCGTGTCATTCAGGTCAATGCCATCCCCATGGACAATGTGCCTCATTCCTTTGCTGTTCAGTCGCTCCGTAGATGTGGCAAAGTGGCTAAAATAGTGAGTACAGTGTCCCTTTTTTTAAAGATGTAAGATAAGATTGGTGACATCACAGCTCACATATGATAAAGAAAATTAATTGTGGGTAGTTGAGGTTCGACAGGTCATTGAGTCTTGCTGCAGCTCTGCGAACACAACAAACACACTGCAGAGAGATGGAGCTGCATTTGTGCGTGTCAGTACCAGAGAGGCGAAAAGAGTGCTGACACTCTTCACAGCTGTATTTGTGGTGCTGTGGCACTGAACAGATGGGAGTGTGTGAGGGAAGGAAAGACAGAAAGAGTTGAGGCTGTAGGCTGGACTAATCTCACCGCTCCGTAGAGCTAAATATAAAAGCCTGACATGTCGAGGGAATCTCATTTGCTGCTTTGAATCACTGCTTTTACGACATCCAGCTGCATTTTTTACTCTCACTGCTGTCAGTGAGTCAGACACAGAAGCCATTTAGTTTGAAGCTAGTTTAGAGTTGTTTTTATTTTTGTCTCATTGAACAAATAGGTCAGTTTACGGATACAGTCTGTCTTTGTTCTTTCTTTTCTTTTAAGGTTGTTTTTATTCTGTTGTATTTGATGAAGACTATAACTATCAAATTTCATTTTGACTCACTAATGTTTAAGCAAGCTCCAGAAACTCTAGATATATTTATTCTTGTTGGATTGCACAGTGAAGCTGCTCTGTAGAGTTTCCAGAGCTGTGTACTCCAGTCAGACTTGTGTATACACACATGTTAGACTCAATCAAAAAATCTAAATCTTTAACAACCATGGCTGTAACAACTATGACTTTGGTCTTGAGTTGTGGTCAAAATTGCAGTATGTGGGTCGAATGTTAAAAAAGACGTAGTCGCAAAAGGTATAACATCTTGTGAAGAGTGCATTATAACTTCTGTAGGACTCAAAACAAAAAATGTAGAACTTGACTTGACTTGTTAGTCTTAGCCTTGGGACTTGACGCTTCGACACATTGACTAGGGCAGGGATTGAACCGCCAACCCCCTGAACAAAAAAGATGGACCGGCTAACCACTGACCCACAGTCTTGACTTTGGGACTTGACTCTGGACTCGTCAGTCTTAACTTTGAGACTTGACTGGCCTTGTCACTCTTTACTTTTGGACTAGACTCTGGACTGGTCAGTCTTCACTTTGGGACTTCAATTCAGTTTATTTTCTATAGACCCAAATTACAAATGTATCTTCAGAGGGCTTGAACATCTGTACAAATACAACATCCCTGTCCCAGAACCTCACATCGGATCAGGAAAAACTCCCCAAAAAACTGAAACTAACTTTTCATGGGAGAAAAACAGAAGAAACCTTCAGAAGAGAACTGGGGACTTGACCAAAATCACAAATTAATCTTCAGAGGGCTTGAACATCTGTACAAATTAGGGCTGTCAGCGTTAACGCGTTAATCTATGCGATTAATTTGGCCGCGTTAACGCACTAAAATATTTTAACGCAACTTTGTTTACTTCCGGTGTTCGTTGAAGTTTTTACACTCAAACCGAGTGTCAAACCGCGGCAGTATGGTTTGACACTGTTTCCGTTTTTAAAACAATTATTTCTCCGCGAAAATAAGGAGCAGAAATCAGTTTAAACTCGTGGATTAATCAGTCGGGTTTCCTCCTGCTCCTCACACGAAACCTTCACCATGATTGGTCAATCCGTTTGTCTGTCAACATTTTGGGAAAAAATCAACCAATGAACACTCAGTAAATCACAAAGGACCTCCCACCACACAGGTGAGGCTCATTAGCAGCCTGTCAGTCAGAGAAGCCAGAGATCACGGCGCGAGGACAACTGAGCCTCATTGTAGAGAGCTGAGATTGTTCTGGAATGTTTGATGTATAATACGTGGGTATGTGTCATATGCAAACGCCTTTAACCCTTGTGTTGCCTTCGGGTCAATTTGACCCGATTCAATGTTTCACCCTCCTGTCGCCTTCGGGTCAATATGACCCGATCCAATGTTTAACCCTCCTGTTACCTTTATATTTACTAACATATTTTACCCTTGAGGTCAATATGACCCCAGCTATTAAAATCTCCAGAAAATTATTAGAATTAATATTGTTTTCCAAGTTTAAGTGTGAGGTACTTTATGTTTGTTTGTTGACTCCCGAAAGAACACCGACATTAAACATTGAATCGGGTCAAATTGACCCGAAGGCGACAGGAGGGTTAAATATTGAATCGGGTCAAAATGACCCGAAGGCAACACAAGGGTTAAAAGGTGAATTTAAATTTTTTTGTAAAATGGAGAAAATGCCCCCAGCCTCCAGAGGGTTAACGTGACATATTTGAATGTCAGTCAGTTACCAAGGCCACTGGTTCTGCTGCTGTCCAATGTTAAAGATGACAGGATCAATGGGGTCTCAATATACTTCTTTTTTTTTTACTAATCTGGATGTTTCACTGAAGAAACAATTTATCATCCACGATATTAAATACCTCGCTGGCACTTTATAGGTAGGAGCCTCTTTGAAAACACAGCTCTGTGTGAAGTTTTGTCTTTAAAAGAAATTAAAAAAAACTTTTAATCGCGATTAATGAATTTCAAAATGTGCGATTAATTAGTTTTTTTTTTTTTAATCGATTGACAGCCCTAGTACAAATACAACATCCCTGTCCCAGAACCTCACATCGGATCAGGAAAAACTCCCCAAAAAACTGAAACTAACTTTTCATGGGAGAAAAACAGAAGAAACCTTCAGAAGAGAACTGAGGACTTGACTCTGGACTCATTACTCTTGATTTTGGGACTTGAAGGTAAAGACTTCAGATTAATATGTGATTTGCAAATCTACGACTTGGACCCACCTCTGGTGTTTCCAGTTCTGGAAACTTAGTTAGTCTGAGAATCTTCCGTTAACTTTTAAAGACACGGTCAAAAATGTGGAAGAAAAAAAACACTGGCCTCTTCACTTCTATTCTTCATGAGAGAAGAGGCCATTGAACAATTGGTTCGGTTGGCGAAGCAAATTCAAATTTGTTCAACTGTGGTGAAATTTCAGTTTGAATATTCCTCCCCTGCATTTTTGCACTTGACCATATATTTACACCAGGCCTATTCAACTAGCGGCCCGCGGGCCGGATGCGGCCCGTTTGAGTTTAACTCTGGCCCGCAAGACTGCCTGCAAATCACTATAGCTTGGTAAGAAAAAATAAAACTGACGGACACGCCTCTTTTATACATTGAGACATCTAACCCAGAGCCATTGAGTTTCACTGTTGCCTCAACCAAACCTGTAGGTTACGTTACGCACCCTCGTTGCTTGCCGTAACCCACTCCTCACTTGCGCTCTGGTCTGGCTGACCACTGAAACACCTGCGCTAGCTGACGCTACCATTAAGCTGCAAAATGTCTCTCTCAAAGCCGAAGCGTCGGAAAGTTGTCTGTGAAAACCGCCAATTCCAAAGTGAATGGACTGAAAAGTATTTATTTACTTTGCCAGCCGTAATGAGCAACAAACCAATGTGTTTATTGTGCAGCGAATCCATTGCTGTGATGAAAGAATATAATGTGAAGAGGCACTACAAGTCGAATCATGGCTCATTTTCGAACAGTTTTCGAGGGCTCTGATGAACGGAGGAGGAAAGTAAACGGACTGTTAGCATGTTTTCAACGAGGGCAGTGTACCCTTAGTCGCTTTTGCACGGAACAAGAGAGAGCCATGATAGCATCTCTACGCGTAGCCTGGATACTAGCCAGACAGAAGAGGCCCTTTACCGAGTCGGAGACTGTTAAAGACTGCATGCTTGCAGTTATTGATGAAATGATTGTTGACGAAAAAGTGAAGGCAAGCGTCACTTCGTCCATTAAAAAAGTGCCTCTCTCGGACACATCAACTCTCCGCAGACTGGAGCTACTGGCAACGGATGTCGAAGGGAAGCTTTTGGAAAACCTTCGAAAAGCCGAGTTTATGTCTATCGCTGTGGATGAATCGACTGACTGTACCGACATGGCCCAGCTGTGCATATATGTGAGGTTTTATGATGGAGTGCGCGTTCGGGAGGAACTACTGGGGCTCGTTCCGCTGGAGGGACACACTACAGGTGAAGTGATTTTTCAAAAGATTGTCACGTTTTTTTAATGAGCATGAACTGGATTTACAAAAAGTCTGCTTGTTGGTTACGGATGGAGCTCCAGCTATGACCGGTAGAGTGAAAGGGCTGGTGGCCAGGTTGGCAGCCGTAGTCCCGCATATGCAGTTTTTACACTGCATCATTCATCAGGCTGTACTGTGCGCAAAGCTCAGCGGCGATCTGAAGAACAACATGGACACTGTTATGAACATTGTGAATTTCATCCGCTCAACCTCCAGCCTTCAACATCGCCTCTTCCGTATGTTGCTTGCTGACGCATCTGCAGAGCACACTGACTTGCTAGTTCATAGTGATGTCAGGTGGCTCAGCAAAGGAAAGGTTTTGGAACGTTTCTGTGAACTCCGCCAGGAGATTTTGTCTTTCCTTCGCACGTGTCAACACAAACGGGCAGCACACTTCTTGGAGCGCATGTTGGATGAACAGTTTATGGCAGAAGTCCACTTTCTTTGTGACATTTTTGGACACTTGAACACTTTGAATCTGGAAGTTCAGGGGCGGGAAAAGTCTATCGCTGATTTGGTTGAGAGGCTGTGCGCCTTCAAAACAAAGTTAACGATTTTCACGTCAGACCTAATGTCAGGAAGGTTGCTGCACTTCTCACAACTCTGTGCATTCATGAGTGCAGCACCTGGGGCACACGTAACGCCAGTCATGACACACTTTATGAGAAATCTGACTGATAACTTCACTGAGAGATTCCAAGGCTTCAGTATTCCTATAGGTACTGCAGTTTGCTCGTGACCCATTCTCCATCAAACCTGAGGCAGACTTCTGTGTAAAAGCAAAAGAGGTAATGTCTTGCATTGATGAGAGCCTTCTTCAGATGGAAATGGTTGATGTCCAGTCCTCATTTGCTTTAAAGCAGCACTTGCTGTCTGAGGGTGCAGTGAATTTTTGGTGTAACCATGTTAGCCAATACCAGTACCCAACAATCAGGAAAGTGGCGCTGCTAATACTAACAATGTTTGGATCCACCTACACATGTGAGTCTAGCTTTTCTCACATGAATGCAATCAAAGCAAGGGCACGTTGCTCCATGACTAATGAAAAGCTACACGAGTGTCTCAGGGTTGCCCTTAATACTTATGAGCCAAACTATGTTGAAATTGCCAAATCAAGGCAATGCAATTTTTCTCACTGAGTCAAACAGGCTCAAAACCACATAGGTCTGATAATTAAGGTAGTTGTGTAGTAGTAAAATACCCTGACTGAAGCATGTGATGCTATCAAACTGAAAATGCACAGAATACAAATCTGTTTTATTGTTCAGCAGGCTCCCTTTTGGTTTGTCTGGAGTTTTAGTTTGTACCTTTAACAAATATGGACATGAACCTGCTATAGGCACCTTATTTTTGGCTTGTTTGTGATAATATCATGAGTCGCCCCATTTTTTGTTTATCTGGTGGATGCTGTTTTACCAGAATTATCTGGCTATTTGTGTTTATGGATATGAACCTGCAAAGCACCTTATTTCTGCTTGGAAATGTTGTTGAAGGCTTATTTACTATTATTGTGATGGATACTGTTTCAAGATGTTCAGTTTACATTATGCATTTTGGGATATGGACCTGCTGTAACTACCTAATTTCTGCTTGGAATTGTTTTTGATAGTTTCCTGAACAGGCTCATTTATTGTTAATCTGATATCTGAATACTATTATACTATTTTCAAATTGTTTTCTACATTTGTGGATATGGACATGTCAGAAAAACAATGTCTCATTTTTTGTTTGTTTTTTATGTAACTTTTGCACTTCTGTATCAAAGCTTGATAGCCTTCCTGTGTTTTGGAATGGAATTACAGTCTGTAACTGATTATATAAAGTGGAAGAAAAGAGATGCGTGTGTGACTGTTTACCTGTGGAAATATACATTACTGTTTTTCATTTTTAGCCATTATTTGATCAATATTCTGTGCGGCCCTCACACCCCCGTGATTTTCTTATTCGGCCCACTTGCTACTGAAGTTGAATAGCCCTGATTTACACCATGCACCATGTTTTTGAGTTGCCACAGCAACCTACATCAAAAGAGTTTCATTGTTTCCAAGTTTGTTAATGATTTTAGTTCAGTCTAATTGAAACACCCCGTAACATCCTAAAAGAAATCCTAAAGAAACAGTTTAAATGTTTTCAGTCACTAATGCTTTTCACATGTAGTCCTCCATAAAGATATGGTTGAAAGAGTTTTCTATGACTTTAACTGTTCTAAATCTGTGGTTTCCAACTACCCAAGCAAAGTAATGCAGTTGCCACATGAAACGTGGACAAAAACTGTAAAGTAGAGATCCACTCATTTGAAACGATTGTTGTACCAATTTCTACTAGTTGTGTTTAAAAACATTGTTTATAATGTTTGTAAATGAACACATCTGGAAAACGCATTTGTTCTTTCACTGTCAGACGGTGAAGAGACCTCGCAGGATCCATTCAATGACGCAGCCCCCCTCCCCGAGCGGCGACAGCCGGGTGTACACCCCCTCCAACCACTACTACGACGCCGACAATGACAACGCCTGGTACCGCAACGAGGGCCGGGACCACGCCTCGGAAAACAAAGTCTACCTGGAGCCCGACTACAGGGTAGTGCGTGAATCAAACCAGAGAGCGAGGAGCCGCGGGAGGAGCCAGGAGAGGACCTCGCCCAGCCCGGACCGATCCAAGAGGGAGGGCAGCCGGGGTCGAGCCCTGGACGCCAGCGCCGAACACCAGCGGTACCACAGCCGAGGCCGCAGCCCCGGGGAAGACTACCACACGGAGGACAAGTACGAGCGAGGAGAAGGAGGAGGAGGGGGAAAAGGAAAAGAAAAAGAAAAAGAAAAAGAAGGGAGGTATAAGAGCAGGGACCAGCTCAACGACAACCCTCCATCCCCAGAACCCACCAGAGAGCTGGAGCCGCTGGAGAAACCGGTCAACGTCCTGCTGGTGAAGAACAGACCCAGCGAAGGTAAAACTCCACAATTGAGATGAAGAAAGCATTTAATGCATTATCTCTTCTCTTGATGCCCACAGAAACACACGTTTTTTTTCTAATAGTCTGCTAGTATTAAACAAAGTATTATAAATGCTCCTAATTTGTAGTCCAGCATTGAGTGCCACGTCTAAAATGACTTATTAGGGTCTGAGCGACTGACGAAGTCTGTCCGAGAGGACCCTATTGAAATTGTTAGGGGTATTATTATTCCACTTTTTATTTTTGAACATTGGGCACTGGGGGTACTTCCTAGCGATGAAAACACACCAAATTTGGCAAGCTTGTCAGGCTTGGTGAAAATAGACGGATGACATGGACCTCAAAATTCAGCTTTCGATAGTTGCTCTATAGCGCCACCTCAAAGTTTGACCGGCGACGCCCCTCACCCAGTATGTTTAAATGACTAGAACTTTTTTATTCTTTGATATTGTTATGTTATAAACTATTGCTTTAACTCATCCAATCTTTCCCAAAAAAACGATTTAATGACACTGATAACCAGAAGTAATTCTCAGTAAATAAAAAAAAATGCAAATCTCAGTGATGGAACATTGACAGAATAATCATCCAATCAATTGGCCTCTCTAGCAGAATATATATTTAAAAGTTAAAAAATTTACAAAACTGTTTATGTATGCTGTTAAAAAAAGTAAATAAAAAAGGGGCCAAGAACATTGCAGTCGGTGCAAAATTAGTCTTTAGACTGAGAAGAACCTCCAGGCGTCCAAATATCTAACAAACAGAACCTCGTCCACACCCTATGTCGTCAAGAGAGGCCAACCACAAAGTCTCTTGAGTCACATTATATCAGAGGAGGGTGGGGGGTGGAGGCTCTGCAGTAAATGTGGTGTGCTGTCTGTGTTCCGTAGAGTACGGCCTACGTCTGGGGAGTCAGATCTTCATCAAACAGATGACCAGCACAGGCCTTGCTGCCAAGGACGGGAACCTGCAGGAAGGAGACATCATTCTCAAGGTAGTTGCGTTTTCTGGAATAAGTCCTAATCCGTTTTAGGGCTGAACATTGCTGGCTCAAGCTAGCTAGCTGTGGGGTCGGACGGCCGTTGGTTATTATGTCCTGTTTTTCCTGAAACGTCCTCCTTGAGAAAGGCTTCGAGATTAAATCCGCCACCAAGTCCGCTTCAATTCAATTAAATTTCAAATCAGTTTATTTGTATAGCCCATTTTCACAAATTTCAAATTTGTATCAGAGTGCTTTACAATCTGTACATAAAGACATCCCTGTCTCAAAACTTCACATCGAATCAGGAAAAACTCCTAAACAACCCTTCACGGGGAAAAATAGGGAAGACCCCTTCAGGAGAGCAACAGAGGAGGATCCCTCTCCAGGATGGACAGGTGTAATAGATGCCATGTGTACAGAAGGAATCATTATACACAAATTCAAACACAGTAACGACACAATCAATGAATATGACAGAGTGTATGAATAGTTGGTAGTAGGCATATTCTACGATCCAGACCTCGATGAACCATCATGCAGATAGGATCTATGACGTCTTATGACCCGATGAGACGTGAAGTCAAAAGGACTCCGGGGAGGAAGCAGAGTTGGTAATGTGCAATAGAGAGATGAAAATTGGTATTACAAGCTCTTTAAGATATAATGGTGCATCATCAATCAAGGCTTTGTAGGTTAAGAAAAGAATTGTAAAAGTGATACTTGATTTTACGGGGAGCCAGTGCAGAGCAGCTAATGCAGGAGTAATGTGATCTCTTTTCTTAGTTTTAGTGAGTACACGAGCTTGTAACACCCGGGTCCGATTGTCGTCTCTTGTTCCGTGTCCTTTTCCCGTCGTCCTGTCTGTGTTCCTGATCCTGCCTGCTTCGATCCTGCTTGCCTGCCTGCCCTGGCCGATCCGACCCTGCCTGCCCTGACCGATGATCCTCTGCCTGCCCCTTTTGGACCTTGTTTATTTTTCAACTGTTTTGCCTCATTAAAGAGCGCCTTTTTGTTACTTATATTTTGTCCATTCTGTCTCTCTGCGCCTGAGCCTCACCCTGTTACACTCTCCGTGACAGAGCTGCAGCATTCTGGATCAACTGGAGGGACCTAAGAGACTTATTAGAGCAGCCTGATAATAAGGAGTTGCAGTAATCCAGTCTAGAAGTAACGAACGCGTGAACCAATTTTTCTGCAGAGCAGAGAAGGGTGTAAGACTACAACTCTGCTCCCGGTTCCTGATCTGAACACTGGGTTGTCATGGATTAAGTCCGGTGATCAACGTGGTCATGTCAGAAATGAGACGCGCTCCATTCAAAGTGGGATGAATGCCGTCTCTCCTCATCAGATCAGGTTTTCCTCAGAAAGTCTTCCAGTTGTCTACGTAGCCCACATTGTTCGCTGGGCACCACCTCGACAGCCAGCGGTTGAATGACGACATTCGGCTATACAATTCGTCATTGAGCAAATTGGGGAGGGGACCAGAGAAAACTACGGTGTCCAACAACGTCTTGGCATAAGCACACACCGATTCCACATTAATTTGAGTGACCTCCGACCGGCGTAGTCGGGAGTCATTACCACCGGAGTGTATTACAATCTTACTGTATCTCCGCTTATCCTTAGCCAGCAGTTTTGAACAAGACTCAATGTCGCCCGCTCTGGCCCCTGGAAGGCACACGACTGTGGTCCGTGGCTTCGCTATTTTCACGTTCCTGACTATAGAGCTCCCGATAACCAGAGTGTGTTCCTCAGCGGGTGTGTCGCTGAGCAGGGAAAAGCGGTTCGAAACGTGATTAAAAGTTAAAAGCAAAAAACTAAAACTGTGGTGACTTCCTAACTTCTTTACCCCCGCTAATCTATCTCCTTCTCCTCTTAGTTGAACTGCATACGGGCCCACTAACCAATCACAGCGCAGGTTAATCTGTTTAAAAAAATGTTTTAATTATAAAATAGCTATAACTTTGTAATTATGCTTAGGCCTTCAGAGAAGGCCCGCACAGCCCGCCACTGATGTATGTATGTATATATGCATGTATGTATGCATCCTTCCTTTTACAGCTTTTAACAGGAAGGTAAAAGAAGCAAAGTTCCTCAAGGTTTCCAAAGCCGACCAGTTGGCTCCTCAATCCGGTCCTCGCTCCTTTATGCAGCCTCTGACTGTCTGCACTGTGTGTGTGTTTGTGTGGGCGTATGCGCACGTGTGCAGATCAATGGGACGGTGACGGAGAACCTCTCTCTGCACGACGCCGGGAAGCTGATAGAGAAGTCAAGGGGGAAGCTGCAGCTGGTGGTCCTGAGAGACCGCCGCCAGATCCTTGTCCGCATCCCCCCCCTCGCAGACTCAGACTCAGACAACGACCACGACCACGACGGTGAGTCACTGGCACACGCTGGCACAACCAACGGGGGTTAGCGTTACACCACAGGGTGGTTTGGTTCGGGCCACCGTGTCTCTGAGCGGGTTGCATCAGATGGTTCTCATCATGCTTGTACTGTTTCCATGATCCAAGATCCACAGAGTGTTCGAATTGTCCCATAAAGTCCAATCAGATCAGTGTGATCCTTTTATACAAGATGTCATGTTATTTACAATATACACTGGCCGCAGCAATAGATCAGTAGAGCTAGCAAGATCCGCTCCAAGCTGTGGAGGTTGAAGTGTGCCACCGGAATAATAATCCTTTTTTTTTTTTTTTTTCAAAGGGCAATAGGTTGTTTGTCTTTTTAAAGCTAGGGTTGGTAATTGTGGTACTGTAGCAACGCCAAAATGAGTATCCAAAGGGAGAAAATACAAACTCATTTCCAGATGTTGCTTTTAGTTTAGCTTTGCGAACTGTGAACTGTTGGCTGCTAAACCATTAGCAACATTTTCTCGCCATCTCCTGCATATTTTTTCCTTCTGCGTTAGCAATGTGCCGGTGCACAGACTATGGTTAGGCTAGACTCAGCTAAATTAAGAGCATTTTTTCTCTGCAGACACTTGCTAGCTAGCTAATGCGTCCAAGGCCCATTTATGTATTGATAAAATGAAGGCACAAAGGCAAAATAATGAAATGGTAGTATTTTCAACAAAATTATTGCAATACATGTTTGAAACATTTCAATCGATCACAGGAAACGGTAATAACTATTCCACGTGACACACTTGAGCCCCATACATATTGCAGTATAATGAATGGAAGAATTACGAATAATAGTAGAGTGTATATTGGCATTATTATTACAGTTTCTTTCCTTGAGACATTTGGTTACAATCATGTTTACATACACACTTACACTTACACACAAACATCAGGCACTCAAGTGGCTTAAAATACCGTCTGACATTAAGCGTTCTCGGTCCAAACCTCCGGCCCGACTTAGAAAACTGTCACTCTTTGTATTGATTTTGAAAGTGCTCATCTTGACCAGCAGAAGCGATCCCTGTAATCGCTCAAAAGTGCTATCTCTGTCTGTGTTTTCTCTTCCAGATAAATTGTCATACTTTTAGATGAAGGACCACCCAAGACACACAGCATGTGTAACACTGTTGCCTTTCTCTAAGCTGTAAAATGGCTGTGACGCAACCTGACTAAAGTTGTAAAGCCTTCACACCTTTTTGCACTTCTCTTTATACTGCTCTAAATCAAAAAAAAAAAAAAATCTAAATACATTTTAATACATGACTAATTTTCTTGAAATAAATAAACACGTTTTAATCACAATGTACTTTGAATTGTGTGATTCATTAAATGCAGTGGTCGAAGAAGGCAGTCGGCATCCTTCAGATGAATGTGCTGTACTGTCTGAATACGGGTGATGATTTATTTTTGTGAACAGAGTGTTGCATGACAAAGCGTGGCTCGTAAAAGTGGGTAAGATGCTTGACCTTTTCTGGTGATATAACATATTAATGGTTTGTCCTAACAGCGTAGCAACTCGCCGCTCGCCGTCTGTCCAGGCGGCGCATCGGCCGCCTCTCTGTGTTTACTTGCCGCATTTACATTTCACACAGTCATCCTCCGTAACACGCTCTCACGTCCCACTTACATGTTCACCAATAGCCTGGCGGGGCTTGTTATCATCTGCTTGTTTGCAAAACTGCACACGAACAAAGAAAAGGGGTCAAAACGGACATGTGGATTCTTGCATTTTTAATGTTTTCTTGGCAATTTCCCGGAAGGTTTCAAGAAAAATCCATCTGGATCCAACCACAGTATAGGGAGACAAGGAATGACGTTCTGAGAGACTATTCACATTAAACACGGCAGGTATCAAAGTCTTTAAGAACTATTTTTCTGCAGCTGTAGTGGTTCAGTCCAGTTCAAATGTTAATGATTTGGAAATAAAGGTCAGAATAAGGCAAATATGCTTTAATTATAGGAATTATCATTCTTTATTTGTAGAATTCTATGCTTGCTTGTAATTAACAAGTCTACGCAGAGATGCAGTTCTGTCAAATCGCACCTGAGAAAGGTGTTTTAGTAAAACTGATAATTTGTCAGAATGCGTGTCTCAACTCTCTTTCCTAATGTTTCTGGGCAACAGTATCCAAGCCCAGTCCAATACAGCAACCTCTCTGGGTTAAATACTGGTATCTGCAGGCTCCAACAGGATGTGAAGAGAGTGTGTTCAGCTGTTAATGCACCTCTGCCACTCTACACGACACCGACTAACAACTTAAAGCTTTGTCCAAGCTTTCGTTCAGCAGACTGTGAAATGGGCTTAAATCGCTTGGCGTCTAAGCTTTTAAGCCGGAGTCTAAACAATAGTACAACTCTGCTGTTTCTGCTGTGCTCTCCCCATGGATGAATACATAAAACAAGATTACTAGTGCAAAGCTCTGTCAGCAGCTGTATTGATCATAACAAATGCCTTTTTAAGCCTTGATTGCAGTGAAAGTTAGGTGATGTTAGAATTATATATATATATACAGTGCATCCGGAAAGTATTCACAGCGCTTCATTTTTTCCACATTTTGTTATGTTACAGCCTTATTCCAAAATGGATTAAATTCATTATTTTCCTCAACATTCTACACACAAAAACCCATAATGACAAAGTGAAAACTGTTTTTTGTCTGAGGTCCAGAGCGCATTGGAGAATGTTTTCATCGAGGATGTCTCTGTACATTGCTGCATTCATCTTCCCTCAATCCTGACTAGTCTCCCAGTTCTTCCCGCTGAAAAACATCCCCACAGCATGATGCTGCCACCACCATGCTTCACTGTAGGGATGGTATTGGCCAGGTGATTAGGAGTGCCTGGTTTCCTCCAGACATGACGCTTGGCATTCAGGCCAAAGAGTTCAATCTTTGTTTCATCAGACCAGAGAATTTTGTTTCTCATGGTCTGAGAGTACTTCAGGTGCTTTTTTGCAAACTCTAGGCGGGCTGTCATGTGCTCTTTACTGAGGAGTGGCTTCCGTCTGGCCACTCTACCAAACAGGCCTGATTTGTAGAGTGCTGCAGAGATGGTTGTCCTTCTGGAAGGTTCTCCTCTCTTCATAGAACAATGCTGGAGCTCTGTCAGAGTGACCATCGGGTTCCTGGTCACCTCCCTGACTAAGGCCCTTCTCCCCCGATCGCTCAGTCTGGCTGGGCGGCCAACTCTAGGAAGAGTCCTGGTGGTTCCAAACTTCTTCCATTTCCGGATGATGGAGGCCACTGTGCTCATTGGGACTTTCAATGCTGCAGAAATCTTTCTGTACCCTTCGCCAGATCTGTGCCTCAATACAATTCTGTCTCGGAGGTCTATAGATAATTCCTTGAACTTCATGGCTTGGTTTATGCTCTGATATGCACCGTCAACTGTGATACCTTATATAGACAGGTGTGTGCCTTTCTCAATCATGTCCAATCAACTGAATTTAGCACAGGTGGACTCCAATCAAACATCTCAAGGATGATCAGTGGAAACAGGATACACCTGAGCTAAATTTGGAGTGTCATGGCAAAGGCTGTGAATACTTATGTACATGTTATGTTTTCGTTCTTTATTTTTAACAGATTTGCAAAAATTTGCAAAAAACAGTTTTCACTTTGTCATTATGGGTTGTTGTGTGTAGAATGTTGAGGAAAATAATGAATTTAATCCATTTTGGAATAAGGCTGTAACATAACAAAATGTGGAAAAAGTGAAGCTCTGTGAATACTTTCCGGATGCACTGTATATATATATATATATTAGGGCTGGGCACGTTAACGCGTTAATCTTGCGTTAACGCAGCACTTAATTAACGCCGACAATTATTTTATCGCGCATTAACGCATGTTTTTTTGTTTTGTTTTTTGTTTTAATAATTTTTTTTATATATATATATTTTTTTTTAGACAAAAGACAATACATAGACATAACACCTAGAGGACTATAAACAATGCAGATGACAAAACAATGGACATAACATCATAAAGTCAGAGTATTTGTGGGGGAAAAAGAATCTCAACAAATGACGGCAGGTATGAGACGCCCTCAAGACACACATCACACGGAGAATACACGAGTTGTATGAAAAGGAGAGGACTGCAAAGCGACAGCTTCACAACGTGCACCCTGTTGCTCTCACTGGGGACGACTGGACATCGGGTGACCAGACGTCCAGTTTTCCCCGGACATGTCCTGCTTTTGAGCCCTAAAAAATGCGTCCGGCAGGGATTCCAAAAACGTCCGGGATTTTGCTTCGTCGGATATTTGTTTTTCTCTGGGTTTTCATAAACTCGTATTTACCCCTGACAAGTTTTGGAAATGGGAGCTCTGACTGTAGAGAGGACAGTCATTGGTCGACCGATCTCAGGGTTGCCAGATACACGATAATTATCCTCCAAATACAACCATTTTGAGCCTTTGGTACGATACTTCACCATCTCCAATCTGGCAACACGGAGCACCTCGCCGCCTCCACTAGTTCATTGTTGTTTGTGCGGCATGCTATACACTACAACCAGCGTCGCCGCTCCCATAATGCACTACGCGCTGTGCGTAGGGCACAAAGTCCTGAGGGGGCTCCACAAAATAGGCAACTAAAAAATCCTCATAGTTATAATAATTATAATGCCGATATTATTTCAGTCTAGAAATATTAGGCACCTTATAGGCATGTATATCACAAAACAGGCAGAACAAGAGATGTTTAATCTCAGCCCCAGACGAAGTGTCCTCTTTTCACAAACTCAAATCTGGTCACCCTACTGGACATCACTCTGTAACCACAATGACCTCGGAGTGACTGTGCATTATATTGATGAGAAGTGGGCGCTGCATTCACACGCCCTGACTGATGAAAACAGAGGAGACACATGATGCTGAAACGTGCGGGACACTTTACTGAAGTTGCACAGCAGTGGAATGTGTCAGATAAAGTCACCACACTGAGCAGATAGAGCACCAGAGATGATCGCTGCTGCGAGACGACTGCCTTTGATCATGTCCCTGCTTCAGTCTCCAGCGCTCTGTCACAGTGTCTCTGCATAACAGTGCATTTGACAATGTCCTGACAGATTTTATGGCACTTTAGTTCATATGGCAGAACATTTAAAATAAGTGTCAAGTTCTAGGAATTGACAAACTGCACTGAAAGTGTTTTCTGGTGTCTCACTCTAACAGGGACAACACATGTTATGGCACTTTCATTCATATGGCAGAACATTTCAAATAGAAGTGCGCTATACACTACTTTTGAATGAATTATTGGATTTTGCATATACAAATGCGAAATGGGAAATCATGCGATTAATCGCGATTACAAATTTTAATCGTTGCCCAGCCCTAATATATACAAAACATGACAACACGATCCAGACCCAACTGTGGCACTAAAACGCCTCACTCAATAGAATCAGAAAAAAACATATAATAAAAACAACAACACAAATGAACACAACGCTACTGCAGAACACAACAAGCAGCTCACTCACGAACTCCCTTCACTTAAAGTTAAAGTCCATCCTCCTCTCATTGCCAACACACAACTCAATGACGCGGTCGTAGTTTGTCGTAGAGCTTTAAGTCCACTAACAGCTCCTTCTGATGGCCATGGATGCCAGTGATGAAAGTCGAGCCTCCCAACCTGCGTTTCTGGAATAAGTCTTAATCCGTTTCAGGGCTGAACATTGCTTGCTCAAGCTAGCTAGCTGTGGGGTCGGAATTATATATATATGATATTGTTACATTTACCTAACTCTCAGATCAGACTCATTAGATCAGACTCATTAGTCACTTGTTTTGATTGTATTTACCTTATTTTTCTGTTTGATCATTATGTTTATTATTGTCGTCTGATGTTTATGTTTTCGGGAGTAAGGGGAGCCTTTGTGTTTGTGTCCTTTTGGATGTTAAATGGTATTTTTGTTATTATTTATGTTCTTGAATGTTAAACTTCTATTTTTGTGTGCCTGATGACCTCCTTGAAAATGAGATCAAAAGAGTTTCATCCTCTGATAACATTCTGACATAGGGTTGCATATATATATATATATTTATATAATATACAATGGATTTTGCTTTCACTGAAAATAGGAAAGAGGAAAACTGAAATGGAAAGATGCACTCAGTAGAGATCTCCGCCAGTATTGTGTGATTGAATGCATACATCCCACAATTGGCCAACCCCCTAAGTGTGTGTACTGGTGGTGCCGAACGATCGTATGATCCTCCTGGTGGAGATTTGCTGTTTTCTTTATGTCCTTTCATATAGAGCTTTGTGCAATTCCTAGTGGTTTGTTAGATAGTGGCGATTTTAGGTATGGTATCTAATCAGGTCATTTTAAAAGGGGAAATTATTAAGTAGTATTTGTCTAAAAGAGTAAAAAGTAGATATTCAAAAGTAAATTCCACAAATGCCTCGCATCACCACCAAGGACCAACAGTTTGAGAGACAGTGAGGTTTTTCAACTGTCACCAAAAAAACACGACAGCTGATTCTGTGAAGGCCAGGAATACCCAACCGGTCCTGATATGTTGCTGCGGAGTGTTCGATGGACCCACAGATACATGTAACGGCCCATATAGCCATCCTTATGCCCTGCCTCTGGACCCAAGTCTTGATTGGTTCATTGTCCAAACACATTGTCCAAATGTGTTTGTGCTGTGACAAATCGGAACGACGGATGTAGTTTCTGACACATTTGGCCGATAAACGCCACCATCAGGTTTGACACATTAATCCTCATATTTCTCCTTCTCATTCTTCTTGTTTGTCTCTTTAAATCCGCTCTCTTTCTTCCATTTCAATGTTTCATTCTCACCTTATGAACAATGTTACCTGGTTATGCAGAATGTCTCTAACCCTAATCAAACTAATTAACAGTACTAGATTGTCTCCCCCCACTCCCATCTCTCTGAAATTGATTGCTGGTTTATGATAGCTTATTGTTTTCAGAGGGACAGACATATGCCACTTTTTACTTTTGTTATGCGCGATCTTTAATGTAGTTCCCTTGCTTGTCCAGTGGCACCTCAAATGTCCATTTATTTTCTTCTGTATCTGATTTCCTCGGCTTCAGTTAAAGCTTTCATCGTTAGCCTCCCACCCTCAGCTGAGCGGTGTGCCGAGTGCCACGTTCTGATGGATGAAAGCAGCCAGATCAAAGACTCTGCCTCCCATGTTCATTTGAAATAAAAAATAAATTCACGGAATTTAGCCCGACAGCCAGCTCGACGGCCAGCTTGTTGGCTGTTGGACTGTTAAGCTCTGTTATTTCTCACGCTTGGCGCCGTGCCGTCGGGCCAGCCGCAGCAGACGTTTATAGTATACCCTGTAGAGAAAACAAAGTATTACATGCATTATTATCCTGTTGACTATTTGATTTAGCTGCAAAATATAAACTAAAATGTAAATTATTTAAATACAACAACCATTAAACCAATGCTAATCATCACATACATTCAATGCCAAAGCTCATGCTCAAAGTGCACTGATTTGAAAGGAAACCAGTAGGAAAGTCTGAACAATAATGCTGTTCTGATTATTTCTGGACTATGAATTCAATGTGTTGGAGTGATAGCTGCTTTAATCCTGAGAACTGAGCGGTGGCACTCGAGGTTGTTCTCATAATTCTGACTGACATCTCTGTCCTCACTCTGTCCTGGGCGACATTAGCTGGTGTCGGAGCTTCCTGAGGCAACCATCTTCTACTAGTGATGTTGCTGCTGGTGGTGGTGGTGGTGGTCTGGACTATGGGGGATTTCAATTGAAAGAGTCTGTGTGTCTAACTGAAATCTCTGTCTGTCTTGTCTGTCTTGTCTGTCTGTCTTGTCTGTCCGTCAGACATATCAGAGCTGGAGTCATACCATTCCTATTCTCCCCCAGAGGAGAGGAGGTCCCGCCAGTCTGACCTGTCCTCCCACTCCTCCAACGAACGAGACAACCCCAGGTAGGAGGGGTGGAAAGCTTGGATGCTTGAGTTTAAATCAAGAAAAGTACCAAACCTGAAACAACCGTCTGCCAATTGAGTGATGTAGACTTGTGAACTAACTGACTGAATATAGACACGACTGACTTCCCCTTAAAGACATTTAAAAAACACTGATGAGCACTATTTGAAGTTTTCTAAAAGAGTGCTGCAGGGACAATGTATTTTTGGAGACCCACTCCGGAAATTAGCACTGCAACCAAAAGTGTATTTACTGACTTATTTTATGTTGTAAAACAAAACATAAAACATCTATTGTGCTAACCACAGACCTTATTACAGGCTGCGAACCAAAAACTCTTTCACTTCAAGACAAAAGAACCAGTGCAAAAATGCTGACTCATTTCTTGGGTTTTAGGGCTCATTGCTGCAGCACTCTGAGGTGTCCCGTTTCATTTAGTTGTTTTCTTAAAATGTATGTGAGTTCTTACCGTAATCTTGTCCATCTCCTACAGTACACACACTTTTTCAGCATATTCGTTGAGGCTTTATTTCTTTGCTCTTACACCTTTTAAAGCCTCTCATCCTGTCTGTCTGTCTGTTGTGTGTGTGTGTGTGTGTGTAGCAGGGAGAAACCCATGAGGACAACCAAGATGTCAGCCATGGCCTCCCCTTTCAAAGTACCTGAAGACCCCCAGGCCTCAGCTGAACGGAGCAAAGAAACACCGCACATTAAGGAGCCTCCAGGTTGTGACACAATTGTTTGGCCACTTGTGGGCAGTAGACACGAGCTGGAACACGACATGTGACATATTGTCATCTTAGAAATATTGATATAAAAATATGTATATATGAACACATTTAATTGTACTGAGATGTTGTTAGCTGTTGTAAACATGGAAGATACTAACCACACTCATCTACAGCTACTCTAGCCACGCCCAAGATTCTCCTCCGACCAAGTCCAGAAGACGAGAAACTATATGGGTGAGTTCTTCTTGTTTTTTGTGTTGTTTTCTTCCCTCTTCAATTATATGTGATTTTTAATTAAGTAAAAATGTATAATTGTATAAATACATTATTTATACAATAAATAAATGTAACAGCAGCGTGCGTGGCTTCCCTCCTGCAGGCCGAAGACGGTGATGGTGAATTTCCAGAAGGGGGACAGTGTCGGGTTGAGGCTGGCGGGGGGAAATGATGCCGGCATCTTCATCGCTAGTGTTCAGGAGGGCAGTCCTGCCGAGGAGGAGGGCCTGCGCATTGGGGATCAAATCCTCAAGGTAACCACAGAGGACTTATTTCCATTTCAGAAGGGGCAAGAAGCTCAGAAGAAGCTGTTGTTCAGATCACTCTGTGGACAGAAAATTCTGAAAGTTATTATTTGATTAGCAAATGGTCTTTTTATCATTGTTCTTTTCTTCATGTCTTGAAGGTGAATAATGTGGACTTTCAAGGTATAGTGAGAGAGGAAGCAGTGCTCTTCCTGTTGGAGATCCCTAAAGGAGAAGTGATCACCATCCTGGCACAAAGCAAACCGGATGGTAAAATATTCCCTCCACAGATGCGTGGCCGCTGTTCCATTTGTGACATGAATAGAATATATATATAGTCCATAGGGCAGATTGTCTTTAATGAGCACATTCGTACTCCTCGGGAGATGCACCCTCCTTATTCTCAGACCCCCCAGAAACTTTCTTGTTGTCCCTCTTCGGACTGAAATATCCATATCACTTTACAGATATCATAATTTAGTGGATTGTCTATAAAGTTTACTGAGCATATTAATGCTTCCAATTATTGACATTAAGTAGTAACTCTGGCATCGTTGTGATTCTGTTTATTGCAATTACATCAGTTTATTTTGGGATCAGGCCTCTTTAGTCAACCAGATGGATTCAGAAGACATGGGACGTGTTTCACCCTCAGGACGAACTTTTAACTCATCCACCTGTCGATTAGAATGTACTTTCACAATGAAGACACACACTGTAGTTTATTTTGACCTAATCTCACGTAAAACCATCCTGCTGTGGGGGGAAAAAACTCTCTTGAGCATCAAACGTGGATTAATCCGCCGCTGGAAATAGTCCCCAACAATGTCATCATTACCTCCTGTTTGAGTACCATGAGTTAACAATGGAAGGTATCATTCTAAGCAATTTTAAGTGACTCAGTTGTAGGCTTGTCAGCGACTTGTGGAGTTTCCCAGAACACAGTGTACCTTCCCACAATGCACTGCCAGCTATCAAACTCCACTCTATGTTTCCATTGAATGATGGAGATACCAGCTTGGTCCCTCAAGGCTTTTAGACCAGATCAGGCTAGTTTTGGTTCAGCCAACCGTGACACAGATGGGCACACGCCTCCAACTGTGTTATGCAATCAGCACATTGGCCCCTTGAGCATGTGGCTCTGGAAAAAAAGGGGGCTTTTTATTATTGGAAAAATCTATTTATGAAGCAAAAACACATTGCACAGTGAAGCAGACGCTTTACTGTCCAGCACTGTTGAGAGGACAGTTAAGGTCATCGGAGAGAGTTGGCAGGTCTTTACAAAATAAATAAAATGGTCGTGGATGAGGTTCCATTTGTACTAGTACAGTAAAATGGATGCGCAATTGTTCTGTTTCTTTATAAGTTCATACGCAACTTGGTTATAATGTAGTGTCAGATTAAAAGGGGTGGCACCACACAAACGCCTTGATATGTAGCGCAAGTTAAGTGTATTTGAGATATTTATGATAATGTGATATGAGTTTGGTGCATAAACTTCTTTAAACATCTCGATCAAGCATTATAGGCTGCATCGCAGACATTTCTGATACTGGTATCGGAACAGCCCTACTTTTTTAGGACGGACATCCCAAAGTGCTTCAGATAGAATATCTGTGGTAACTGAAAAGAAAAGGGGCGAGAGTTTTAAGCATGATGTGAGAAACGGCAAATAAGTCCTGAAAAGAGGATCCGAGAGTAGTTTTTTGTATCTGATTTTTCAATGTTCTGGGGCCGGTATTTCAAAATGATCCACCAGGATTAATCCTCCTGGATTGGATTAAATCCTGATCAGATCCCAAAAACGGGTATTTCAAAGCAAATCTGATCCTGAATATTCAGATTCGGATTTGGTAATCCAATCCTGATTTTATCCGGATTAATAACTGCTGTTGAGTATTTCAAAACTTTGGTGGGAAATCTGGATCAGTTTGATCCTAAAAATCAGGATTATCCTGATCCCACCTCAGAGGTGGATTTGAGGGAGATTACATGAAAAGGTTGGACCAGCCGAAGTGTAACTGCTCCCAAAATTTGATACACATATAGCTAGACTGCTGTTTGATCAATGTTTATTTTCTTTGTACATTCCTTTCTTTTTCAGAAAACACAGTGAAAAATTGAAGTAAAAAAAAAAATACAACGTATTCGTTGAAAATCAGTCAAATGTATTTATTAACATGCATTCAGCACACACACTTAATGTTCATAGCCAAAGCTTAAACGGTTATGGCATTTGGAGCAGCTCTGTGTTAACTGTCTGTCTTCTCTTTCCACAAACATCTATAAAGAAAACGCATATTAAGGTTTTATATCTTTTGTTGACAACTGTTTCCTAAAAATGCAACTTAATTGAGTTTATTTTGTGTAGCCATTATCACAAATTACACATTTGCCTCAGAGGGCTTTACAAACTGCACACATAGACTTCCCTGTCCGAGGACCTCACATCGGAGGTATGTACAACACAATCTAAAATCTACTCACAATGCATTGCGAGTAAATGCATTAAAATGTGGACCGCGACATACAGACACTAGCCTCTTTACTAGCTTGTTAGCTCCTTAACACAGAAGTCAATGGAGCAGCGTTAGCTCGCGTTAGCGCAAACTCGGCTTTATTTGACTTCGCCGAGCTATTCTTTCAACTTTGTGCGGATTTACGTAATTTGTTAACTCAATATAGTGATTGCCTTTCATCTCGTTTCAGGACGCATCAACACTGACCAATATTATACTTAGATTTAGAGACAACAGTAGTGCCAGCTTCTCCTTTTTTCCGTAAAATGTTCGCTCCGTTTCCGGTTTCCTGTCTGATTCAGGGGGCGGGGACGGATTTGGAAATCCCAATCTACCAGTATCAGGATCACTCTGATCCAATCCCGCAACATTTTGAAATACCGGGATGGATCAGTTTGATTAGTGGCTGAGGAAAGGGGGATTTGGTTATCCGGATCATTCTGATCTGGATTACAAATTTTGAAATACCAGCCCCTGAGGTTTAAATTGGATAATTTTACAATTAAATATCATCTGCAGCCGTGATAAGATATACCTTTTAAAAGTATGTCAAACTATTCTTTTTTTCAATTTTCAATTTTTTGTTTGAAGATTAATTGTTTCAAAGGACCTGCTAATGGAATTACAATAGAAATGCTCTGCTGGACTTCTTTTTTGATTTATTGGTGTTTCAATAAATACCGTTGGCCAAAATATCTTTTTGTCAATCATTAAAATGTTCAGAATGCCACAGCAACACTTCACAGTGTTCCCCCTAAAACTGCACAGGAAAAAGATTCTGTGTTTGTGTTTTTAGCCGGGCTGGAGCAGAGAATATTCAGCTGGAACAGATCAGTGATGCTGTTAGTCCTTATGTAATAAACGACCCCGCTGCGTTTCATGTACTGCACCACACTACTTAAAAAATAAACCGCCTTTTAAATGCCACCATTGCTTGTCAGCAACAGGGTCATGTGACAGCTCAGGAGGCAAAATTTGAGTTGATCTGATTCATTTGGCACGCAATGCACCAAAACCAAAAATTCCCGCGCTGACATTTCATCTAGAATGATAAGTAGCATAAAGGGAGAACATCTTTAACACACCAGCCATCATGCTTCAATGAGTACGTCTAATTCATGCCGACGTGAGGTCCAATTAAATGTTTGGAAAAAGAAACTGAAAATATACAGGACTGTCTCAGAAAATTAGAATATTGTGATAAAGTTCTTTATTTTCTGTAATGCAATTAAAAAAACAAAAATGTCATGCATTCTGGATTCATTACAAATCAACTGAAATATTGCAAGCCTTTTATTCTTTTAATATTGCTGATTATGGCTTACAGCTTAAGAAAACTCTAAAATCCTATCTCATAAAATTTTAATATTTCCTCAGACCAAGTTAAAAAAAAGATTTATAACAGCTGAGTGTTTGTCAAGGCTCAGGAAACCCTTGCAGGTGTTTGAGTTAATTAGACAATTCAAGTGATTTGTTTAATACCCTACTAGTATACTTTTTCATGATATTCTAATATTTAGAGATAGGATATTTGAGTTTTCTTAAGCTGTAAGCCATAATCAGCAATATTAAAAGAATAAAAGGCTTGCAATATTTCAGTTGATTTGTAATGAATCCAGAATGCATGCCATTTTTGTTTTTTTAATTGCATTACAGAAAATAAAGAACTTCATCACAATATTCTAATTTTCTGAGACAGTCCTGTATATATATATATATATAATATATATTTTGTATTGTTAATTCTGTGAACGTAATTTGATGTTACGTTATTGGGTTAACACACACACACAGTTTATTCGCCAGGCCAAATCAGACAAACCAGGGGAAACGCAGCATAATGTATTTAAAACTGGGAGGTGTACTCAAACGAGAAGGTCATGCTGGGAAAAACCTTTGTTTGATGTTTTTTATCAGTATGAGATATATTCGACTGAATACATTCTTCAGCTGAGTGTACAGTGTGTGTGTGTGCAGCCAGGCAGCAGTGGATCATTGTCAGTGTGACTGTTGCCTCTGTTGGTCCTTTTGGGTCAGTGCTTTGTCGGACTACGCGCATCACATCAGGGAGCCTGGAGCTGGTCATGTAGTTTATTTCCATGCAACAGTCAGAAAAGTGTGTGCATTTCGTTTTGATTGTGCAAATGAGACTGAAAATGTGTGCGCGAAGGTTCACCTTTGACCTTTGCAGAACAGCGTGTTCTGCACAAAGTAGTCGAAGCTCAGAGCGTCCACGTGCTAGCTCATTTTAGACTAAGGCTTTAATATCCAATAATGTGTGAACTATGCAGAGAATAAGATTTAATGTTCACAAAGCATCTTTATTATTATCATCACAACATATTAAATATTAATCCATATGAAAGTCTGTCACGAAGCCTATGCTCTGGAATTTTTTGCATTTTAGGGACACGGCCTTTTTTGACGTCACAAAGGCCTGATGCCATCAAATGAATCATTGATTTTAAGTACTTCAGGGTTAATTTATCACTGAAATAAATCGATACTGCAGCCTGTAGGTCTGTGTGCCATTTCCTCGACCACCAAAGGAGACGTAAAAAATAGAATAGGGCCGTACTTTTTTTAGCAGAGCGAAGAGGAATGCTTCTAAAAATACGCTGTTTGAATCGCAGGCTTCTAGAGCGATCGATCAGCTTGGCGTCGCAGCTGAAATGCATGGTGAAATGTATTTACAATATCAGACTTTCAATTTTCCATTGAAGCTACGATGAGGAACTTTCGTATCTTGTGGATTTTGGTGGTCCCTGTGGACAAAGGTGGTCGTGCTTTAGAAGTTAAGTTAACTACATATAGAAAGAAACAATCTTCTCGCTGATTGTATTGTTTACTTATGGAGACATCAGTATTATAATGACGCCGTCTCATAAGTGTATTCCAATATGGTGTCTCTTTACCTTTTTTAATCTGTTGTGCTGCCCCTCTGTGTAATTAATACAATCAATATATATCCAAATTCATCACACGGGTATAATGCTAAAAAAATGTCCATTCATGAAGTTTAAGCAGGTCATCCTAAAAGGGGGATGAGTAATTAAAGGCTCGTTTATTACCTTAAATAGTTAAATTGTGCCGATTGATGTTCTATTCCCACAGCTGCTTCAGGTGGCCAGCAGCATCATACCTCACTTGAACTCAGAGGATGTTTGAAAACCTCAAGTTGTTTCTAACCGAGTCTAGTGGTCCTCACTTTGAGCATCATTCTTTACACTTTAGTCATTTGTTGCTACCTCCTGTCCTCTGCTCTTACATCTAGCTCCCTTTAATGCCCCCTTCTCTTTCTTTTTGGTTTGTCTAGTCTACAATGACATTTTGGTGTCTGGGCGCGGAGACTCCTTCTTCATTCGGACCCACTTTGAGTATGAGAAAGAGACTCCTCAGAGCCTGGCCTTCAGCCGGGGGGACATCTTCAAGGTGGTGGACACCCTCTACGACGGAAAGCTCGGCAACTGGCTGGCGATCCGCGTTGGCAAAGACAAGCAGCTGCTGGAGAAGGGCATCATCCCCAACAAGAGCAGGTAGGCCCGTCAGTCGAGGAAACAAAAACCCTCAGTATGCTTCAAAGAACATGCTTGTGTCCTCATCTAACTTCCTCTGATACCACCTTGGCCTACTATGTCCGATGCCGCCTGCACATCTGGACTAAACTAACTTGCTAAATCACGTTCTTACACCGGTGGCTCAGCCTTGGTGCTAAAATGTCTTGGAAACTTACTGGAGGTCGGGGATGCCACCGATCATCTGATTTGCTGTGGAGACGGACCTTCAGTAAGCGGAGCTGAAGAAACTCACCTTCAGCCAGAAAAAAACACAACGCCAGGGGTCACACAGGGGTCACTTGCAGCTCTGGCATGGGGTCGTGGCGGTCCGGGATCAAACCCCTGACACTGGCCGAATTCAAGCTAACAGCTAACCGCTAACTGGGAAAATCCAAATATTTTCTCAATTCGGCCCCTTAGGATTAAATCAAACCAAAAAACATACACAGATCCAGAATCTTCAGCGTAATTGACAAGCTGTGTGGTCAGCTCTACTTCTTCGTGTTCTCAGGTTGAATTGAGGACTATATGTATGCATTTACACACAAGAAGCGGATTATACTGTGAACAGTGTCCTCTGAATCTCTCATTAACATGCCTTATTTTAATAGCACAAAATGAGGAAGAGTGATGCACACTACTGCTGCACTGTAGTATCATTACTCCAACTGTCCCGGGGGGCTGCTATAATTACAGGTCCGGAGCCCAGAGGCTGAGTATATTACTGGCATGGCATGAGACGACACATATCCCAGTGGTATGCTTCCGTCTGAGTCTTGTGTGTTTTTAATTACAGCACACATTTTACTCGGGAGAATGAGTGTGTAGTTTAAAACGCTCAGAATGTGTTCATTTATGAGCAAATTAAGTAGAGTTTATGGCTTGAACATTTGAACAAAGCACATGGCACAAAGTTGTCCACAATCAAAAACATAAACTTCAGCCACATATACATCCATCCATTATCTGTAATTCAATTCAGTTTATTTTGTACAGCCCAATATCACAAATTACAAATTTGACTCAGAGGACTTTACAATCTCGACACATACGACATCCCTGTCCCAGGACCTCACATCGGATCAGGAAAAACTCCCAAAAAATAGAAAAAAACATTCACTGGGAAAAAGGGAAGAAACCTTCAGGAGAGCAACAGAGGAGGATCCCTCTCCAGGATGGACAGAAACAAAAGATGTAATGTGTTCAGGAGGAATCATTACAAAAGAGTGGGTATCCTTCCTAGAAATAAATGATTCCCCAGAGTCATTACCGACCCTTCTATAGGAAACAGGGAAAGCAGTTTAAGAGGAATAATCATTTAATTTTCCGTCAACAAAAAAAAGAAAGAAAAAAAAGAAGAAGCTGAAATGGAACAACAAATTAACCAACTTGAAATCATTAATGCAAGCAACCCAACATTGGAAACCCAAAACGAATTGAGAAAATATAAAATTACAAATAAATGAAATAATAAATAACTAGAATGGGCACTCGGTAGAGCGCATACCTAAGCATATCACAAGATTGGGCATTGAATTATGAACATTTTGGCATTAGTTGCATGCCAATTGGATACAAATTGACCAAGATTTTGACCTTTTCATGACCTTGACCTTTGACCCGATCGATCCCAAAATCTAATCAAATGGTCCCCGGATAATAACCAATCATCCCACCAAATTTCATGCGATTCGGTTTAATACTTTTTTAGTTATGCGAGTAACACGCATACAAATAAATAAATAAATACACGGCGATCAAAACATAACCTTCCGCATTTTCAATGCGAAGGTAATAAAACTCAATTCCTAATACACAGACTTAGACAAGAACATTTTCACCTGAGCAATACATCTGGTAAATATTTGGTAAGTGAAATTAAAGAAATATGGAAAAAACAACAATCACAATCATTAAAGACTCAACAGGGAAACTCACAAATTCACCTGAGGAAATCAATAAAATATTCAGAAGTTTTTATGCTAATCTTTATTCATCTGAAAAGGACCCACACCCAGAAGACATTCATTCATTTCTTAACAGCATTGTGTTACCACAGATTAACAAAGAACAAACAAACACACTTGACTCACCATTAACACAGGATGAACTTTTTACTGCACTCAATCTTATGCCCAATAACAAAGCACCCGGACCTGACGGCTACTCTGCAGAGTTCTATAGACACTTTTGGTTCATCATAGCTCCACTTTTTAACAAGATGATAACAGAAATAAAACTACATTCGCAATTCTCAGCTAGCATGAATACAGCCTGTATATCACTCCTCCTCAAACCAAACAAAGATCCTACTCTTCCATTAAGCTACCGTCCCATTTCACTCCACAATGTAGACATTAAAATTATCAAAAAGGCACTAGGTCACAGATTAGAAAAAGTCACTCCATTTATAATTCATCCAGATCAATCCGGCTTTATCAAAGGTAGACACTCATACACTAACACACGCAGACTGTTTAATTTAATCAATTACTCATCATTACAACAAGCCCGAACCATCATCGCCTCCTTAGACGCAGAAAAAGCATTTGATAAAGTAAATTGGATATTTCTCATAAACGCTTTAAAACGATTTGGTTTTGGGGAATCATTTATCAACTGGGTTCAAATTCTGTACACTGCACCTACAGCCACGGTCATCACCAATGGACACACCTCTCACAGCTTCACACTGCACAGGGGGACTAGGCAAGGATGCCCACTCTCTCCCTCACTTTTCACCATTTTCTTTGAACCGTTAGCTGCTGCCATTCGTCAGAATACCATCATAAAAGGAATCCAAACACTCAATACCCATCACAAAATCAGTCTCTATGCCAATGATATATTGCTCTTCCTCCAAAACCCATATTCATCATTTCAGGAAACTATTAAAATTATTGAAACATTCTCCAAAATCTCTGACTACTCAATTAACTGGAACAAATCATCCATCCTTCCATTAGATAGTAACAGTTGGGATAGGGGCAGGCCACTTATTTAAGAATACATATTTCCTCCAGGCTGTCAAAGCTGTTCACACTCAACTTCACTCCACTACTTAAAAAAATAACTGACGACCTCCTCCGCTGGAAGAAACTACCACTTTCACTCATGGGAAGAATAGCAACAATTAAAATGACAATTCCTCCTAAAATAAATTACTTATTTACAATGACCCACCCACTCCTGGTTCAAATCTCTTGACTCAATCATCACTAAATTCTACTGGAAAAATAAGACACCAAGAATTAAACTGGCCACTTTACAACAACAAAAAAGGAGGACTTCAAGCTCCAAATTTTTCTCACTACTCACTAGGAAACCAACTTCAATACAATCTTAAATGGATCCACCCCAATCACTCGGACAACACATGGTTAGACATAGAACAGACAGTTTGTAAGGACATTCAGATTTCAGACCTACCAATTCTCAGCCAATCAATCAAACGCCATTCGTGTTTCAAAATGGTAACAATCGCAGAAACTCTTACAGCCTGGTGGAAATTCGACAAAATCACTAATATCACTTTTGAACCCTCAAATGTCACCCCTATATGGAACAATCCTGATATTCTAAGCAGTAATAAACCTTTAAATCTCCACATTTGGCATCACTCATTTGAAACACATCTTTAATAACAATACCCTGGTTTCATTCTCCCATTTGGTTCAGAAGAATGGCATTGGGAAAAATCACTTTCTGGAATATCTACAATTTAAATCATCCCTTCAAAAACAACATTCAATATTAAGGCCACTCATTTGGAATTTCCTCCCTCAACCTCACAGTTGATTAATATCACCTCCTCAAATAAATTAATCTAAAAAATATAAATTAAATAAATAAATAAAATAAATATACACTTTTATTAATCCCCAAGGGGAAATTAGTTCTCTGCATTTAACCCATCCTTAGTTATTAAGGAGCAGTGGGCTGCGGTGAAGCGCCCGGGAAGCAACTGGGGGTTCAGTGCCTTGCTCAAGGACACTTCGACTTGCAGCTAATGGGGAGAGCGGGGATCGAACCCACGACCTTGCGGTTGAAGGACGGCCCTCTTACCCCACTGAGCTACAGCCGCCCCAGCATAATATCACACTCCATAATATCCATACCAATAATAAAATGGGAATTTCCTGATGCCGACTTCTGGACCAAAATCTGTACTAATATCTATTTCATGACCAAAAATACAAATCTACAATTAATACAATATAAAATACTACACATAATTCACTACACTGGGCACAAAATGTTTTAAATGGGTTTCACGACAGACATCTGTCCACATTGCACGCAATATAGTCAAGATAGTTACATTCACGAAAACATGGAAACAAATAACTGAGTCACTGTCTGTTTTCCTGGGCTGCCTCATCCCATTATCCCCATCACTCTGTTTACTGGGAGACATCTCATCAATAAACCTGAAAAAAACAAACTGCAAAATAGTTCTCGTGGTTCTAACTATCGCCAAGAAAACAATACTCATGAACTGGAAATCAAGGAATAACCCACATATCACACATTGGAAAAATGTAATGTCAGAATATATTTCAATGGAAAAACTCACCTCATCTATCATTTACAACACAACAGAACACCACGACATCTGGTCATCATTCACTATATTTTTACAAACATAACATCACTCATCTTATTGATTAGTTAATTCATTTTATTTATTTTGTATTTCCCCTTGCCTGGAAACCAATTCAATTCCATTTACATGCATACGCTCATACATCTGCCATCATCAATGTATTTTGTTTCTTTAAATAAATAAATAAAAAAGCGTAAAAATAAGCTCACACACGCATGCACATGTACACATGCATTTTCATTTCTTTATTTTTATTTCTGTTTTTCTTTTTCTCAATACTCTGACTTTATGATGTTGTGTCCAATATTTTGTCATCCGCACTGTTTCAGCGTCCTCCAGGTGTTATGTCTATGTATTGTCTTCTGTCTTATAATAAATAAAAAAATTTAAAAAATTAATTAAAAAAAGAAGGAATCATTACAGAGTTACAACACATACAATGAGTAAGACAGAGTGTATGAATAGTTGGTAGTAGGCATGGACCACGATCCAGACCTCCATGATCCATCAGGCAGATGGAGGTAGAGAGGAGGAGTGGGTGGGGCATCAGCAGGGCCATGGCATCAGACCCAGCCAGGGGAGGAAGCAGAGTTAGTAATGTGCAATGGAGAGATGAAATCCATCCATAAGTAGTGAGAGAAGAGGACATCAGTGCTCAGTGTATCCTAAAACGTCCCCCAGCTTATAGCTTTTAATGAACTTTGCCAAAAAAAAAGAAAAGCCTGATCGCATGGAAGCAATCCAGGCGGGAGATAGGAAGATTATCCCTCTGTTTGAGACACAATTGTCCCGAGTTCAGCAATGTTTCTCAACAGGAAAAAAACTAAGTCAAGTACTATACATGCAAGTGTGAAACCTAGCTTTTGCTACACTGAATAAAAATGTCAATATTGGAGATCTGAAAAGTAAAAACCTGTGAAAAAGACATTTTGCATGCATCTTTTGACTACAGAGCTTCAGAACTTGTTTTATATACACAAACACTCATGTTAATATTGAAATAATTAGTGACCGTTGTATTTCTGTTTTCCCCGTCAGAGCGGAGCAGATGGCCAGCGTCCAGAGCTCGCATAAAGCTGCTGCGGGCGACCGAGCCGACTTCTGGCGGTTGCGAGGCCAGCGGTCTCTGAAGAGGAAGGACCTGAGGAAGAGCAGAGAAAACCTGAGCGTTCAGACGCTGGCCACCCGCTTCCCAGCATACGAGCGAGTGGTGCTCCGAGAAGGTGGGTGATTCTGTGGAAGAGTCCACTCGGTGGAGTTCAGGTCTCTGCCAGGTTCTCCTTCTCCCGTTCAGCATTAAGAGTTGAATCTTAATTGACTCTCCAGTTCCTGGGATTTATTCATCTTTCACGTGTGGAATGAATCTGTAGTTTCTCCGGTTCAAAATGAGACTAAACTTTTCTTGCGATGTTCGTTGTTAAGCGATGACAAAAACCAACATGTAGCTAGTTGAGACTAGTTGTTTGCAGAGGTGATTGCTGGAAAGGCCTTTTTTTTATCGAAGCAGTTGTTGATCACTTGCTCCATCTATCAACCGGTTAAGAGTAGCGAGGAGTCAGCAGTAAAACACAATACAATTTAAAGTAGGAATCACTGCAACCACTACAGGTCCTTGAGTACAGTCATAAATGAGCAGGAACACTATTAAACTTATTGCTTTAGTAGTATACAAAATTAGCTGTCGACAGACAGACATGCACACAACCGAACGCATGATCTCCTCTCAGGTTTAAGCCTAGCAGAGATGAAAAATGAACTGAATATAACTGAAAAGGTATAGGCAGATGCAAAATGCATATATATTCCTACCCTAATTTGTAATAAATTAAATAACCTTCAAGATAATTAGATAGTTAAGTGCCCTGGGTTTATAGTAAGAAACAAGGAGAAGGACCAATTAGTGTGTCTCTATTTGGAGTCTGTGAACGGTTTAACAGTCTGGTCACAGTCCATTAGCCAGTGTCGCATTTCAGATGTGAGTCAGCCTCTGAATCCTTTCCCTCTGGCTCTGAAAGAAAAGAAAAGAATAATATTCTTCTGAGGTCTAGAAATAGGTAGATCAAGAAAGTGGATTATTTATTGTCATATAGTTGTCCACAGTCTAAACTGTCAGCGTATTTCTGTCCTATGTGATTCCTGGCTTAAAGAATGTGTATGTTTTTTTAATCAAAGTGATACCTATTTTTAAGGAAATATCCACATAGCCACCTCATCAACATATTTATGTTGAGCATGGTTGCAGCCAAAACCTTTTAGTTTGGAACTCAACTCATCTCTATTATTGAAAAAAAATTAAAACACGGCTCCTCAGCTATTATCACAGATATATCCAATATGTTGCTCGGTAAGTAACAAAACAGGTACGCTAAAATGTCAAAGTGTGTTTGATCTGGATTAGAAAGTCAATAATTGAACATGTCTCCTGTTTAACTAGAGCACTGTTATTACACTGTAAAAGTTTTTCTTCCTACACATTTTCTTTGAGTAAAAGAAATCTGCAAGATATATCGAAGTATATTGTTTAAAAAAATCTCAGATATCAATATTTGTATCGGCCACAGCATTTTCGTATCGGTCCGGTTGTGTTTAAGATCATTTTACTTGAAACTGTCTCGGCATGTGTATTTATGTGTTTGGCTGTCCACGGTTATCCAGATGTGTCCATCAGTGGGTGATTGATGTGAAGTTTTGAAAAGTGTTAGCGGTGTCGTTATTAACGGCGTGTCGTTGCAGCTGGCTTCCGGCGTCCCGTGGTGCTGCTCGGCCCCATCGCCGATGCTGCGAATGAGAAACTGGCCTCCGAGATGCCCGACCAGTTTGTTGTGGCCAGTGAGTCTCTTTTCTGTTTGTGAGAGTCTTTCTTCCCAGGAGTAGATCTAAATAACCTCTCCATTGTTTCTGTGTTTCCTACGTTAGAAACCGAGCCGAAAGATGCTGGCTCTGAGAAGTCCTCGGGAGTGGTTCGCCTAAACACCATCCGGCAAATCATCGAGCAGGTGCCTACTCACGCACGCACACATTAAAGTTTGCTTGACACACAAGTACCTTTGTGTAAGGTTACAGGAGTACAGATAGAGGAAAGTCACAGTGACTCGACTAAGTTACGCAGCAACATCTCATCTATCTGGTTTAGTCATGAGCCACCATAAGCTGCTACACCTCTGAGCATGTTTGAGCTTGTGAATACTCCTTGTGCACCATGACCTTGTGTCTGCGTTGCCCAACGCCACCCAGGATAAGCACGCCCTACTGGACGTGACGCCCAAGGCGGTGGACACCCTGAACTACACCCAGTGGTACCCCATCGTCATCTTCTTCAACCCGGACAACAAGCATGGCATCAAGGCCATGAGGCAGAGGGTCGCCCCCAACTCCAACCGCAGCGCTCGCAAACTCTACGAACAGGCCGTCAAGCTGAGGAAGACCTGCTCGCACCTGTTCACTGGTACAGTACATACACACACAGACACACACATATTTGCTGTGCATTTGAGTGTGTGTGTGTGTGAGTTAAGGTTTTATGATTTTCTCACTCAGCTATTGTCGACCTGAACTCTGCCAACGACGCCTGGTACGGCAGCGTTAAAGACTCTATCATAGAGCAGCAGATGCAGGCTGTGTGGGTATCTGACGGCAAGGTAAACACATGTACACACACACACACACAAGTTGATTTCACAGGCTTCCGCGGTGCATGGTCAAAGATAGCCAGGGAATTAAGTCGCCCATTTTTAATGTAACTGAAATATCTTTTAATTTTTATACTATATCTTTCCATCCAGACGCATATTCTAATTCTACACATGGTGGCTTGGTTTAGTTTTTTGGGAATCTATACTGATAATATGAACAAAGTTATGTTTTATGAATGTTAGGCAGCAGTAACCTCAGTTGATTGTACAAGTATGAGACATCTCCACCTCACTGTGATGGGAAACATATTAAAGAAAACAATACAAACACGCCTGACAAAGGGATTTGTTTCAATACATTTATAAAGCTGGAAGCCTGAACTGAAAACTCTACCCTGATTCTCACTTCTTAATTCACCCCTGGAAGCTTTCTGAGCTGCAAAAGAACCAAAAGCATAGGTGTCCCGTTTAAAGCAGTTTCTTTTTTGATGGTTCTGGTTCAGCTTTAAAAATCAATTCGGGGGACGTGGTTACGCCACTTTTACTGCATGTAGAGTGAGATTCTGCTGTCTTTAGGTCGATTGTAAATCTCAAAGTGTAATGACTCCAGCTCAGACACTGCCCAGGCTCTAAAACATCCTTTAACCCAGGTGGAACATGAGGGTTCAACCCACGGAGTCGCTTTGGTGTGTTTCTGTTATTTTGTCCACCCCCTTTATATCAATGAGGGAAGGACTGTTGTATTAGCTGCTCTAGTTTTAGTCCGTATTCAGTCTGAGTAGTCTGTAGTGGACTGGCTGCCCTCTTGTCTTCCCGTACCCTCCGTAGCAGCCAACCATTGCTCACTGTGTGTCTTCCTGCCAGTAGTGCTCTACAGCTCGGCTCTGTTTCTCTTTCTTTCTTCTCTCTTGTTCTTGTGCTATCCTTCTGTCCATCCTTCCTTCCTGTACACCCAAGATCCATCATGTGTCTCTTCTAGCCGGAGGGAGTAGAGAGTGATCTGGACTGCCAGGACGTGGAGCGCCTGTCCTTCCTGTCTGCCGACTACCTCAGCATTGACAGCCGGCTGACCTCTGACCTCGACGACACCGCCGACGAGGGCGGAACCTACACCGACAATGAGCCCGACGTAGAGATGGTGCATATCTCCTCCATCAGCCGCTCGTCGGAGCCCGTCTCGGCCGAGGAGGTCAGTCACACACACGCACACATGCACATACGCACACACACGCACACACACACGCACACGCACACAATTCAATTCAATTTATTTTATATAGTTCAATATCACAAATTACAAATTTGCCTCAAAAGGCTTTACAATCGGTAAACATTCAACATCCCTGTCCCAGGACCTCACATCACCTTACACACACACACACATACACACTCAGATGCAGAGTGGAACTGGGTTGAAGCTGGTCAATAGAAGGTGATCGATGTCGGCCTTTTTATGGTCGTATTACGGATATGCACCAACTTTTAAAAATGGCATCCAGGAATTGATTTTTGATTGCCAACCAAAAAAGATATAGTTAGACATCTTATATTTAGATAATGATTTAACATCTGGATATATGCAGTTAATAGTCAGCGTAATAATGACAATGTAACATAAAATTATCAAAGCTTCACCAAACAGAAGTTAAACTCTAAAAGTAGTAAATAATCAGTTTTTATCTATTCACATACTACCACACTATTTGGTATGTCCCAATACGTAAAATGTCTCATGGAGAATACACATCCGGTTGCATTTTGCAATGATGCAGTGTTTGGGCGGCTTTAGCTCAGTGGGGTAAGAGGGCTGTCCTGCAACCGCAGGGTTGTGGGTTCGATCCCCGCTCTCCCCATTAGTTGCAAGTCGAAGTGTCCTTGAGCAAGGCACTGAACCCCCAGTTGCTTCCCGGGCGCTTCACCGCAGCCCACTGCTCCTTAATAACTAAGGATGGGTTAAATGCAGAGAACTAATTTCCCCTTGGGGATTAATAATAGTGTATATTCTATTCTATTCTATTATCACAAAGTAATAACGCAACGCAGCGGATCAGCTTCTACACAGCTAGTGTGTAATGAAGTCAGGTCATCTTTCTACCTTGTATTTATTCAGTTATTCAGTTCATTAATATGATTATACTGACTTCTGGGCAGTTGTGTATTCACCCAAATGTTGTAGTGAAATCTTGAGGTACTCCTGCCTCACTGTGCATAGGTTTTTAATTGGGGGAGGGGGAGAGATATAAAAGCATAGAAAGTACACCGGGTTGGAATTTTTGAACATTGTGTGTGTGTGTGTGTGTGTAAATGCCACAACTTTTAAACATTTGCATGGCGCGTTCAAGCTATACTCAGTAAAATTGTGTGTTGGGCGAAAGGTAAATTCTTATGTGTATCATCTTGTGATGATGCAGTTTATTCGTGAGAAATAAATTCAGCTGTTTGAAGTTGATGTTTACACAGCAACATCAATTTGACTTTTGAGAGGGAACTATGAGCTGTTTAACTTCCTGACACGAGCTCCGAGCAGTTTAGAATACAACCTTGAAGTTACTCATGCCAAGTTTAAGTTTTGAAATAACTATAAAATCTTTATTTCCGATTCAATTAAATTGCTTTTTCCTCGCAAATAACTTATAACAGATGACGATAAGAAAAGTAAAAGATAACCTTTTTATTTATTTTTTACGTTTTACGGTTGAAATGATACCGTGCAGTTGAGTTGTAATACCAGAGCTCTTCATCCAGCGCTACCGTTTGTGTTTTAAACTTTTGTAGGCCAGAGTTCTGACATGGTTCCGACTAACTGGTGTCATCTCACAGCAGAGGCGTTAAAAATGGCGGCCCTCGCAGGGTGACAACACCGGCGCCATGGAGACGGCTCACACAAGTTTTATTAATGCACCCCAGTGTTTCCTCGAAGCCATTTGTGATGTTACAGTCAGAACACAAAATATGCTGTGTGTGCAAAATATTAAAATCTGCAAAATAAATAAATCATAAAGAGAATGTAGAATTTGTTTTTAGAGAAGCACCTTTCAACAGCTAGCGAAAGTGTTTCACATAAAAGGCATTAAGGCACAAGATTAAAAAAACAAGTTAAAATTTAATTAAACAATAAACAGTGCAAGATGTGAAGAAATAGCCTCACATTTATTTTTATAAAATGCAAGTGCAAACAAAATCTTTCTCTATAAGAAATTGTTAACGGTCTTGGCGTCAGTGTTAGGTGATATATTATGGTATGTATTCGTTGGAAATGCCAGCTTTGTTTAACACACAGGCTGATGCAGACCTCAGTTTCACTCTCGGTGCAGTGCTGCCATCAGTAGGGCAGACAGGAGATTACAGCTTCATGCCTGCAACGTCTGGAGAATCCAGCCATCAGCAGCTGTATAGTTGACCATAAAATAAGGTGACACAATCATAAAGTCTGTGTCTGCAATGTATTGCATTTACTTCTAGAATACAAAATAATGCATCAGAAGTCATTCTGTATGCAAAAATGATAAAGTGATAACAAATTTTTTTTTAATCCTCATTAAGTCTGATCTAAATAGTTTTCTCTCCCGTGTTTGTAAATAAAGAGTAGGTTAAAAAAAAAAAAGAGGGAAAAAGAATAATAAAAGAATAAACTTTCTTAATCTATTAATCAAGTAGGAAAATCTGAGAAGAGAGAGAACTATTAAGGTCAGATTTACAAAAATGGATCACCAGATTTCTTTCCCCTTTTTCTCACTTTCTTCTCCGGAAGTACTAATCAAACCAAATGACTAACAAACGTACTTTCTCATGATCCCATCTGCATTTCCAAACTAATGTTTTGTACAAACATGGTAAGGAGGACAGAAAGAGACAAATACATATGTTGTGGATACTGTCTTAACAACACATTTGAAAAAAGAGGGTCGCTTTTAAATAGTATATTTTGGGAAAATCACAATGTACTTAATACTTGGAATAAATAATATAGGTGCATATATTTTTCTTAAAGAAGATTGAACAATGTGTAATAAGAGCATTATGCATAACACCACCTGTCACTCTAAGTGTGCTTGTGCTTGTGCGTGTGCATGTGCCTGTGCCTGTGTGTGCGCGCGTGTGTGTGTGCATGTGCAGATCTTGCGCAGGTACAGTCCAGACATCAGGAGCCGCGTGAGGAAAATCGGCAGCCGTGAAGTCCTCAACAGGTCCAGCCCTCCGCCGGTCTGCTTAACAGACAGCAAGGTGAGGGACACGCACCCACTACAAATACACAACAACAACAATATCTTCAAGCAAAAATTAATCAATATTAATGAATAAGAGCTGCTGTCTCTCTGAGCCCGAGACCAGAAAAGAAAAGTGAGTCTCAAGTGTGTGACGTCATCACGTATGAAGAGAAGAGAAGAAAAGAAATGGGCCATAGACAGGGAATGGAAGACTAATTTAAATAAATAATAATAATAAGACCCACAATGTCTTAATTCTATCGTAGTGTTGTGCATGTACACCATATATTCAGAACTCATTTCTGTTTGTGGTCCGACGTGGTCGCAGCATCAAGCTTCTTGTGACCGCCTTTGAGAGGAGGCTCTATTTTATTCTATGTAAGACTCTAACACCCTCGACTCTTCCGTTGAAAACAAAAATGTTTGAGAGATGTTAATTGGGGGGCATGTTATTTCTTAGAAGCCCACAGTGAGTAAGACAACACACAGCATCTCTACTCTGTCCTCCACATGTATCCTGGCAGCTCTTTGCCTCCACTGAGAGGAGTGGGCTGACCTTCCCTTTGAGCAACGGCCTGACGGGGAGGAACCGCTCTCGCTGCGGTTCAGAGTCCTCCGCCGTCAGCTCATTGGATGAGAGGGGTACCCAGAATTCCCCTCGGTTACTGGTACATGGTGGTGGCCTTGTGTTTCAAGGTTTTCATTCCAGCAACGCAACCCAGCAGCCGGGTATCGATGAGTGTTTCTCTCTTTTCAAAGAAAAGAGTGAACGCAATTGAGGAGCTGCTGTTTGGTTGGAATTAAAACTGAACTTAACTTAAGTTGTAGAACCTAAACTTTTTCTGGTGCTTCCCTCTTATAGCCAATGTTGTGAGCGTAGCTTTAGACTTCGATCCAGTGTTGTAGATTTAGTCGTATTTGTGGAATGTTACAATTGTACGAAATTGTCCAAGACATTTTGTTTTGGTACACGGTTCCATCTGTACAGTAAGAACCAAAAAAACTAAATCAATATTTCATTCTTTTTTCGACTGCAAGAACTTAAATGTAACATAATTCACATTTCATTTAGCTCAAATCTCCCAAATGTAGAATGTGCAGTGTGTAAGCTCGGCTAGGACTTTAGTTTAAAACATGCTTGATTCCCAGCGGGGAAGTCTCCTGGTCACAGAAGGTGGGTGTGTCAAGGTCCCACCACCCATGAACACCATAAGATGGCAGTGTTATTTGGACCATCTCTCACAGTTTCAGCAGTTTTGTTGAATCTAGTGTATTTTTTTTAACTGCTGCTAGTTAGCGGTTGGGCTTTTAAAAAATATGAAATCTGTCTGAAAGTTTAGACACCTTAAGCTTTGTTTGTACTCTATACTCTCCAGGTGTCACTGGCATAAAGCCATAAACCAAGCGATTGTAATTATCTGTGAACTCGTGTCTCATATTCATGCTTATATTTTATTGCCATTAACTGCCAATTTAGTCTGACACATTTGAATCTGCTGCAGTAAAGATGGCCATCAAAGCATCGTTGTTTCAGAGATTATCGGCTCCGTGTGGAGCACAGTGGCTGCATTGAGGAGTTTCTAAAATAACTGAGAATACCGCCATCTGTTCTGGCTCTAACGCTTCCCCTCCTCGCGCAGGTCAAACTGTCTCTGAGGGACGATCCGATCCTCCCGCTAGGCTCCGCCAACCCGAACCATCACCACCACCGTCAGCACCACCCCCCGCCCCCCAGCTCCAGCCGAAGTTACGACTCCCCCTCCAGCAGCAGCCCCGCCAGCAGCAGCAACAACGACCCTCCTCCACCCCTCATCTCCCGTTCTTCCGCCACCGCCGTCTCCTCGGGCCCGCCGCCTCTGTCCCCGGCTCACCACTTCAGCCCCTGCGGAAAACTGTGGCCCCCGGGAGCGCCGCAACCCCGCACGGCAGAGGCCACCGTGGCGGCCTGTAAACGGCAGCAGGGGGCGACGAGGGACAACCTCGTGGACGATCCGTCCTTGAGGTCCTTCCTGGGAAAGATCAAGGCCTTCGAGAAGATGGACCATTTCGCCCGAGCCCAGAGGTTGCAGGAACTGCAGGAGGCGCAGAACGCCAGGGTGAGCACAGCTCAGTGTTCCCATTGGTAGTCTGTAGTAATGTCATGAAGTGTATTACGCATAACAGGAGGCAGATCTTAGATCAGTTCTGAAGGTTTTTACAATTTGGTCACTTTTCAGATGTAGGCCGCGACCTTCTTTTAGAGCGTAGACCAGCACATGTTATCATTGTTCATTACACCAGGTGCTAAGGGAGTGGGCAAGGTAAATATAAATCATATTAGTGTGGTGATGAATCATTATTCTCTCAGTCAATGACCTTCATCTCTTTTGTTCCTTGTTGCACCAGTGGCTTGATGAAAATGGCTCACAACATAGAAAGCCAAATGCAGACCAGTGAAGTGGGTATACAGTGTTGTTGGAAAAAGGCATGTAACGCATCACACCTAAACCTTATGGTTTATTACTACAGAATAAATCAAAAGAGATGTCATTTTCTCAGAGTTCTATCCAATCAAACTTATTTTTACAACCTTGTTGGTCATTAGAAAGAAAGCAGGTCTCATTGGTTTCACCTTTCAGGCCTGGTTAAGCCTGGTCACAACGTATCTACTTGTTTGCACAATATCCATAATAGATGGTTTTTAACTTGTAGTCCTCTGACCAAACAAAAAATTGACTTAAGTGCCATTTTTTTCTTTACCAATTAGTTGTTGGGGTATTTTGGCCCAGAGAGCTAAAAGTAGAATGTATTTTTTGTGTGTGCCTAATCTTTGTTCTTTGTTCCCAGCTGGAAATTGCTGAGAAGCACCCGGACATCTATGCTGTTCCTCTGAAAACAGCCAAACTGGATCACAGTCGCCCACAGCCTATCGGGTAGGCGCACTACTGCCATACGACCGTTTCCAAGCTCTGCAGTGAGTGTGTTCGTCAGCATGGTTGTGTTTGCTCACCTTCTAGTTTACAAGATGGCACTGTTAGTGCAGCCTGACACGAATCAGCTGACATTATTAAGGACCCTTGAAGTAACAGACACATATAAGGTCTTTACAGTTGTAATCCAGATGATTGTCAGTGGCTGTTCCTCACTACCTACACTATTTTAAAATGTATCCGCTGTCAAAAATACCCATGGTTTACCGATAGATTATTTTCTGGGGCATTTTACAAGATCAGTAAACAATGTGGCTGATATTATTGAGATCCAATGTAAGAACCCTAACTCTGGATTACATGCATTGTTTTCTGGAAACCCTGTGCGTGTGCGTGTGCGTGTGCGTGTGTGTGTGTGTGTGTGTGGAGGAAGTGGAAGTAGTCTTTATGAAGTCACCCATTGGTTTGTCGACTCTGGTTTTGATCCCTCAATTTCGCCATCTTAGATGTTGTTGTTTTTTCAACCGATAAAATAAAGTCATCAGATTTGGAATGCGGAAGGATGATTTAGCGGCGCCGACCTGTCAATCACAGTAAGCCCGTCCTAAAGCATACCCTGCTCTATAGTTGTTTTTATAATATTTACCTTCGCATTGAAAATGCCGGAAGGTTATGTTTTGATCGCCGTGTATTTATTTATTTATTTATTTTATTTATTTATTTATTTGTATGCGTGTTATTCGCAAATCTCAAAAAGTATTGAACCGAATCGTATGAAATTTGGTGGGATGATTGTTTATTATCCGGGGACCAGTTGATTAGATTTTGGGATCGATCGGGTCAAAGGTCAAAGGTCATGAACAGGTCAAAATCTTTCGCAGAACTTAAAAAGTATTTAACCGAATCGCATGAAATTTGGTGGGATGATTGTTTATTATCCGGGGACCAGTTGATTAGATTTTGGGATCGATCGGGTCAAAGGTCAAAGGTCATGAACAGGTCAAAATCTTCGCAGAACTCAAAAGTATTGAACCGAATCGCATGAAATTTGGTGGGATGATTGTTTATTATCCGGGGACCAGTTGATTAGATTTTGGGATCGATCGGATCAAGGTCAAAGGTCATGAACATGTCAAAATCGTCCGCAGAACTCAAAAAGTATTGAACCGAATCGCATGAAATTTGGTGGGATGATTGTTTATTATCCGGGACCAGTTGACTAGATTTTGGGATCGATCGGGTCAAAGGTCAAGGTCAAAGGTCATGAACAGGTCAAAATGTTCTTGAATCGCATGAAATTTGGTGGGATGATTGGTTATTATCCGGGGACCATTTGATTAGTTTTTGGGATCAATCGGGTCAAAGGTCAAGGTCATGGAAAGGTCAAACTCTTTTTTTACCATAGCACGATACATTTTTGTCCAATTGGCATGCAACTAATGCCAAAATGTTCATAATTCAATGCCCAATCTTGTGATATGCAAAGGTATGCGCTCTACCGAGTGCCCATTCTAGTTTGTATATGTTTTGGTTTAATTCCACTTACCGAGTTACTTTCCTAGCATCTCTGAATATAGCAACATTGCTTAGAATCAGTCCAATAACAAATCGTAATTGGTCCAGAAACACAGTCAGACAGTAAAGAAAGTAAAACTGTAAAGATGATGATGTCATCAACCATCACAATCATGAGTTAACCTCTTGAACCCTACCCAATTTTTGAGGTTCCTGCTCGAAATGACATACCCAAACTCAAAAGGATGTAGCTCTGCAACCACAAAAGCTATTTGAATACTGTTAGTGTTATAATAAAGGCAACACATGTGAGCTTTTGTTCAGATGTTTAAATATTTATTCATACGTTACTGGTGAAGAGTAAATAAAGATGAAACTTCTATGAAAATAAAAGTTTCAGGTTCGATTAGAAAAAAAAGCACTTTCTGGATGGATGCACAGCAAAGGCCTACTATCACCCAGATAATAACACAACTTGTGAACAGTCTCTCTGCAAACTATGACTTAGAAAAAATAAGGCAGAACAATAGTTGGAGAGTTTTTAGTAAAGAGAATTTAGGCGAGGTCTCTAAAATTTGCATTTGGGCACATTTGGGCGATTTGACTTTGACAACAACATGGCGGCAGCCTTAATCCAAGATGGTGACAACGAATTCGCCAAACTCGAGGCTTCAAAAGGGCACAAACCAATGGGGGACCTCACGCCGACTACGTCCAATCTTATACATAGCCTGTTGAAAGCCTGGTCTCATACGGACGCTTATGGCTGCCTCAGAATCAGAACAGACCATGAAGCTGTATTTGACTAGTAGAGAGTGATAGTGGGTTGATCTGGTCCTGTACATAATGACTAAACTGCAGGTTCTTGGTAAACATAACTGATATGCAATATCAACAGGGTTTTTAAAAAAAGTTTAAAGGCTTTTAAAAAAAACTGTTTTTCAAAATGTTGTATCCTGTATTGAAAGTGTAAAGGCAGTCGAACTGAGTAAGACAGATTGTAGACATAGACTGCCTTCATACACAACAAAGTGACAGCCAGACAACCAGAAATAACAGAGTGACATACCACCAGTATGGAAAGGTCAGGGGCTCACGAAGATTATTAGAAATGATCATCAAGAGCTTTGAGCTAAAGGATCTGTTAGCAAATGTCACAGTTATCTATGAAGACAGCTGTTAAGATCTATTGGTAGGATACATCATATGGGAACCATGAATGACTGTACACCATTTTATACAATAGTTGTTGAGGTGTATGTTGGTACAAAAATGATTGACCAAAATATGCTAGATTGTCCAAGTGTGGAATGACTCACTACAGCTTGTTTTGTCCATTTCCTTACAGCTCCAGCTCCCATCTTGAACCGCAGACTCCTCCGTCCTCCTTGGAGGGACAGCCCTTCTACCCCAGCAAAGAGGGGGCGCAGGAGGAGGAGGAAAAAGAGGAGCAGGAGGAGGCAGTGCCGGGATACTACACCGCCAACTCCTTCCAGTACCAGGACACCCAGCTGTAGGGGTTGGCGCACGGTGGCTGCGCCGGCCCTCGGGCCTCACTGGAAACACATGTACACATGCACTGCATATGCAGTCTATTTACACACATGCCATTCCATCATGCCCTGCACAAGTAAGCTGCTGACTTTGAACTGACTCTCGCTTCTTTGATATTGAGAATTGGGGGGAGAGGGACAAACTTTTTTTTTTGCTTTATGGAAGTTAAAGCAATCTGTAGGCCTACTATCCATTTGGATGGACACACTGTCTTCAATTTTTTGTGTATTTGATTGTTTCTTCTGTACGTACCACTTTTGATGGTCAAACCATGAACTACTTGCTTTCTTGCCTATGCAACTCTTCAGTTTGTGCACTGCAACTGAAACTTATTGCCACAAGTTTTCCTCTCGCGAAAACCTCAACAAACCTAAAAAACACAATGCGCTTTATCACATCCACCCCCTTTCTTTTTTAAGCTCCTATATTGCCACTACGATCAACAAATGTTACGTATATATTATTACATAGCGTATATATATATACAAATGTATTTAAAGTCAAGTGTTTATACTCTGTCTTTGCATTCCTTCATATATGAAAATGCCTGTGTATACATACAGTATATATATATATATAACTATATATAGTCTATCTAGTGACACTGGAAATTTGTTACAATTTTTTAAAGTGCCTTTTTATTTTCTTAGTCCCATGAGGTTTGGGTTGTCGTTCCTCCGCCCCTCAGCCACCCAGCCGTACTAAAACCTCTGCTGCTGTTAAGCTTAAAGGGAAACCAGGGAACCAGTGACACCAAAATCTAAATGCTGTCCCCAAACACTGTACAGTCTTCTGTCACCTCCGGTGACAAAACAGACCCACGAAAAACACCCTGTCGCCAGTCCTATGTGTGAGAAAGAGCAAACACTGTCTGTTGTCTAAGAATCCAATCCAAAACAATATCTTTCTCAAACCAGTCATAGTAGAAATGTAAATAATTAGAGTAGGTGAAAGTTGTAATCGGTAAAGGCCCGGTCACGGCCAGCAATAAAACAGCCAAATTCGGTTACAAAATCAATTGTATTTAATGGAATCTTGGTGGACTAGCTTGCTGGAGGCAAAGTCAATCGGCCCAAATATTTGGGGTTAAGTTTTATTCTGGTTGAACTTTGACATGGATTAATAACCAATTGAGATTTGCCCATTCAGAGACCCGGGCTGTGTCTACTACCGGACACTTTACGAAGTACACTGCAATACAGTGTACTGCAATACAGTGCACTGACATCTGTAGTGCACTCCGTCGCTGATAAGTGCTGTATCAAATGGAACACTTACGTTAACCACTTGGCGGAAGTGACGGACGCAAATCTGTTCACGGCACCCGCGAAATTAAGCCGGGAGTGACGTATGCAAATCTGCTTAAACTGCGAAACTTAAACTGACAAAATGAATGCACTTCTTGCCCTCTTTTTGTCCCTTGTTTACCCCTTTCTCCACCCCATGTGGAAACTGCGATACCTCCACATCTCGTCCGCCATTGTTTTAGAAATAAAATGAAAAGCTGGCGAAAGGGCTCCTCCTCTTCCGCTACGTAGCCAAGATGGCGCCCGTTTAGGGCCAGTAGTGTCCATCGTTTTACACTGCATTTTTTGCCCGTTTGTGCGCCATCCGGGTACTTTCAGTGCACTGAATTCTGCTGGTTTTGTCAGTGTGGTGCTCTAAACACTGAAAGTCAGTGCTCGAAGTGCTCAAGTGTCCGGTAGTAGACACAGCCATAGTCCAACACAAATTAAGCTATCTAAGCTCAATTGCTTTGTTGCAAGTTTAAACTGCATAATGTTTTACGAGAACGTGGAATGAAATTTGCCAAGTCACTCGCTGGTGTGACCGGGTCTTACGGTTTACTTTTCTTATTGTCGCCGTCTTTGGTGCTCAGCATTCATTGCTGTGCTGTTCTTGCACTGCACCTCCAAGCAATACCGTATTTCCCAGTCTTAAACTGTGTGGCGTGATCTCCTTGGAATGTTTTTGTTAAGTTTCTGCAGGTGGGGCCCTCTTCTGTCTGTTACATGATGACGTTGATGAAATTCTATATTCATCTTATCGTCAGCAAATCCAATGTGCAGACCCCAACCGGCAATGAATGTATCTACTAACATGTGTTGTGCGAGTATCCAACACCTGACCTATCATATTCCTCTTTAACATAGAGATCTCTTGTTGTCCAAAACAATTAGAAACTTGACACTAACACCAACAATGGGTTAATCTGCTGTTGAAAATAGTCCCCAACAAATGCACAAAGTAGTAAAAAAAAGTAAAAAGTAGTCGTCAAAAAAACAACTATTAAACTAATGTGAATCTTTCTTTAAAAAGAAAAAGTGTTTGTCCTCAGTAGAAGCCAGAAAGTATTGGAAGATGGACTCACGCAGTGAAGATTTAGATCTTTATGTGACAATAAGAGGAATATATAAAATACAACAGCCTTATCTTTTGAAAGCTGTGTTCCATTTCAGATTCCTATGAAGACTGAATAAGAGGAGCAGAGTTGGTACTCTGAAGGTATGGCAGGATGAACTTGCTTGGTGCCATTGGGCGTTGTGCCTAGATCTGTGATGCATTCTCACTCCCAATTTGTCAAACACTGACACTTGCCCAGTAGCCTTGCACGTCTAACTGTGACACTTTACGTACCTCCCTAGTGTCAGTTTTGCACTTTGGTTTATGTTAAAATGTGTTTGTTCCATAACTTACGTACAAGGCGTTTAGAAAAGTCTAACGTCTACAAAAAGTTACAATAAGGTTAAATAAATAAACTTTTACTTGCTTTTAATGTGTGACACGAACAGTGATCTCCTAAGTGATAGTCTGATTTTGTTTAACCCATCCCTAGCCCAACTTCCTCCCTTTCTTGCTCTTTGTACTAAGTTAGTTGCTGTTTAATAATGCCGCTGATGGGTTTACATTAGAGTTCGTGGAAAGCCAAGGGGTACTGACCAAGTGTCGGTATTTGAAGATGTGTGTGTCTGAACGGGTCACTACTCGGGATCAATAAAGCAGGGCCCACTTGAAGGCCCTCATCATGTCTTTTGATTACATCGTACATATTCCTAGACTAAATTCTAATTAGTTAAACTCAAATTGACATGGTAAGCTTCCAGTGAGTGCCCCCTTTAGCTAAATTAACAATCCAGCCTTGCTTAAAGGACTCATTTGTGGACTTTTTCCTTCCAAGGAGGAAGGCTCTGCATTTTCTATTATCATTTCAAACAAACCGCAGACATTGAATTATGTCCTGAGACGTTTCCCTACACAAACCTGGGAACAGGGAAAACAGAAGCAAGATCTTTTATGAGATTGCCAAATAGGGCTGGGTATCGGTACTCGACTGAAATGATCCAGTACTAGGAAGTATCGAAACTTTCTTCATTCATAGTGCACCTGCATTTGATCCTTGTAATATCCAGGTCTAGAAATAAGATTATGATTTTGCTCGCTGCCACAAGCGTTCTTCGGTTTAATGGGTCATGTGATTGGCGTACTACCGCAGCAGCTACAACCCATACAGTCTGTGGTGTGGTGAAGTCGAGCATACTGAGATGCCACCAAAACATTTCAAAGTATACAACATACGAGTTGGTGGTATTTTGCACAATGATGATGAACAAATGAAATAGAACAAAAATGTAGCAAAATACGCCCTCGACTGGTATTGTCATCACGATAAGGGTACTGGTATTTGGTACGGGTATTGTGATTTATTCCAATGAAGGACACAACAGTTATTTTTTTCCTTATCAGTCTTCTATTGGAAAAGTATATTTCTGAAGCCACATTTCCCAACCCACGTTTTCGGTGTGTGTGGGTTCTGCCCTGGTCTCAGTGTCTGGTGGAGGCAGACAGTCGTATTTGGTCTGGGCTCCGCCATTAGTATTGAATAAATGGTGTCCCATATGTTTCAAATAGGCTTGATTGTACATCTTAGTTCTCTCTTTACCTCCACACATGAGCTACGAAGTGCTTACCGTCATAATCCAAGTGCTGACATCCCTCATCATGGATTTGTGGAGTATAACGTAATGTGTCATAGTAGAGGGTGAACCACAAATGAGACGGAGAGAATGAGAAGAATGACTGGACTGTGTCTGCTGAATTTTATTTAAATGTTTTCACCTTAAAACACAAAATAAAACAAAAAAGTCTTAACTACATGTGGAGTGTATATATACTGTGATCCTTTTCAAACATCACGGATTTCCTAGCTACCTCCTGAAAACAGCCGTGATGGAAACAGTGGAGAACTAGAATGGGCACTCGGTAGAGCGCATACCTTCGCATATCACAAGATTGGGCATTGAATTATGAACATTTTGGCATTAGTTGCATGCCAATTGGACAAAAATGTATCGTGCTATGGTCAAACTAGAATGGGCACTCGGTAGAGCGCATACCTTCGCATATCACAAGATTGGGCATTGAATTATGAACATTTTGGCATTAGTTGCATGCCAATTGGACAAAAATGTATCGTGCTATGGTAAAAAAAGAGTTTGACCTTTCCATAACCTTGACCTTTGACCCGATCGATCCCAAAATCTAGTCAACTGGTCCCCGGATAATAAACAATCATCCCACCAAATTTCATGCGATTCGGTTCAATACTTTTTGAGTTCTGCGAAAGATTTTGACCTGTTCATGACCTTTGACCTTTGACCCGATCGATCCCAAAATCTAATCAACTGGTCCCCGGATAATAAACAATCATCCCACCAAATTTCATACGATTCGGTTCAATACTTTTTGAGATTTGCGAATAACACGCATACAAATAAATAAAATAAATAAATACACGGCGATCAAAACATAACCTTCCGGCATTTTCAATGCGAAGGTAAAAAAGAGTTTGACCTTTCCATGACCTTGACCTTTGACCCGATTGATCCCAAAATCTAATCAAATGGTCCCCGGATAATAACCATTCATCCCAACAAATTTCATGCGATTCAAGAACATTTTGACCTGTTCATGACCTTGACCTTTGACCCGATCGATCCCAAAATCTAGTCAACTGGTCCCCGGATAATAAACAATCATCCCACCAAATTTCATGCGATTCGGTTCAATACTTTTTGAGTTCTGCGAAAGATTTTGACCTGTTCATGACCTTTGACCCGATCGATCCCAAAATCGAATCAACTGGTCCCCGGATAATAAACAATCATCCCACCAAATTTCATGCGATTCGGTTCAATACTTTTTGAGATTTGCGAATAACACGCATACAAATAAATAAATAAATACACGGCGATCAAAACATAACCTTCCGGCATTTTCAATGCGAAGGTAACAAGGGTTATACAAGTACAAGCAGTTGTATTTGTAACACTTTGATTCCAAACTACGTGTCGGCGTAAAAGCTTGTTTCATTCTTTCATGTGGTTACACTGGCATTTCTGAGGGAACCAACAAGATGGATGGCTTGGACGATGGAGGTCAGTAGGGCAGGAGACCTCATAACTATTTTTTATTTGGGAAGTCGCATTGAGATTAAAACCTCTACGTCAAGCGAGACCTTGCCAAGACAAGCATTAACAAAAAACGGGGCAATCGATAACACGATATATATGGACTGCTTTGCGAAATGAAAAACTTCCGTCTTAAATAAGTGGGACATTTGCCTGCGAATATAATAATCATTTATTTTATAGAGCGCTTCTCAAGACACGCAAAGTTGCTTTACAGTCCAGAGCCCAGTAGTCATACACACAGTCATACCGGTGGTGGTAAGGTACATCAGTGGGGCAGACTGACGGAAGCGTGGCTGCCAATCAGCGCCTACGACCCCTCCGACCACCACCAACATTCATTCACGTCCATACGAACCGGGGTGAGGCTGCGGTGCATGTCTTTATTAAGGGTGGGGGAAACCGGAGTACCCGGAGTAAACCCACACAGGCACGAGGAGAACATGCAAACTCCACACAGAAGGGACCTGGAACGACCGGGACTCGAACCCAGAGCCTTCTTGCTGTGAGGCGACAGCGCTTACCACTGAGCCACTGTGCTGCCCGTAATATCCTTTGGACTATAATGTACCACTGTTGTAAACTAGGCAAAGTAAGAGATGACCATCCTTCTGTGCTCTTCATGGTACAGGGATGGGTCTTGAAGCTAGGTGAAGTATACCTCTGGGCTGAGTGATGCAGGGGGTCAAGTTTGGGTTAAATAGTCACAAGACCGATATTTGAATGAAACTTAAAAAATGTGTGGCAATTTGGAAGTGCCAGAAACTGCAGCTCTGCCAAAGGCCACTTGAGGCTTGCTCCGAAAGTGAGTCTATCTCCATATACCGGCAAGATAAAATGCACACACAGGTTAAATCTACGGCGGTCACCATGTTAATTTTATCGCAATCAATGAACATTTGAGAATGCAGATGAGTGACGTGGACATATATATATATATATATATATATATATATTAGTAGCGGCAGCGAACTGTCAATCACAGTAAGCCTGCCCGAATGTATACTCTGGTTTATGGTCTATTTGACTCAAAATGGACCATAATTTACCAAATGAACATCATGAGGTATTGAAAGATTTGAAACTAGAGATTGTTTATCATGTTTACTGAGGGAATAAATCAAGAGAGAAGTAGAACAATTTCCTCATATACAATCTTGCATATTTTTGCAATCGGAGGAATCGCCCCCTGCTGGTAAACAGCGAGAATGTACATTTTTAGACACTGCAGAACCGAGCTGCCTGGTTAAATGCCCAACTTTACAGCAGAAATTAACATGTACCAGAAATCGTTAATCGTGGCAACTGTTCGGAGGGTGAATTTATCATAGGACGGATACTTTGTTGTTGTTGTCACTTCCATTTTTTTATTCATTTAGACATTTTAACATAAAACAAATACAAAAATGTCAGGGATAAACATAAAAATATATATACACACATATATATATATATATATATACATACAAATATAGAAAATAGAAAAAGAAAGGCAACCCCGGCACCCCCTTAATTATCTTTTACTTGTAAATTTGTATACACCTGCATCTATATTTGCATTTCCCTGAAAACACAAATCCGGTATTTGACCTCTCCTCTAATTTATAATAAAAGCCATCAGACTTTTCCATGCTTGGTCAGTTTGGCTTGAACTGTTCTTTACCCTGGCAATCATATTTTCAAAAGCAGCTGTCTCCGTCATGAGTTTGAGCCGGTCTGTGAGCGTGGACGTATGTGGGCTCTTCCAGTTTCTTAGGATAAGCCTTGCTGCCACCATGAAACCTGTTCATGACAGTCTAATCTCTGCTTTGGTGAGAGCTGGTGGCACAATGATGTGACCCCTAATAAACACAGTTGTGGGGATTCTGGTAAATATTCTCTTCATGCATATATTATGTTTGATTTTTTGGTTTAACAGACAGCTGCAGAAAAGAATATTTTCCTTTGAGCAGTTTTTCAGTGGAACTACTTTCAACACAAGAAATAGTAAATAGTGTTTACAATTAGGGCTGGGCAACGATTAAAAATTTTAATCGCGATTAATCGCATGATTTCCCTGATTAATCGCGATTAATCGCATTTGTATACGCAAAATCCAATAATTCATTCAAAAGTAGTGTATAGCGCACTTCTATTTGAAATGTTCTGCCATATGAATGAAAGTGCCATAACATGTGTTGTCCCTGTTAGAGTGAGACACCAGAAAACACTTTCAGTGCAGTTTGTCAATTCCTAGAACTTGACACTTATTTTAAATGTTCTGCCATATGAACTAAAGTGCCATAAAATCTGTCAGGACATTGTCAAATGCACTGTTATGCAGAGACACTGTGACAGAACGCTGGAGACTGAAGCAGGGACGTGATCAAAGGCAGTCGTCTCGCAGCAGCGATCATCTCTGGTGCTTTATCTGCTCAGTGTGGTGACTTTATTTGTCACATTCCACTGCTGTGCAACTTCAGTAAAGTGTCCCGCGCACGTTTCAGCATCATGTCTCTCCTCTGTTTTCATCAGTCAGGGCATGTGAATGCAGCGCCCACTTCTCATCAATATAATGCACAGTCACTCCGAGGTCATTGTGGTTACAGAGTGATGTCCAGTAGGGTGACCAGATTTGAGTTTGTGAAAAAGAGGACACTTCGTCTGGGGGGGGGGCTGAGATTAAACATCTCTCTTGTTCTGCCTGTTTTGTGATATACATGCCTAAAAGGTGCCTAATATTTCTAGACTGAAATAATATCGGCATTATAATTATTATAACTATGAGGATTTTTTAGTTGCCTATTTTGTGGAGCCCCCTCAGGACTTTGTGCCCTACGCACAGCGCGTAGTGCATTATGGGAGCGGCGACGCTGGTTGTAGTGTACAGCATGCCGCACAAACAACAATGAACTAGTGGAGGCGGCAAGGTGCTCCGTGTTGCCAGATTGGAGATGGTGAAGTATCGTACCAAAGGCTCAAAATGGTTGTATTTGGAGGATAATTATCGTGTATCTGGCAACCCTGAGATCGGTCGACCAATGACTGTCCTCTAAACCGTCAGAGCTCACGTAAGAAGGGAGATACCATTTCCAAAACTTGTCAGGGGTAAATACGAGTTTATGAAAACCCAGAGAAAAACAAATATCCGACGAAGCAAAATCCCGGACGTCTTTGGAATCCCTGCCGGATGTATTTTTTAGGGCTCAAAAGCAGGACATGTCCGGGGAAAACTGGACGTCTGGTCACCCGATGTCCAGTCGTCCCCAGTGAGAGCAACAGGGTGCACGTTGTGAAGCTGTCGCTTTGCAGTCCTCTCCTTTTCATACAACTCGTGTATTCTCCGTGTGATGTGTGTCTTGAGGGCGTCTCATACCTGCCGTCATTTGTTGAGATTCTTTTTCCCCCACAAATACTCTGACTTTATGATGTTATGTCCATTGTTTTGTCATCTGCATTGTTTATAGTCCTCTAGGTGTTATGTCTATGTATTATCTTTTGTCTAAAAAATTAATTACAAAAATAATAAAGAAATAAAAAATAAAAACAACATGCGTTAATGCGCGATAAAATAATTGTCGGCGTTAATTAAGTGCTGCGTTAACGCAAGATTAACGCGTTAACGTGCCCAGCCCTATTTACAATGTATTGTTTTGACTATCCTTGGCAAAGGGGCTCCTGTGAAACCAATCATGGTGTGTATGTGCAATTTTATAAATGCCCGTTTAAAATGCAGTACAGCACGGACTCATTTCTATTCACCTACATTATATTTGGCCGAGGCAGTAATCATTGACAAACAGAACCACCATTATTTGGGCTTGTTAACACTACAGGAATGTGCTGCTTGGAGCTGTTTGAACAAATAAATATACATGCATATGTCACACAATAATTGGGGTAAATTGGGGTAATTCGAACCTCCATCTGCCTGATGAATTGTGGAGGTCTGGATCGTGGAATATGCCTACTACCAACTATTCATACTCTGTCATATTCATTGAATGTGTTTTAACTCTGTAATGTGTCCTTCTGTACACATGACATATATTCTTCTGTCCATCCTGGAGAGGGATCCTCCTCTGTTGCTCTCTGGAAGGTTTCTTCCCTTTTTTTCCCCATGAAAGGGTTTTTTCTATTTCTTGGGAGTTTTTGCTGATCTGATGTAAGGTCCTGGGACAGGGATGTCGATTGTGTACAGATTGTAAAGCCCTCTGAGGCAAATTTGTAATTTGTGATATTGGGCTATACAAAATAAACTGAATTGAACCATAAACCTTGTATGTGAACATAACATGCATTTCAAAAATGACACTGAAGGCGTTAATGTAGATGAAGACAATGTCAGCCATGAACATTCATCACTGCTGTCGGTACGGACCAGGAACTACGACGTGTGACGGTTACACATTATTACCTTCGCATTGAAAATGCCGGAAGGTTATGTTTTGATCGCTGTGTATTTATTTATTTATTTATTTGTATGCGTGTTATTCGCAAAACTCAAAAAGTATTGAACCGAATCGCATGAAATTTGGTGGGATGATTGTTTATTATCCGGGGACCAGTTGATTAGATTTTGGGATCGATCGGGTCAAAGGTCATGAACAGGTCAAAATCTTTCGCAGAACTCAAAAAGTATTGAACCGAATCGCATGAAATTTGGTGGGATGATTGTTTATTATCCGGGGACCAGTTGATTAGATTTTGGGATCGATCGGGTCAAAGGTCAAAGGTCATGAACAGGTCAAAATCTTTCGCAGAACTCAAAAAGTATTGAACCGAATCGCATGAAATTTGGTGGGATGATTGTTTATTATCCGGGGACCAGTTGACTAGATTTTGGGATCGATCGGGTCAAAGGTCAAGGTTATGGAAAGGTCAAACTCTTTTTTTACCATAGCACGATACATTTTTGTCCAATTGGCATGCAACTAATGCCAAAATGTTCATAATTCAATGCCCAATCTTGTGATATGCGAAGGTATGCGCTCTACCGAGTGCCCATTCTAGTTCATACCTAGGTTGCTACAATGTGTCAACATGGTGGATTGAAGTCACAGTTTATTTAAACCTTTTTTATTCAGCTCAACAATCTAACTATTGAGCCAAAATACCTGAATTATTATAAATGGAGGATATTTGTGTTTGTCTGTGTGTGTGAATAGACCAAAGCAAACCTTAACCACAGAGGTGAATGACTATAACACGCCTACCATTAGGTGTCTGATGTTCTGGCTTTGCAATCTTCTTTTTTTGGCCCTCTGGGACAATACATCAAAATCTATGTACACTGTCATAGATTTGACGGACCACGCGATGTACAAGGCTAAACTCTCTTGACCGACGACCCTGCAGTCTCAGTTCCCCCCGGCCTCACCAACGAAATGGTCTTCATCAGTGTTTTTTAATCTGGTGAAGTTATCAGGTAATTCATATAACACTTTTAAACTATCAGGTTCCTCTGTCTCATTTATCTTTTTCACATATTTGTCATCAGACCTGTTTAACAACACTTTTCTGGGGTTTATAAACTCATGTCAATTTAATACAGCAATATCTTAATTTTTCTTTTCAATTAGCCTCCACCAAATATATTATGTCATATATATATAATGGGGATACATATGTATATATATTTGTATGTATATATATAATATATATTTGGTATATTTATTTACATATATATATATTTATTTCCACATATATATATGACAATATTTTTGGTATATTTACATGGAATATAAATATATATTTCTATGCATGTACATGGAATATATATATATATATTTATTTACATGTGTGTAGATATATTATATTACATGTTATACATATATATACAGGGATCGAGCCCTTCACACATTTGCGCACGCGCCTGACACACCATTTACTGGTAAACAAACTGTAGGCTGTATTTGACACGCGCGAGTCATGTTGTGCAATTGCCCCAAATAGATTTCGATCTCCTAATGGTGCATTTCAGCAATTTCAAGAAGACGAAGTGTCGCCCCCCCCCCCCGTCCTGACTTTTCTCAACCCGCTGCCAAAATATGTGAAAGTCAATCCGAGCCCCTGCGCTCGGCAATGCTCAGCTCTGCGAGGGTGTTATTTTAAAACTGGACGCCCGTCATGGCGGAGCCACCGAGCAGCGACGGTTCGCCGTGTAATCCGTGAAAAACGAAGCTCCGGCACAAGAGAAAGTCGCGCGCGGGGATTTCTTCGTGGTTTTTTTCGTCCCACCACGTCAAGCCTGTAACAGATGTCGCTGCCGGTGTCTTGCTGTCCGGTCGTCGGGGCTCCGCCGCTCGGCGAGCCGCCTTACCAAAATCGACCGCGTGGGTCCGTGTACGTTTTGTTAGTTTGTTTTTTCGTTTCCCGGTCCGTGTACGTTTTGTTAGTTTGTTTTTTCGTTTCATTCCAAATACGGAATACGGAAATCACGTGGTTTTTTCGTTTTCCGTTTGAAAACCAAAAACCGAAAAACGGAATACCACCTCTGTATTTCGTTTCTGCTGTCTGAAACCAAAAACGACAGAACGGAAGTGCTTAAAATGAAGTCAAAATAAAAGCCAGTGATACATATTCGTATTACCTTAGAAGAATATTAATTAATCAATATAAAGAATAAAGAATTAAACGGGGATATTTTAACGATGCAAACACATAGCAGGGTAACGTTAGAAGAATATTAATTAGTCAATATAAAGAATAAATAATTAAACCTGGATATGTTGGCGACAGTGGTGACGACGGGAAGTTTAATATACATGTACACAGCAAGAATCACCTTCTCACTTAATCGTTGCATTGTTTGATGCAACACAGTTAATCAACATGTAATTAAATAACTATTTCACACTTTCATTAATTATTCAGAATGGTTAACTGAAGATATTAAAATGTGTGAAAGTAAGTTAGTCTGGGGGGGCGGGGAAAATATTTGTTTATCAAGAATCTGAAAATGTCTATTTTGCAATGACAGAATCACAGAATCGAGAGAATCTGGCCAGAAATCAACAACCGGGTTAACTAGAACTTGAAAGCTGCATTGGTCCAACTGGTGGATCAGGAGGAGCTGGACATGGAGGACCAGATGACTCGGTTCTGTGTGTCATCTTTGACATGCCAGTTGGCCCAGATCGGTGTTAACCGAACTGTGCAAGCATGGAATGCACACAGGATTCCTGGTATGTCTTCGGGTTGGTCTTTCAAGCCTTTTTTAATGTGAATAATTATTTTCAAAATGTTTTACTATTGAATGTTTCTTAAACATGTTTAATCAAATACTAGAAGGAGCATGTTGCAATACATGGCATGGTTGTGACAGCCACATTGAATTATTATTACAGGGAGGGGGATACCAAATTACTTGGCCAGAGATGGATGCCCAAATAAGCTGTCGACAGACCTTTTGCCAAATGCATCTGTGGCTGCAGACTGGTACGACCAGGAAGTGGGCTCACTGACACGAGTGTCAGACTTTGGCACCAACCCATTTCCAAGTTTACAGGACCAGGAAGCTGCAGTGAGTGAATTTGCTCTGCAGTGCCCTGATACAAGTGTACTGCTGGACAATGCAGTGAATAATCTGCCACAACCGTTCAAAGATGGACTCAAAGGCCTCATCGACATCTCAAGGAGAAATTGTCAACGCTGATGTTTTTTTGTGTGTCTAAGTTGTTATTGTCTGTGCTTGTTAATTAATTGGTTCAACTGACGGGATGTTTTTTCTTTTCTTCAAATGTTGGGGTTTAAAGGAGAAATATGTTCTTTTTGAATAAACAGTCTTTAAAGTCTGGCACGAATTTCATTTTTAATCTGTAATGGGAATGGCTGGACCTGTAACACCAACTATTGATAGTGACACGGTGTGTTGACCCCCTGCCAGTGTGAGTAAGGCACTGGAAGATAGCTTGTTCAGTGACCTCTGACCCAGGTAACAAACGTACACCCCAAAATATACACACACAAGACGGTTACAGCCGGTTTCGGGCGGTGAAGCCATGATAACTTCATTCATTAGCCACCATTGTATCACTTGTTTCAGGCTCATAAATCGGTCTCCCCGACAGCGGATATCACAGATTTGGACCCAGTGTGAAGATTTCCCACTGGAGGAGGACCCTATGTGGTTGGGAACCTCGCTTGTTTATGAAGGGCAGCTTAAGGACCCTGACACCCTCAGTTTGGATGCCAATCTGATACCTATTGCTTCACTAAGAACACAGCTGATGTCTGAGCACGACAATCAAACAGCAGGAACAAACATCAATGATAAACAATCTGAGCCAACCTATAAATCACATAATACTAAACACCATTTTGACCTGAGCTTGTAGCAGGTATAAAGCTTCAGTGGAAGCTCAGTCAGGACGGTTCATACATCTGACATTCACTTTTAATTTGAAACAGCTCTTGGAAGGCACAACTTTGATGATGTAAATCATGCGAGCAGATTAACTGCAGATGGAAGAATCAGAGGAATTGAGATCCAGCAATACAATTCAAATACAGAAATGTAATCCTAATGCAATGCTACCACTAATTCTGAAGGCTTCCTCTTTTAGGGGAGTAGTTAACTTGTGCTTGACAAAGAATTAGAAAATACCAAAGATTGTCTTTCTTTACTAATCTAGAAGTGTGCAGATGTCATTGGATCAGATATAAGTAGGCTACATGTGAGCTGCTGCTCTGAGCTAAAGAAGGTCATGACCTGCTGCTCTGAGCTAAAGAAGGCCATGACCTGCTGCTCTAAGCTAAAGAAGGCTCTGAGCTGAATATGGCTTATCTAAATGTACATGCAGAGATATAGCCATACGGCTAAACACAGACAACAACGCCTAACAATCACTACTATAAACTATGTGAGACATGTTAGAGATGTGAGAGGAGCTTTGCTCTCCATGTTTCACTCTGATACAATAACTCATGGAGTCAACTCCTCAAAACATGTTCACACACAACACAGAGCTCCATCCTTCTGGAGACCAAAGTACTACATGATGATGATGTGATGTAGTCAGAGGGCTAAGACAGCAGAGTAACAACAGAACAGGTTACATGTTGATGATGATGTGATGTAGTCAGAGGAGAAAGACACTGACAGCAGAGTCACAACAGAACAGGTTACATGTTGATGATGATTTAGTTTATTTCGATCAGCAAAATATACAACAATCATAATTCAACAAAAGAAGAAAGTGGCTGACCGAAAGGGTCGAGGCTGAAGCTAACGAGCTTATAAGTGCCCTAACCTATGATTTCTCGAAAAAACGTATTTCAAAGAATCATATATATATATATATATATATATATATATATATACACACATACATACGTATACATATACATACACATATATATACATACACACACACATACATACACACACACATATATACATACACACACATACATAAACACACACATATATACATATATACATACACACACATACATAAACACACACACACACACACACATGTAAACATAACACAAAAAACGTGTCCCCATTAACCGTTGATGTAATGATGATGTAGTAATGAAGGTTACAGGTGAAGCACAGGTGGTGCTGTGACTGGGTGCTAACTGAAGGCTGCTTAATAAGAAAAAATCAACTACTGTCTCTTTATTTTTCAATTGTCAATATGTATTGCCTCGTGGTCATCATATCCTCACTCTTCCATGTGGGAATGTTTAGTTACAAAATGACCCAAATAAAACAAGTAAATACATGATGTATACAACTATGCTGGAAATTAACCATGAACATAAATATCGGAGGAAATAAACGGCATTAAATACATATGTATCAAGAACAGGTATACTGCCATCTAGCGGTATAAAGGTGAACCGTTTACTCTGCGGTGGAAATATAAATATAATAACAGCAACAACTCTGCACAGAAACATTACTTTGATTAATCTATATTAGGAACTGTGTTGCATCAAACAATGCAACGATTAAGTGAGAAGGTGATTCTTGCTGTGTACATGAATATTAAACTTCCCGTCGTCACCACTGTCGCCAACATATCCAGGTTTAATTATTTATTCTTTATATTGACTAATTAATATTCTTCTAACGTTACCCTGCTATGTGTTTGCATCGTTAAAATATCCCCGTTTAATTCTTTATTCTTTATATTGATTAATTAATATTCTTCTAAGGTAATACGAATATGTATCACTGGCTTTTATTTTGACTTCATTTTAAGCACTTCCGTTCTGTCGTTTTTGGTTTCAGACGGCAGAAACGAAATACGGAGGTGGTATTCCATTTTTCCGTTTTTGGTTTTCAAACGGAAAACGAAAAAACCACGTGATTTCCGTATTCCGTATTTGGAATGAAACGAAAAAACAAACTAACAAAACGTACACGGACCCGCGTGGCTTGTCCGCCTCTTCCCCAATCACTGGCGGCGACTCTCAGCTACTGCTGCCCGGGCGGCCGCTGCTTTCGCTGGGCTTGCTGCAGCTGCTTCTCGGCGGCTCCATGGTGGTGCTGTGCTACGGAGCGCTGTCCCTCAGCAACTCGCCCCCCATACGGAACTCCTGTCCCTTCTGGGCGGGCTCCTCGGTGAGTGAGCCGCGGGCTCGGGTGTCACTCGTCGGTGTTGATGGCGCTTCAAGTTCTCCGGACAACTGTGACCCTTAACTTTGGTCGCCACATTTTAGGAGGCTATGTATATATTACATTACATTATTATAGATCATGTGAATCCAACCCAAACAGTGAACAATGTGTTCTGTTTACCATTTCATACAAACAAACAAACAACAATGCTGTAAATCGCAAAAGCATAATATTTTCAATTAATACCATTTAAAACTGTCACTCAGTCTGGTGTCACATGAATCTGTGCAGCTGTGTGGATGACTGTCTGTCAGATCAACAACCACACGTCCAAACTTATTTGGAAGAGTAAGCAATACCAAATAGTAACATTTCATTACGGTACATATTATTAAAACTGTCCATCCATCACAGTTTACAGAACTGCTTCAACTATGACCGACTGTTTTTTTAATTTACATTTTTTTAAACTGTAGTGCAATTTTACAAAAAGAAACAAGTCTATGTAACGAGGGGGCTCTCGCTATGAGTTTGGCATCCACATACAGAGATTAGGCAGTCTTGATGAACTGTGAGGACACAACACCGTTTGATGCTGTTCAGAAAGACTTCAGACTAGTTTTGACGAGACTTGTGTTTCGACTTCTTTACATCAGGAGAATGCTCGACTTGCCGGTTTCTTGCAAAGACTCGGTGCTTAACTTGGACTTGAGACGGCCCGGAGATAGACTGCTCGTCACCATGTGGTGACCCCCGTGAGACATAGGTCAAGAATGTGCCGGACGGAATAATCGTCTCTTGCTAGAATGATACTTTTTCTTTTGACATTGCGAACTCCTCCTAAAACAATTATTGCTGTCTTGACATTTCTATTTTTACTCGTTAAAGGGTAATCTTACTCAAAAACATTTTGATTGAGTGCAAACAATAACCGTGTCCGTCATTTACGTTCATTATAATAATTATGGGGGCGTGGCTTTTGAGGCCTGAAGGGAAAACGGGCGGTCAGTGTTGCTGACTTGGCGACTTTCTTGCTAGATACAGCATTTTTGGAGATGGTGATGCAAGCTACTTTTGTTGGGGAAGAGTTGGCAACACTGGGCTGCTTTTTAGGTTGGATCATTTAAAAAATCCTACGTAATCTTGCTATTTTTTCAAGACTACCAATCCTGCCTTCAAGCCTGCAGGCATGTATTATTTTACTTTTGATGGAGCTAAACCAGCGTTTTCCTCTTGCTAAACACATCCTGTACACACCAAGGTGAAATTGCAAAGAAAGCTAATTTTAGCTCAAAACGCTGGAGTATTCCTTTTCAGCGGCTTAACTGTCATCCTTTATGATCACTCGTTGAATAATATGGCATATATACGAGTGAAATGTACATGGTAAATGAGGAATTCTCGAGTGTTGATGACAAAATTCCCTCCCCCATGTTACGCCGGCTCATCTTCCACTCACACTTAATCTCATTCTAGCTGCACCTCAAGCCTTTAGAGCCGATTAAATTCCCTCGCCTCCTGCAGTGAATCTCCTCTTTGCTCGTGTTTTACATCTCCATCAATTCAAAAGTTAATGAGGATAAACCCCATCCTCTCCACCCTCTGCTGCAACATCCACCGTGTTTCACGCCGCGTGTCACTCAGTAATGTGCGTGTTGTGTTACAGCAAGGCAGTGGGCCGGGCTGAGTTGGCCGGGATGCTCACCAGCAGCCCGGCACAGAAGTTGGTGGACTGCGTTATAGCGGAGGGAGGAGCCAGCTTTGCATTTTTAACAGGGAAAGGAATGGTGGAACATACAAAACGAAAGACTAAGAAAACAAAGTGACGTGCGGAACTTGACATGTTTCATTAAAAACACAAAAAAGTATGAAATAACATCTTCCAGTTGATGTGAATTAAATGAGAAAAAAATGTAATTTGAAGGGGAATCTGTTTAAATCTAGAAACCATATGAGTATTATAAGAGTAACTGAAACTGGGCACTTCGCAGATGATGGAAATCAGGCTCCGGATGCACGTGAATTAAGTTTAACAATATTTAATGGCAAGAAGTATAAACAAACAATCAAGGCACACGATCGTGGGTTTCGTGGTGATGCAGTTACAAGCTCGAAGCACCCGGGTCAAGACGAAAGAGCGATATTTCCCCAGTACAGAGTATTAGTCGCAAAATCAGCCAATCACCTACTCTTCAAAGTTAGTTAAATTCAATTCAATTCAGTTTATTTGTATAGCCCAATTTCACAAATTACTAATTTGTCTCGGATTGCTTTACAATCTGTACACATAGACATCCCTGTCTCAAAACCTCACATCGGATCAGGAAAAACTCCCAAATAACCCTTCAGGGGGAAAAAAGGGAAGAAACCTTCAGGAGAGCAACACAGGAGGATCTCTCCAGGATGGACAGGTGCAATAGATGTAATGTGTACAGAAGGACAGATTTAGAGTTAAAATACATTCAATGAATATGACAGAGTGTATGAATAGTTCGTAGTAGGCATATTCCATGATGGAGACCTCTACGATCAGGCAGATAGGATCTATGCCGTCTCATATGGTCCGATGACCCTATGAGAGGTGAAGTCAAAAGGACTCCGGGGAGAAAGCAGAGTTAGTAATGTGTGATGGAGAGATGAAAATTCATCCATAAGGAGAGAGAAAAGAGGAGATAGGTGCTCAGTGCATCCTAAAACGTCCCCCAGCAGCTATAAGCCTATAGCAGCATATCCAGGGGCTGGACCAGGGCAAACCTGATTCAGCCCTAACTATAAGCTCTGTCAAAGAGGAAAGTCTTAAGTCTACTCTTAAATGAGGTTGTTTTTTTAAACTCAAAATTGTCTGGGAGCCAGATGCCGTCACCAGAAGAGCCATAAATGGCTCGCGAGCCATAGGTTCCCGACCCCTGATGTAAATAAAATTGGTCCAAGCACAGAACCTTGTGGAACTCCGTTACTAACGTTGGTGGTTATCGAGGCTTCATCGTTTACAAATACAAACTGAGATCGATCTGATAAATAGGATTTAAACCAATTTAGTGCGGTGCCTGAAATGCCAATCGACTGCTCTAGTCTCTGTAATAGGATGTCATGGTCAATGGTGTCGAATGCAGCACTAAGGTCTAACAAGACCAGTACAGAGAGGAGTCCTTTATCTGCTGCTTCAGCCTTTAACACCTTCCTGTTGGATAAAAGTCCGCTTAATCAGTTTAAGCGCATAAAAACAAGAACATACAGCTTCGAGGCAGTAAAGTGATGAAAGCATCAGGTATTCATGAAAATATCATGAAACTTGTAAATTGTGTGTCCTGAGACACATAATATGGTGGAAAATCAAGAGAATCTGTCTTCTTTAGGAAAATCCACTTTTAGTCTCTGTGCAGGCTGGAAATCAGTTTAAGCGCATAAAAACAAGAACATACAGCTTCAAGGCAGTAAAGTGATGAAAGCATCAGGTATTCATGAAAATATCATGAAACTTGTAAATTGTGTGTCCTGAGACACATAATATGGTGGAAAATCAAGAGAATCTGTCTTCTTTAGGAACATCCACTTTTAGTCTCTGTGCAGGCTGGAAATCAGTTTAAGCGCATAAAAACAAGAACATCCAGCTTTGAGGCAGTAAAGTGATGAAAGCATCATGTATTCATGAAAATATCATGAATCTTGTAAATTGTGTGTCCTGAGACACATAATATGGTGGAAAATCAAGAGAATCTGTATTCTTTAGGAAAATCCACCTTTAGTCTCTGTGCAGGCTGGAAATCAGTTTAAGCGCATGAAAACAAGAACATACAGCTTCGAGGCAGTAAAGTGATGAAAGCATCAGGTATTCATGAAAATATCATGAAACTTGTAAATTGTGTGTCCTGAGACACATAATATGGTGGAAAATCAAGAGAATCTGTCTTCTTTAGGAACATCCACTTTTAGTCTCTGTGCAGGCTGGAAATCAGTTTAAGCGCATAAAAACAAGAACATACAGCTTTGAGGCAGTAAAGTGATGAAAGCATCAGGTATTCATGAAAATATCATGAAACTTGTAAATTGTGTGTCCTGAGACACATAATATGGTGGAAAATCAAGAGAATCTGTCTTCTTTAGGAACATCCACTTTTAGTCTCTGTGCAGGCTGGAAATCAGTTTAAGCGCATAAAAACAAGAACATACAGCTTCGAGGCAGTAAAGTGATGAAAGCATCAGGTATTCATGAAGATATCATGAAACTTGTAATTCCTGTGTCCTGAGACACATAATATGGTGGAAAATCAAGAGAATCTGTATTCTTTAGGAAAATCCACTTTTAGTCTCGGTGCAGGCTGGAAATCAGTTTAAGCGCATAAAAACAAGAACATACAGCTTCGAGGCAGTAAAGTGATGAAAGCGTCAGGTATTCATGAAAATATCATGAAACTTGTAATTCCTGTGTCCTGAGACACATAATATGGTGGAAAATCAAGAGAATCTGTATTATTTAGGGAAATCCACTTTTAGTCTCTGTGCAGGCTGGAAATCAGTTTAAGCACATAAAAACAAGAACATACAGCTTCGAGGCAGTAAAGTGATGAAAGCATCAGGTATTCATGAAAATATCATGAAACTTGTAAATTGTGTGTCCTGAGACACATAATATGGTGGAAAATCAAGAGAATCTGTATTCTTTAGGAACATCCACTTTTAGTCTCTGTGCAGGCTGGAAATCACTTTAAGCGCATAAAAACAAGAACATACAGCTTCAAGGCAGTAAAGTGATGAAAGCATCAGGTATTCATGAAAATATCATGAAACTTGTAAATTGTGTGTCCTGAGACACATAATATGGTGGAAAATCAAGAGAATCTGTCTTCTTTAGGAACATCCACTTTTAGTCTCTGTGCAGGCTGGAAATCAGTTTAAGCGCATAAAAACAAGAACATACAGCTTTGAGGCAGTAAAGTTATGAAAGCATCAGGTATTCATGAAAATATCATGAAACTTGTAAATTGTGTGTCCTGAGACACATAATATGGTGGAAAATCAAGAGAATCTGTCTTCTTTAGGAACATCCACTTTAGTCTCTGTGCAGGCTGGAAATCAGTTTAAGCGCATGAAAACAAGAACATACAGCTTCGAGGCAGTAAAGTGATGAAAGCATCAGGTATTCATGAAAATATCATGAAACTTGTAATTCCTGTGTCCTGAGACACATAATATGGTGGAAAATCAAGAGAATCTGTATTCTTTAGGAAAATCCACTTTTAGTCTCTGTGCAGGCTGGAAATCAGTATAT